>NC_067462.1:18684713-19427213 GCF_025434085.1 Hippocampus zosterae
ACATTGGAAATCTTCCGCCACTTCCCTCTTGTGAAAGCATTTGACGATCCTTCTTTTTCACAGGTTAAAGAAAAACATGCTGTACTGCTCATGATGCTGATGCCAGGAGAATTGAACAAACCCCTCAGATTTACAGTTACTGTATTTCATTTTAATTTACAGTGTGTGTTTTTGTATGTCTTTTTATTCATAGGATGGTGTCAAAATGAAGAAGTTTGCTATAAGTCCATCGTAAATTCTTGCAATGACTGTGTCAGATCTGGGCCATACTGCGCTTGGTGTCAACAACTGGTATGTTTTAAACCCAATCTGTGATTTTACTATTAGATCATTTAATTTTATAGGTGACTTGAATTTATGATCAATGTTTTCTTCCAATTAAAACAAACAAAAACAAATTATTTTTCACCACTGATCACTCAATTAGCCTTGTTTCTCAAGTCTCCAGTGTAACTTCGTTTCTATGCAAAAAACATTGTACATAGTTGATGTTGGGATGCTGGAGCAGGTTATGTACACCCTGAACTGGTTGCCAGTCAATCGCAAGGCTCACATAGACGAACAACCATCTGCGCTCACACTCACACCTTGGGACAATTTAGAATGTTCCATTAACCAGCGACCCATGTGTTGGGAATGTGGGAGGAAACCGGAGTACCCGGAGAAAACCCACACATGCACAGAGAGAATGCAAACTCCACCCCAGGAAGGCTAGAGCTGGAATCGAACCCTGCAATTCTGCACTGTGAGGCCGATGGGCTAACCACTTGAACACCAAGCCGCCCATATCATTCACAGTATCTCAATTATAGTAATAGTTATAGTCTTATTAAATGGGTTCAAAGCATTGATAACGGTGCTCTTTGTATGTGGTGCCCCAAACGCAGGTGTAAAAAATGTAAAGTTAAAAATTAATCTGATCCAATTCTCATGTCATCTGTCAAGAATTTCACCAAAGCAGGTGAGCAGGAGTCAGCACGCTGTGAAACGATAGCTAAATTGGTGGAAAGAGGCTGCAAAAAAGAAGAAATTATCAACCCTGTGAGCAGTCAACAAATAGAAAGGAATGAATTTTTGTCAACATCATTCAATATGGAAGAGCCTATCCAGCTAAGTCCACAGAAGATAAGCCTGAGATTGCGACCTGGTGAGTTTGAGTTCTGATTTGATCACATTAAAAGTCTGTGGTTTGTTTGTTTGTTTGTTTGTTTGTTTTAACTCTCCAAAATAATTACTGTAATTCTTAACATTCTGAAACAACAATTTAATCTTCACATTGTTAATGACATTTTAATACAGTTGAACCTTGGCTCACAATGAATTTGCTTCGAGACTGTTTGGAAATCCAAATGTTTGTGAACCAAAGCAGTTGTTCCCATTTAAAGGAATGGAAATAAAATGAATCCGTTCCAGTCCCAAAGTTGCTTCTGCGCATGGATCACAGGGACTCCAGTTGACGCTGCATTGAAATGCAGAACCAGGGATGCTCTTTTGGATTTTTTAAATTGAATTTTATTTTTCCATGATTTTTATTATGAACATTGTATTAAATTTTTCACACAATTCCAGCACATGTTGCAAGTATTAGTCATATCGCCAGGTTAAGATATGTAGATACAAAATAAGCATCAACTTTAGATTGTCCAACAACAGAGGCAACATCAAAACAATCATCACCAAATAAAACAAAACTAGAGTATCAAAAGCACAAGAAATAAGAACCCTGGAAATAAAGGTAGCCAATAGAGAAAGTTAAATACTACAACTATGACTACTAATTAGTAATAATAATAATAATAATAATGTGAGGTTTTGGGGGAATTTAGGTCGTTCCAGCCTATATGTGCCAGTGAGAGATCACCAGACACCGCTGTAACCAACTTTCCAGGGCTTCCAAACAGCGACTTGTACATTTTACTTTCTTGGCAAAGTAATGATACCCATAATATTTTATGATACTGAGGGGTAATTTAGACCAAAAAACTAAACAAAACAGAAGTACAGTACAAAGTATTTTAACCCTTTCATGCACCCTGTAATCTGATAACATGATAAGCTGTCCACTGTCATAACCACTGTCCCTGAGGGCGTTAATGTGAAATATGTAACAGAAAGAGTAACCAAAAGCATAATTGTATAGATGATGTGATTGTTTGCGCACTGCAGCGTATGACTGGTGTGCATGAGAATTAAGTGCTTATTTTTGTTCTCCCCGCCCTCCACCCCTGCTTCTGTACAGGGCTTCCAACCACATTCCGTGTTTCATTTAAGAGAGTTCAAGGCTATCCGGTGGATCTCTACTACCTGATGGATTTGTCTTTCTCCATGAGAGATGACTTAGAGAATGTCAAAGACCTTGGGCAAGATCTCTTTGCAGCGCTAAGGAAAATTACAGAACATGCCCAAATTGGTAATGTTACATCCACTATTACACCTTTAGTGATCTTGTTAGCTGATCGTACTGCAAGAAGAAGAAAAAAACACGATAAATATGGGACTAATGTCATTTCTATAACTTTAGGGTTCGGTGCCTTTGTTGATAAGACCGTCCTTCCATTCACCAACACCAACAAGAAAAAATTACAGAAGCCATGCGATGAGAATTACCAGTGTCAAGCTACCTTTGGCTACCGGCATGTGCTTAGTATGACATCAAGGATTGAACAGTTCAAAGCTAAAGTAAAAGAGCAGTTGATTTCTGGGAATTTGGATTCTCCAGAAGGGAGCCTTGATGCCATGATGCAAGCTGCTGTTTGTGGGGTAAGGAATCAAGCATAAATATGAACTACAGCATATACAGCAAGGGTGCCCAACCTTTTTTGATCAAAGATCTACTTTTTGATCAACGAACCTCCCGCTATCGATTGCATCTTGATGAAGCCGACAGGACCAGATCATCTGCAAAAAGCAGAGAAGTAATTGTAAGGCCACCAAAACAGACACCCTCATTGCCTTGGCTGCGCTTACAAATTCAGTCTATAAAGGATATGGTGGAGAACCATCCATCCATCCATCCATCCATCCATCCATCCATCCATCCACCCACCCATCCATTTTTCTGAAACGCTTTATACTCACAAGCGTCATGGGGATGCTGGAGCCTATCCCAGCTGTCTTTGGGCAGTAGGCAGGCGACACCCGAAACCGGTTGCCATCCAATCGCAGGGCAGAAAGGGACGAACAACCATCTGCGCTCACACTGTCACCTAGGGGCAATTTTGAGTGTTCAGTCAGCCTGCCACACGTGTTTTGGGAATGTGAGAGGAAACCGGAGTACCCAGAGAAAACCCACACAGGCACGGGAAGAACATGCAAACTCCACACAGGAAGGCTGGAGCCGGGACCGAATCCACAAGCTCTGCACTGTGAGGTCAACAGTACTTCCAACAACGTGCCACGCGGCTGCCCTTTAATTTGTATGCAGTATACGATAGCAATACAGTGTGGTCAATTGTAATTACATGATAAACATAATGCAGTAACTCATGAGTGACCACTGTAAATGTTTCATCATATCAATGTGAAGGACTACCCCTCCGTTGGACAAGTAGCGATGCAGTTGGAAAAAGAACATATTCAACCCATATTTGCTGTGACAAAAAATGTGGAAAAAATGTACAAGGTAAAATAATAGACATGCTCATCAATATGTATATCATTTCAGCATTATAGTGTGATGTGGTGTTGAATGAATTTGAATCATATATTCCATTTTATTGTAGCAACTCTCTAAACTGATTCCAAAATCTGAGGTGGGAGTTCTTTCCCAAGATTCTGGAATCTTCACACAGGCACGGGAAGAACATGCAAACTCCACACAGGAAGGCTGGAGCCGGGACTGAATCCACAAGCTCTGCACTGTGAGGTTGATGCGCTAACCACTGGTCCACCAGGCCAACCGGCAGAGAACCTTCACTGGAAATTAACCCTTTCATGCACCCTGTAATCTGATAACATGATAAACTGTCCACTGTAGTAACCGCTGTCCATGAAAGGGTTAATCCGATTGACTGTTGGCAATGCGGAATAAACTCGAACACTGGTAGTACAGGAACCTATCAGCCCATACTAGGGCATCTGCACTTCCGGAGCAAATCCTCTGGGGACATGGTCGACATTCTTCTACAAGCCCACAAAGCACATACTGGCTCGTTGGGCTAATTCCCATGCAGCCCCAAGAACCCTGCCAATGGTGTCGCGCTGGTCCACTGTTCCACTGCCAGGATGAAAACTACACTACCTGTACTTTTCCTGGAGTCCTGGATTCACATTTATGAATAGACCTTACAAAGGAGGCTAGTTAGTGTGATCCCCCTATATTTGGTAAACATACCTCGGTGCCTGTTCTTGAGAGGAACTGTCACAAATATCACCCAGTAAAGTGACACAATATCCAGAGACTTTCGGAACTCTGGACAGATCTCATCCACCCCCAGGGTCCTGGCTCCCTTGGTGAATTCAACCCCATAGATATGTGAACCCAGTTCAGATACCCCAGACTTTGCTTCCTCATGGGAAGGTGTGTCGGTGGACTCGACAATGACTCTAATTCAACGAGCTCATCCTGAACGTCCCAGGATGACATCACTCGCGCCCCATCCCTACTATACATGGTTTTGATGTGTTTTTTTTCTTGCATCATTACAACATGCTCTTTCTCCCTGAGTTTTTTTCAGTGATCAAAGTATTTTGATCCATGTGTGGGGAACTGAAGTTTGTCAGCAAGAAAAAACAAAAACAAAAAAAATCCATAAAGTCACTGGCCGCGGATGGGCAAGCAGTTGAAACATTTACTCACACTGTCTCATATTTTAGGTCTAAAATCCCAATTAGTTTTGTGGCAATTTGGAACCCTGGCACTGATGCAACAATTTATACTATCTTGAAACCATGGCTCCTGTTTATAGTCGCGATCAGCACTGTTAGCTGGTACGACGACGGTTACCAAAGTGCAACCTGACAGTGAACTGAAGAGAAGGAGATCATGGGATGTCGCTTTTCGAATTATATTATTCTGTACATTTAGTTGAAAAACATCCATGAAGAAGAGAGAGAGGCAAACTCAAACTGGTATTTACATGTAATATTGTGATTGATTTTGAAAAGTGTTTTGGAATGACACATGTTGTTAGGACAAGATAGGTTGGAGGAACAGTAGCACTCGACTGCTCGTGTTGGCAACTGATGATGGATTCCACATGGCCGGAGATGGAAAACTGGCTGGTATCCTGGAACCAAATGATGAACAGTGCCACATGGAAAACAGCCTTTACACCAAGACCAATGAAATGGTACGTGTGGGCACACGTGCTTATTGGCATTCAACAGCAGGGGTCTTCGTCACAGCTACTTATTGTTGTGCACCAAGTAAGTTTATACATTGAGTATATAATATCCATCAATTTGTTGAAAGTGATTGAACAACAAGAAGGTATGTTATTCCTATCTGATAAAATGTGCTCTTACAAATGCTAATATTAAACTGGCGAAATGTGTTTTAGAGCAGCAAACCTTTTTGCCCCGCAGACCGGTTTAATGTCAGGCAATATTTTCAGAGACCGGCCTTCAAGGTGTGGCGGATAAATACAACACAATAATATGATATCACCTGAATGATATTGAGGTATTTTCCAAACAAAAATAAACACGAGTCAAGGAATTTGGCCGCAACACCCCCTGGTCACTATGGTAATGTTTAAACGTGCCTTTAAAATAAGATACACCACAACTACAAAGTGCATGAAAAATACGACTCGCCATCGCCACATATACATATACATTGAGATATATCTGTATTTTAAGTAGGACTCAGAAACTGTCGATTAAATGTAGTCTTGTTTTTCTCGGAAGTCGTAGGCTCTCCTTCTGTCTCCTGGCTGGACTTTTTCCCGTTCCTAAAGAAATGTTTCCATAACGTTTGTTTTTTACTCATTTTGCGAGCTCCTAGGTTACATTTTAGCGGTAACCTATCACGTGACCGAGAAGTGCGCCTAGACGTGCGTCAAGAGTGACATACTGATTTAACAGAGAATCCGATAATTTTTCAAAATAAAACATCTTTCAGATTGTGAAATAAATAAAACTGAAGTCATATAAATTATTTATTCTTTCTGTGTGGCATTGTAACCAATGACTCACGAACCGGTACCGGTCCGCGGCCCAGGGTTCGGGGGCCTCTGTCTTAGAGATGATTGCAATCTTGTATTCTAATTACAATATAATATAATGGAGGGTTTAACCCTTTTATGCACCCTGAACCTGGTAATGTAACAAGATAAGCTGTCCACTGTAGTAACCGATGTCCCTGAAAGGGTTAATGTGGTGTGTGTTGCATTTTATGTGGGATGGCTGTGTTTGTTGCGCGCTGATTGTGAGTCTGTAGGCGACATGTTTGCAGGAGAAAGGCATGATACCTGTGGAAACAAACACAAGCACATGAAAAAAATGTCACACAAAAAAGTCAACAGTACTTCCAACAACGTGCCACGCGGCTGCCCTTTAATTTGTATGCAGTATACGATAGCAATACAGTGTGGTCAATTGTAATTATATGATAAACATAATGCAGTAACTCATGAGTGACCACTGTAAATGTTTCATCATATCAATGTGAAGGACTACCCCTCCGTTGGACAAGTAGCGATGCAGTTGGAAAAAGAACATATTCAACCCATATTTGCTGTGACAAAAAATGTGGAAAAAATGTACAAGGTAAAATAATAGACATGTTTATCAATATGTATATCATTTCAGCATTATAGTGTGATGTGGTGTTGAATGAATTTGAATCATATATTCCATTTTATTGTAGCAACTCTCTAAACTGATTCCAAAATCTGAGGTGGGAGTTCTTTCCCAAGATTCTGGAAATGTTGTTCAACTGATTGAAAATGCATACAATGTAAGTTGTGATTTTCCCCCCTTTTTCCTGAAGAGAAACACATTCTTGTTGTTTATTTTTTCCGCATTTAAAACTTGCGTAATCTCTCGATTGCATTTCCAGAGATTGTCCTCCAAAGTGACCCTAACCCATGATACGCTCCCTGAAAATGTAAGAGTTGTCTACACTCCACGTTGTAATGATCCAAAAGAAGAAGGGGATAACAAAGGAGTTTGTGACGATGTACGCGTGGGACAGAAGGTCAGTCCCTTATGGTGTTCGAAAGCTTGATTATATTAAATCAATTGAAAAAAAATGGAAAATGATGGTAGTGAAGATATCGTAAGCCAATCAGCAGGAAGGTGGTAAGCCATGTAATATTTTATCAATAACAAAAGCTTAAACTCTCTGGAAGGGTAGAAAGCAGGGCAAAAAAAAAACCCCTGAAAGGCAAAAAACAGTGTTCACAATGCAATGAAATTATTTTGGTTCCTTGTCTCAAGTGAATGACACCAAATCCTGTGATTGACTTAGATTAAATATTCCACACAGAACATGTGGAAGAAAATACACACACACACACACATTATATATATACACACACTTTCTCATAATGACTCTTAATATTTTCCCACAGATTTCGTTTGATGTAACAGTAACAGCAGACTCATGCATCGAGAACAAGACATTCTCGATCAGACCACTTGGTATTAAAGATACGTTGACAGTGAGCTTATCTTCGAGCTGTGAGTGTCAGTGTAAAGATCCAAGCAAAAGTAGCCAACAATACTGCACTGGCAGAGGAAGAATAAGATGTGGTATTTGCAGGTAAGTTTTATCCTTTTATTCATCATGTACAGTAGTTTATAATTTATTCATTCCCCCCCGAAAGGAAACTCCAGTTTCCATTCCGATGCGTTCATTCCATCACACATAGAATCAGAAAACACACATGGCTCATTGGGTACACAAGTGGTGCTGTGCGAAAGAGGTGGTTGGTGCCTTTCTTGTGACAAAAATTGATAGTGTCACGGTGTATAGGACCATGACTCTCATTACAACTCCATTCCAAAATTTGTAGATAGTTTTTGCCCTTTTTGCTCAAATTCTTTCTTTGTTTTTTGCATAGTTTCTCCACTTCAACATTTAAGATGAACAAACAAAAGGATAATCCAAGTAAACAGAAAATGCAGTTTTTAAATGGTGATTTTTATCCATCCATCCATTCTCTGGGCCACTTTATCCTCATCAGGGTCACGGTCGTGCCAGAGCCTCTCCCAGCTGTCTTCGAGTAGACAGGGGACACCCTGAAGTAGTTACCAGGCAATTGTAGGTCACACATAGACGAGCAACCATCCACACTCACAATCACACTAACGGACAATTCCGAGTGTTCAATTAACCCACCGTGCATGTTTTTGGAATGTGGGATGAAACCTGAGTACTCAGAGAAAACCTACGCAGGGATGACGACAACATGCAAACTCCACACAGGAAGAACGGGGCTGGATTTGAACCTATGACCACTGTAATTTGAGGCGGACGTATTAACCAGCCAACCCCCGTGTCGCCAGTGATTTTATAATTAAGTAAAAAGAAAAGCAACTTGTCCCTGTGCGGAAAAATGACTTGCCCCTAAAACCAAATAACTGTTTGGGCCACCCTGGGCAGTAACAAGTGATATGAAGTACGGGTAGTCCAACTTGGCTTACAACTACTTGTAAAATGATCAAGTCCAAGTGATTTACTTACTTACTTACTTTACTTACCTTGATTACTTTTACTTACTTTACTTACTAAGTTACTTACATCCATACAGAGTAACAATCTTATTTTGACATGAAAACAAACTCGTTGTTGCCTTTATATCAGGGATCTTCAATTAAAATTCAAAGGGATCTGGTTTCAAAGAAGTTCTCAGGGCAGAGGTCCAGATGTCAGGGCATTAAATATCGAAAAGGCTTCCCGTTCTCGCTCCCTCTGTTGGTCATCGTTCTTGTTGGTTTCTCTGCCCAAGTCGTAAATGGGAAGGTAAATTCATTGTGCATTTTACACACTTGGCTCATAAATCTGGTCCTGATTCTGATTGTGAGTGTAACCGCCAACAAATTTCCAAGCTGTGCAAAACATTTTTCAATGCAATGGGGAGGCTTAAGGGTGTTTCAAAAAAGGGAGTGTTTTTTTTCTAAATAAACATCCCGGTGATCCCTGTAACAAATAGCAAAATTCTTAGTTTTTTCTTACCGGTTGTCACGGACATAAATGTTTCTCCATGAGGGTCCTCAGGAATAAGGTGGACAAGTCAAGGAGATACCTTGACTTGATGGGCTGGCTCCGCCCCGCCTACCTTGAGTTTGATATGCCACTGAGCATTTTCAATGACTCAGAGGGAGAACCATTTGTTTGCAGTTGTTTTTTACCTGTTTGTTTTATTAATCACGTTAGAAAACTGAGTGGAAGATTGAGTTACTCTCCTAAAAGCAATGTGTTTTTGTCCACGAGTGTTATGTATACCCATTGAACTTCAAAGTCTTAGAATCTTTTTAGCGTTGCTAATAATTTCTCTCTTTTTTTTAAGTTGCAATCAAGGCTCCATCGGTCAGTTCTGTGAATGCGACATTGGCAACAAAGATGAACACTCACTGAGAGGATCATGTCTGAGCCAAAGCGGTCTTGAATGTGAGAGTCATGGAGATTGCGTGTGTGGCAGATGCCAGTGCCACACAACAGCAAGTGGAGGCAGTTACTACGGTGACTTCTGTGAATGTGACGATGAACACTGTGAGAAGTTCCACAATAAATTATGTGGAGGTATGTTTGTTCCTTATACGTAACATCCATCTATCCCTCCATTTTCCGATCCGCTTTATCTTCACAATGGTCGCGGGGGTGCTGGAGCCCATCCCAGCTGTCCTCGGGCAGTAAGCAGGAGACACCTTGAACTGGTTGCCAGTCAATCGCAGGGCACACATAGACAAACAACCATCCACGCACACACACACACACCTAGGGACAATTTAGAGTGTTTAATCAGCCTGCCATGCATATTTCTGGAATGTGGGAGGAAACCGGAGTACCCGGGGTGAACATGCAAACTCCACAGAGGAAGGTCGGAGCAGGGATTGAACCCACAACCTCTGTACTGTGAGGTCGACGCGTGAACCACTGGTCCACCAGGCCGCCTGGTGCTAAATAATCGTAATGATTTTTAAAAGAGCTAAAGGAAAAGAATAACAAATCTTCACCGTACTTATCCGGTTAAAATCAATGTGACACATGCACACAATGTATTTTATAGTTAGGTTAAAAATGAAGGTATACTGTATTTTCACATTATTACTGATTCATATTATTGTTATTGTATCATGATTTCAATTATTATTATTATTCCATTTTTCTGGCGATGCCAGCAGCATTTCGTGGCATAACAAAAAACTGCTCTTCACTTGGATGGCAAAAAGTGCAACCAACCTGTGAATCCATGTACTGCCATTCATACAACAGAATAAGTCGTGGCTCCCTTCAAATACTCTTTATCAGCTTTGTGTTACAAAGTTAGAGAGACCAAACTGAGATGCTTTGGACATATACAGATGAGGGACAGTGGATACATTGGTAGGAAAATGTTAGAGATGGAGCTACCAGGTAGGAGACACAGAGGAAGGCCAAAGAGGAGATTCGTGGATGCCGTGAGGGAAGACATGCATGTAGTTGGAGTCAGAGTTGAGGATGCAAATGACTTGAAATTAATGACTCGCCGTGGCAACCCCTGAAAGGGTACAAGCTGAAAGGAGAAGAAGTTCAACTACCATACAAGGCCAAATATCACAGATTACCGTAAAAATCCAGTGAATAAAATGCATTTTATTCCAATGAAAATGACACAAAATCTTCCCACCGTATTATACATAGATTAATAAAAATAAAATGGAAACAATATGCAAGTCCCTAGAATTATGTCCATGTTTTTTTTACAATATGATATTTAATGTCTAATGTTACAAATTTGTGTAATAAAGTTGATGGTGTGTGGTCCCAGTGGCCCTTGTACATTGTAAGGAGCGACGGCCCGGCGAAGTGAAGTGAAGTGAAGTGAAGTGAAGTGAAGTGAAGTGAAGTGAAGTGAAGTGAAGTACTCGAAGAGCGGTGGTACACTGTTTTTTTTTATTTCAGCAAACGTACGATCATTTATATACCAGCAAAGCGGACGTTAGTGTAAACAAACGTCCAGCCCACCCGGGGGCTGTGATTGGTTGGTAGCGAGCGGCAGCGGGGGCCGCCGATTGGCTGATCAGTCTCGCGGCGCGAAATTCAAATGTAGGAGTTCTCAGAGGGCATTTGTGGTTGCTACAACATCCCATCCTGCGGACTTGGGCCCCCTGGCCAACAGACTCGAACTTGGGTCTTAAACTGGACAGTGAAATTAAATCCAGCTTCTTTCATCTTAGGGCAGCTGGCTAAAATAAAACTTCTCCTTTCTCATGAGCACTTTGAAACAGTAATTCATGCCTTCGTCACATCCCGGCTGGATGACTGTCTTGCACTTTACTTTGGAGTCAGCCAATCCTCCATAAAGCGTCTCCAGTGGGTCCAAAGTGCTGCTGCTCTCCTCTTAACGGGTACTCGTAAGAGGGAGTACATAACTCCTACTCTGGCATCTCGATACTGGCTCACCATACAATTTAGAGTTTTTAAGCTTCTCTTATTTGTTTATAAATCTTTAAATTTGCGAATCGTGAAAATTACACAAAAATTCAGAACATTTCATAACATTAGCAGTAAACAAGAACGGTAAACTCGATTATATAAATGAACATGGTGGGCTACGTTTTGGGGAAATAAATTGATATATAGAACCTTGAATGTGGATATGAGGAAATCCATATTTGGATCTTGGGAATTGCAGATAAATTGCAGCAATTAACTTCCTACCACTAGATGACAGTTTTGTTTTACAACATCTGTTTCAAAAAACAAACTGTACAATTGAGTCCCTTTTCTTTCTATTCCTTTCAACTGATAGGAAATGGTAAGTGCAACTGCGGCAAATGTGAATGCTACGCGGGCTTTGATGGCTCAGCATGTCAATGCACAGTATCAAAGGAAGGGTGTCGTACCCCGAATAATACCATTTGCTATGACAGAGGGATTTGCAAGTGTAACCGTTGTGAGTGTAAAAGTGGATACCAACGTCCACATTGCCAGACATGTCTCGGTTGCCCTGATGCCTGCCAAATCAAACTGTAAGTCATGTAATCATTCAGCAATTTTTAAGCGAATGACTTCTGGACCCTAATCGTATTTTCTTTTCCTTTTCATCTATTTTCAGGAACTGTATTGAATGCCTTGGCTTTCAATCTGGTCCTTTCAAGAAAAACTGCAGCATGGCTTGCGGAGCGAGTATTTCGCATAAAATGATAGATCATTTCACTCTTTCGAACTCGCTGTGCCGGCAAAGAGACACGAGTGGCTGTTGGATCAAATTCAAGCTGGATCAACTGTTTGGAGAGGATAACTACATGGCTGAAATTCTGAAAGAGAGAGGTAAGATTCCATGTAAATCCATTCCGCGTAGTACTTTTGTGTAGACCCCTACACAGTGCTGTAAAATATTCAGGTCAACTGTAAGTCTAAAGTTAAACTAGTGCATTTTAACTACTGGATTTTCCGCTCTATAAGGCACCCCGAAAAGCATTACCATATTTTCCGCACTAAAAGGCACACCTAAAATCCTTCCATTTTCGTAAAAGCTCACAGCGTGCTTTAAAATCCGATGCGCCTTGTGTATGGTCATTATGGTAATATGTCAACCCCCAAAGTGGCTCCTTGCTGGAGACATGGTGACAACGCAGAGTTCAGAGTTGCGATCGGGTTACGTAGTTGAACACGGAAATGGAGCAGCGGCAAGGGAGTTCAACGTTAACGAGTCAATGTTATAATTTGCTGTTGGTTTAGTGAGCTGTGTCGCTGCTTTTTTACGTTTTTGTAGCAGCTCTGACAAAAGTAGAGCTGTGGTGTTGGTTTTTAAAACGCACACTTTATTAATGCTTTTCACAGCCTCAACAAATACAAGTACGTCTTTGTTCATCTCCGTGCCTTCTCTTCTTCCGTTCGACTTGAGAGGTGTTCAAAGACTGCTTCCGAAAAACTTAATGATTACTTCAATGGAACTACGAAAATTAAGAATAGAAATCACAAAATAAATTCTAAGGGGGCGGAGGGGAGTGAATACACAACAAAGGAATAAATAACAAATACTTCTGAGACAGTCCAGTCTCTTCCATATTACGACAACTGATTGCTCTGTTGGCATTTCCTTGAGCGTAGCTCCATCTAGTGGATGCTTTGTAGATTGCGTCGTATAATGCGATGCGCCCACCCAATATATGAAAAAAATTACAAAATAGGCCACTCATTGAAGATGCGGCTCATAATCCTGTGCGCCTTTTAGTGTGGAAAATACGGTACATTTTCTCAAAAGCCGGCAGTGCGCTTTATAATCCAATGTGCTTCTTTATGGATCAATACTCTGATTTCTTGGACGTAGTATTTTAAATGTTCTGTCAAGCGCTCTGTTACAGCTGCAGCGGTTGTGAAAGCCTTAGATAAATAAAGCTGCATTGTATTGTATTTCCTTAGACATTGCTCCATCTAGTGGGTGCATAACACAACCGCAGCCTCTATTGTAGCTTTTATTCTATGTGCCTTATAACGCGAAAACATCATGAAGGGCTGCCTTATACCCCGAAGTGCCTTATAGTGCGGAAAATATGGTACCTTCAATCGGTTGTGTACTCATACTTCTTCATCCAGGTATTAAGGAATGGTTGTCTTCTGGCATGTCATATTTTCTCCTCAAAATGTACATATTCCAAATTCAAATGGGGGTTGGAATGTTGTGGAAAACACAAATAAAAATAGAAGACAATGATTTGCAAATCATTTTCAATCTATATACTTTGAAGTAAAAGTCACACAGGTATTCCAGGCCAAAATTTCAAGTTACAGGTAACATTCGAAGTCAATACGTGAATTTGTTTACCTTTTAGTAATGTCTTAGCAGCTGCATCAACATTTCTTTACAAGCATCGCTCGATGTTACTTGATATTGCTCCACAATCCATGCCATGTAGAGGTAAAAATTCGCTCTTCGTGGGACCTATTAGCATGTGTTTAATTTGACTGACATTTGATGCAAATAATGAGAGACAGAGTGCTTTTTTTTTTCATCTGAATAGCGCAGTGCACCGTTTTCGGCGTGTGTGATGTAGACTGAAGGTGGTGGGGGTAAGGGGATGGGGAGAGGCAACAGCAATTAGAAGAAGTGTGTGGAGCAGGTGCGCTCAGTTACGAGCGTGACTGCCATAGTAAACTGTTTAAGCTGAAGCGGGATGGAATGAAGCCCCAATTGAATAAGCAAGCACTATATCCCTTTCATTCATGTGTGTTCTACCGCCGGTGGTGTGCTGGCCGTCGTGAATTTCAGGAAAATATGTTGATTTCCGGGCGGCCCGGTAGTCCAGTGGTTAGCACGTCGGCTTAACAGTGCAGAGGTACCGGGTTCGCTTCCAGCTCCGGCCTCCCTGTGTGGAGTTTGCATGTTCTCCCCGGGCCTGCGTGGGTTTTCTCCGGGTGCTCCGGTTTCCTCCCACATTCCGAAAACATGCGTGGCAGGCTGATTGACCACTCTAAATTGTCCCTAGGTGTGAGTGTGAGTGCGAATGGTTGTTCGTTTCTGTGTGCCCTGCGATTGGCTGGCAACCGATTCAGGGTGTCCCCCGCCTACTGCCCGACGACAGCTGGGATAGGCTCCAGCACCCCCCGCGACCCTAGTGAGGATCAAGCGGCTCGGAAGATGAATGAATGAATATGTTGATTTCCCCGAACGTATATTTTACGGGCCTATCGCACCAGGTGATAGCCCCCCCCCCGACCTCTTCACCGATTAACTTGCGGTGTGTGATGTCCGCTGTACAACACCCACTCCCACACGGCGACGATTACATTTAGAATCAGAATCAGAATCAGAATCATCTTTATTGGCCAAGTATGTAGAACACACAAGGAATTTGTCTCCGGTATAACACGCTGCACTAGTATCATCGTAAACAACAAAATCATTGAACCATTTTAGGCGCGTGACAGCTGCCAGCCAGCATTTTGCCCATACCTCACCGAGCAATGCAGTTCGTAAGTGTGTGCGCACGTACGGAATGTTGTTTGTCATCAATGTTGAAAGGAAGATTTGGAAGAAAATGATGCCCATTCAAACTGCCTGTGACTGACAGGGCCTCAGATCATAATATTTTTCAATTTGCGACATTCAAGTGATGAGGGGCAATTTTTTTTGGAACAAATTCTGTCCTACAATTGGCAGGTGACCCATCCACTGTTCCGTAGCTCTTGCCCAAGGTCAGCTGAGCCAGGTCACTCAGCCTTGACCTTCATGAGGAGAAGAAGCACAATAGAAAATGACAATTTATCAAATCTGACAAAATAGGATAATAGCTTTGGAATTAATCAAAACACTGTCGTTGGCTACCAAGCAATGACTGCAGCTGCATGAACAGTATGCATGCTGACTTCTTGTGCCTACAAGTATTGATGGTGCATTACTTTTAAAAATAATTGATCTGTATTCCAAATGATTGACCACAAAAAATTGCTTTCTTTCGACAATTGGATGCTTACATTGTATTTACAAATTCTATTGTCTTATGTTTCGCTCCAGAATGTCCAGAACCACCCAGCGTCGCGGCGATCATCGGAGGTTCCATTGCATCTGTGGCTCTCATTGGCATCTTGTTGTTAATGCTGATTAAGTTGCTTATCTACATGAAGGATCTCAAAGAGTTCAAGAAGTTTGAAAATGAAAAGAAGAAATCTAAATGGGCAGAGGTGAGAATTTGTTTTACATTATACTTCACATTTGCATGTTTTATGAAATGACAGATACACTTTATGGGCTTTTAGTGTTATCTTTCACCAAACAAGCGCATGTCCTGTATATTCTACACACACACACACACACACACGCGCCTTGAATCCATAACCACATCATCCAGATCTCCCCAGGTCAGCCGGGATTCTGTCCACCTTGTCCTGGGTCTTCCCACACACACATATTTTCTGATCCGCTTTTATTCTCACAAGGGTCGCAGGGGGTGGTTGACCCTATCACAGCGGTCGGGCAGTAGGCGGGGGACACCCTGAACCGGTTGCTAGCCAATCGCGGGACACACATAGACAAACAACCATTTGCGCTCACAATCACACCTAGAGACAATTTAGTGTGTTCCATTAACCTGCCATGCATGTTTTGGAATGTGGGAGGAAACTAGAGTACTCGGAGAAAACCCATGCGGGCAAGGGGAGAACATGCAAACTCCACACAGGGAGGCCGGAGTCGGAATCGAACCCTTTATCTCCGCTGTGAGGTCGACACGCTAACCACCCTACATTGAGAAAGAATACAAAGCTGGTTGACAAATGCACCAAAAGAATTGCAGTTGACCACAATGTCATAATGACATAAAAATGTTGTTTTCCAATGCCGATTGGCTATTACCGAGAAGGTATGGACTCGGCTTGAAATACTGATGGAAACAGTGACAGACTAACGGACCTATCATCAGCCTAATGAAATGCCCACCTCTACTACAAAGTATTGATGCGGGGAGTTTAATACAAATGCACAACGCATTTTTCACCTTTTTCTTTTTCAGTGAAGTTTGTGATTTTAAGGTGACGTGAAAAGGTTCAAGCTATATGAATACCTTGTCAAGGCACTGTTGGTGTCAAGCTCATTTGTGATTGTTCTGTTTTTTAAAGGTTCGCTACAGCGCTCATTGTGCACCTGGCTTAACATTGTCACTTCTCTTGATAACAGGCAGACAATCCACTCTTCCAAAATGCCACCACTACTGTGACCAATCCAACCTTTACTGGAGAATGAAAATGAGACAAAGCCTCAGAACGTGTTGCATCAAATTAAAGATTTTTTTTCTTCCTACAAAAAATATTAAATCTCTGAATGTCTGAGTTTAAAAGTGAATTTTCCAAAATGATGTACAGGTATGTTGTTTATTTGCAATGTTGACCAGGTAATTTGCTATGTTAAAACACATTTGAATGTATAGTTTTTTAACTGCTAAACATACACTGTAGCTATATTTACATGGTCCTTTGTATTTTCAATTCAAAGCAAATTGTCTCTGCTTTTCCTAGATTAAATACAGCCCTTTAAAATGTCATCTACTTGTGACTCCATCTGTTTTTGATGTCTGATCCTTTGAAGGAAGAGCCCTCTCACACCTCGAACATGCACTCAGAGAATCTTTCACTTGCACCAAACACGTAAATGTAACATAAAATAACACAATGCTCAAATATAAAATGATAATTAACAATTTAACAAAAGCTTACACCTCCAGCAGAAGAGTCTCGAAGTTTTTTTTCCAAATCTTTATTGAACAGGTCAGAGTACATTTCTCAGCAAATAGAAAACAAAACGAACGTGCAACCAATACATACATATTACAAACGTTTAAACAAAAAAAGAAAAAAAGGAAGCCAGGGGATTTTTAGATAAAAATTTAGAAGAGTCTCGAAGTGAACATAACGCCCTAACCCGCCTTTAAGTCACCAACATAAGCCTCTTCACCGCTCTCAGTGGGCACTGTTGATGAATGTTAATTGCTGTACCGGTTTGTATAATGAAGTATTTGATGGGATAGTACCTCCCAACCACTCCAGCCCACACTGACGGCACTGGGTAGCTGGAGAGATACTGTACCGCCGCTCATTCCTCCCGACTGCTGTCAGGCTGCCGAATAAACAAACGTGAAAAAACTAGACTTACCCCATCCATACATTGTAAATAGCACAGCCACCTTATGCATCTATATTATATCTATATTTTATATTGGATTCTGTACTGTGTACAGTTCCATTTCTGAAACATTTATTTTGTGCATGCAAAACTAAGATTTTCTTTTCTATCCCCCCCTGCTGTAGATTGCAAATTTCTCCGTTGCGGGACAAATTAAGGTTTGTTATCTTAAGTGAATATGTGTGCTGTTGTAATCTTTGTCTCAAATATGTAAAGTATAAATACTGCTTGCATATTGTAAACATTCTGATAGCCACATACACATACATGAAAATTGCTTGGGGTGGGGCAAATCGTACTTCTTTTCACGGGGGTTCTGGTCCCCATTAATCATGAAAAATGAGGGATTACTGTAGTACATAATAAAAATAAAATAAAATAATAAAAAATAAAAAAATAAAACCTCTTTACACTTAAACCTTCTGCACTGCTGTATTTTAATGTTCGTCATGATGGTCGTACTTTGAGATTAGTATTTTATGAGGGTGTAATACGTTTGAGAAAACTTTTCTAATCTATCAGAATCAGAATCAGAATCATCTTTATTGGCCAAGTATGTACAACACACAAGGAATTTGTCTCCGGTATAATGATTCTGATCTATCTATGCAGTGTTGGCACTGGTGTGATAAAGAAGCAAAACAGAACTCAGTTTGTAGTTCGGAGATTTTTTTTAATCGAGTTTTGGATGATGCAGTCTTCCTAGTCAATTTAATACAAATATACAGTTGCTTGATAAATCTCACTATGTTAGCGATAACTCCAAGCGTGAGCAAAGGAAACAAAGTATTTCTTTTCTATTACAAAAAAGCTGGTTTCCAAATAAAATATAATTTAGACTTTGCCATACAAGTGAAGTGAAATTAAAACATAAGATAGAAAGCAATGCCGCAGGCAACCTACCCTTTTTGCTGCTGTAGACTGTAAATTTCCCCAGTGGGACAAATAAAGGATATCTTATCTTAATGTGAGGGGCTGCGAGTTTGAAACACACTTCTGCAATAAATTATGCTCAAATTGCCTTTAATAATATTATTAGTGTATCTTAATAATTAATGACATTCATCTCTGTGATAAACACTGGTCATGTTACCCATTTCTCACATAATTGGGAAACATTAATTATGCAACACTATTTCTCCAAAGTTCTGGTTGTGTTGACATTTTTGATTGATTCCTTTGACAACATGTCTTGAAAATCACAGTGTCCCATCAATGGTGAGCTATTTTTCGAACAGGCCCGTGGGCCACTCATGTGGTCTTTGGGGGCTACCTTGGTGCACCACGTTAGTGAACTGTGATCTAGAACGACTGCAGTATCCCTGATCTAGAATGACTGCATTATAATATTCATCTGGGATGGGATGAGAGTGGTGGCGATGTTAGGATTGGAGCTGACAGAAACAAAGCTTCTTTTCCAGATCTACATTTGCTGGGTTGAGTTTCCATTCCAGGTGTTGTTGTCATCCTCACTGTCCTCTTGAGCCCTGAGCTGGGTGATTTTACCATCTTTCTTGAAGTTCTTGGGACGGTTCGTCAAAGGCCTGGAAAGAGATTCCCTGAGAAGACGCAGAAGAAAAATACATGATTTACAGTGATACAGTAATTCCATAGAGGTGGCCGGGTGGCTGCTGTGGTGGCTGCTACTGCTCATCTGAACTGCGTTACCCAATTGCTCTGCTATTGTCTGTCGACATAGCAGTTTGCCCATTAGCGGGAGTTCTGTGTCATGTATATTCCTTCATTCACATTCATACATGTACAGGTATATATATTTTTTAGGTTTTCAAAAAATAAAGCGCTCTAATAAATGGGAAAAATTAATTGAGAAATGTAATAATGACTAGCACTTCGAAACCGTTACTCATGCCTTTGTCATATCCTGGCTGAATAGCTGTAATGCACTTTACTTTGGAATCAGCCAATCCTCCATTCAGCGTCCTCAGTTGGTCCAGAATGCTGCTGCTCGCCTCTTGACTGGTACTCGTAAGAGGGAGCACATAACTCCTCCTCTTAAATCCCTCTG
Source organism: Hippocampus zosterae (assembly GCF_025434085.1). Lineage (NCBI taxonomy): Eukaryota > Metazoa > Chordata > Actinopteri > Syngnathiformes > Syngnathidae > Hippocampus > Hippocampus zosterae. The sequence continues at coordinate 18,704,511 of NC_067462.1, forward strand.
CTGGTTCACTATATATTTTAGAGTTCTTTTTAAGATCCTATTATTTGTTTTCAAATCTTTAAATGGCTTTGCTCCTCCTTACCTCTCTGAGCTTCTCGCCCCCTATACACCTGCCATTTGACTCAGATTTGATCTTAGTTTTACTGTTTGGTGCTTTGTACCATCTTTGTAACCGATTTATTGATGTACTGTATATGTTAGTTGCTCTTGATACCGAAACTTGAGACAGAAAGAATTTTCTTTCCGTCAAATTACTGCTCCATGTACAGCACTTTGTATGCAGCGATGGCTGTTTGAAAGTGCTCTATAAATACTGTTGAGTTGAGACTATGAAATAAACATTCAGATGCACCCCCCATCGCCCCCAAAAAACAGTTTAGTTCCCATATTTTTTTCTGCACATTTTGTGCATGACATCTCTGATCCACTGGTGAAAGGACACTTTGATTCTCTCCTCTTTCATCTATAACTGCTTCAAACAACAACGCGTATGCAGGATAAGTGGTGAAGATTGCATGACTGTGAGTTTTATGTTGTGTTGTATTATATTATTTCATTTTGTTACAGCTGCAGATGTTGTGAAAGCTCTGTATAAATAAAGATGTATCGTATCATATATTTGTGCTGACAATATTAGCACAAAACACTACAGTATCAGCTGTTCTTTTTGAACATTACAAGAGCAAATTCCAAACTTGAGACATCTACCATCAGGACTACAGATGGTGTTGTCGATATTCATGTTTTTTTTTAAATAGTTGCTACAATGGTCAGAGAAGTCCCTGATTGCAGCGACAATATATTTACGTTGGCAACACTGAAACCAAATCGCTGCTCTTGTCCGCTTACATTGCTGACACATATGCAAATCAAAATAAAATCAGACTTGACATTTTAGATTGACTTCCGAAAGGCTGCAGAGACTGGATAGTTCAGATGTGGCACGTGGGCCCTACTAGACTAAGATGTGCTGTAAATCGTTGGTGGGTCGGGGGGGGGGGGGGGGGGGGGTTGCTCCAGTGGATACAAAATGAGCACCAAACAACCTCCTGTGCTCATCTGAGAACCACACCAATTTTTTTTATGTGCAGCCTGGATTACACAGCACATTACAGTGCATTTCAAATAGGACCAGAGATGGTCACTCACCTTTTTGGTGTATCAGTGTTATCCAGTGTTGCTCTGTCGTTGTAAGACTGAGATAATGGAAGAGAGCTTCTTGATGGTTCTTGTGGTGGGGTTGGAATCATGAAGGAGGTGAGGAATCGCCATACAGTGAGAACAGGGTAGAAGAGTGTGCTCAGGACTGCCCACATTCCACCGGTGGATGGGACAACAGAAGAAGCAGGCCTGCCACACTGTAAGAGAGAGAGGTTGGAAAGTTTGTTTTGTTAACACCCATACTGTATGCGGAAAAAAACACCACTTGAACTTTGCCTGAGCCACTTCATCCTGCAATACTGAGATCACCAGGCCAGACCCTCGCAACACTTTGGCTGCACCAATAAATTCTCTCCATAAAGGTTAGGGGGAAAAAATCTGTGAGAAAGGGCCTTGGCGGAGTCAACTCCACTGGAAACAAATCAGACTCATTCACGACAATGCGAACTAAACTCCAACATTGGTCGTACAGGGACCGAACAGCCTGCAACAGGGCTTCTGTTCTCCATACAACCGAAGCACCCCCATTAGAAATCCCCGAGGGACATGGTGGAATGCCTTCACCAAGTCCACAAAACAGACGGAAACATACAAGGACTGGTTGGACAGACTCCCATGCACCCCTGAGGATCCTGGGGAGGGTGTAGAACTGGTCCACTGTTCCAGGGCCAGTACGAAAACCACAGTTCCTCCACAATCTGAGATTCGACTCAACTCGGCGATGGACCCTCCTGTCCAGCAGCCCTGACCAGAGAGGCTGAGGAGTGTGATTCCCCTGCAGTTGAAACACATACTCCGGTTGCCCTTCTGAAAAAGGATGGCCAAAACCCCGACCTGCCAATCCAAAGGCACTGTTCGCGATGTCCATGTTGTAGAGAAGTGTCAACCAAGACAGCAACAAAATAACTCTGCACAGCTCTTATCCACCCCCTTGACTTGCCACTAGGGTTCAACCAGGGCTGTTTCATTAAAATTTGTCGAGGGTGCAACTTAGCCTTTAAAAAAAAATTAAAAGGTAATCATTTTGCTTTCCGTGAGAAAAGGAGTCTGGGATCACTGAAGTGGGTTCTCCTATCTCTGGGGTAGAGGTCAGTACAATTAAAAAATTATTAAAAAGCTCGTCTGTGGCAATGGTGGATGAGATTTGTCAAGAGTTCCTAAAGGTTCTGGGTTTTTGTGGGGCTCTTGTGTGTCAGCGTCCCCGATGGGACGGCCATACTGGCCCAAACATTAGGTACACGCCAGATTCTTGTGTTGTAGGTGTCCCCGATGGCACAGCCATTTTGGCCAAAACATTGGATAAACACAGGTTTCTTGTGTTCTATTGGGTGGCCACATTGGCCAAAACATTAGGTACACCCCGGATTCCTGTGTGCAGGCGTCTCCGATGAGGCTGCCTCTTTGGCCAAAACATCAGATCCACCCCGGATTCTTTTGTAGAGGAATCCCCATTGTTCCCCCTTGCTTCCCTGCCCGAAAGATTTTTTTTTCAAAATTCCAAAATAAAATGCCAAGGTTAAAATGTTATTTTTTTCTTCTCTCATTCCAATTCAGACCATTGCAACTTCAAACTGTTCGTCTTATCTCAACCACAATTTTTTTCGCCAAATTTCCAAATAAAAGCCAAATAAAGATGTAATATTTCGCAATTTTCACATTTTTGACCAATTCAAACCATTTCAAATTGTAACTTTTCAGCTTACCCCTCGTGCATTTTATCGATCCATCCATCCATCCATCATCTACCGCTTATCCGGGGCCGGGTCGCGGGGGCAACAGCTTTAGCAGGGAAGACCAGACTTCCCTCTCCCTAGCTACTTCTTCCAGCTCTCCCCGGGGGATCCCGAGACGTTCCCAGGCCAGCTGGGTGACAGTCTCTCCAGCGTGTCCTGGGTCTTCCTCGGGGTCTCCTCCCGGTGGGACATGCCCGGAACACCTCACCAGGGAGGCGCTCAGGAGGCATCCGAATCAGATGCCCAAGCCACCTCTCATCTGGCTCCTCTCGATGTGGAGGAGAAGCGGCTCGACTCTGAGCCCCTCCCGGATGACCGAGCTTCTCACCTTATCTCTAAGGGAGAGCCCGGACACCCCGCGGAGAAAACTCATTTCGGCCGCTGGTATCCGGGATCTCGTTCTTTCGGTCACGACCCATAGCTCGTGACCATAGGTGAGGGTTGGGACGTAGATCGACCGGTAAATTGAGAGCTTCGCCCTTTGGCTCAGCTCCTTCTTCACCACGACAGACCGATACAACGTCCGCATCACAGCAGACGCTGCACCGATCCGCCTGTCGATCTCCCGCTCCCTCCTGCCCCCACTCGTGAACAAGACCCCAAGATACTTGAACTCCTCCACTTGGGGCAAGATCTCCTCCCCGACCCGGAGGGGGCACTCCACCCTTTTCCGACTGAGGACCATGGTTTCAGATTTGGAGGTGCTGATTTTCATCCCAACCGCTTCACACTCGGCTGCGAAACGCTCCAGTGAGAGTTGGAGAGCCCCGTTTGAAGGAGCCAACAGCACCACATCATCTGTAAAAAGTAGGGACTCAATACTGAGGCCCCCAAAACGGACCCCCTCAACGCTTCGGCTGCGCCTAGAAATTTTGTCCATAAAAGTTATGAACAGAATCGGCGACAAAGGGCAGCCTTGGCGGAGTCCTACCCCCACTGGAAACGATTCCGACTTACTGCCGGCAATGCGAACCAAACTCTGACATCGGTGGTATAGTGACCGAACAGCCCGTATTAGGGGGTTCGGTACCCCATACCCACGAAGCACCCCCACAGAACTCCCCGAGGGACACGGTCAAACGCCTTCTCCAAGTCCACAAAACACATGTGGAGTGGTTGGGCGAATTCCCACTTACCCTCTAGGACCCTGCTAAGGGTGTAGAGCTGGCCCACTGTTCCACGGCCGGGACGAAAACTGCTCCTCCTCAATCTGAGGCTCGACTTCCTGACGGACTCTCCTCTCCAGCACCCCTGAATAGACCTTACCAGGGAGGCTGAGGAGTGTGATCCCTCTGTATTTGGAACACACCCTCCGGTCCCCCTTTTTAAAAAGAGGGACTACCACCCCGGTCTGCCAACCCAGAGGCACTCTCCCTGTTGACCACGCGATGTTGCAGAGGCGTGTCAACCAGGACAGCCCCACAACATCCAGAGCCTTGAGGAACTCCGGGCGGATCTCATCCATCCCTGGGGCCTTGCCACTGAGGAGCTTGTTAACCACATCAGTGATTTCAACCACAGAGATAGGAGAGCCCACCTCAGAGTCCCCAGGCTCTGCTTCCTGGAAGGAAGGCGTGTTGGTGGAGTTGAGGAGGTCTTCGAAGTACTCCGGTTCACAACGTCCCGAGTCGAAGTCAGCAGCGCCCCATCACCACTGGACACAGTGTTAGTGGTGCACTGCTTCCCCCTCCTGAGACGTCGGATGGTGGACCAGAATTTCCTCGAAGCCGTCCGGAAGTCGGCTTCCATGGCCTCACCGAACTCTTCCCACGCTCGGGTTTTTGCCTCTGCGACCACCGAAGCTGCGTTCCGCTTGGCCAGTCGATACCCGTCAGCTGCCTCTGGGGACCCACAGGCCATAAAGGCTCGATAGGACTCCTTCTTCAGCTTGACGGCATCCCTTACTGCTGGTGTCCACCAGCGAGTACGGGGATTGCCGCCACGACAGGCACCAACCACCTTACGGCCACAACTCAGATTGGCCGCCTCAACAATAGAGGCGCGGAACATGGTCCACTCGGGCTCAATGTCCCCCGCCTCCCCCAGAACATGGGAAAAGCTCTGTCGGAGGTGGGAGTTGAAACTCCTTCTGACAGGGGATTCCGGCAGACGCTCCCAACAAACCCTCACGATACGTTTGGGTCTGCCAGGACGGACTGGCATCTTCCCCCACCATCGGAGCCTACTCACCACCAGGTGGTGATCAGTTGACAGCTCCGCCCCTCTCTTCACCCGAGTGTCCAGAACATGCGGCCGCAAATCCGATGATACAACTACAAAGTCGATCATCGAACTGCGGCCTAGGGTGTCCTGGCGCCAAGTGCACATATGGACACCCTTATGTTTGAACAAGGTATTTGTTATGGACAATCCGTGACGAGCACAGAAGTCCCAATAACAAAACACCACTCGGGTTCTGATCAGGGGGGCAGTTCCTCCCAATCACGCCCCTCCAGGTCTCACTGTCATTGCCCTCGTGAGAATTGAAGTCCCCCAGCAGAACAAGGGAGTCCCCAGCAGGAGTACTCTCCAGCACACCCTCCAAGGTCTCCAAAAAGGGTGGGTATGCTGAGCTGCTGTTTGGTGCATATGCACAAACAACAGTCAGGACCCGTCCACCCACCCGAAGGCGGAGGGAGGCAACCCTCTCGTCTACCGGTGTGAACCCCAATGTACAGGCACTAAGCCGTGGGGCAATGAGTATGCCCACACCTGCTCTGCGCCTTTCACCGTAAGCAACTCCAGAGTGGAAGAGAGTCCAACCCCTCTCGAGAGAACTGGTACCGGAACCCAGGCTGTGTGTGGAGGCAAGCCCGACTATATCCAGTCGGAAATTCTCTGCCTCACACACCAGCTCGGGCTCCTTCCCTGCCAGAGAGGTGACATTCCATGTCCCAAGAGCTAGCTTCTGCAGCCGAGGATCGGACCGCCAGGGTCCCCGCCTTTGGCTGCCGCCCAGCTCACATTGCACCCGACCCCTTTGGCACCTCTCATGGGCGGTGAGCCCATGGGAAGGGGGACCCACGTTGCCTCTTCGGGCTGTGCCCGGCCGGGCCTATTGCATTCTCTCCAAATTTCAAAATAAAAGCTAAGACTTCGATTGCAAACAGTTTTTCAAATCTAATTTCAACATTTCTTTTGACCAATTCCAACCACTCAAACTTCAACATGTTCATTCCAGGTCAGTGCATATAATTTCATGTCATTCAATATTCAATAATATTCCAAATCATTCCACAAGTTTTCATTCACCCTCTCAGCCTTCACAGGCAATTTTTCCAGAAATTGCTTTCTCTAGTTATTATCATTATTTAATTTTATTCCTTGCACGGTTCTGACATGCTTCTCCTTCTCCATTTCTTGACAATTCTCACCTTTGCGTCAGCATATTCCAAACATTGATGCCTACTATGCTTGCATTTTTCTCATTCCAAAAATTCACTTGTTCCCCCAAATTCCATGTTTTTCACCTGGAATTTCCTCCATTCATTCTCAATGATACAGTCATCATAACAGATTGACGTCATTTCCATTTGAAATTCAAACTATTCAGCTCTTTCAATTCACCATGAGTACAATTTTCAACTTTCAAAAAATTCCCATATGCCCCAAAATTATCCTGTTCACTATCATATTCAAAATTTTTCATAAATTCAATTCATAAGTCTAGAGCCCTGAATTATGATGTTGGATATTCAATTTCATTTCAGTGGAAGTCTACTCACAGGCAGAAGTACAATGGATGAACTTGGAGCAAGTTCCAGCTCCAATAAAGTCTTATTAAGGTCTTCGCTGGTGAATTCCCTTCTCGGGAACACGGTTGCCATGGAAAAGTTGCCAAAGCGGTTTCCAATTTCCTAAGAATGGACCAAGATATACAAAAAAAAAAATCTTTTTAGTTACACTTTGAAGAAAAATAATGGTGTCACAATAAAGCTACACAATAATAGACAGTAAACCTGTGCTTATTAACCAGTGGTGGGACTGCAAATGCAATTAAAAAAAATAAATTCTCAGAGATCATCAATTATGTTTAGGAAGCAAATCATTTTTTTCATAGGAAAGTAAAGGAGTCGCAGTTCCCCAAGAAAATGTTTGATCGCACAATGTCATCGACTCGGAAAGCCATGTTTCAAACCCATGTTGAAGAGTTGTGGGAACAGGAGGTAAGATGTATGTTGATGTACGAGTCAGATACTGCGGAAAATGGAATAGAGACGAGACCCATCGAGATTGGAAGAAAGGTAATCTAAATAGGCTGCGTTTATTAGCCTACCGTCATGATGGGTAAACCTACTTGGCCCACGTATTCCTGTTAGCACTGAGAGCACACGTCATAATAGGTTGGTGTCCTACATTGTCATTGCTCATGTAGTTGTGTTGCGTTTTAGGCCACTCCGCACAATATATCGGCCAAACTTCTGCAGCACTGTGAGTTGCGAAGTCAAAGTTCCGGCCTAGGGCCAGAACCTACGCGTATCATTTATTGAGGTAAAGAACTATTTCTTTTACTGACCTGTTTTACAAACTGATGAGCTTCCTGAAGTTTGCTCTGTGAGGAAAACTGGTTGGTGAAGGATGAGCCATCAGGGAGTCGAAATTGAAGCCTTGTAGTGGTACTGATGATGCAAAGATAGACATCAAGTTAATTTTTGAAGAAAATAGTTCGTTTTCAGTGTAAAGGTTATTTTAACTTCCAGTTACATTTCTTTGAAATCGCATTTTATTGATTGAGGAATAACCATTGCCTGTGAGCAACTATTGATTCTTTGGAGCTTCTCATGCAAAATTAAAAGTCAGCACCCATTGCTGTGAATTAGCCCTGGCGTTTCCCCTGCCCCTTCAAACTAAAGGGATTTGCGACATTGCTTGACCTTGGCACCAAATCTGGTATGGTAGAAACACCCGTAGTCACGTTGGCGACAGGCTGTCATTACAGCTACGATATTTGTTGTGTCCTCCAGGGATGGCGGCAGGAATTGGCCAAGGAGTCCTGGTTGGGAATCACTGGGTGAACAACTTGGCCATTGGCCAGGAAAACAGTTTCCTCCCCTACAGGGAGCACACGGATATTTTTGGAGAATGAGAGGGGAAAATAGCTCGTGTGGGGAACACCAGCAATGGAAGGGTGAATAGGAATGAGGGCTCAGCCATGTCCAGCACAGCCAGCAGCCTTTCCATCAATTCGGATGGGTTTCCATCGCCGACATCTCCAGTTCAGTACAGACAGTTCAAAGAGTCTCAAAAGGAATCACTGATAGCTGGTTGAGCCTCAAGCAGCGCCATCGCCCCGGCCGTCATTGAGATATCCAATGCTGATACCCCAGGGTAGAATTTGGGAACATTCTGGTATTCCTCTCAACTGGAACTGGGCCTTGATGTGGTGAAACGATGACTGTGGGTTATGTTACCAAAAGTCGGGCAACTTGACCGTTGTGGCGTGGATGGTTGCGTTGAAATCTCTTATTCTTGCTCACACTGAGGTCACCAATTGTGGAGATGTGGTCAATGACGAGACGAGAAGACGAAGGCAAATCATGTCTCTTACTCTCCGCACAAAATGAACTTCATATAACAAGCACCAAACTACTGCCCTTTAACCTTTAGATCTCTATTGTCCCTTTGGTCATAGAAATGTGATCTCCTTTAAAGATACAGGTCCCTAGTAAATGTCAATCCCTTGTGGGTCACCGCAATCGAATGTTGTAATGTGCAGAACCAAGTCAAGTCAAGTCAACAGTATTTATAGAGCACATTCGAACAGCCATCGCTGCATACAAAACCATGGCTATTAATACGTTGGACGGATATGAGGGCATTCCTAAAATGGCCTGCTACATCCATTCGCCACAATCTGAACCTAATGCTTTAAGACTATCATGGCAGACGTACCTCCTCGACCTTAGAGAGGTACCCTTTATTGCTTCCTGCGCTGCCTGTTGGGCTTGTAGTGTAACTTGCTGAGCCTTCTGATCTTGGAATTTGGTATAACGGGCTGCTCTTTCAGCACGGTCCTACAAAACAGGGATGAAACAGCAAAACCAATAAAATGTGAATTAACACAAATATCACAAAATTAAAATAATTTATTCAACTATATTCAATCCGATTACAGCATTTTTGGTGTTTTCAGGCAAAAAGATAGAAGGTAAAAAGTAGAAACCATCCATTCAACTACCTTGAGTGTATCACTGCAGACCGCCAGGTAAATACAGTTTTAGTTTTTTAGTTCTATGACAACCATCTATAAATAACTGAATATGCTTTTTTCTGTTTGGGTTTTTGTTGTTGTTGTTGTCTTTTTCCAAATTGGCCCTCGTATAAATCCTCGTCGCAGTGGACTTGACTTCAAATTTAGGCTGGCCTGACATATTGTTGGTGTAAAAAAGTGCTGACAGACTTGAACTGGAGCGCAATATTCCATTTCCAGTGCTCATACACAATGGCGCATCACTTATGTACACTCCTGATTATGCTTTAATGTGAATTGATTTTAAACATTGTTTAAACGTCTTGAATTTATTGTTTAAAACAGAACCCTAATACTATTGAATCAAGACACTGGTAAGTCTAATGTACCCCTATCATGATGTAACGCAATATCCAATTGTCGATGAGACAATTTAATCAAATTGTTGAGACCAGCGAATGCAAGTTACTCCGCCTTTATCTTTAGCACAGTGTTTTTTGTGGAAGGTAATGCAGAATGAAAGACTTGATTACCAATGCAATTTGTTGTCTGACCCGCTCCCTGGCATTTCTATCCATCTCTCTCTCTCTGTTTCTCTCTTCCAGGATTTGCTTGGTCTTTTCCTCTTCCCGTTCCCTCTTTAAATTGTGTGGATCCTTTGACATTTTCTGCTGCTCCTTTGGCTTCCTGATCTCCTTCTGTAGGAGAGGAGAGAGCACGGCCACACCTAGTCAAAATGAATTTTGGTTGAACACACATCTTCAGACTTTAGGTCAGTGATTCTTAACCAGGGTTCCTAAATGTTTCTTCCAGTTCAGTTGAATATAAATTTCTTGGAAAACGCTCTACACAGTACTCAATGATACTTTACAACAAAAATGTACAACACGGGATAAAAATGGACACTGTAGAGCAAAATATACACATTTTAAAATGAACAAATGTTGAAAAAGAAAAACAAAGGAAAAATGGGTAAGGCCGATTAAACGATGTGAAAAGCATTGTGGAACAGGTGAGTTTTAAGAAATGAATTGAAGGTTTGGAGGTCAGTACAGTTGGGGATGTGTTGAAGTAGAGCGTGACACAGGGTGAGCGTGGGGGCGGTGACAGAGAAGGCTCGGTCCCCCCACGCTTTGAGCTTGGTCACGGGGATGGCGAGGAGGTTTGCATTTGAGGAGCGGAGGTTGCGGGACGGAGTGTATGGGTTAAGAAGGTCGGAGGGGTAGGAGGGGGTCTGACTATGAAGGGCTTTTGAAGGTGAGTAGGAGGAGCATAAATTGAATGCGCTGGGGAACGGGGAGCCAGTGGACGTGATCAAGAGTGCTGGTGCTGGTGTGGGTGACAGTTCGGGCAGCGGCGCTCTGGATGTATTGTAGTTTATTGAGGAGTTTGGAGGTGGTACCCATAGAGTTTGCTATTTCAGTAGTCAAGGCAAAAGGTGATGAAGGCGTGGATGAAGAATAGGGCGACAGTGAAAGAAAGCGAGGGGCGGAGGTGAGAGATGTTCTTAACGTGGAAGAAAGCGGTGTTGGTGATTTGGGTGATGTGTGTCCGGAAAGCTTTTCCATAGTGGCACATCACATTGTTCTGTCACGTTTGCGAGGTGGTGGAGGACCCCAAAAAGCAGGCAAGAGGGAGGAGCAGGTTGTACTTAAAGAATTGTATTCAAACACAGAAACTAAATCCAGAACAAACAAAGTCACAAAAACAAAAATAATCCAAAGTATAAAACAAAAACCATGACTGAAACAAAAACTATCAATAACTAAAACACTACCAGAACAAACCCGATAGCAGCAAAGGAACAGCAACAACAGAAACAATGACCCGAAAATTAGTGGTCGGGTGGGAGTCCTTTTATATAATTAATTAAATAACGACCAACACATTTTTCTTCACACATTCCCAGAGTCCATTGTATCTGTGTAACCTGAGAGCGTTGCTTTACCTCATCCTCCAGCATCGTCTTTTGCTGATGCCTGACACCCAGGACATACAAATTCATGTTAAATCCAGAAAGATAAAACATCATTTATATTTTGATCAGCAAAGCTAATGAAAAGCCACTTTGCACGTGTGCCGTTACCTTTGTCCATCTTCATTCTTAAAGCATAAATCTGTACGATCTGGATTTTCACTCACTGCAGTAGTCATAGCTGACTGGCTACAGGTAGCTGCAAGGATTAAAAACACATCAGAAGTAAGAAAAAAAGCATTCAATTTCATTCAAAAAACTCAAAAGTTCAAAAAGAACTGGCAATAGTTCAACTGAACGTGCTAGCCTCTGCCTATTTTTCTTGTGATCAAACGTTTTTGCAACATAAAGTAAGTGGGAGTGATTGCCTGTTACATCAAGCTGCATTTGAGAGATTAAAACATGCAGCAGATGAACAAATGACAATAGACATAACAGAAATGTGACACGATAAAATCTTTTCTATTATCCTTACACTATATATCGTCAGATCACCAACTTCGAGATACCACCATCAGCTTTTAAAGTTGACATGATATTCTTACGTTTAGTTGCTTCTTCCACTGCAGAGGGCCTTGTGAATGCCTCTGGTGATGCGAGGTGCACTGTAGGAGCCATTCCAGGTTGTGTTGTACTGGGCATCATCGTAGCAGCCGTCTCTTGTGACACCATTCCAGTGTCAATTCTTTGTGCGTGCATCTGAAGGAGTCCACATAAATTTTGCAACTGTAATTTCTACCAGTGTATTGAGGAACGCATAGCAAAAGATGCAAAAAATGTTTTGTTCAACAATAGTACTTCTTGAAAACCAGCACCGTTGTTGATGTTTGACAGAGATGATAAGTGAACACCCTGACACGAAATTCAACATTCACAAAATGGAAGACAAAGAAATGATTGAGGACTGAGATGTTGCTAAACAAGCGACATACTGTACATAACTCCCCAAATAATTTGAAATACCAGTTGTGGCTGTGAACTGTCTTTGCACTGTCCTCATTTGTCTATTTGAATCCATAAAAAACTCATCGCCCACCACTGATAAAAAAAACAAACAAAAACATATACATATAGCTCTCTCTCACACACACACACGCACACACACACACACACACACACACACACACACACACACACACACACACACACACACACGCACACACACACACACACACACACACACACCCACACACACACACACACACACACACACACACGAGTGGAAGGATGATGGATGGATTGATAGAAAGAGAAAGAAAAAGAAAAGGGGAAAAGAAAGAGAGGAATCAAATGCAAGAAAGAAAGAAAATGAGTACAGTGGTACCTCTACTTACATAATTAATTGATTCTGGAAGAAATTTCTCTGAGATAAATGTTTCCTAAAGCATAAAAAAACAGCAAAATATGGAACATATGTTACAATTATGTTACAATTAGATTATTGCACTATAAATGCGAGTTGCACATAATGTTAAAAAACTAAGAATTGAGTTCAGAATAGAATTACGGGCATTTAACTTTTAACTGCGTCCTCATCTTTTTTTGCCCTCTTTAGTTCATTTTCTCTCTCTCAGAAGTGGATTTTGCCTGGCGTTTTGAAAAGCACTGATCCGAGGATGTTTGTTTTTGTCAGATTTTAAGAATCCTTCGAAAATGTCCAAGGCAAAAATCAGCATAGTGAGCAATTGCCCGACTGGTGGACACTTTTTTCTGGGTGATTCACATTTACGTAAAACGATCGAAACACCTCATGGCCCGAGGGGCGAATGACGAGAACGCTGCATAGACACATATGTATCTATCTGCATACAAAGACAGACACGGTAGAAGTCCCTCTTGGCCAATGGGATGCCGAGATGATGGTCGGTAAAACCCAAAACAGAACAGCTATAAGTGTGTTGTGCTTGGGAAACTTGGAGCTGCGAGTAGCAGGCCATATTGTATTTTTACCTTCCATATCTTGAAATTAGTTTTGCAACAAGAGGCAAATATTTTCCTGTTGAGACTTTTCGTAAATTTTGTATGAAGAGACGTTCGTAAGTAGAGGTACCACTGTATTCAATGAGTTAGTGATTCAAGGAGCCTGAGAATGGCGCGCTACAGCCAGATTCATTTGGATGAACGAGGAGTCAGATATGAAAATGGGCAATCTAAAATCAGGGCTCCTACCTGTTGTACTTTGTTGATTCTAATCAGTAGTTCTTCGGCAGACACGCTGCCAGCAATGACCTCCAAAGGAATACCATTCTCCCCAATAAAGAAACTTGAGGGAATGCACACCACTGGATCTGCATTCAGGTCTTGTTAAAGAATAAGTTCAGATCACATTCAAGTTTCAATTCCAAGCGACACAAATTTCTTTTTACCTTTACATTGTACCATACAAGAGGTTTGTGTGGATTCTATGATGAAGAGCAAAGAAAAAAAAGATACAGATCTGGGAGAACTGCACACAAGTGTCACTGAGGGAAAAGGTAGATAAGAAGACAAGTGAAATTACATACAACATCCCCCAAAAAAAATCACATTTTATGAGAAGGAAACGCATATATTTTAATAGCTGCCAATCATCGATAGATTTTCACTAACTTTGGGAACCTATGGCTCGTGAGCCAGGTGTGGCTCTTTTGATGATTGCATCTGGCTCGCAGATAAAACAAAATATTCTTGATTTTTCACTGCTCATGTCCTGTTCAGGGCTACAGTTGACAGCAGGAGCAATTTTACTTGGATGATATTAGCCTACATTATCTGTTGCTGGGTAAACAGGTAAACACCCACTTTTGAATCAGCCCACTCTGTCATTAGCTCAAAGCTAATCCTTCAATGAATAAGATGGCGAATATATATACAGTCAAACCTCGGTTATCGTCCATAATCCGTTCCAGAAGGCTGTTCGAAAACCGAATTGTTCGAAAACTGAAATCACGCTCTTTAAAAAAAAATTGTTATTGAACACGTCTGCTCATAATGGAAAGCGACATGAGGAAGCGTCACTTCGTGTAAGGAAGGTGAGAGGAGTCAAGTGATGCATTCAAGTGCGCTCAGTTTGTTCAAATACCAATTTTTCGGTCGTAATTAGGCATAAAAAACCCGAAATTTTTGGTCGAAAACCGATTTGGTCAAGAATAGAGACGTTCGAAAACAGAGGTTTGACTGTACATACATATATATATATATATACGCGCACGCACACACACACACACACGTATATATATATATATATATTATATATATTATATACACACACAAATACAAACACACACATATAGTCTCCTGTTTAGTCACATCTCCCTTCGTTTCATCTAAGCCTGCTATAACCTTTCACCCCTGCACCACTCCAGTATCCTAGGGGTTGGGCAATAATCACATTTTGACACCTTTCACCGTATTTTCACTACACCGCGGTGTTCCGTAATATCGTTTATCTAATTTGAGGGTGTTTTTTGTTTGTTTGTTTGTAAATCAGATTGTCAACAGGCAACATAAAACATAAAAGTGTTGCCCAAAAAATCCTGAGGTGCGTTGCACTCCGGTTGAAGTCGCCATTCAAATTAGCCTTTGTACTGTGTCTTGACAGATTTTAAATTTTGGAAAATCCTGTCACATTGCTACTGTTAAAATGCACATTCTATTGTCGTTTTGTCCACTACACACGTGAAAGTTACTATTTTGTCATGCGAAATCATACAAATATCCTTCTCCATAATTCCCATGTCTCTTCCGTTAGTATGAGTGTTGATGACCCATGATGGAATGACTAATCTTTATCTTTCAGGTGGGAATAAAAACGCACTGAAAAATATTCTCTTGTTAACTACTTTCGGAGAAAGTGTTCAATTTAATACGGCACCTCTTGGCGTCCACTTGAATGGCCACGCAGCAATTTTGAGCCGTTTGTGAGACACTGTCGTCCTCCCAGCTGGACATCAGGTTTGATGACTGCTCATCTTCACCTATGAGCAGGTCATGCAAATCAGTTTTGTTTTTGAATAAGAAACAGTGAAATATAATCTCACACAAAACCTGAATAGCCGCCACTGGACAGTTTGGTTATTGAAGATAAGAGAATGGACAAATCAAAAAGAGCGATGACGTCGCTCTTTCTCCCATTTTTCATCAGCATTTTTTTTCTTCCCTCTGTTCTTACCTGTGCTCTGGGATGGTTTTATTCGTTTTGACATGCTCTGGTGTCAGATTAATAAATCTGCCCATCCCCCCACAGAGACTGATCAACATACCAATAGGCCCAAGGGGCTGACTTGAAATTTTGTGTTGGTAATAACAATGCAGTTGAAAATAAACAATGCTGAAGGTGAATTATATATACAAGGGTCATTCAAGAATCATCATCAGGATTTATTCCTTTTTTTTCAATGTAGTCTCCCAGCACTGTCACACACTTCCCTCAGCGTAAAACGCTTTGGACTGATGTCTCAGCCAATCGCTCGCAACCTTCATCCATCAATTTCAAACTTCGTGCCAACTACTGTGAACTGAGGCAGGTCAATAAAGACATGAAAAACAAATACAGTGGTCATTTCATCTAGAACTGGTTCAGACTACAAAGTGTATGCAGAAAATTTGTAAAGATTGCACGGCTGTCTGTGTCCTATGTGTTGTGTTGTTTTTGTTATTTTGACTTCAAAATGGCGCCGCGAGAGTGGCTGCCTTTCCAGCAGCTCCTATATTTTGGTGTTCTACTTCTTCCTATCATAACTTTGCTGCTGTGAATTGGGAATTTCTCCATTGCGAGACTAATATAAGTTTTCTTATCTTATCTTATCAGTCAGAAGAAGAACGTGACAACGCAAGGCCTCACACAGGAGCCCAAATGGTGCAGACCATCAACGAGCTGGGCTGTGAACTGCTCCCTCATCCCATCCCCAAGACCTTGACCCTTCATCCTGTTTGGTCCCTTAAAAGCGTTCACAAGAGGAACGAAATTTGAAAGAGACCATGAAGTCAAAAGTGTTATGTGCGACTGGCTGGTTTTTGGAATGCGGGAAGAAACCAGAGTACCCGGAGAAAACCCACACAGTTACAGGGGAGAGCATGCAAACTCCACATAGAAAGGCCAGAGCTAGAATTGAAACCTGCACCTCTGCAGCCCGACATGCTAACCAGTCGACCACCGGGCCACCTAAATAAATTGTTGATATATTTAATTACTTTAATATTTAATGTAAAAAAGACTCAGTCCATGCCAACCCACCACCAACCAAAAAAGAAAAGAATTCGGAAAATGTTAACCTAGCAGATTTGATTTTAATGAAACTTGCTGGCTGTACTTAGTGAAAGGGATGGCAAACATTACATCGATCTCAAATTTCAGGTAAAATCGGAGGAGAGGGTTGGGAGATACGGGCCGCCAAATTTGGATATTTTCTTCAAAAAGGGATGTGTTTGCCTTCCTTGGAACCTTTACATCACAGGAACTACTTAGTCAATCTTCTCATACTAGTTATTTTTGGAAAAGGAACAAGTGACAAGAATTCCAAATCTGCAGTTTTTCGTGAAACATAATCTCTCACGTTCTCTAAAACATAAAAGGTTCAGCGATCTCAAGGTTTTTGTTTAGCACCAGGTCAAAGTATTGATTGGCTGTCTCCGCTGGTTTTAGGCCTCGCTAATGCCTTGTGAAAAAGTGTTTTCCAATGCTGGAGAAATGGAGGAAGAAACATGAGAATCAGCTGACTGCGTGACCATTGGAAAAACATATTAAAATATTTTTGTAATAGAAAAAGAATAAATATTGTGTTTCTCTTAGACAGGTACTGAACAGCATCATTTGACGGTCATGACACTTTCACTCAGATTTTCTTATTATTGTATTGTATTTTGGCCATATTAATATTTTTTTTATTGACTGTATAGTTAAAGGATACATTTGGATTAAAATACCATTAATAAAAAATAACGAACTCCAGCGTGTACATATTGCGCAACAAAGTGAGACACCGCCAACACAGTCTACTCTTAATTTATACATCACTAAATGGTGCCAAAAAAATCATTTAAAAGACATGTATGTGTACTCACACAATTTTTGAGTGGGCTAATGGACCGTTGTACAGATTTCATTCTTTCTTTTATCATGTTGATGATGTCTTCTTGAATTCTTGTATTAACGCTATAATGTTTATAACTCAAGCTAATCTTTCCAACAAGTAGTTACTTCGTTAGTGACTCTAAAACAAGTTGATGGAAATCCTTTAATGGTAAATCCGGTGCTGCTTTGCCTGACATTTTGGAATCAAAGGGAATGATGTTCATACACGTTTCACATTTCAGGTTTTATTCTAAAACTGGGGCTCAGTCCTTTACCGTAATGCCTACTTTACACAGATATTGAACATTTAAGTACGGCCTTGACTTTAAATTTAAAAGCGGAGAGTGACCAGATCGCAGTCGACGGGTATCAATGATATCGTTGATGTAAACGGTCTTTTGAGTTTGAGTCAAATTTTTGAGTGCACGCAGTTTTGTAATTAAGAGGTACGCTAACTAGCTTAGTATACTCCTACTCATGTCAGGCAGAAAAGATCGCTAGGATTATTTATCGTCAACAATTGAAGCACATACCTATGATCACGATGACAAAGACAAAATTCCTCTGTTTCGCCAAACTAATGGCATCTGGTATGGCCCCACTGAACCAAATCATTTTACAAGTTTCGAGTTGTATACACAGCTACGGATATTGCTTCCACTGTTTAGGCTCTCTCTCTCTCCGCCCCCCCCCGTTTCTTCTTCGCCGCGCGTTCCTCAAAGAAGAAGAAGAAGAAGTAGAAGAAGCAGAAGAAGAAGAATATTGATTATTTTTGACAACGTCAACATGGCTGCTGTCACTGATGTAAGTTAAAATACCAAGGCACAAATCATTGAAGGAAAAGAACGTAAACGTTGATCCCGCTGTCGCTTGATTTAACAACGGAATATCTGTGTTTATAACCCGCTGTCGCTTAATTTAACAACGAAATATCTGTGTTTAAAGCATTTTTTGTCTATTCCAGCCCGAATCGGAGGTGTTCGAGATCACGGATTTCACCACTGCGTCAGAGTGGGAAAGGTATTGTTTTAGAGTTACAGTATACTCCCTTGCTTCTACGTTTACTTGAAATATACACACCTTGTACCAGTTCACAATTATTACTATTCAGCTTCTCGTGGAATTATATTGGGACATTCTAGAAATGGAGGAGGTTTTACGTCCCAACCATCAGAATTTAAATAATCCACATACAAAATAATAAAATATGCACTTACTGAGTGAATTCACTTCTCCTGAGACCAAATATTTAAAAAAAGCGAAAAGTCGTTTTTAAAATACTAATATATTTTTCTCTTGTCCCACCCCCCTAATGACCGAATTGAGTCTCAAATAAAACAGAAAAATGCATCCATCTACTTTCTGATCCGCTTATCCTTACAAGGGTCGGGACGTCTTGGAGCCTATCCCAGCTGTCTTTTTGGGCATTAGGCAGGGGACACCCTGAACCGGTTGCCAGCCAATCGCAGTGCACACAGAGACAATCGCGAGACCATTCGCGCTCACAATCACACCTGGAGAAAATTTAGAGTGTACCATCAACCTGTCATGCATATATTTTGGAACGTGCGATGGAAGCCAGAGCACCCAGAGAAAACGAACACAGGCACGGGGAGAACATGCAAACTCCACACAGGAGGGCTGGAGCCCGGAATTGAACCAGGGACCTCTGCACTGTGAGGCGGACATTCTAACCCAGGGGTGGACAATTCCGGTCCTGGAGGGCTGCTCGCTATCCTGCATGTTTTCCATCTCTCCCAATTGCAACACACCTGATTCAAATGAACAGGTTCAAGATCAGGCTTCTGCAGAGCATGCTGACGATCTCATCATGCAGACAGACAAACAGCCAGCGGGAGAAGCAAGAATCGACACATTTCACAGTGCCGAATAATGAAACAGATAAATAATCGACACGTCGTTTATTAACTCATGAAATCCCAGCCATTTCCACTGGATTTTGACTGATTTTGCAGATTATTGTGTTCTATTGCAATAAACATGCAGCTGACCAAATTAAAGAGGACACTCTCTTCTTGATGCTGAAAAAAAGTTACACGCACAAATTGATTTGGAAACACATTGGCACCAAAAACAATAGATCAAAAACAATATTGGAAATGTATTTACTCCCACATATATCATATTTCAACATTTATCACCACAGTGTAAAAATTGTGTGTAACACATACAATTGTGTTCGATACATTAGCTGCTGTAAACACTCATGCAGATGCATTCTATATGCACAAATATTATTTTAGGTTGATGTCCTGTTTTGCGTTATGATCAGGAAAAAAAACTTTTATTTTCACTTGCAACATATGTTGTGACTGAACACGATTTTATGACTTGCTTCAGCCATGTAATTGACTCGCTTGAGATTAGTTGGTGACTCGGCTTGACTTGCTGAAGACTCAGCTCATGGACTCTGACATACTCTTGATTTGTTGTATAATGTATATGGAATTTTTAAAAAAATCATTAGTTTCATACAAATTAGTTTACTCTGCTTATACATCCCTGGACAATGCCCAAAGCTGACAACATTCCCTTTCAGAATTTCTTAGCCTTTTTACCCAAGATATTCTCAACTCTGATGTTGGCTCAGGTCAATGTTTAAATTATGTCCAACTACTGGTAGTCATGTCATTCAAATTTATTTTTTTACTTCAGGTTTGTGTCCAGGGTTGAAGAAGTCTTAAATGAATGGAAACTAACCGGAAACTCCACAAGGAAGCTGTCCAAAGAAAAGGTAAATAGCTTTCAAAACCAAAATGTTAACGCTTAACATGACTCTTAATTCTTGTTTGACAAGTGGTCCTCCTTTGTTTGCACAGGCTGACTTTTCGAATGGCACTTGGGAGGAGAAATCTCAGGAGATTAATTTTGTCGATTTTACCTTCTCCATGACCCACTATGCATTGGTGCAAGACAATGAGAACGATACAAATACTGAATTGGAGGAAGGTATGGTCTCTTTTGTTTCTCTTTTTCCAGTCAAAATCCCAACTTAATAATAATAATAATAATAATACATTTTATTTATAAGCGCCTTTCAAGACAGCCAAGGACACTCTACAATCAGGAACAAAAACAATAAAACCCAGAACGGGTTGAGCAGCGGGAGCCAGACGCGGCAGCCAGACGCGCCAGCGTTCACTCAACCCCGAAACTGATTATCTTTGTGTTGATTCCTTAAATCCACATGGAACTGACAATTGTTTCTTGAATGTTCTTGAATTTTTAATGCTGCTTGTTATCTCTCAAGGGGAAATTGATTTTACACATGCACATACACAGACGCGTGTGTGTGTGCATGTGTGTGTGTGTGTGTGCACACACAGCGTCTGTTTATGTATGGGAAGATGAACTGGGAATACTTGAATAATACTATGTAATATTTATAGCAAAATATAACAAGCTTGAAGGCAGATGTCTGGAATTTTTTACTTAAAAAAAACAACAACATGAAGACAGCAATTAACTGAAATTTTTGTGAGACAGTTACAGGAATGGGAATGGCATGAGTTTACAGTGTGTTTCTGCCACCTTTTCTACATAGCCTGCCCTCTGGCTGGAAATGATTTGTAGATAAAACCTAAATTGCAGTTGTTGGTTTTTTTTGTTTTGTTTTTCCCTAGCTCCCTTTCCCTTCGCAATGCAGGACCTTTTGTGCACCAAAAATGACTTCCCTCCTCGTGCCCACTGCTTGGTGAGATGGTGAGTTTTATGGTCAGATGGTGAGTCTTCCCGAAGGATACTTTGAGAGCAATAAGTCAGGGTGGATATTCAAACCGCTGACCCTGCAGTCACTAATTGACCATTTGTAAACAGCAAATTCAAACAGATTTGCTCCATGAGAGCTCTTAAATTCTGTTCAAGTGAAGATGAAGATCAACAGGTCAATTAATTTTTTTGTTGACAGGTACGGGATAAGAGAGTTTGTTGTCATCTCCCCAGGGTCCAACGTCGAGGCTATCATCAGCGAGTCCAAATGTAATTTGCTTCTCAGCTCCATCTCAGTTTCTCTGGTCAACAGTGGCTGGTGAGACACCATGAGCACTCTTCTTTAGCATACTTTCAACAACAATAGGAAGACAACTTTGTTTTTGAACACCCTTACTATCATTGAGATCAAACGTAAATTAAACTTTCTAACAGTCTGATTAGCTATATTGGATCGGCTGATATTTTGTATACTATATTAATTCTGTGATCGACCGTAATGTCCTTGTTTGGTGTGTGTGTGTGTGTGTGTGTGTGTGTGTGTGTGTGTGTGTGTGTGTGTCTGATACTTGATACCTGTACCGCTTTCCTTTGTGCTACTATACGGAAAACACAGTACTTCTAGTGATTGAAGTATCAAACGTATTATTAATGTTTGAGAGTCGGATATCTCGGCAGCTCCAACTGTATCAATCCACACATCAGTCCCAGAGGCACAATTTTAGTTGCCCTTTTGTGTATTTCCACTTGGAAACACCACCCCAAGTTGGACAAAGCCTACACACAGTCATTAGTATGTTTTGCGTTTTACATTATGCGGTATAACGTAAATTGAGACAGTTGTTTATTGAAATAATGATTGACGACTCGAATTTCATGCCTGCACTAACCTTGAGCACCTAAAGAGGAATATTTTAGGTAGGATAACAGATGGAAACCCTTTGTAAATCAGCCTTTTTATAGGAAGGATGCTGAATTTGGATCCTTTTGGGTCAGATTTTTCCGTTTTAGAGGTTAATGACTTGGATTCACAGTCTTCCTCGGGGTCTCCTCCCGGTGGGACATGACCGGAACACCTCACCGGGGAGGCGCTCAGGAGGCATCCGAATCAGATGCCCAAACCACCTCATCTGGCTCCTCTCGATGTGGAGGAGAAGTGGCTTGACTCTGAGCCCCTCCCGGATGACTGAGCTTCTCACCTTATCTCTAAGGGAGAGCCCGGACACCCTGCGGAGAAAACTCATTTCAGCCGCTTGTATCCGGGATCTCGTTCTTTCGGTCACGACCCATAGCTCGTGACCATAGGTGAGGGTTGGGACGTAGATCGACCGGTAAATTGAGAGCTTCGCCCTTTGGCTCAGCTCCTTCTTCACCACGACAGACCGATACAACGTCCGCATCACAGCAGACGCTGCACCGATCCGCCTGTCGATCTCTCGCTCCCTCCTGCCTTCACTCGTGAACAAGACCCCAAGATACTTAAACTCCTCCACTTGGGGCAAGATCTCCCCCCCGACCCGGAGGGGGCACTCCACCCTTTTCCGACTGAGGACCATGGTTTCAGATTTGGAGGTGCTGATTTTCATCCCAACCGCTTCACACTCGGCTGCGAAACGCTCCAGTGAGAGTTGGAGAGCCCCGTTTGAAGGAGCCAACAGCACCACATCATCTGCAAAAAGCAGGGATGTAATACTGAGGCCCCCGAAATGGACCCCCTCAACGCTTCGGCTGCGCCTAGAAATTCTGTCCATAAAGGTTATGAACAGAATCGGCGACAAAGAGCAGCCATGGCGAAGTCCTACCCCCACTGGAAACGATTCCGACTTATTGCCGGCAATGCGAACCAAACTCTGACATCGGTGGTATAGTGACCGAACAGCCCGTATCAGGGGGTTCGGTACCCTATACCCACGAAGCACCCCCCACAGAACTCCCCGAGGAACACGGTCAAACGCCTTCTCCAAGTCCACAAAACACATGTAGACTGGTTGGGCGAATTCCCACATACCCTCAAGGACCCTGCTAAGGGTGTAGAGCTGGTCCACTGTTCCACGGCCGGGACGAAAACCACACTGCTCCTCCTCAATCTGAGGCTCGACTTCCTGACGGACTCTCCTCTCCAGCACCCCTGAATAGACCTTACCAGGGAGGCTGAGGAGTGTGATCCCTCTGTAGTTGGAACACACCCTCTGGTCCCCCTTTTTAAAAAGAGGGACTACCACCCCGGTCTGCCAATCCAGAGGCACTCTCCCTGTTGACCACGCGATGTTGCAGAGGCGTGTCAACCAGGACAGCCCCACAACATCCAGAGCCTTGAGGAACTCCGGGCGGATCTCATCCACCCCTGGGGCCTTGCCACAGAGGAGCTTTTTAACCACATCGGTGACTTCAACCACAGAGATAGGAGAGCTCACCTCAGAGTCCCCAGGCTCTGCTTCCTCCAAGGAAGGCGTGTTGGTGGAGTTGAGGAGGTCTTCGAAGTACTCTGCCCACCGGTTCACAACGTCCCGAGTCGAAGTCAGCAGCGCCCCATCCCCACTGTACACAGTGTTAGTGGTGCACTGCTTCCCCCTCCTGAGACGTCGGATGGTGGACCAGAATTTCCTCGAAGCCGTCCGGAAGTCAGCTTCCATGGCCTCACCGAACTCTTCCCACGCTCGGGTTTTTGCCTCGGCGACCACCGAAGCCGCGGTCCGCTTGGCCAGTCGATACCCGTCAGCTGCCTCTGGGGTCCCACAGGCCATAAAGGCTTGATAGGACTCGTTCTTCAGCTTGACGGCATCCCTTACTGCTGGTGTCCACCAGCGAGTACGGGGATTGCCGCCACGACAGGCACCAACCACCTTACGGCCACAACTCAGATTGGCCGCCTCAACAATAGAGGCACGGAACATGGTCCACTCGGG
Organism: Hippocampus zosterae; assembly: GCF_025434085.1. NCBI lineage: Eukaryota > Metazoa > Chordata > Actinopteri > Syngnathiformes > Syngnathidae > Hippocampus > Hippocampus zosterae. The sequence goes on from NC_067462.1 coordinate 18,728,257, forward strand.
CTCAATGTCCCCCGCCTCCCCCGGAACATGGGAAAAGTTCTGTCGGAGGTTGGAGTTGAAACTCCTTCTGACAGGGGATTCCGTCAGACGCTCCCAACAAACCCTCACTATACGTTTGGGTCTGCCAGGACGGACCGGCATCTTCCCCCACCATCGGAGCCTACTCACCACCAGGTGGTGATCAGTTGACAGCTCCGCCCCTCTCTTCGCCCGAGTGTCCAGAACATGCGGCCGCAAATCCGATGATACAACTACAAAGTCGATCATCGAACTGCGGCCTAGGGTGTCCTGGTGCCAAGTGCACATATGGACACCCTTATGTTTGAACAAGGTGTTCGTTATGGACAATCCGTGACGAGCACAGAAGTCCAATAACAAAACACCACTCGGGTTCTGATCGGGGGGGCCGTTCATCCCAATCACGCCCCTCCAGGTATCACTGTCATTGCCCACGTGAGCATTGAGGTCCCCCCAGCAGAACAAGGGAGTGCCCAGCAGGAGTACTCTCCAGCACACCCTCCAAGGACTCCAAAAATGTACAGGCACGGAGCCGGGGGGCAATGAGTATGCCCACACCTGCTCTGCGCCTCTCACCGTGAGCAACTCCAGAGTGGAAGAGAGTCCAACCCCTCTCGAGAGAACTGGTACCAGAACCCAGGCTGTGTGTGGAGGCAAGTCCGACTATATCCAGTCGGAAATTCTCTGCTTCACACACCAGCTCGGGCTCCTTCCCTGCCAGAGAGGTGACGTTCCATGTCCCAAGAGCTACCTTCTGTAGCCGAGGATCAGACCGCCAGGGTCCCCGCCTTTGGCTGCCGCTCAGCTCACATTGCACCCGACCCCTTTGGCCCCTCTCATGGGTGGTGAGCCCATGGGAAGGGGGACCCACGTTGCCTCTTCGGGCTGTGCCCGGCCGGGCCCCATGGGTGTAAGCCCGGCCACCAGGCGCCTGCCAACGAGCCCCACCTCCAGGCCTGGCTCCAGAGGGGGGCCCCGGTGACCCGCGTCCGGGCAAGGGAAACCTAGATCCATTTATTTCGATCATCATTGGGGTCTTTGAGCCGTGCTTTGTATGGCCCCTCACCTAGAACCTGTTTGCCATGGGTGACCCTGCCAGGGGCATAAAGCCCCAGACAACTTAGCTTCCTAGGATCTTTGGGACACACAGTAGCTAGGGAGAGCGAAGTCTGGGCTTCCCTGCTAAAGCTGTTGCCCCCGCGACCCGGCCCCGGATAAGCGGTAGATGATGGATGGATGGACTTGGATTCACACTTACACATTGTATATAATCCAGTTGCTTTTCGCATGTTTATTTTCTAATTTACATGGGAATTTTCACATGTACTGTACATCATTAACAAAACCAACAGAGGAGCAAAGAATGTCAATATCACAGTACAGTACTTCAATGTTTTTAGCCTCAACGGTAGATGATAAAACGAAAAGGTCTAACAAATCTTTGTCTTTTTGTCCTCTACACTCAGCCAAGTCCCCATGTTTGTGCAGATCCAGCAAAAGTGGAGGCGACTATATTCTGGTGAATGTCAGGGACATGGTGTCCACACCGAATTTGAGATGGTACACCTTCGTAAGGTACCAAGTCAGTACAACCACCTGTCTGGACTTCTTGACATCTTCAAAACAAAGACAGTAAGTGTCAGAGTGTTGTGTGAACAGTCTAGTGTTCGTAACAACCTATACAGTAAATGTTTACAGTCATATTACACAATTGCTCTTGCATTGAATTTTAGGTATTAGGGCTTGAGCAGCAACTGCTGCGAGGTCCCCATTTTTACTGAGTGTAGCACCCTGAGACATACAAAAAGCATCAGCAGAAGCCATCTGCTAAAATGTACTGGAAGTGAGTTATGCTTTTTTTTTTAAATGAACAATTTTGTCATTTTGTCATTTTGTATGACAGAGGCGGGGCATTAAATTCTGCATTTCATATTTTCTTCCCCACAAAAGAGGAAATACTTAAGGGAATGGTCCAATGAGGATAGACCATTTTTCACTCAAAAACTGTATTGATATATTTTGTTGATCAGGATAATGTGCTGTAACTATATTATAATTTTCAATTTTATTGGTTTGTTTTGGACAAGGGTGGCGCGGTGATCCAGTGGTTAGCGCGTCAACCTAACAGTGCAGAGGTACCGGGTTCAATTCCAGCTCCGGCACTCCCTGTGTGGAGTTTGCATGTTCTCACTGTGTGGGTTTTCTCCAGGTTATTCGGTTTCCTCCCACATTCCAAAAACACGCGTGGCAGGTTAATGGGACACTCTAAATTGTCCCAAGGTGTGAGTGGAAGCGCTGATGGTTGTTTGGCGATGTGTGCCCTGCCAACCTGTTCAGGGTGTCACCCGTCTGCTGCCCAAAGATAGCTGGGAAAGGATCCAACATGTCTCGCGACTCTTGTGAGGGAGGATAAGCAGATCAGAAAATGGATGGATAAAACACAATTTGTTTTGTGAAATAATTTTGACTCCTCCCTTCACCGTCACCTTATCGTGGTAGATGGGTTTGTCTATCCTAATGATCCTCGGAATTAAGTTGTCTGGGGCTTTATGCCACTGGGTCAACCATGGCAAACAGGTCCATTTTCACTTTGCTTGAGTCTTTCCACCAACTGTCTCTACGTCGCATCCTCAGATGGCGCTAGGCTGATTGAACACTCAAAATTGTCTCTAGGTGTGAGTTTGTGCGCGGTTGTTTGTTCGTCTGTGTGTGCCCTGTTATTAGCTGGCAACCAGTTCAGGGTGTCTCCCGCCTACTGCCCAAAGACAGCTGGGATAGGCTCCAGTTCCCCCCGCAACCCTATAACCGGATTGGAAAATGGATGGATGGATGTTTTGGATTAATGTAACACCTCTTCCTGCTCAGCAACAGCAACGTTAAATCAGGCACAACAGAAGCCAGCGTTCGCCCCGCTAACTTTGGGTGCATTGGCAGCGTTTAGCTGCAGCCAACTTTGACCTGGTAACCTCGGCGGCCAAACACGAACTGCTGTCCTGACAGCTGTTAGCCAGTTAACTGCAGAGGCTCGCTGTCAGGGCGCTCACTGCCTACCTGTGGAGTCTGAAAATACTTTCCTGAATATTTCTTTTAACCGCTTGTGACAGCTCGACCTTCAAAATACACATATTATCAATGTTGTCACAATACGTTTCTCTTCCTCTCTTTAGGGATACACCATATATCCTTTGCCACCAATCAACGTCGCAATCCGTTTTACCTACATTCTTCAGGACTGGCAACAGCATTCTTGGCCCCTGCAGCCTCCCGGTAGGTTTATATTGTAAAGTACTTCAGGCATGGCAATTTTCCGCAGATACTCGGAAATCCGCCGTTTTATTTCTTAAATTGATAATTTTTGTGAATCGTCTAAATCCGTTAAGAAATTTTTAGGGTGGGTCGGGTACCTTATCGTCGAGTTTTCACGAGCTCTCCCGATCAGTCTTTCCATCTTCCGATTGTAAACAGCCCTGCGATTGGACGTGTATGATGTTTTACTTGGTCGCCCCGTCCCGGCCACGCCCCTTTCCGCTTTTTTCATCACTAGCCATTGCCATCCCTGGTACTTTGAAAACACATTTTTAAAGGGATGCTATATAAAGAAAGTTATTATTGCTTAACAGCTATAATTCAGTTTCCTGATGCTCTTTGTGGATTTTTGGCAGACTTTGACAACCTTCTCGGAGGTGAGGTGGGAGTGGAGGAGATTGGGAGGCTTCCATTTGGTGCATGTGAAGAAACAATCAGGTGAAATTATATTTATATTCGAGCAGGGTGTGTAACGTCACAAGAATTACATATAATGTAGTTTAAAAGTATTTGCACTCTTCCCAAATTTAGATTTTTTTCCCCACTTTATTTAAGATTATCAAATCTAAGTACTGTACCTGGCAGAGATAATCCAAATAAACCTAAAATGCAGTTTTCAATGCAAACAATTCCAATGAAATTAGGCTGTTGTGTAAAGTGTAAAAAAAAAAAAAACAATCATTTAAAAACCTTCTTCAACCTAACCCTTAAAGTAATAAAACCAAGGAGATGCACATTGATTATAGAAGATTATAGAAGAATCAAAAACAGACAGATACATGTCTGTTCGTTGGAACCACATTTGACTTTAAAGGTTGACTAAAACAGTCACTTGTCAAACAGGGGTGACAAAGATTCTGCCTTCTGCGTAAGCTCAGATCTTGTAATGTCTCTAAAACTATTCTGTTTCTATTCGAGTTATAAAATTCTTTCATTTTTTGTTTTTTGTTTTGGTTCAATAGTCTGACAAGAGCTGTCTGAATCAGATAAGATGATTGGAGTCCAGCGAACAAACCAGCTCTGCTCTGCACAATAAATGTATGGTCTGAAAAGCAAAAGGCATTATAAAGCTGGGAGACTGTCTGGGCTTTGACTTACAGGTGACATCTATCAAAAATGTAAAAGGTTCACTCTGCAGTGATATCATATCATGAAAGTAGGACATTTAAGAAGAAGGATGCATTGTTGATTTTCCTCATCTCATACAATTCATTGAAACAAAAGTTATCAACAATGATGGTTACACCACAGCAAAAAAAAAAATTCTACCTCTCAGTAACTCGTCATGTGCCAATGAGCATTGACAACAGCTTGACGTTATGAATCACTGGATTCATAATGTTATTCAGGAAGTATGGTCCTGTCACAAAGTCTAGGGCAGTTCTCTACCGACTGGACACACCGGCCCACACTGTAACACCGCCACCACCTTAAAGGAATGTGGGAGGAAACCTGAGTACCCGGAGAAAACGCACACATGCACTGGGGAGAACATGCAAACCCCAGGAATGCTGGAGCATTCCAACCCTTGACCTCTGCACTGTGAGGCAGATGTGCGAGCCAGTCGGCAATTGTGCCACCTGAAATAGAAACAGTAAAACATAAACACTTAATTTTTTGCAACCTTTCTACAATTTAATCTTAGGACATGCAATTCTATAGAAGACAAGAAGAGCAGTCGGCTCGCTGTTCACATGACACTAAACGTGTAAAATCTCGAATGCTGATAACCCTACCCAAAAAGTCATGAAAACCTAGCATTTTAAAGCTGTTGATTGCCCATATGAAAACTTGATAATATTCAATGTGAATGATACTTTGAAAATGCATATTTTTCTTTTCCTTTTAAAGTGAGCTTCATCTTTCAATCACTTGGCCTGAGTTGACAGAAGGTACTGTATTGGACAATGACGTTTACAGGTAAGCACGTCTTTCATCCTGTAACATGACACTTATTTTTTTTTCTCCATGAGAACTACTGTCAATGGTAATGTGCCATACACTATAATATAGTTGTTGCCATATTGTGGTATCGGTGACAGCAGTGCACATTATGGATTAAGGAGGATGAGGGAGAGAGGAAGGGTGAGAGAGAGAGAGAGATGTGCATGCTAAGGCTGGGCGATATATCTTTATTGTATTATAGTCAAGACATCAAGATATTAATATCGAAATCAGTGGATAAAATTGCTGATTTTTGTTGACGGCCACCATCTTTTTGTGGTTTGTTCAATGAGGTTCAATGTTCAATGGGGACCCTCAAAACGCGATTCAGGCGTCGTTCCTTGAGTCTGCAATTTCTTCCAAATGTTCATCACCAAAGCTGGGAAAACCTGGGGACATGTGATTTCTTTGTTGTTACTTAAATATGCAAAAATAACTTAGTAAAATCATCTTTATCAACTGGGTGAAATATATTTTTAACAGTGATCTTGACCCTCTCCATGCGCCTCACTGGGCACTCCGGATCAAGACAGTTGAACATCCTCAGTGTTTACTAGGTAAGACACTCACTTGTTGTCCTGTTTATGGTCTGATTAATTTAAAGGTTTTGTGTCATTCAAGCTTTCCGCAGTTAACTATAGTCATATATACGATTATATACTACCTTTGGAACAATGATGATCTAATTTCTTATGAAATATGAGTTCTTTTGGTGGCTATTCTTCCAACCTGGCTCACTAAAACCCCACCTGTCCTCTATGTGGCTGCCATGCCACTTTCATGATGTCTTCAAGTCAGCTGCTCACTCTGCCTACGAAACGCTAAATTGTAATCATAATGGAAGAACATATTGCACTGCTGCCTAATGAACCTCATTGGCGAATTGCCGTCATGTGACAACATGAGTGACTGAGAGGTTTTGGGACTCCACTGTGTGGCTACTGCTGCTTTGGGGCAGGAAAAGCATCTACTGGTGTTCAGAGAAATGAAAGTTTTAAAAAATCCATCTGTGTGTCTTGCTACACTACTTATCTCCAGTATGTGTACCGTTTGTCATATATATCGCTACTCCCTGGGGAGAACTCCACCACCCGTCACTGATTCCTGACTTCATTTTACTTCACAGACCCTTGTGGGTTTTTCTTTAAACAGAAGCAATGTTTGTGTTAAATTGAAATTAATTAGGAAGCTCACAGAGGCCTTATGCGCACTGCTGTGTTCTGTCATCTTCGTTTTAATATGACTTATAATACCTGTTGTTATTACTTGATTAACGTCTTTTAAGCAGAGCGATTCCACTTTAAATAATTCCACATCAACCTATTGTCCTGTGTTGTGCGGGGTACATTTGAGTGGTTCGTTTTCGATCCTTTTATGCATGGTGAATGTTATAATTCATAACTACGGGGAGGTCCGTTAACATCCATCCATCCATTTTCTGATCCGTGATTTTCTGATCATGGATGAAAATGTCCATGTTATCGTAAAAAGAGTTTGAGCTGCTAGCGGACTTTGTATCGCTCTGTGGTGGTAAAGAAGGAGCTGAGCCAAAGGGCTAAGCTCTCAATTTACCGGTTGATCTACGTTCCAACCCTCATCTATGGTCACGAGCTATGGGTCATGACCGAAAGAACGATATCATGGATACAAGCGGACGAAATGGGTTTTCTCCGCAGGGTGTCCGGGCTATCCCTTAGAGATAAGGTGAGAAGCTCGGTCATCCGGGAGGGGCTCAGAGTCGAGCTGCTTCTCCTCCACATCGAGAGGAGCCAGATGAGGTGGCTTGGGCATCTGATTTGGATGCCTCCTGAACGCCTCCCTGGTGAGGTGTTCCGGGCATGTCCCACCGGGAGGAGACCCCGAGGTTGACCCAGGACAAGCTGGAGAGACTATGTCACCCAGCTGGCCTGGGAACGCCTCGGGATCCCCCGGGAAGAGCTGGAAGAAGTGACTGGGGAGAGGGAAGTCTGGGCTTCCCTGCTAAGGCTGCTGCCCTCGCGACCCGACCTCGGATAAGCGGTAGAAGATGGATGGATGGATGGAGTTTGAGCTGTTCCCATCTTCTCCTGCAGGTGACTTGCTGACAGACCTATTTAAGTTACGGGGCAGAAAGGAGACTACAGAAGAGATTCTTGGAAGAGGATCGGCTGAGGAGGAGGGCAAAGGTTAGGTTGTCGAGTTTGCTACTCACCGTTTTTACGATGCGGGTCAACTTCAAAATAAAAGTGCAGCAAGTACGGTAATACTTTACATGGAAATCAATGCTTTAATGAGATTTTAATTTGAAATTGGCCCTCTGATGCAATCGTTGGCGCGGTTGACCTGTCATTGAATCGAGAGTGTTCTTTGTGCGCTGACAGACTTGAACTGGAGTGCAATGTTGAATTTGCAGTCTTCATGCCGATTGGCACACCGCTTATGTGCACCCCGATGTTGATCTTTTGATCTTTCAATGTATTGGAAAGCGAAGATTGCACATTTCAAATTTGACTGTAAACTGTTTCTTTACAGATGGTAACATCAGTTCCGCTCTATCAAGGCTGACAGAGCCAACTGCACCGGTGCTGATCTCCAAACTCTCAGTTTCGAGTATGGTGCATAATGCTCGAAGGCACATTCAACGGCACAGACTTAATGATGAGTCCCCACTTGGGATTGAAGAACTTAATTGTATTCTTCAGGTAAGCATTTTTAATATCTTAAATATTCTGGTTATTGAACATGATTAATAATCAGACATTAAATCTAATGATACGTTTAAATCAATACATTTAAAAGAAACGTAAGAAATGCTCTGTGCACATACAGTAAAATGGGTTTAAGGACAAAAATTGCCTTGGAACCCTTCAAACGTGCCTCTTGTCACTCAACCATGTCTACTGCATATGGAACGCACCATCGGAGCAAAGGGAGCCGTAGGTGAATTGATTGAATACAACACACCATTTCCTCGCTTTGCTGCTGTGGAGAGGGTCTTTTTTCAACAGCCGGCGACATCCTCCGACCAAAGAGGACCGCCCTGGCCAATGCCAGTTTTGACAATTCGGACTTCTTCATGGGGAACATGTGTCTATTGGGGTACCCCACCGACTAGGAGCAGTTTGAGGAGGAGAAGCGGCGGAATGAGCTTTGAATAATGTTTATTCATTCATTCATCTTCCGAACCGCTTCATCCTCACTAGGGTCGCTGGGGTGCTGGAGCCTATCCCAGCTGTCTACGGGCAGTAGGCGGGGGACACCCAAGAACCAAGAACCCGGACTTTCTTGCCACGCACCGGGTTCGACAATAAGCTCAAAACGGCAGTAACATAGTCAGCTGGAGTATTGACATAAGAGGTTGTGCTCACGTTGCCTCTGCTTCGGGGTTATTCACGCCGGAGCGGATCAAAAGCGCGACTGTCATCTAAAAGTTAGCCCATGATGTGTGTGCAAACGCTTTTGCATATTGGTTCGGTATTCTCCCTTCAATGAAATGTTATTGTATTATTATTATATCTACAAAAATGGCAAATGGTGCCAAGGAATTGAAACTCTGGGAACAGGTTCTGAACAAGAACTGATTTTCATTTTGCATACCTAAATATGGTGTTTAGAGTGCTGCTTACTTCAGGAAAAAAACTACGACATAAAACAAAACTCGCATGCAGGTAATCCTTCTTGATTTATTTGATTTCTAGCATTCTGATAGTTGAAGGTCCAAAATCTTTATGAAATTACCGGTACTTCTTTTTTTTTTCTCTGAAATTGTTTTGTAATACATTGCAGTTGATAATTCTTTTTACGACTGTGATTGACAAAAAGTAATTCTCTTGAACTAATTGCATTTACGTTATTTCTTACATCAGATGCAAAAAAACTTTAATTGTAAGTTGTCTCTGCGCCCCCCCCCCCCCGCCCCCCACCTCCCTATGCTCAGTATCTTTTTCCAGATGCTGGTATGGATAAGACAGAAAATCAATCCGCGCAACCAAATAGCTATGGAAAGTCTCAAAAAGATCAAAATACTGACGTAAGTAAATATTACTCAGTTATTCATTCTTTGACTGCAACCACATACAGTAAATTTGATGTCTATGTATGGATTTATCAGATGTTTCCGTATTTATAACAAAAGGAAAGACATTTTTTGTAAAAGATGGCATTGGAGACAACATAATAATATGAATGATAACTAGAAATCACTTCAAAAGCCAGCTAAGTCAAAGATGAATAGAGAGAAGGATAAGAATAAATGTGTACATGGTTTGACTATGAATGTAAAAAAAAAAAATCAACATTAACAGCTGATTTTTTTCCCCCACCTGTGCCAGGACCTTTTTATTCAGTTGAAGTCGGCACCAGTTGAAAGTCTGACCCATCGGCTGGCACTCTGCATGTGTCTCGTCAACTTCTACCATGGTGGGCTGCGGGCTGTGGCCTACCTCTGGCAGGAGTTTGTCCTTGAGTTGCGATACCGCTGGGAAAACAATTACCAAATCTGTGGGTGGGTGTACAATCCCCACTTATATCACAGTCTAACTACTGTAGCCACGGCATTGTTGTGTGTGTGTGTTTTTTTTTTTGAGGGGGGGGGGGAACACTTCTCCTTTTCAATCAAATCTTTATGGCAGAAATCTACTATAGTTTTTGTGTTTGTTTTCTTTTTCATAGTATATTAACTGTAAGGTTTAATATACTGTTTAGGAAAAGAGACTTTTCAGATTCTTATTGAACACCGGAAGAGCAGTCAAACACAAATTCAGCACTTTTGTGACATTTATGTTAGATTATAAAGTCTCTGCTCTCATTAATCCAATAGTGTTCTCTGGGGTCTTCCAAACATCCAAAAATCTAATTGTGTACCATTTTACAACCAATTTTTAACAACCAAAGAAAATCACAGAAAATTGACACACAGGTTATGTACCTTCTGTTATGTATTCAGCATGCATCTAAACAGCATTAAATCAAAGAATAAAATGAATTTTTAGACGAGTTTTAAAGATGGGCAGAGAGGGGGTTTCAAAGAGAGGGACCAGCAACGGAAAAGGCTCGATCCCCTCTGAGCCTCCACTTAGTTCTCTGTACCTCTTATAGTATCTGGTCCGCACACCTGAGGCACCCGGCAAGTGTGTAGGGACTAAGCTATCAAAAGAATTGAAAAGAAATAAGAGAATCTTAAAAAGAACTCTAAAATGTTTGGTGAGCCAGTGAAGGGATGTCAGAGTAGGACTTATGTGCTCCCTCTTACAAGAACCAGTCAAGAGGAAAGCAGCAGCATTCTGGACCAACTGGAGATGCTTAATGGAGGATTGTCTGACTCCAAAGTAAAATGCATTACAGTAATCCATCTGAGATGTGACGATGACATGAATTACTGTTTCAAAGGGCTCTTGAGAAAGGAGAGGCCTTACTTTAGCCAAGTGCCTAAAATGAAAGAAGCTGGATTTAATTTCACTGTCCAGTTTAAGACCAAACACCATCAATTAATGTGATGACCGAGATCCAGACCTATAATCAGTATGTGACTTTCCAAATGTGCTTCTGGAAGAACGATCAAAGATTCCCATAACATATTGCCAAACATACTAGTTATCTTTGCGAAAAGCCTTCTCAGACCAAAAGAAGCTGTTATAGCTGCAAAGGATGGACTGTGATCATATGAAACCCCATGGATTAAGAATGGGATACCACTTGAGTTCAAATGTGTGTCAAGTCAAGTGAGGAAATACTTTAGTTGAAGAGGATCCAGGAATTGTTTTAATTTTGCCCTGTTTGTGCTGCTCAACTTAGACCAGTGTGAGGTTGCCCGCTGAGGTTTTGCAATTCCTCCAGCCGGGATGGCACATTTTTCAGTCAAAAACTCTTTGTAAATTTGATCAGAAAATGATATTGGCTTGCATTTTCTATTCAATCAATTTGTTTTGGAGAAATTAGTGAATAATTAATGACTTTCAAAGATCAGCAATATAGTCAAGCCCCTCATCTCCCCCCATGTCTTGGTAGGAGTCATGGAAGGAACCCAACAAAATGTGTCCATTCAAAATAATTGTAACATACATTCCTAAAAATGTCAAAATAACGGTGCTCAATCGGCCTCAAAATGTATGTAGGGATCTCTACTTGATATTTTTTAAATTTTGTCTTCTGTTTTATTTCATCAATATCTGCAGAGTGCAAGAAGAACTACCTGATCTCCGCTGTTGTCTTCTACATCAGAAGCTGCAGGTAGTTCCATCTCTCCATTATAAGATGCAGAATTACATTTTTTTAAGATAAGATAACCTTCATTTGTCCCACACTGGGGAAATTTGCAATTTTTAAAGGGAAGTCCATTTGTTTAGACAAGTTCACCTTTTATGTTAGAATTGTATATAATAATCATCCGGCTAGAAATATAATCAGTTGGCTAGAAATGGGTCTTAACGTGATGCCGTTCATTTTGTCTCATGGTGTAGATGCTCAATTGTTGCATCAAGAGGAAGCAAGCCAGAGATAACATTTGCAACACCCCCGAGAGAAGCAGTGAAACTGCCTCCCAGAACATCCACCAACCGACACAATTTACAGCAACGGCTTCCTCCAGCCAAATAACTGCTGGGTCACCTGGGAAATCCTTGGACTCTTGGAGTGACAGTGAAGAAGAGTTTTTTGAATGCCTGAGTGATCAGGGGGACACCGAGACGCCGTCTATGAGAAGGGAAAAAGATGGCAGTAAAACAAGAGCAGAGGGGAGGATGCACCCCTGTAACGGCATGACCCTTCTGAACTCTTCAGAGCTTCTCTTTATTCCTGTGACACAAGTAATTTTTTTTCGCCGCTTACCTGTTGTTACTTGTTAATTTTTGGGGGGCAGAATGCTTTTATTTTTACATAAATATTTTAGTGAACAATGCTGTTATGTGGATATGTGAGCTAATGCGCAGATGTTTGTGTAAATTGTAGCAGATGAGACCGAGATTGATCACATTTTATTATTATTCAGCAGTGGCCATTTGGTGAAGGTGTTTATGTCAGTGTGGGGTTTTTTTTCTCCCTCAATTCGATTTATTCATCTCTATATCAAGTATGGCTGGTGTCTTTAAATGTCGATGTATGCCAATACGAGTACAATGGTATTAAGTGCTTTTGTGTTTGAACAGGAACCTGCTCCCATGACTGAAGATTTATTAGAGGAGCAGTCTGAAATACTAGCAAAACTGGGGACATCAGCCGAAGGTGCCCAACTCCGTGCTCGGATGCAAAGTGCTTGTCTTCTGTCTGACATGGAGTCTTTTAAGGTTAGACACAACAAGGGTCAAATTCACAAAGAATGAAAGAATGTGTTTCGGATAGTTGTCCTGCTTCGTGATCCAAGAGCACCTGCATTTGAGGTTGCAAACTGATGGTGGGGCGCTCTCTTTACAGGATTTCCTTGTAGACCGCAGAATTCATTGTCCCATCAATCAGAGCAAGTTGTCTTTATCCTGAGTTAGTAAAGCAGCCCCATACTATCACACTGCCACTACCATGCTTCACTGTTGGCATTAATTTATTATTATATCAAATGCTGTGTCATTTCTACACCAGATGTAAGGGCCCACACAGCTTTCAAAAAGTTCAGTTTTTTACTCAACAATCCCCCGAAGGTTTTTCCAAAAGTGTTGAAGATTATCAAGATGTCTTTTGGCAAATATGAGACAAGCCTTTGTGTTCTTTTTGGATAGTGGTGGTTATCGCCTTGGAACTCTTGCATGTATGCCATTTTTGGCCAGTGTCTTTCTTATGTCGTGAGCACTGACCCAAACTGAGGACAACAAGATCTGGAGTTCTTTGGATGTTGTTCTAGGTTTGTTTGCGACCTCCTGGATGAGTTGTTGTCACAGTCTTGGAGTAATTTTAGCTGGTTGACCATTTCTCCGAATGTTTGCCACTGTTCCCAGTTTTCACCATTCAGTGATAATGGGTCTGACAGTGGCTTGGTGGAGTCCCAGAGTCTTGGAAATGACCTTTCCAAATTGATGGATTTCATTAACTTTAAAAAAATATATATATTCTTGAACTTCTTTGGATCATGGCATGATACATTTGTTTCTTGATATCTGAGCCAGTCAAAGTGTCATCATTCGCAGATCGCACATTGACCACATAGGCAACTTGGAGCAGTGGCATGCAAAGCAGAATATCAAACAAATTGCAATTTTTTGCCAACTACTTTTACTTGTTTCCACTCGGTTTGAGCAATTTCACCCCTGATTTATTTATTCATTATTTGAATATCCAAAACACTCAATGTTACAGGCATAGCGTAACCATGATAATTAATTATCTACACATTTCCAAATAATCATAATTGAGAGACAGAACCCTCTGCACGGGTGATGTTATTTTACAAAGTAAAGCTCAGGATATCAGAAGGTTTACCTTCAAACATGACAATGACAACAAAAGAGAGGATTCATGACAACTCGATGTATGCCCGTGAGCGGCCAACGGTACAGCCCAGACTTAAATCCAATTGAAAATCTCCGGAGATGTGCACCGACACTCCCCATCCAATCTGATAAACCTAGAGAGGTGCTACAAAGAGGAATGGACAAAACGGTCTGATAGGTGTTCTATGCTTGTGGCGTCAAATTTAAAAAAAGACTTTCGGCAGTAATTAATTAGTCCGAATTACTGCCAAAGTTGCATCAAGAAAGTATTTAACAAAGGCTGTGAATACTTCCATACGTGTGATTAAAATAATAATAATAAATTTGCAAATACTTTTTACTTTGCTTTTTGAGGTGTTGTGTGTGGAATTTTGTGGGGTATAATGAATTTATTATATTTTGGGATGAGGCCGTAACAAAACGTGTTCAGAGAAGTTGAGAGCAGTGCACGATTGCGCGCATGCCTAGCTTAGAGGGAACACATGTCAAGGGAGGGGTTTTTTCCCCCCAGAAGTGGCTTGCATAGCATTGTTGTATATTTTATCATATTATGCTGCTGATTGAATAAATCATGTTATTTTCATTTTGTTTGTGATAGGCAGCCAACCCAGGTTCTGTTCTGGAGGACTTTGTTCGCTGGTACTCCCCCAGGGATTTTTTGGAGGAGATTGTCAACGAGACGAGCCAAACCGTTTTGAAAGGCCAGTTAAGTCCAAGGATGAAAGTCCCAGGCAACATATGGGTAGAGACTTGGGAGAATGCCAAGGCTGTACCTGCACATCGCCAGAGGAGGCTTTTTGATGATACCAGAGAAGCAGAAAAGGTCAGAAAATATTTCAACCCTTCAAAGAGCAGCACATAATGTACAATTGGAAAGTAATTTGTGACCTCATTCTTGATGATTGAAGCTACAGTTAAGTCAGATGGCTCAAAATTGTGGCCTTTGCTTTTTTTTCCCTTAGATCATATAATTATAAAATATGTTTATTTAGCCTCATGCATATGCTGTCTTCATTGTTCTCAATGCAAACAATCTATTAACACTGGGCTGAAAATATTGACCCGTTGCAACTACGTCACGTGATCACGTGAGTGCACCATAACGTACGGCAAAAGTTCAATCCTGCTGAATCGTAGTAGACGGAAAACAAAGTGATTTAGCGACTGAATAAGTTATTTTTGCCCATCTATCCAAACATCGACAACTTCAACTGCTGTCTGCTGTGTTCACTGTTTTAATCAAATCGCAGACTTTGCCGGAATTACAGCGCACAACCTTTATCATTATGTTTTCAAGGCCGTAGTCCCTTACAGTGGATCTGCAGGCTAACAATACAAAGAAAATCACTAGTTAATGTCTATTATGCACATGTTTGGCTACTGGCTACATTAACAGAGAGACCGTTTAATGTGACACAAACAATTCAAACTTGTTCAAACTTCTGTACTGTACTTGTTTAGCTACATATTTCTGGAAAGGTCTTTATCATAACGTTACCTGTGTCTCCCTTGCGCTGCTTCCTCATGAACCTCATCTTTTTTTTCTGTCGTACCAAGCCGCGTGTATTATTTGTTTTTATTGGCACAGCTGATGCATCCCAACAACTGCTGTACCGGAGCGTAAAGACATGCTACAATGACGAACAGCCATAATTCATTTTTGGCCACCCAACTGTCACAGATAAATTAATGTGTGGGGGAAAAAATGACAATGATTGTTTAAAAAGTTACCTCAGCATTAAGGTCGATAATTGTTTGGAATTTTCTTGGTCTTTCAGGTCTTGCATTTTTTGGAAGTGCAGAAACCTGCAGACCTGAGTTGCCATCTTCTGCCATGCATAATACATGCTGCAATTTTGAAGTTGAAAGAGGAAGGTGAGTACCTCTCAATCAAAACATTGTTATGTAAGTGCTTTAAAGTGATGCAGATTTTTACAGGTGCATTTTTACTGGTACAGGCACCTCCAAAGGTTTTTGAACGGTCTTCAGCAAATTGGATAGACGTCAATCATCGATAATTATTGCTATTCCAATTCTCTAAAATCTTTAAGGATTTTTTGTCCTGTGAATTATTTTATACCATTTTCATCCCAATTTACGGTGGGGGAACAAGAAACTTGTTTGAAGCGTTCCTGCGTGTAACTAATTTTAAAAGTTATACTCAACTCAGTGGCACCTCTACTTACAAAATTAATTGTTTCTGGAAGACATTTCTTAACTTGAACATTTTGTAAGTAGAGACGCGCTTTTCATGTACCGGTAAATGCCTTAATCCATTACAAGACCCACAAAATTCTGACATAAATGTTTTCTAAAGCATAAAATGTTATGTTATTGCACAATAAACGATAGTTGTGTATAATGTAAAAAACAAAGAATAGAGAATAAAATTGACGCTCATTTAACTTTTAACTGCGCCGTCATCGTTTTTTGCCCTCTTTAGTTTATGTTCTCTATCAGGAGTGTTTTTTTTTCCCTGGCGTTTTGTAAAGAACTGATCCAAGGATGTTTGCTTTTGTCGGCTTTTAACAATCCTTGTTAGAAGGTTTTAAAAACCCTTGTACAGAGTACAGAGTGATTCAATGATTTCCATTCAGTTCTGTTTTTTGTTTTTTGTTTTGCATTTGTTTAAAATACATTGTAAGCACCTGAGCAGCACTCGCTGCAATGTCCCAATTGTTTTTGTGGAAATTGTCATTGTTTATTTATTTCACAAAAAGTAATCATATTTTGGGGGACAGAAACATGTACGAAAGCTCCCCAAACATGGTCTGGTCTGCGAAGGCCCTTTTTAGCTGCTCGCAGCTGCAGTTTATTTTGCCTTCTGAAAGGTATATGTGATTTTTGCCCTTGATATTATGTACTTTTTTTTTCTTTTACAGAGGCATTTGAAAACATACCATCTGTCAAAAACAACATCCAGAAAGCTACAGTTCAAGCAAGCAAGCTGCTTCAACAATTCAATCCCGACTACAGTAATTTAGAGGTCAGGAGAATTTTATACTCATCGAATCGTACAAGCACCCATTTGTGACTTTTTCCTTCCTATAGGATTGCATTGACTTTTTGATTGCCATGGAGATGGTCATCGCCCAGTATCGGTCTCTCAAAACAAAGTTTGCAATTGCTGAGGCTGAGAATGAAGAGCAAAGAGAGAATCTAAGACAGTAAGTGATAGAAATATTAAATAGCTTGCTTACTTAACCTGACTTCTTTACTAGTCATTAAGACTACAATGAAGCCTTGAAGTTCAAGACAATCAATGACTTGATGTTGGTCAATGTTTATTGGGTCTTTCAAAAGAAAATCTTTAACTGTATCTCTCTCCTTTACGCGCGTATATCTGGTCCCGTTTATGTTTCCTAATCCGGTTTCAAAGCTAACTTTATATTCGTTGGCTTTGGAAGGAGTCTTGGTATTTCTTTATAGTTGAGCCTGATGAATGAGTCAGGTTTCCTGAATGCTTGAGAATATCAACTCAGTTGTCCTTCTCCTTGGTGGACACCGTCATACACTTCTTTATTTAGCTAGCGTTTTTCTAAGACTGACTTTGTGGTAGATGTGGTCAAATGTTACCTTATTTACCTATGCCGAATTTCACAACTGGGGGCAATTTCATCATCATACACAGGGTACCCTGGATTCTGGCCCCTGAGGTACAGCCAACAACGACGATGTGCATCTGCAATAATTATTTGACAGCGATATTCAACCAGTAATATTAATTGATAAATCTAATTAACAAATGCATACAGACATATACTGCATGCGGCTGTTTCTTTTAAGGCATTTATGATGCCGTTTACTAAATTAAATAACATGTATAATTACAGGCAAACTTTCTGTGCACACTAAAGTGTACTAAGCTCGGTTATCTGGAAGGGGCTCAGAGTCGAGCTGCTTCTCCACATCCATAGGAGTCGGATAAAGTGGCTTGGGCGTCTGATTAGGATGCTTCCTGAACACCCCCCCTGGTGAGGTGTTCCGGGCATGTCCCACCGACAGGTGCCCCTGAGGACTATCTAGGACAAGCAGGAGAGTCTATGTCGCCTGCTTATTTTGAGAGCATCTTGGCATCCCCTAGAAAGAGCTGGAAGAAGTGGTTTGGGAGAGGGAAGTCTGGGCTTTCTTGCGAAAGCCGCTGCCCCCATGACCCAACCCCAGACAAGCGGTAGAAAATGGATGGATGGGTGGATTTAATGCTGTAGTGGTGCTTAAATATCAAAAATATCTATTTTGATTTACCCAAAAGAAAATAATTTATTCCCCCCCCCTCCCCCCTCCGACCTTCAACTTAACTCATACAAAGCTATTGATTATACGTTCATATGGTTTCACTGTTATAACCAGCCTCCTGATGGTAACCTTAACTTGGCCCACAATGAAAATAATTTCTGGGTGAAGGAGAACATTTGGGAAGCAATTGGTGTCTTTGTGGGATCTGTCAGTATTTAAAGTTGATGACTTGAACTGCTGACCACGAAACCTTTCTTTTCGTTTTCAGATTTCTTAACTCTCTGCTAGAAGAGCCAGAAGTTGTGGTGAGTGGAGCTGGTCAGGGAAAGATCGGTGGCATCATTTACAGGCTGTTTGTGAATGTGCAAGAGGTAAGCATCTCTACATCATTGTTTGCGCATCTGTGTGTGCGTGTGCGCGCGCGCACTCACCTGCATCTTTGTGTTTGAGCATGAGAAAGTGATGAGAAAGTGAACAAGAGAACGTATGAGAGACAATGTTAATGAGAGTAAGCCTGTATAAGGTAGATGGCGTCCGGGTGCACATGATCACTTGATGGGACGCTACCAAGTGGAAACCACCGGAGGGGAGGTTTAGCGAGGAGACTCTTTTATCATGTTTAATTGTAACGTGAAAGGATAAACACGAGTATTGTGTTGATACAGCTAAAACAAGTGTGTCCATACTGTATGTTTCTAATATGTACATATTATTGAGACTCTTTTTTTTGTGAGTTAGCCGTCACCCTTCAATTCATGTCAATGGTTTGTGCCACCAGTATTGAAGGTCTGAGGGGGTGCCCAAACATTTTGGACCGAAGATCAACTTTTCTCAACCAACCTCCCACGATCGACCTGTTACCGCGCACACACATACACACGTACGCCATGATGAGCAACAGCTTGACACAGAGGCATGCGATGCACTTTTGCAGCCTGTTAACTATCATAGCTCACACGTGCTGTATTAAAATGCTTCCCCGAGCCCTCTATATTCCTATTCTTTGCCCTTGCCCGAAGTGAATTGTACACAAAACAGACTCTGAATGAGAATAATGATAGCGGTAAAAGATATAGCGCATGATCAAAAGCTGCAATTGCAGACTGGTGAGCACTCACAACTTCTAGTGATGTAGGTCACGCGCCACCGTAGGTTAAAGATTTACCTGCTTTGTTTGATTTTATTTTTTTAATACTTTATGTGAAAATTAGACTGATAGGATGATTAGGGTGCAGTGTACATGAACACAAAAAATATATTAATAGCATGCACAAAGACACAGGTTGTTTGTTTGTTTTTTTCTCCTCGACACCCCTCACGATCGACTTGAGACCAATCCGCGATCTACCGGTCGATCGCGATCGACGTAAAGGGCACTCTTGGTCTGAGGGGTGTGTGAGGGGGGCCCTTTGTATGTGAAGCAGCCATCTCGTTACCTCTGCATCCCGTGTCCTAGACGAATAATTTTCCCGCGGAACGCACACTTCCAAATAATGTGCGTTTTTGGGACGCCAGGAAATTTCTCAGTCAAAACAAAACCACAAAAACTACGGCAGGCCTGAGGATTTCATGGTAACGATAGTTACCGGTAGCGTGTCGTTTCCTTGGCGTCATTTTGACGGGACCGAAAAATCGTTAAACCATAAAAGTCACCGCACATGATTTGACTGTACGCGATCAAGTTTCTCCTGTGTGATCAACGCGATTTCACTGTGCCTGTATGTGTGTTTGTGGTGTGGTGTGTTAGTGTGTTTCTTCTCATTTACTTTCGTTTTGTTTTCAGTGTTGGGGGGTGGGGGCAGAACAGATAACGTTATGTGCGCATGCGGGTTGCTATTTTAGTCCGCAAACTGAGGAATCGCGGGGATGAAAGTTTGAGATGACCCATATTCATGATTACCAGTAAATTAATCTTTACAGTGTGAGATTGGAAAAAATACTCTTTGTGGTATGCTGTATTCATGATGCCATATGAGTACACCATATTTTGATCCATTTATTTTTTTGAATAAACCCGAAGTACACATCTGCTGATATAATGTTCATTGTTAATGCATAGTTTTCAAACATTTACCCTTGAAACATTATACTTTTGAGTACAGGTATCAGAATTCTTGATTATGAATATCAGTCAAAATAGAATAATGGCTTCCCATGATGAACGTTTTTAGAACACAAAATTAGTTACCGTGGTTTCCCTTTGGTAATCCGATGAAACCGAAAAACGGTTCCCGTGAATTTCTAAAATCGTCAGGTCTGCTACTGAATTATTTAAATTTTTGCAGCATTTGTTTATAATTGTATGTATATGGTGTTGTTTGTGTTATTATCATATGCAATTGAATAATTTGGGACTCTATCAATGCATAATGAGATTCATACTTTTCTGATCAGCAAGTCCCTGGGACTCACTACCGGTAAACTAAAATTATCACTATGTGAAGCGGGAATGTTTGTCAGTGTGTTGCATGGTGATTATAAGGAAGAGCTCGCATTTATATACTTTTTGTCTTCTACTTTCTCCCTTTCATAATTTTGCTGCTGTAAATTCTGATTTTTTTTAAATCTTATTTTAGGTTTTCTTATCTTATTTTTTCTTGTTCACATCCTGTTTCTTTCACCACACAAATGCTAAGGCTACCTTGGGCTCATAAGAGGTTGTTTTAACAACAAAAACTAACATTTTTCTTTGCCTCCTTCTTTTTCTTCTTCATTTTCTTTCCCTTTCCTCTAATCTTTTTTTTGGGTGGTTTGCAAATACTTTTGTTCCCTCACCGACACCTTCTTTCTATCAGTCGGTATTTACTAAATGTATTTGCCAGCCACCAAAACAAAGTAGACCCGGAGAAAAGTTACTTAGGCACGGGGAGAACATACACATTTCACACAGGAAGGCAGGAACCCCGATTCAAACCAATGAGGCGCACGTGCTCACCACCATCTGTACTCATTTGTGATTCATCAATAACTGCTTTCTTTTTCATTGAAAACAAAGGTTTGAATAATTCTACAGATACTTCCCAAGATGGCGCCCGAGTAGGCAGCCTTCGGCAAGTGCTCTTCAAGAGCCTTGCTTTTTTGTTTTTTTTTGTTCTTTTTTGCTGTTTTTGTCTTTTGTTTTTTCACATGTTGTTTGTTGTTTCATTGTGTGGACCTGATATGGACTGTTTTCAGCGCTTTTTGGCCACGACATTCGTCAAAGGAGCAGTATCTGTGCTTGGTGGTTGCGCCTTCTCGGCAGCACGCCTGTACCAGCACAGATTTTGATTGGGAGGAATGTCGGCGCCATTGACTGTCGGTGCTGGACAGACCTGGGGCGCTTGTGTTTTTTGCGCCAGTAATGGGCAGCATTTTTCACCACCCCGATTTGTTCAGTGGCTATGTCAGCGCTGTTGGACAGTCGGCGTTGGTGCGGCTGGATGGATGGCCGCTGAAGTTGAGGATGAGGAGAGAGGAGCGTTGGCGAAGAGCGCCGATGCGTATTTGGAACCGTGAGTCGCCGCTTGGAATTGAAGTGGATTTCCATGGGACAGGAGAAGTGAACCAATCTCTTTTTTCGTCAATGGATGCTACAGCTTCTTGTTGACTTTGAAACTTAGCTTGTAGCCGACGTGTGCACATTTTGAGCATGACGTCTCTGATCCACTGGTTAAAGGACACTTTGATTCTCTCCTCTTTCATCTCAAACCGCTTCAAACAACAAAGCGTGTGACGGAAAAGTGGTTAGGACTGCACGACTGTCCGTGTTTTATGTTATGTGTTGTGTTTATTATTTTACTTTATGTTAACTGTTTTGTAAAGCGCTTTGTTACAGCTGCCGCTGTTGTGAAAGCGCTATATAAATCAGCATGTATTGTATTGTATTGTATTGTACAGGGAAAGCCTGCGTCGCCATGGAACCTTTGCAAATGCAGCTTTCACACTTGCAAGTCAGCTGTCCCATCCATTCGTCTCATTGCAGGAATTTTCTAGTTTTATTTACCATTTTACAAAACAAAATAGTTTCTAGGTTTGGATGTTGTAGTTCTTTACTCAGAGACGTAGAATGAGCTAGTGTAACTATGTGTGTGAAAATACACTTCATTTTGAAATGTCTCATTCATTTCAAATGATGTTTTCCCATAGAGTGCCAACCTGGATAAAGAACCTGTATTGAAAAAGAACGAAGAAAGGAAGCTGACCGAGGGAGACGGCAAAAATCATGACTTCCCATCGCCAGCAGGCCGGGAGATTTTGTTGCGTACTTGCATCCCTCGACCAGCACCGTATTCCAAGTCTCTTCCTCAACGGCTTTTTTGTGTATTAACGAGAGATGAATTCAGACTTGTCGGGGCCTTCTCCTCTGACACATCTTTCTTTTAATTCCTCAAACTACAGCAAAACAATTACAGTTTTTTAATGCGCAATTGTGACTAATGTAACTGGTATTGCATATCAATACCTGAAGCTATAATACACTATATGATCTTTTGAGAGCCAAAAAAGGAAAGGAATTATTTGCAATGAAAACCATGAGGACCTGCTGCATATGCATAATTTTGTTATTCGTGTATTGTAAAATCTCACGATGTTAACATTTATTAAAAGCTTCTGTCTTCCATATCAGCATTGAATGGGCCTTTTGTGTATCATTCTTTTTAACTTTTGTTGCTAAAATGAGGCAAATAATCCAGTCAATGAAGCCAACGATGCTGGGGTCTATGAGTAACACTGTGGGGCTTTGGCCTACCTGTGCCTGTGTGTGCAGAGCAACACACCTTGGTCTGATATTCTGTCACTACTGTTTGATAGGTACGGCGTGTTTTAAAGAAAATTAAAATGAGAGGCATGAAATAGGGCCAGAGAATGGTGATTATTCCAAATATTTCAATAATTCGTTTCACAAAACTGACATATGAGACATATGAGATTTTTTTTCATACCAATTCCCCTTTTAAAATAAATTGAAGTATAGTTGGACAAACGATTGACTGGCTTCTGATTTCAAAAGTAGTTACCCATCAATATGTTGTGTATAAATGATAACATCAGGAAATCATACATTTGTATGGGTTCACAGTCATAACAGCCTGCAATGCATGTTTTTGGAACGTGAGAACAACCACAGCTATAGTATGGTTCGCAACAAAAATGAATTTGACACCCCTGCTTTAAAAAGAATGTATGTAGAATAAGGAAATAATGCAGACAAAGAAACAAGGCCTAATACTGTAACCTTAATCCTGAAATCTGGTTAGGATAAACAATATCTTAAGAAGTTGAGACAGATCATTTTACTTAATACACATTATAAAATTCTCTCCGAAGCTTTTACTACCAGAATGAAAGAGGCTGAGCATCTATTCATTGTGAGGACTTGAAGTCACTTTGGGTTTGGCGACAGATTTATTGGCCTTATTACTATGCTCTATACGGGTATTAAAAATTCTGTATCTTTAGATAATGGCACCTGCTCAAGATTTGAGATTAAGAGACATAACGTCAACATTGTGGTAGTTGTAATATCTATTTTCATCAAGAATGGCCCTATTAAGCGGTTGGATGTACGTATTGAATAGAAAAATAGTGGTAAATCAGTTGGCAGATGATACAACCTTGATTTAATAAGTGACAATCAAATTCCCTGAGTACTTTTGAACATTAATGCTGTGATTCCCAACCGTGTGCTGTGGCATATTAGTGTGCCATGAGAGATCATCAGGTGTGCTGCTTTATTCAGTGTCAGTAATCTGGATGAAAACTTCATTCATTCATTCATCTTCCGAACCGCTTGATCCTCACAAGGGTCGCGGGGGGTGATGGAGCCTATCCCAGCTGTCTCCGGGCAGTAGGCGGGGGACACCCTGAATCGGTTGCCAGCCAATCGCAGGGCACACGGAGACGAACAACCATTCGCACTCACACTCACACCTAGGGACAATTTAGAGTGTTCAATCAGCCTGCCATGCATATTTTTGGAATGTGGGAGGAAACCGGAGCACCCGGAGAAAACCCACGCAGGCCCGGGGAGAACATGCAAACTCCACACAGGGAGGCCGGAGCTGGAATCGAACCCGGTACCTCTGCACTGTGAAGCCGACGTGCTAACCACTGGACTACCGGGCCGCCCTGGATGAAAACTTATTTTTTTCTATTTTCAAAAAAAAAGCACCGACAGTAACAAGCAGACCAGAATGCCCCTCCACTTGATGACAGAAGAATAATTTACCTGTGTATCCATTTTTTGTGAATTGTTTTGCTAAATGATGTGTTCCTTAGCTCAATCAATCTTGGGAAAAACTGCATTAATTTATTCTCAAAGGCTTCTGGCGTGGAACTTATTCTTAATGTCGGTAAATGTGAATTATTGATGTTGCATGATTGTCTTCCACAGTCAATTAATGGGATCACAATTAAAAAATATGTTACATTTTTGGGTCTTATTATAGCTGTGGAAAATGCTGCAATGAAAGGAACATTTTTGGAAGCAATATGGATACATGCTTAACAGACGGTTGCAAAAAGACATTGCAATCTTTGGGAGGGTGTTTCTGTCAAAAACTGATCGTTATGGTGGTAAAGGTATCTGGCCTTCTCTTTACCTGTTTCAAATAAAAATGATAAAGGCAATTAATAAGATTAATTGTAAGTTTATATGAAGCAATAGATGTCAGTACATTAGGACAATTGATGTGATCAAATGTCACGAAAAAGGTGGGGTGAATGCAGGTTTTTTTTCGATGATGGTGTTTTGAAATGGGGTTCTTACAAAATGGACAGTCTTGGTGGAATATTAAGATAAGATAAGATAAGATATCCTTTATTCGTCCCACACTGGGGAAATCTACAGCCTCCAGCAGCAAGAATGTATGTAGAAAGAAGAAAGGAGAAAGAGAAAAAAAAACAACAAACATCTTTCAATTAAATACAATATGAACACAAATGGATAAATCGCAGTACTATTTACAATTTTCCTTCACATCATTTAATTATTATTATTCGATTCCAGCTCCGGCCTCCCTGTGTGGAGTTTGCATGTTCTCCCCGGGCCTGCGTGGGTTTTCTCCGGGTGCTCCGGTTTCCTCCCACATTCCAAAAACATGCGTGGCAGGCCGATTGAACACTCTAAATTGTCCCTAGGTGTGAGTGTGAGTGCGAATGGTTGTTTGTTTCTGTGTGCCCTGCGATTGGCTGGCAACCGACTCAGGGTGTCCCCCGCCTACTGCCCGAAGACAGCTGGGATAGGCTCCAGCGCCCCCCGCGACCCTAGTGAGGATCAAGCGGCTCGGAAGATGAATGAATGAATGAATATTATTATTATGATTGTTATTTTTTATTCATCAGCCTGACAGCAGTCGGTAGGAACGAGCGTCGGTATCTCTCCTTCTTGCAGCGCGGGTGTAACAGTCTCTGGCTGAAGGAGCTACCAAGTGCTGTCAGGGCGGGCTGGAGGGGGTGGTAGGGACTGGCCATCATAGCTTTTAGCTTATTTAGCATCCTTCTGTTGCCCACCTCCTCCAGAGTGTCAAGGGAGCAACCCAGGACAGAACTGGCCTTCCTGACCAGTCGCTCCAGTCTCTTTCTGTCCCGGGCTGAGATGCTGCCTGACCAGCAGACAATGCCATAATGGATGGCCGAGGCCACCACCGATTTTACCGAAGTTATTTGATTTTTGTTAACTGTCGATGGATGCGTGGCACTTTGTCTTTGGGTATATTTGCGATTGTTTGGATTGTTGAGTGACTGAGTTGTTTGTATTTGTACTGCCAATTAAAAGTAAATATGCGGGTTTTTATTTGTTATTCATAAATGCAAGTATCCCATCAAAAACCTAGCTTTCCCCACTTACACGTCGAAACTATTTCCAATTTTTAACTTTTAAATGAGGGCGGCCCGGTAGTCCAGTGGTTAGCACGTCGGCTTCACAGTGCATAGGTACCGGGTTCGATTCCAGCTGCGGCCTCCCTGTGTGGAGTTTGCATGTTGCATGCGTGGGTTTTCTCCGGGTGCTCCGGTTTCCTCCCACATTCCAAAAATATGCATGGCAGGCTGATTGAACACTCTAAATTGTCCCTAGGTGTGAGCGTGGATGTTTGTTCGTCTCAATGTGTGCCCTGCGATTGGCTGGCAACCGATTCAGGGTGTCCCCCGCCTACTGCCCGGAGACAGCTGGGATAGGCTCAAGCACCCCCCGCGACCCTAGTGAGGATCAAGCGGTTAGGATCAAGGAGTTAACCTCCAAACTCCTTGGCTTACTCGCAGTTGGAGGGTTCCCCCCGAATGGGGGGACAAATCAAGGAACCAATCCCTGCACCCCGAACGGGGTGCCCTTACGGCCGTTTTTTTTTTCGGCTAACCGCCCCCTGAACCTGGCAGGGTGGCGGGCGGACCTCTTGCTCCAGGCGGGGGACATAGAGACAAATCCGGGGCCCACACAGACACTCTCACGCGCGCAACAAACACACACACAACAAACTACCTGGACATGCGACATTTGCACACAACAGATTACAAGAAGACAGACATCCTTCAGATGCAACCACCACACACCACACTGGGTACACAAACATTGCACAAACATAAACACTAGACAATACAACATAACATGGAAATGCAGACTACATCCCAAAACACCACCACGAACAACAACACCTCGTAGGACACCAACAGGCAGCAGAGCACAAACAGACCAAAACAACACACTCGCCTCACCAACACTACCCTCAAACGCAACACGGACAGACAACTCCAACAGAGATACAACAAACACAAGACCACCCCCCCAAACCTGGACCTGCAATAGCTGCAATAGAATCATCACACGCAGACAAACCTCACTCAGATGCAACTCAACACACCCACACTGGATACACAGACATTGCTCCGGCATCACCACCCGCCAATACACGAACACGTGGACATGCAGAACACACACGCAAACAACAAACACCCCAACACCACAACCCCCGAACAACCCACAAAGAACAACACCCACCAACAAAAACAACAAACACACACTGACATACTACAAATAAACATCAACGGCATCCAAAACAAGAAAACAGAACTAGAAGAACTCGCCTCACAACAGCACGCAGACATCATCACCATACAAGAAACCAAACTAGAAAAACAACACAACACACCTCGTCTCACCAACTACACCAGCATTAGGAAAGACAGAGAACACAAGGGAGGAGGAGGACTGCTCACATACATTCACAAATCAGTCACATTCACTCCCATGAACATCCCCAACAACATTAACACCAACACTACAGAAATTCAAACCGTAAAGATTCACATAACCAACCACAAAAGACTACCGTATTTTCACGACTATAAGGCGCCATTAAAAGTCTTAAATTTTCTCCAAAATGGACAGTACGCCTTATGGTGCGGAGCGTCCTTTATATGCGCTGAGTTCCAAAATCTGACTGACTGCCGACACGCTGTTTATATAGAGAAAAGGCGGAAGAGACTGTGAAAGAAGTCGGCCAATCAGGGAAGGGTGGGCGTGTATACATACATATATGGAGAGGGAGAGAGAGAGAGAGAGAGGGAGAGAGAGGACAGACAAGCTAGTCCGCCAATGGTGAAGGGTGGGCGTGTAAGTGGACGCCTCAAGCCAGTACCAACACTTGTATAGAGTGTGGCAATGTGCTTTGTTGCAAAACAACTCCGGTTTTGGTTTCTAAGAACCCCTGAAAATAAATTCGACGAAAAGACACGCACGCCTACGAAGCTCAGTTCAAACTTAAAGCCACCGGTTATGCTTTTGGCATGCGTGCCCATCTCACAGCAGCGGTGAAAAAAAAAAGTCAAGCAAATGAACTCTGAGCTTGCCGTTATTCCCGGAGGCTTGACTAAAGAACTCCAACCGCTGGACATTGGCATCAACCGGGCGTTCAAAGTAAAGTTGCAAACGACATGGGAACAATGGATGATCGGTGGCAAACACAACTTTACAAAGAGTGAGAGGCAGCGCTTGGCGAGTTACGCCACAATACGCAACAACGAGAGGGAACGCGGCGTTTTTGATGGATTACGGTACTTGCACAATTGTTCAATTCTTTCTACACACACACGCGCTGCCACCATGTTTCGCTCTGTTCTTTACTTTCAAATGTGGGAAAGCTTCACACGAGAGAAATGTTGACTTTGCTGTTGCTACTCCTTCTTTCCGCTCGGCAATGCGTAGCAACTCACACTAGCATGTGATGCATTCAATGACAACTGAGATGTGCAGTCCTCTGCTTCTGATACAGAGGATGAGGACTTTGATGGATTTCTAGGTGATGATTGATCGAAAAACGTGACAACATTGTACGATGGCTAAATAAAATACACCCGAACTCAGTTCTGCTTTCGTTGCCTTTTTAAAAACGTGTTTTTATCTTATTTGTATGTTTTGGCATGCTACCGTATGCTTCAAGCTAACGTGTTAGAGTGCGCGCATGCATGCCGTATGTTTAAGCTGGCGTATGTTTTACCACTGTAAAACTGCGGCTATTCGTACGATGCGTCCTGTGTATGTGTAAAATACAGAAATGTCACGCATTAATGAGACTGCGGCCATTAGTACGATGCGTCGAATAGTCGTGAAAATACGGTACACATATGCAACATGTATATACCCCCCAGAGATACCACCCGACCAGACCACGCCACAGAAGACACAGACATCACCAACACCTTCCAATACATAAACTCGCTGAACAACACCATTCTAACCGCAGACATCAACACTCACTCAACACAATGGCACTCTCCCTACGACGACCACAGAGGCACCCACATTGCAGACATACTACAGAACTCCCAACAAATCACTCTAAACACAAACACACCCACCAGAAAACCTACAAACACCAACCAACAACCAACATCACAACAGCCAGCAACAGCATCACAAACAGAACAACATGGACCACAATACACGCACTCAGTTCAGACCACCTTCCTATCAAAATCACACACAACACGCGTGCTCCTTTCCGCCTACAACAACACCTTCAAACTTACACAAATTACAGGAAAGCAGACTGGGAAGGATACACCTCTGAAATAGAATCAGCACTGGAGAACATAACCATACCTGACAACATCCACACAGCCAACACCATGCTCACAAACCTCATACTTACAGCAGACAAACACCACATACCCCACGGAAAAATAAAAAGCAAATCACTTCTCCTACCACAACACATCAGAACACTCATCAGCCAAAGAAACGACATCAGACAACAAAACCACCAAGACCCACGCATCACAGACCTAAACAAAGAAATAGACACACAAATCCAAAAACACAAACAAGAGCTATGGAAAGAACACTTAACGGATGCATGGAACCACAGACACAAACAATACATACTCTGGAACACAGTAACAAGACTATCAAACAAAGAACAAAAAGCACCAGAAAACACCACAATACAGTTCGGACAACACACGGCAATATCCAACAAACAGAAAGCACGAGCATTCAACAAACAATTCACCAACATAATACAACACAAAACCAACAAAACATACAGACAACTACAACGCAAAATACGAAAACTCAACACCACGCCCATAACCATCACAGAACAACAAGTCAAACAAGCACTACAACGCTCCAAAAACAACAACTCCACAGGCCCAGACAACATAAACATCAGACATCTGAAACACCTAGGCCCCAAAGCAATAACACTACTCACACACACTTACAACACATCACTCAACACCAACACCATCCCCGCAATATGGAAGACTGCAAAAATAATCCCAATACCAAAACCCAACAAAAACCACGCACTCGGCCCATCCTACAGACCAATAGCACTACTCAGCCCAATAGCCAAAACAATGGAAAAGGTAATACTACCCTTCATTACCAACAACACTCAACTACCCTCTCACCAACACGGCTTCCGAAAACAACACTCCACAACCACAGCACTACACCACATACACAACATCATAGCCACAGGTTTCAATCAACAAAAACCACCACAACGAACAGTTGCCATAGCCCTAGACATGTCCAAAGCCTTTGACACGGTAAACCTACACACACTCACAAACAAACTCAACAACATTAACACCCCAAACATCATCATCAAATACATCTTCAACTACATAAGGGGACGCAGACAATACACTCAATACCGGGGGGAAACATCAGAACATAGAAACACGAAAACGGGGGTACCACAGGGGGGAGTACTTTCACCAACACTATTCAACATATACATGGCAGACTTACCACAACCACCTCCAAATGTACACACAGTTACATATGCAGACGACATCACCATTCTATCCACACATGTCAAACCACAACAGGCACAACAACAAGTACAAAAATATCTCCACGACATATACAACTGGACAAAACAGAACCAACTCACACTCAACGCAGACAAAACCACCACCACTCTGTTCACACCGGATCCGGCAGAATACAGCAACAGGCTCACTTTACAAATAGATAACACCACCCTACCCACAGTCCGCGAACCCAAAATACTGGGATTAACATGGGACCCCAAACTCACCTTCTCAAAACACATACAACACACTCTAACCCGCGCCAAGCAATCAAACAAAATACTTAAAGCCTTAACAACCACTCACTGGGGAAAATCCAAAGAAACTATACTCACCACATACAAAGCAACCACACTCACACGCCTCGAATACGCAAACACTATATGGTCACCAACACTATCGGACACAAACAAGACAAAACTCCAGACCACACAGAACACCGCACTCAGAATAGCAACAGGATGCACACAAGACACAAACATACAACACTTGCATGAGGAAACAAAAACTCTCCCACTGAACACCCATCTAAAACTACACGCATCGCAAATCAGACAAAAAGCCCAACACCCAACCCACCCACTACACCCACTCACTCAACAACCACCACCACCCAGACAAAAGAAACAAACAATCTTCCACAACAACAACTACACACACAACAAAGACACAGCACCACAGGACACCAACAACGACACCATAAAACAGAACATGAAAGACATACACACCCACTTTGTACAAACACACTTGGACACCAGACAACACAACAAAGTAATACATGCACCAGCACCAGAAATAGACCCATCAGAGCAAGACCTACCACACAGAACCAGACAACTCCTAGCACAACTCCGAACCAACAAATCACCAGCCCTCCACTCCTACCTACACAACATTACACCGGACACACACCCAACACCACTCTGTGCGCTATGCGGCACGCAAGTGCACGACACACAACACCTGTTCACCTGCACAAACATACCCACCACACTGACTCCGGAGGACCTCTGGCGAAACCCAAGCGGAGTGGCGGCCCTGCTCGCCCGCTGGGCGGAGGAGGGGGGTCTGGGGATCCGGGAGACTGAGTGAGGGCCCGGTCCCCCAATGTCGGGGCACGGGTGGGGTCGACAACAACAACAACAACATCAAGCGGTTAGGAAGATGAATGAATGAACTTTTAAATGACTCAAATAACAGAAAGGCTGTGAAAACTATATACTTGTAAAATTATCAATTTATTGCAATGTATACGTTACTTCATGCATGCGGTTACGTCATGTTTAGAATGTTTTTCTTTAATGTACATAATGTACTGTCCAGTACAATACTTGGGTCATAAAAAAGGCGAAGAAGACGACGACGACGAATACAAGGAGAAGAAGAAGAAGATGAAAACGAAGAAGAAGAAAAAAGAAGACGAAGAAGAAGTCGAGAAGGACGAAAATAATTTGAAGGATATTAGAACGACGACAAGGACGAAAAAAGAATAATAAAGATATTACGACGACTAGAAGGACGAAAAGATGTGGAAAATGTCGACCTCCATATTGCTTTTAAGGCGACTATGGGCATCAAAGGTAACGCCTGTTTCACTTTCAGAAGTACATCCGGTAATAATTGCTACTTGATATTTCCTACTAATCAGCTTGGGTTGCTCCATACTTACATTCCAGGTACTGCACGTGAATTCGAACGAGCACGAGATTTTACCTTACGTTAATTGTGACATAGTATAAGAGTTGACAAGCGATGACTCCGGCAACACCGACGCGTCGACTTATGTGTGTAGCTCAGAACTTCCTGGTTTCTGTGTTCTTTGCATATTTATCACATACAAAGGTTCCAGTTCCAACTTAATATCGCACAGACATCCCAAGTGCCATAAAGCCAAATGAGCCATCTTAATAACTGACGATTATAGTGGATTTTGGATGGGGGGCGTGGGGGGGGGGGGGGGTGCACATTCCTCTTCATTCAAGACTGTTGCTGGGGTGATAGATTCTGCAGTGCTGATTGCTTTTTTTATTTTTGTCAAGTCAAGTCAACAGTATTTATAGAGCACTTTCAAACAGCCATCGCTGCATACAAAGTGCTGTACATGGAGCAGTTTAACATGCACAATAAACAGTAAGACAAATCGGTAATAAAGGCGGTAGAAAGCACCAAACAGTAAAACCAAGAACAAATCTAAGTCATGCTGAGTCGAATGCCAAAGGATACAAGTGAGTCTTGAGGAGGATCTTGAAAATAACTCTAAAATGAACGGGGAGCCAGTGAAGGGATGCCAGAGTAGGAATTATGTGCTCCCTCTTACGTAAATTGATTGTTTCAGGGAAGGAAATTGCGACTACCTGTGGATGGACAATTGCTGAGCTCTGACCTGATTGGTTTGCAACCCAAGTGTACTGCTTTAAAAGGGGGTTGAGACGGTCATTAGAGGGTGTGTCATCTGGGAGAGCCTTGATGCCTGTGTGCTTTAATCTGCTAATCTATGTCCAAATAAAATAAACTGAACGGGGAAATTACCTCTCTGTATCATCTGAACCGATTTTTATTCCCTTCTCACAGAGCCTGCTATTACGCATCATAACACCAAGGAAATACAAAATGCAGTTCCTAAATGACAATTTAATTTATTAAGGTGCAAAAACAAATCCCAAACTACCCATCCCTATTTGAAAAAATATACCCCCACCACCACACGATTTAATCAAACAATGATGATCGACAATTGTGGGAAAGCTGATTTCAATTTTATAGGCAACACTTTAGCACAAAATTTGTCAAATCAAGAGATCACATCGAATTTGTCAGACAAAGTGAATAGGCCACAAGATCTCAAGAAACAAATCCCGATACAACACAAAAGTTGTGGAAATATCACGGTCAAGGGTAAAGCATGAGCCTTAATGGAGACTTCTTTCTTCTTACTTTCTTTCTTTTCTGAGTGATATAAAAATGATCTATTAGATATAAACACATAACGGGGTAGGACTAGATGATTTTTTTACTTCTTCCTACTCCCTTGAACATAATAACCGTGTTGAATGATGACTGATTTCTCTTTCCTTTTTACTATTTTACTTACCTTACTTTGTCAAATTATTACTGTATATGTTTTATGTTCAATAAACAAACGAAACGAAACAAAAATGCATCATGCAATGATCCAAAGAAATTTAAGAAGAAATCAGCAAAAAGAAAAAAGTTCATTTTTGCTCAGCATTGGTTTTAGTCTTGAACTCTGCCATGCAGGTCATTTTGCCCAGTCTCTTTCTCATGATGGAGTCATGAACACTGATCTTAAGTGCGATCTGCAGTTCTTTGGATGTTGTTGTGGGGTCTTTTGTGACCTCTGGGGGTCATTTTGGTCGGTGGGCCACTCCTGGGAAGGTTCTCCACTGTTCCAAGTTTTCACCATTTGTGGATAATGGCTCTCACTGTGGTTCGCCGGAGTCCCAAAGCTGATGATGTCTAGCTTTTGAGGATCTTTTGGTCTACTTCACTTTGTCAGGCAGGTCCCATTTAAGTGATTTCTTATTTGAGAACAGGTTGTGGCAGTAATCAAGCCTGGGTGCGGCTTGAGAAATTGAACTCGGGTATGATAAAGCACAGTTATGTTTTAACAGGGGGGTGGGGGCACTTTTTCACACAGGGCCATGTGGGTTTTCATTTGTTTGATGATCTGAAAGATTTAAGTGTGACAAACATGCAAAAAAAAAAAAAAAAAGAAACCAGGAAGGGGGCAAACACTCTTTCACACCGCTGTATATGTTTGTGTTCGTGTACACTGCATGCTTAACATCCAATCAGTTTGACCCCCCCCCCCCCAAAAAAAAAGGGTATTTAAAAAATAGGTCACCTTTAATCTACAGTGGCACATGACCTGCATCACCGTGGTGTAAATCCAAAGAGGGTGTCAAAAAGGCGCCTACCATTATCTATCAAAGACATGCTAAATCGATTTCCAGCATGGGTTCAAGTGAAAGATAAATCATTTTATGCACTGAAACAGTGGTTCCCAACCTTGAGCCAAGGCACATATTTTAAGTTCGAAAAATAGCACGGCACACCACCAAACAAAATTGTCACAAAAAGAGGATACCCATGTCAATTTCATAATTCATTTATTTGTTGTTTCCATCCCAAAAATTGCTGGTGTAGGAAGATGGACGAAGAGAAATAATTTGCTATTAATAAATACTTTTTTCACCTCCATCCATTTTTCAATCTGCTTAGCACCTTGAACTGGTTGCCAGCCAATTGCGGGGCACACATAGATGAACAACCATTCGCACTCACAATGACTCTAAGAGTTCTCATACTTTTTCCTGCCACTTCAGTTATATGCTGCCTTTCCATGTTAGATTTACTGACCAATTTGGTACAGTGGTCTAGTCTGCGATTTTTTTTTTTCTTGGATTATACAAAACATTGTCCTAAATTAAAATCACACAATGTTTGACTTGTTTGCGCTTTTTTTTGTAGCACTACCAGGTGGAGAACTGGGGGATCCTGAGGACCGGCGTGTCAGCATTGTGCACCACTCACAAAGACGAGGCTGTAAAGAGCACAGAAAAGAGTATGTAGGAAATTACATCTCTTTTAATTATTTCTGGTGGTTGCATGGGGTTGTGAGTATTTTGTTATTTTGCAGTCTCATTTGTGCTCACTCTGTTTAAATAAAAACACATTCTACATAATTATTGAGGGTATGCATTAGAATTTTAATTCATTGGTTTGACAATGTTTTTCTTTTTTCCTGAAGTTGAAACACAGGATGCAGTTGTTCTCTGGAAAGCATTGACGTAGCTTCACTTTTTTGCGTACCGGTATTTTGTTTCCTGCAATACAGTGGCCCTTTGACAAGAAATTGAGAATGGAGGTGCGGCAATGCCATTGGATGCTTTGGCCTATTTTACCCAAGAAGTAGATGTAGCACACATAAATGTCTGGAAGTTAATAATGGAATGGAATGAAATATAGTTTATTGCAATTTCTACAAGTTAAATACCAGGATCAAACATTGGAATACTTGTGCGTGTCCCTAAGTCAAGTAAACAAATAAGTGAATTGTATTCAAGACAAGGTACACAGATAAAGAACTAAATATTAAACATTATAAGTAAACCGGTAAAGGACTAAACAACACATTCTAAGTAAAACAGTGCAAGCAATAAAGTGAGTCAAAGTGCATCAAAGAACCAAAGATGAGTAAGTTACAGTTTGTAAGTAAAGCAATAGCAGTAAAGTTAAGGTGGATCCGATTGAGAGCTAGACCTTATAAAATGTTATAATTAAACTACACATTATGCTTATTGCAATTAAGTACGATAAGATTAAAAAAACAAACAAACATAAGTAAACTGCACATAAATAGTGAAGTAGGAAGGTGAAGGTAAAACAGTAATGGAGGGAGCAGAAAATGAAATCAGGAAGGGGGCAAACACTCTTTCACACCTCAATGAGGAAGTGTTTACTTAAATATAAAAATATTGCACTTGGTGTCATAAATGTGTTGTGCAGAGAAATTGCACAGAAGTATTACACATGGAGGCTGTATAGCCCGGGGGTGGTGTCAAATGCTAACTCATTCACTACCAGCCAATTATAGACACCCCCACCCCCTTTCTTTTCTTTTTTTTTTACCCTAAGTGTTGGAAAATTTTTTGGGGGGGAAGTATCGGGGTTGAACATGTGGCGTGTTAAAAGACATATAAATATGTCTTTGGGAGTGAATGAGTAAATCTCTCTGTGTCGTTCACCAAAGAATATAAGGGGTGATTCTGGATGCTTTAGCTTGAGTTTGTTGACTTGGTCAGCCAGCGTTTATTGCATTGTGTTCGTGTTTGCTTGTGGTGGAATGCAAACACAGGCGAGTATGAAAGAGGAGAACTCACGTAGTGAGCAGAATGGCTTGTGGTTTAGATACGACGACTCCAAGTCCGGGCTGCAGTTTGTTGGGCTCTGTGACCAGTGCACCATTCCTCTTTTACACGAAGCATATTCCACCCCATTTTGGTTTCCCTGACAGTTTCGTTTCGTGGTAGGTGTAGCCCAGCCGGGCGCCCAGGTTGCGATCGCTGAGCCAAGTTTCGGTGAAGCAGACCGCGGCAGAACATGTAAAGGTTTTGTTGGTCCTTGTGAGGAAAAGGAGTTTATCGATTTTGTTTGGTAGAGAACGTAGATTAGCAAAATGGATCGATGGGAGAGGGGTTAGAAATCAACGCTGACGTAGCTTGACGAGCACGCCGACTCGTTTTACCCTTCTGCTTCAGTGCTCTGTACATTGCAGCCGCATATGTAGTTTGCTTTGACTTTCTCTATTGTACTGAAATGTACTCTTGAACTACCCACAGAATAAAAAACAGGTAACATATCTTCAGTCTGAGGCTGGAACACATGAATTCTATTTCCATGCATTTTAGTGTGAAACATCGCCTTGGTTTGCAAACGTTTCATATCGCAAACAAAGTGCGTAATGAATTAAGATTGTGATAACAAGTTCCACTGTATGACATGCCTTATTTTTCATTTTTCTATTTTGCTCAGCAGCAAATGATACAGATGAGAGAGCAGCCCTACTAACACACAAGACAGCAGTGTCTTTCCCTACGAGGGTTTCGAACAACGGAGCTTTTCCAACGCAGCCTCTGGGAATCGCAATATCAGTGTCCGCAGGCAAAGTAGTGGATGCATTGCCTGTCATTGGTAATATTGAAATAGCATGTACTAAACAGGAATCCTTGTCGTCTCCAACACCTCAATAGAGTTATACTGTGTTTATCACAGATACACGTTCTCCTGTGGCAGTTGACGCTTTCACTCCAGCTCCAGCCCCAGGTCATGCAGCCACAACCAAGACACTCTATTCTAAACATGGTGATCAATCAAGGGCTAAAATCACTTCCTCCTCATCCAGTGACTCTTCAGATTCTGATTCTGAGTCTGATTCTGAGTCAGAAGATGACAACTTTGAAACTTCGACCTCTGTGCAAGAGGTCCCAGAATTGCGACAGATTACACAAATAAAATTCCAACATATAACATCCAAAGAAAACGGTGATTCTAATAAACCTAATAAGGAGGTTTTAGCAGAACGTGAGGCTAAGAATGCCTCTTCTACCTTGCCAGCTGAAGCTGCACATACAGAAGCTTCTAAAAATACCAGCGAGGGACAAAATGTTCGGACTGTTGAAGACCTAATAGACTCTGCCCCACAACTCCAGGATGTGCCAGAAGATCTATCGGATACCACTGAGACAGAATTACAATCTGAAGCAGGTTCTTCTTCAGAATTAATTGCACATGTCATATCTCCCAATCTCCCTGTAAGAGTTGAAGATTCAGCAGGTAAAGCTGTGATTGAGGTTTCATCACCAGGGCAGCATCCATCTTGTGGTCTTGTAGAAATCACAGAGCCTGTGCGTCCTGAAGTGTCTGCAAATACTGCACACCTGCATGTTGAGGATGAGTCTGTCCTTCAAGGAACTGTTGAGCCTCCTTGCGGAACTGCCGTTGTGCAAGTGGGTGGTGCTTCCCCATCTGGGGCAGCTACTGATGTTGCAACCACGGTCCACACCTCGTCGCCACATCCTAGTGAGCTACTGCACCCTTTGAAAGAACTCCAGACACAGACTCCTCATGAGGGTAACACTACAGCATCCAATCCTGTAACCAAGGGGTGTCCAACCTACGGCCCGGGGGCCATTTGCTACCATCCATCCATTTTTCAGCGACCTATGACATGACAAAAAAAAAAAGAAATATCTAATATATGTGTGTGTGTGTGTGTGTGTGTGTGTGTAATTTATATATATATATATGCACACACTTAAAAAGATATTTGACATGGGCAGCAAGGTTGGTTAAAAAAGCTGGGGGAAGAGAGGGTGTAAGAAAAAGAAGTGCCAATAATACTAATAAATGTGTTTATATACAGTAGAACTTTTCTCCATATTTGAAGATTCAAACCATTTCTGACGAAAATAATATCACCGTTTATCTTCAAAACACTGTAGTGAATAAAGATGATTCAATTTTAGGGGCAAAATAGTTTCTTCCACTTTGTGACCTATAGCTGATTTATGAAGACATCACATTGATGATCCTCATGTAAGTGATGGTCACTTTACTACAGTTCTTTTTTTTTTTAGTTCTGAATGTGGGGGGTGGGATTCGGCTGCTGTTAAATGCAGAGCTGGATCAATTCTTTGAGATAGACGGCTGTTGGCCACCCCAAAACCTTGGAAAAATCCTCAACTCTATGCTTGAACATCTTTAACAGAAAGCTGATGAAATAAACTCGACAATACAAACAATATATAATTGCTTTCTTGACTGAATTTATCATCTGTCAAAAAATTGAAGAATTTTAAAGCAGCCATTTTATCCTTGCTTTGGCCCTCAAACGAAAAGGTTTGGACACCCCTGCTGTAACCATTCTTCTCTGTGGATCTCTCAGACCCCATATTAGTCTATCTCAAATGATTACAGCATACTAATTAGCGGCTGAACTTCTAAGGCTTATGTGGGCTGGCTGTGCTAACTCTGATCGCATTTTCATGCTTCCAACTTCATTGCTTGAGTGCTACTGGTTCAAATGATTCAACAGGTTTGTTGTACTGCCTTATTTTGGATGACTTAAAGTGCACAACAGCTTCCTCCTCCACGTCACTCTGGAGATACCGCAAGGGGGTGTAACTTTTCTTATCAAAATAGTTTAATCTTCAGAGTTCAAGGCTGTCCATCAGCTGCGCGTTTAGCTGTACGTTTGGATATTTTGCAAATATTACTTTCTTTTTACTGCTTTTATTTATTTGCAGAATCTGTTGACTTCAACTTGCAAAACAAAGTTAGGAGGCCTGCTGCCGTGCACATTTCCGCCATGTCTGACGGAGTAAATAAGCTCAGAGCTCGAAGCAAGTCACAGAACACGAGCAATCATATAATCACCCAGCTCGGTTGATATCGCCCTTCGACAGAGTGGGGTGTTGACTTACGCACTGCAAAAACAAACCAAAAAAAATATTTGTCTGTCTGCGCGGGCCCAGGTACCAAACGGTCAGGGCTCAGGACAGGCTGAAATGGCAAAACTTTTTTAATCATGAACAGGCTGAATTGTCACAGCCCAGAGTATATTCATAAGGAATGTTAGGGGACCACAACATCCGATGTCACTCACCTGATATACCGGTATTTGATACGGAGCAGTGGAAGTAAAAGTATGTTTTACTAATGTGGTATGCTCAACATCTTTTGTTGATGGGGATCTGTGGAGAGATTGCCGCTGATGATTTTGCTGCAGCTATTTGGTTAGGCAAGTATTATATGATTACAATAAGCATGCATTGGAAAGGGCTCACTGTGAATAAACTGGTCCCCTTGTTGAGACAGACATTGCTTTAATTGTCCCTAATATTAACAAACTATAATGTGTATAAAACACAAGTCACATTTCACAATATATCTAGCAATTCACTATATTCATGAGTTTGCTCAATGGGACCGATTCATAACAACCAATTCATAGAAATGTGTCCAAAACACACACGACTAAATTGAAGGAAAAAATCCCACAAGCAGAGCATATTTGTGAATAATTAACATTTGTACACCCCCCCCCCCCCCAAAAACATGGAAGATCAATGACACACCCAATTAAGATGAAGAAGAAGTTGCAGAAAAGAAAAACACTCGTGTGACTACATTTCAATTCAGCTAGCTCGCAGGATAACACAATCGGACTGTGATAATGTCTTCAAGCCCTATCCAATTACGAGACATGTTTTGCATTTATCGCGACTATGTCCTTGGCTTTTTGTGTACTGTGACTTAAACGAGCAAGTAGGGAACAAATTGCAGCGGCTTGGTTTTGAAAAACCGGTGTGTCTAGTAGTATATGTCATTTGTGAGGGTCTTGTGACCATGGATAGCCTAATAACAATGGTTTAGTTGTATTTATTTAAATTATGTTCTTGCATTTTTTAAAGGGGGTGGCACAGTGCTTGACTCATTGGAGTGTCCGGCTCTCAGTACAGAGGCCGTAGGTTCGTGGCTGCCCTCCTGTGTAAAGTTTACATGTTCTCCCCATAGCTGTGTGGGTTTTCTCCGGGTACACTGTTTTCTTCCCACATTCCAAAAACATTCATGGTAGGTGAATCGGACACTCTAAATTTTTTCAGTTATTTCACTTGGGTTTTAAGTACGTAACTCCACATGTATTCAGTCATAGTTTTGCTGCCTTCGGTGAAGATCTACAATGAAAAAACAGTCGTCTGAAAATAAAGAAAACACATTGAATGAGGTGTGGCCAAACTTTTGGCTCACACATACACACATAAAATACATTGTGATCAAGTGACCCACAAGCTCCCGCGTGCAGGGAAAATTGCATCAAATTTAAACGCAACCCCGCGCTGTAGCATAAAGTGTGGATAATTTATTTACCGGTACTTGCCCTCGGGTGGCCATCCTCCATTTCCAAAATGCTATCTGTGCCCCCTGCAATCTGTTTACTCAAAAAGAATAGTGGGACAAAAGAAGAGTACTAGATACTAATACTAATTCATTTTATCCACTTTGCTTTCCTTTCCAGAATCGGCAACCATGGTACATGCTGAGCCTGAAGATACTTTTGACAACAGCCTATACCGAAATTACGAACACCACAGCTACAGTACCTATACATTTGCAGACATGGATGTAGAGATGGCAAAGTATCGTCTCCCTCAGCCTACCTCTGGAAGACCCTCGCCTCGACACTAGGAGAGCTCAGCTGCACATACACACACACACCCATATATAGTTATATATACATATACGTATATACATTTCTGTATATTGAATTTGTGTGGTCCTATGAGTTTGAGCGCAAAGAAGTAACAAAGAAAAAAATAAAATGCCTCAGCAAAGCTTGTCTTGATTGTAAATTCACATGCAGTATTTAACAAAATGTGTGGGTGTTTCTGTTTGCAATTTGTCCATCTGCTGTTTTCAGGGAGAAAAAGGAGGCCCAATGGAGAAAAATGTCAGAAATATACTTGCATTGTGAAAGCGCTATATAAATCAGCATGTATTGTATTGTATTAATGGCTGCCTTTAGCTAAATTTAGCTGCAGAGAATTTTTTTTTTCAAACATTCAGGGATCATTGTCCTGTTTTACTCTTTGAGACAGTGGAACGGTTAGACATCAAGCAACCATCTCTAGTGCTTTAATTTAGTCCTTTCCAGAGACAAAGAAAAAAAACAAAACCGCATAGCCAGTTAATTCTGGGTTCTCCATGTGTGTCCCACACGCCATAAAAATGTTCGGTTAAAGACGGGCATTTGTTGAAATGTTTCTGCCTGAGTATATTTTGAGTGATTGATTGTGGCCCAGAAAGAGGCTCAACTGTTAATAGCAAATATCAAGCAACTAATTAATGTATATTTACAATTTAGATAAGTGCTGTTTTTGTTTATTTGTGAAGAGGCATCGACGGGAATATGTAAATCAACATCTAAATGCACCATATTGGAAACACTGACAAACCAATCGGATGTAGTCATTGGGCAGAATAAACCCGACAGTGCAGGGGCAGTCAAGAGTGCTGCACAACGTCATTGACCGCCCACCTTATAAATATTAATGTAGTAAACGTCCCTGCGTGCTCATACGTGATGACGCACAGCGACAACTGCGGGTCCCGATTGCTGCAGCCGCTTGTCAGTGTGACGAAGATTGGCACTCAGGTAAGCTGTCACTCAAAATCCCTCTTTTCCGTCCCTATCAATCAAACAATCTGCGCTGAACGCAAAAATGCCCCAGGGCGAGAAACGCGGATTCTGTTGGGGAAACAGATGCTTGATGAGGCAGAACAGCATCGTAGAAAAATAAATGCTGTTCACAAGAGAAGGAGGCTGAAAAAACATGTCGGTGTTTAGACGAGGGTTGTGGAAAATCACACGGCTAACGCTCAAAACGAGGCCCGACAGCTGTAATGCTAGCGCGAAGGGGAGGGATAAGAAGGCGGCTGTCCTCCATGAATGGCTGTTGTCTGAAAGCTGTGGGCAACCTCGGTGTTGGTTCTTAAAATGTCGCTTAGTAAAATTATGCCAAATACAGTTTGTAATAATTCAATAAACCCAGAATTATTTTTCAGCGCCCAGTCATTTCACATCCTGTATCGGTACCAGATTTACCGTACGCCTCCACTATCGTATATTCCTTAAGCGGAGTTCTGAATGTCGCAACAAAATAGTTTTTGCCAATGATCATTTAGGGTAATATGACGGTTTGTATTTCAATCGTACCAGCAGGCCAGCCACTTATAAATAAAAGTTAGCTATTTTGCTAATGTTAGCCGAGGACCTGGCCCGTGTCACAGGCGAGCAACATGGAGAGTGAAAGAGAGAGGGACTGCATATTCTAAGTATTTATTTGGTCGCTAAACATTATTACACTTGGCTTCGTCGAACATGGTCACACTTTGCCGCCACAAACATAAATTGTTGCTGACACCGAGCTAAAAGCTAAGAGCGTTGTGGGTGTGTTAAAAGTAGTTCGAAGGTAACGCGATATTTGAAAGTGCAACGGAAAAGCGTGTCGTGTTGTCTCTATTGAGGTACATAGTGTTTCCTAGACGCCAGTTATGCATTGTGGCGGCAAATATTTTAAAATATGTGTAACCCCTATCATAATTTTTAATTTGACATCTTATGTTGTGTTTTCAAGTTTTCATTCATCTGGAATAAGGAAAAACAAATGGAACCCCCCAAAATACTATAATCCTAAACTCATTTGTGTGTTATCATCAAAGTACTCGTACTAATAATTATTTTTGCAAAAATAATAGGGACCTCACAGTGGTCGCTGCTCTGGCCCAAATAAAAATAATTTGCAATAAGTCGTTTGGTTTACAAAGAATCATAATATTTAAATATATCCCCAATATTGACATAATAATTGACGTTTGTCTGTTTTTAAATAAAATTAATTTTTGTTTTATTTAGGTTGACGACCTATTGGGACAATCGATAATGCCTGAGTGTTTGCAGCATCTGCATTGAACGTGATGGCAGCCCATTCGGTTTCCATTGACAAATACGCCAAAGGAAAGCAACAGGTGGGTGAGCAAAACAGATGTTGGATTATCATACATCACCTTTTCTGACACAAATGCATTTCATTTTGTTTACATAGTAATAAGGTAAATAGGTTCACAAAATGTAAATCATTTAACTTTCTTTGCTTCACTTTGTGGTGCTGTCAGTGGATTCGTTTTGGACACTCGGCTGAATAGATGGATGGTCTGTAGAGTGATCACCACCTGTTGGCTCTGATGGTGTGGGAAGATGCATATCCCACTTGGCAGACCCAAAAGTAGTGTGAGGGTTTGCTGGGAACGTCAGTGTGAGGGTTTGCTGGGAACGTTTGGCAGAATCTCATGTCAGGAAGAGTTTCAACTCCCACCTCCGGCAGAACTTTGCCCACATCCTCGGGGAGGCATGGGACATTGAGTCTGAGTGGACCATGTTTCATCCCTCCATTGTTGAGGCAGTCGATCACATCTGTGGCCGTAAGGTGGTTGGGCGGATGAGCTCAAGTATCAACAAGACATCTGCTGTTGTCCGGTAGCACGGTGGAGCCACCTGCAGACGACACACCCGTACAGTACTCTTTTGACGGCCGCATTTGCTCTGGGAATACAGAATTTTTGACGTATCTTAGAAAGACCATGGTTGTGGATTTCTGGTTAGAATGAGCTCTGACATTTGAAGGTCCTTATTCAAAGAGGAATGGGTGTTTAGCCTACTCTGGCATGGCTGCTCTCATAAGCCTTACTCAACTCTCAGGATTCCCTCTTTAAGAATTGAATTGTTTTATATGCCACTGCTCTTTTTCTTTTTGTAGGTTGCTATCATTTTGTGAAGCTGCAGCATGCGGAGTTCAGGCATGCATCGACAGCTTTCAACTAGCACAGAGCGAGAATCCCCCACAACACTCCGTCACAATGAACAAATGTTAGGATACTTTAAATTCATCATAGCTATTCTTGTCTCGGAAGGGGCGTTTACAGTCACATTCTACTGCACGGGTGCCCAACCTTTTTTGACCAAAGATCTAATTTTCGATCAACCAACCTCCCGCGATCGACTCGTTTCCAGACGCACGCGCATATGCCCTGAAGAGCAATAGCCATAACGGCCCCTGAGATGAATGAAACAGAAAAATAAAGTAGACACAAGTTTGTGAAGAGCATATCATTGCCTACCTTAGTAAAGACCTGACGCGGAGGCACGGGACGGGATTTTGCATCGTGTGAATGATCATAGCGTACGTGTACCGTTTTAAAATGCTTCTCCTGGCACTGCAGGTTCCCATTCTTTGCCCGTGCCCTCTGTGAATTGTACATGAAACAAATTCTCAATGAGAATAATAATAACAATAAAAGATAGCACACAACAACACTGATTGCAAGCTGCATTTTCAGCCTGCTGACCACTAACGACTTCCGGTGATACAGGTCACAGATAGGATGCCAAGAGTGCAGTATGCACTAACACAAATATATTAATAACACGCACACAGTCCCACAAATGTTTTGGGTTGGTTTTTGTGTGTGTGCGTTTCCCTCTGCACCCATGCTTTACTATATGTGTGTTGCATGCAAGACAAAGAACAATATCTAGCACACTGTTGTCAAAGTCATGGCCCGGGGGCCAGATCTGACCCGACACATAATTTTATGTGGCCCGCGAAATCAAATCAGGTTTGTCAAGTTC
Organism: Hippocampus zosterae; assembly: GCF_025434085.1. Lineage (NCBI taxonomy): Eukaryota > Metazoa > Chordata > Actinopteri > Syngnathiformes > Syngnathidae > Hippocampus > Hippocampus zosterae. The sequence goes on from NC_067462.1 coordinate 18,773,227, forward strand.
CATGATGCTTGCTAAAGTCGAAACCAAAATTTCATACTGTCACATGTAATCCACAATAAAGGATATTATTTTTGACTTCTGATTTTAAAAGTAGTTATTCATCAATTTGTTCTGCGATGTGAATGTAACATGTGGAGGGGATTAAACATTTATATGGGTTCCCATAATTCATAACGGCCCTCCAAGGGAAACCGTAACTACAATGTGGCCCGCGACAAAAATGAGTTTGACACCCCTGATCAAGCATTACGAACAGCACTTAACAGAGTCCTAAATAATTATGCAAATGAAATGAAGTCACAAACATTTCATTACTATCTTGATATCTATGTCCCACTGAGCAAGAAAGACGCCTTAAGATTAAGATATCCTTTATTTGTCCCGCAATGGGGAAATTACAATCAGAATTCCGAAAGGAAAACGCTGGGTAGGGAGACGGGGGGAAAAAACACGCTCGAACTATCCTCTTCCGAGGATAATTTAAGTCCAGGATAAAAAAAAGACCCTAGCACATAAATAAGCATATGACAGTTACAACAAGTCACAAGACATAACATGTAATTAGGGGGAGGACGAATGGGAAGGGGGGTAACCGCGATGCGGCCAAAATGACCAGCTGCACGGTCACCGTTGCGCTCCGCATATCGAACCACGTCACAGGGGAAAAAGGATCAGAGCGATGAAGACGGTGATGTGTATGCGCGTGTGGTTGTCCAGTGGTGTATGTGTATGTGTATGTGTATGCGTGCATAGCTGCTTTGTCAAGGTCTGCTCATCATGAAGACAGTCTCGGCTTATCAGTCCATGGCAGAAGGAGGGTGGTGGTGGTGGGGGCCCTAGACTCCATGCGTATTTCCATCCAGGGGAAAGGCCAAATAGCGGTGTTTGTTTTGGAGAGACGGCCGCAAACAAGTCCAGACACCCATGAGTCCTTGGTCTGTATCTCCTCACTGGCGCCGATCAGTCAGATCCTTCTCATTAAGGCCACTCCTATCCTGTCTGGAAGAAATCAAAACCTGGATGGCACAAAATTTCTTGAAATTCAACAAAAAAAAGACAGAGGTGATATTGTTTGGTCCCAGTGGCCCTTGTACCATCAAGTGTACCATCCTGTAGACTTGGGGCCCCCTGTCTCCTTATCTTAAGTCAACAGTCTCAAACTTGGGCCTTAAACTGGACAGCGATTTCAAACTCGATCGACATATTGGTGCCGTTGTTAAATCCAGCTTCTTTCACCTTAGACAGCTGGCCAAAATAAAACCTCTCCTCTCACATGAACACTTTGAGACAGTAATTCATGCCTTTGTCACATCCCGGCTCGATTACTGCAATGAACTTTACTTTGGAGTCAGCCAGTCCTCCATTAAGCGCCTTCAGCTGGTCCATAATGCCGCTCCTCGCCTCTTGACTGGTACTCGTAAGAGGGACCACATAACTCCTACTCTGGCATCCCTTCACTGGCTCCCCATTCATTTTATTTTAAAGATCCTCCTTTTTGTTTTCAAATCTCTGAATAATCTCTCACCACCTTACCTCTCTGAGCTCATCCGCCCCTACACACCTGCCCGGCGCCTCAGGTCTGTGGACCAGACATTATTAGAAGTACCAAGAACTAAACTGAGGCTCAGAGGGGATCGAGCCTTTTCTGTTGCTGGTCCCTCTCTCTGGAATGACCTCCCACTGAACATTCGGCAAGCCTCCTCGCTGCCATCTTCAAAGCCCTCCTCAAAACTCACTTGTATTCTTTGGCATTCGACTCAGCATGACTTAGATTTGTTCTTGGTTTTATTGTTTGGTGCTTTCTACCGCCTTCATCATTCATTCATCTTCCGAGCCGCTTGATCCTCACTAGGGTCGCGGGGGGTGCTGGAGCCTATCCCAGCTGTCTTCGGGCAGTAGGCGGGGGACACCCTGAATCGGTTGCCAGCCAATCGCAGGGCACACAGAAACGAACAACCATTCGCACTCACACTCACACCTAGGGACAATTTAGAGTGTTCAATCAGCCTGCCACGCATGTTTTTGGAATGTGGGAGGAAACCGGGGCACCCGGAGAAAACCCACGCAAGCCCGGGGAGAACATGCAAACTCCACACAGGGAGGCCGGAGCTGGAATCGAACCCGGTACGTCTGCACTGTGAAGCCGACGTGCTAACCACTGGGCTACCAGGCCGCTTTTCTACCGCCTTTATTACCGATTTGTTTTACTGTTTATTGTGCATGTTAAATTGCTCCATGTACAGCACTTTGTATGCAGCGATGGCTGTTTGAAAGTGCTCTATAAATACTGTTGACTTGACTATCTTGTCCGTTTATGGTTAACACAAAAGAAAACTGCATGCTTACCTTCATAGTAATGAGTATCATTTGAATGTGAACATTTTGAAGGCTTTGTCTCTTAAAGCAGCTGAGGCGAATGGATTGGCTTTTATGTTACGACATACGTCATTGAGCAAAAGCAGAGCCAAGAATAGCAGTGATCTTGCCAAGTATGTTGCCAATTTGTGGGAGGAGGCGGGACGGAAATAAATGGGCCGCTTTTGACAGTTGTACCGGAAACCTTTGGCATATACCCCATTATCAACAAAATTTTTCCAGTTTTCATTTTGTTTTGATTCTCTTTTATCTTTATCTCTGACTTGTTTTGCCGAAGACAGAACTTGGTTGCACAAAATCCTGATTACGTAAAAAACAATTTGTGGTTCGTGAAAAAGCAGAGTGACTAGTAATTCTGGGAAACCTAAAGCCACTGTTGCTGGTGATGTAGAAAGTTAAGTCAAGCTCTGTGTGCTAAGTAATTTAAAAAGTCAATTTTACATGTTTCTTTTAAATCACTGGGCAAAGATTCAGTCCTGGTCACCCACATGGTATGTGACGTTCACAATTTATATTATTCACAATTTATATTGATTTACTTGATGCAAATATTGCCGTTTATGAGTGTTTTATATGTCATGAAATTAAAAGTGACATCCCATGTGTCACTTGAAATCTGCATCTACTGAAAATAGATATGTGGCACATATTTTGCAGTGTTAATCCAGCCAAAGTTGTGTATTAGTTGCTGTTGTCAATACCTGAAAATAAGAGCTGAACTGTTGGTCTCTTGTCAACTGTTCATCTTTTTTTTGTCAACGCGAGTCTTCACAAGGGCCATAGTAAAGCAAGGCTCTGTTTGTAACTTTGCCCTCTGGCTCCCCTTGGTCCCTTGGCCCTTCACATGATGTGATCGTGAAACCCCAGCTCAAAGCCTTTCACATTTTCCGTCGGTTTCTGTTTGTTGCCCTCTGTTTGTGTCTTGTTGCAGTGATTTTAAATAGTTGTTCTTTATTTATCTTCAGCAGATGCAAGGAGTAGCCAAGTTAGAGAGTGATACAGAAGACAAGTTTGAGGGGATGTTAGCAGAGGCACCCAGCCCGACACTCACAGATACACAGACGCCCATGGACGTGGACAAAGCCTCCATATATCGGTACAACGAAGTCTCTGTGTCTGATTTCTGAAGTGTGTGTGCGTGCGTGTGTGTCTCTCTTTCTTCCTTTTAATCACACTTATGTTTCGGCTTAATGAGCTGCCTTTAAGATCTCATCAAAACAACCAACGTGATTCTGAAATGCAATATAATCATTCAGCATAAACCTACCGGCTTCACCTTGGACCTAATCTTCACAACTGTAATCAAGTGTTTGCAATGAAAGCTGATTTAGTTTTCAGCATGGCTGTGCAGGAATTTTTGCACACTCTTATGTGCCGAATTGATTTAACTCACACATTCGTGAGTTTTTTTTAGCATGATCTGCCCATTTAAGGTCATGTAACATTTCAGTGGGATGTAAGTCCAAACTTTGACTTGCCCACTCATAAAATTCCCCCCCCCAAAGCCATTCAGGGGTAGACTTATGTTTCGGGCCCCCTGTCCAATGTAAACCCCAAGAGGGAACCCCCATTCAACTTCCGGTTCAACATACTGAAGTTGTTCCGGTTTAAGTGTTCAGTAAGTATAGTATTAAATCGTAGTAGGTAGCTTGTGGACACAGAAGGAAACGAACCTAACCATTTTTACCTGCAACGTATTTGTCACATTTTAGACAGCGCGCGACACGATTCCACAGAAATCGGAAATTGGAAAGAACTGTTTTTGAAATGCATGCATTTAAGAGTATAAAGGGGTGTTAATTACATGGGTGAGTTGGCCATGAAAAAGAAGCTTTTATTTTGACCAAGTTATGTGAAAATGACCCATATATTTCCCTTTTGCAGACATCCCCTGTTCCCTTTGTTGGCTCTGCTGTTTGAGAAGTGTGAGCTGTCCACTCTTAGTTCTGAGTGCATCACGTCGGCAAGCTTTGATGTGGACATTGAGAATTTTGTCCGCTCTCAGGAGAAGGACGGAAAGCCCTTTTTCAGCGAAGACCCAGAACTCGACAACTTGGTGAGCTTACATCCGCCGACCAACAATGATATGCAGGCTCCACATTGTCTCTTTGGCGAACTTTTCTGTATTTTAGTCCGGCAGTTTGAAATCAAATGTACTTGTAGTACAAGATCATTCCATAATGATGTGGCTTCGAGACATCCATTTTTAAACATAGATAGCTGCTCAACTTGCATCTTTGCATTCATTGAAGCCTTGAATAAGCATTCCCCTTCTGTCTTTGTCATATTTATTTTACCTTGTGTTATTTTCACCAGTAGTAACCTGGGTTCTTGGGGATTGTATTTTGTGCAATCTCAAGTGGAAATATGGCAATATTTGAGTTATAATTCCAAAATGAATGATTGTTCAGCAATGATAAGTGATCACTTTGGTATTTATAAGAACAAAATGAATGACTGTTTCAACTTTGGTCACCTTGTTTCTGACCGTGTGTATTGGTTTTATGACTTAAAAAATGCGTATGTTACCGCTTGACTGCGTGTCCACAAATCCAAGACGCTTTCCTAAAATGCGATTTTTTGCAGATGGTAAAAGCCATCCAGGTGCTGCGAATCCACCTGTTGGAGTTGGAGAAGGTGAGTGACCTGTGCAAGGACTTCTGCAGCCGTTACATTGCTTGCCTCAAGACTAAAATGAACAGTGAGACCCTACTGAGTGGAGAGCCTGGTAGTCCTTACTCACCTGTTCAAAGCCAGGCCCCAAGTTTCTCACCAGCCAAATCCCAGGTCAGCGATCGCCATCAAGTCACCCTCATAATGTCAGTTTGAGGTTATTGTGAACAATCAATCCAAGGCCCTTTTGTTATCAGGTCCCCTGCTCCATCTCGGGGAGTCCTCAGGGTCAAATTGTGGTGCCGGCTTCAGCCCTGCAACAAGGAAATGTCACCGTCACGGCAGTAAATCCCACCCAGGTAGTTGCAGGTATGTCATCATGGCATACTACCACACCGACAGGTAACTGTCCTGTTACTGCATTATTACAGCTAAAGAGAAACTCATGTCGAAAATGGCACTCTGATAAAGCTGCCTAGCTCCAGCAACTCCAATATAACCATTGTGCATTCCTCCCAGGTGGCACAGTGTATCAGCCTGTAACAGTCGTCACTCACCAAGGACAAGTAGTAACACAGGCCATCTCACCTGGAACTCTACGTGTCCAAAACAATCAGGTTTGTCGTTTCTCTTTCTTTGACGTTGGCGTTAGCTCAAAAGACGAACACAAAAGTTCATTCCATCCATTCTCCGTACGGCTTTGCCTCCTTCGGGTTGTTAGTGTGCTGAAGCCACTCCCAGCTGTCTTCAGGCAGTAGGCGGGGTACAGCCTGTCGTGGTCATTCATTTTCCTGAAAAAAATAAAATGGCAGTGTTTGAAAAAAGTGAATAAACCAAACAGTAATCATCATAATTCTGACACAAATACATTGAGAACACTGAAAATTGTGTTCTCAATTGTCCCCCCCGTCCCTTCCAGAGAGAGAGAGATATCAGGGGTCGAAATAAGCGGTAATGAGAGCTGTTCTCTCATTCACATGATTGTCAATTACTGATTGACTGCACTAGCAGAAGTCACTGTCGTAGTACTCTAATAATATATCTGGACACATGGATCAGCTGCTCAAAGGGGAGAGGCTTTTTTTAACGTTTTTTGTTGTCTTGGACTTGACTCAGACTCCTTGGCAAGAGTGTTGAACATAATGACGTTTCTCAAATTTTGCTGTTCTATTTTTCTGTCTTAACGTTAACTCTTGAACTCTTGCTTCTTCCACTTAAATTTATCTTTTTTATTTATTTATAATTTTATCTGTGGTTCTTCTGCCGTTACCATGTATTTGAGATGAGAGCACGGCGTAGCCAGGGAGCTAAACAATCCTCCAATAAAAACATGAAGATGAGAATCCACTGTTTAGTATTTCTATGGAGTCTTTCTTGTAAAACTGTACACCAACAGAAACACAATACAAATGTTTGTCTAGCATCCAATTATTCATATGAAATGATATTCGACACTCTTGTAACAGCTCTATTCTCTTATTGTCTTATTCAACAAATCTATGGTAAATATCCACAGAGATTAATTGATGAAATACTTATATATGACAATAAATAACTTGCTCAGCAAAGAGCGATATATACAATTCTGTAAATGTACTTACAGATTGTGCCTGAATGTGTCAAAAGAAGGAGGATGGAAGTGGATGTTATCACACCTCTCCACTGTTTCACTCTTATGAATTAAAATGGCTACCTCACTGACCTTATGGGTGGTTATAACTACTTCCACCATAGAGGCACTGTACTGAACTGTAATACAATACTTCCATCACTGGGGCACTGCACTACACTGTAATACAACTACTCGGGGCAGAATACTCCCTGCCTGGCATCTGTAAAATGGTAACCCAATAAACCAACAGGAAAAAACAATGAACATCATCAAAGGTAAGTGTCAATGTATTATCCTCTATATAGTGTGCTTGGGAACCATGAAGAGAAGACCAGCTGGTCAGCTTGTAGGGTCCAGGTGGCATGATCAGCTGGGTTGTTGTCAGTGGACACCTTGTTCCACTGATTTGGCTTCGGGGCAAATTTGGACACAATTTTGGACACAGAGGTCACAATGGACCCAACTCCATTGTGACCTGTCGTCTATCATCTTGGGGTAAGCAACAGCGCTTACTGATTTAGTGGATGTGTCGCGAAGGATGCACATGTCTCTTCTCTGAGCTTGGATGCTGACAGGCATCAGGTGGATGATAGCTGTCGAAGTTTGGCAGATACCAACACTCTTCACCGGATGTAGGAGGAGGAGCCGGTTCTGTGTGTCCGAAATGTAATTTTTTTCCCATGAATTCTACATTGTGAGCTTTCGTCCTCAGCTTCTTCTTCAAAGTACGCTGAAGGAACGGGAGATGGTTGAGGGCTTGCTTTCTGTTGTTTGGCAAGCGTTGCCTTGGAAACCGTAACGGGAGGGGAGCTACTGAACTGTTGGAGTCATCCTTTGAGAACTCTTCATTTGTGATTTGGAGGGAGATCTCGTCTTCGACAGAAAGTGGCAGTTTATCATTCTGAATGGTGCGCCTGAAGATCTGCTTGCAAAGACAAACTGGAACCGTGTTTCGAGGAGGTTGTTTAGGGTGCTTTCCTGTAAACTTCTCTTTAACGTAGATGCTGTTCTCACAGGGTTTGAAGCAGCTGACTCGATCATTCTCCAAGATACTGGTCCTAAAAGTGTTCACAGTGGATTTGTGGGCTCACCTGAGGCACACGTCTCCGATAATTACCCATCCTAAATCAAGGCGTTGGGCTTATGGCGCATTGTGTGGCCCATTACACTGGCTGCGAACCTTGTGGACTCGAATGACGTCTCTTCCAAGCAACAGAAGGATTTCAGATCAAGCGTCAAGCGGTGGTATCCTGTTAGCAATGGTTTTGAGGTGGTGATGGTGTGAAGCGGCCTTGGAGTTGGTATCTCTTCTCTGTTATTCGGTATCAAATTGCATTCAATGAGTGTTGGAAGTGCCAAGGATACTCCACCATCGATAGCCTCTATGACAAAGTTTGTGGCTCTTCTTCATCTGATTTCTGTCGTGCCAGAACATGTTTTCAGTGTATAGGGAGTGACCATTCCCTGAACGTTAAACATGTCGAAGAAGGCGGATTTGGCGAGTGACAAATTACTCTGGTCGTCCAGCATTACATACATTTTCTTCTTTTGTTCAGGACATCCTTTGGGATACACAGTGACCAGGCATATCTTGGAACATGACTTTCCGTGCAAGCCTTCCCCACAAATTTCAGTGCAGCTGGATGTAGCTACAGTGGAGTTCTCCTCAGCTTGCTCCCCGCCATCACCCTCGGAAGTCACGGGATCTTTTTCCATCATGGAGAGTTGAGATGTGACGATCGCTGTAACACTCTGAACAGCGAATTGCTGTCTTAGTCTTTGTCTATAGTTTGTGGACATGCAGCATTTGAAACGGATGAAATGCTTTTTAAGGAAACTCTTCCTTTCCTCTAAGGTCGTCATTCTGAAATCCCTACACTGACTGGTTCAATGTCTTTCGGGGTCTATGGGGGGGTTGTCACTACCTGAAAGGTTGGAGGCTTCAACCTCAGTTTTGTGAGCCGAGATTGGAGTCCTGCTCTTCCACTGCTTGATGGGAGGTTTCTCATCATCTTTGTAGCGTGCTGTGTCGGAGCCTTGGAGGGCAAAACTGGGATCCATCTTCATTTCTGCGTAACTGTTCACAAAGTTTACGAAGAAGGAGAATGGTGGATAATGGACACGGTTTTCTCTCCTGTATTTAGTTCCTTGAGTGACCCATGTTTCTTGGAGGTTGAATGGAAGCTTCTCAACAATGGAATTAATGCCTCTAGCTGAGTTGAGGAAACTGAGGCCAGGCAGGTAACCATCATTCTTTGCACCTTCTACTTCCAGAAGAAGGTCTGCAGGTTCTTGAAGACGTCGGCTGTCTTTTTGATGTTAGTTACATTGTCGAGGCATTTGAATAGTGAAGCTTCAATAACCTCTGGAGAACAGTAAGTCTTTTCCAACCATTCCCATAGTCTGTTGAGGACAGCCGCTGGATCGTTGACATGGACTGCTCTGATCCGCAGGGCATGCTGAAGTGACTCCCCCCCCCACCAAGCCATCTGGTAAGTAAGTCAGGCTCCTCACTAGGTTTGAGATCCAAGCCGTCAATGGCATTATCGAAAGTAGACCGCCATGACCGATAGTTCTCAGGCTGATTGTAAAACACCTTGAACCCGGTTATGAGAAGGTCACGACGAGCGAGAAGGGCAGCTAGGTCAGAGACATCTGTGTACCTGCGTGGAAGCCTGTCGCTGAGTTTGCATGGAGAACTTGCTGCATTGTTGCCTTGTGGTGAGTGGGGACTGAAGGTATTGACGTTGGCATGAGGGAAGACTGCCCGCCGTGTGTTTTGGGGCTGCTCAAAACGCTGGGTTGTACAAGATTGCACAGGCTGTGGCTGTTACATGAAATGTCCTTATATTGGAGCTGTGGAGGGTTTACTGACTTCCCTTTCTTAACAGCTTTCGCGTCTATTTGGGGGTTGAAGTGTGCGTCAATGTAGTCTTCAATGCGTTGTTTTGATTGAGCTGGCGATAAAGGGGGGCCGATAGCCAAGTCAGCTTGACTCCCTTCAATTTCTGCGGCAGCTTCACGCACCTTCACTGCAGCGCGTACAGCTTAAGCTTCACTCTTTTCTTTACGGGTTCGTTCAACGTCCATGTCAATTTTAAGTTTAGCATATTCAGCTCTTTTGCGTACAGCCTGTGCCTTTGCGCGTGCAGCTGCTGCAACCTGACTTGAAAGAGCGCTTTGAAGATGATGGCTGGCTAGCACTTGAAGACCCACACACTAACTTAACCTCGAAGTTAGACATTGCCTTGGGCTCTGACATTTGTTCTTGGAGGAGGTGTAATGTGGATCCAATCCACTGCTGTTTTTGACGTAGAGGTAATCTTTTTACTCTTCTGCCCTAACCTAACCTAACCTAACCTAACCTGCCCTAGCCTAACATGCGTTTGAGATGAGAGGCGTAGACGGCGAGCTAAACAATCCTCCAATAAAAACACGAAGATGAGAATCCACCGTTTGGTATACACTGAAAACATGTTATACATATGAAATGATATTCGACACTCTTGTAACAGCTCTATTCTCTTATTGTCTTATTCAACAAATCTATGGTAAATATCCACAGAGATTAATTGATGAAATACTTATATATGACAATAAATAACTTGGTCAGCAAAGAGTGGTATATACAACTGTGTACATGTACTTACAGATTGTGACTGAACGTGTCAAAAGAAGGAGGATGGAAGTGGATGTTATCACACCTCTCCACTGTTTCACTCTTATGAATTAAAATGGCTACCCCACTGACTTTATGGGTGGTTCTCACTACTTCCACCACTAGAGGCACTGTACTGAACTGTAATACAATACTTCCATCACTAGGGGCACTGCACTACCCTGTAATACAATTACTGGGGGCAGAATAGTGGTTTTATTGTTTGCTCTTGCTTGTAAAGTGTCCTTGAGTGTTGTGAAAGGCGCTTACAAATAAAATTTATTATTGTCATCTGGACTTGGACTCGGACCTTGTGATCTCAAACTTGACTTGGACCTTTGTTACCCGAATTTGTGACTTGGATTGGATAAAGTTAGATTTGACTACAACCCTGCACTCGCGGGGTTCCATCCACTTGAATGAGAGGTCTCCAGCCTCCAGAGTAGAGTGTCACTGCTTCCTTTGCCGGACGGTTGTAGCTCCCGTCTCAGGGTTGGCGCAGTTAAGATGATGAGCCATTGATTCAAAGGGGCAACCATGAAGCCCTCTATTCAGAATAAATGAGTGCTGGGGGGTGAGCTTTGAGTACCTTTTGAAAAATCACTTTTGCATTACTTCATCTATTGGATTCTATGTTTCATATAGAAGTTGTAATTATGGTTTCCTGGGTGAATATTGATGAAAACACAAAATATGTGGACGATATACACTGTATTTTTGACTTGATACCTTGACTTGAATCCGGAAACAGAATTTCTCATTTTGTGCATTTGATAGGCTCTACATTGCCACATCATGGAAAGGCAATTCATAATTTAATATTCTAAATGAGCATTAAATTTAATGATACAAATATTGAACAACTAATTGTGTGTTGTTCCACCTCAGAACTTGTTTTATCATGTCAGGTTTTTTTGTACTGAAACTCTGTGGGTTTTTAACATAAAATTTGCAAATACTGGCATTATAGCCATGACATTTACACTTAGTGAATGATAACTTTAAACAATTCATTTCAATGCGCAGGATGCTTTATAAAAAATAAATTTTATGTAATTGCCCAACTAAGCAAATGGCTTCAATTTGGGTTAATGGCCCATAGAATGAGGGATTCCTTTGTTTGATGCATTAAAATACACTTCATCATCCAACCTGTAGCGTCAGTTTGAGTCGCGCACAGTGACTGAAGTTGCCCAGCCAACCGATTATCAGTTGAGGCTAACTTTACTTGTAATATACTGTACATCACCAAACACAGCATATGAATAACATAGCAAGCACCCTTCATGAGCATCTATACTTATCTGCAAACATGGAAGCTGCTCATTTCACTCATGATATCATGTTTTGCTGTGTAAAGTGAATACCTTCCCTTCTTCTTTTCTTTCCGGCAGACTGGGCACATTAAGTGCATTGCTGCCATCCTCTGGTCAGATTACTAGCACACAAAGCAAACCAAAACTAACACCTGTTCAGTTTTTGGATACAGCCCAGTGTTTCTGAAAAAACTGCAAAACCACCCTTCCCCTCTGCCTTCGTGAACCATTTGGCCCCACCAAATCATTCGAAATGACATGCCCCCTAAACCTAACCCAGCCATCACCTCAATCGATGCTGCAAATGATGGACATCACAGCATCACATCTGCTCCTCTGACTTCCTTACACCACAAACCTCACAACAGCCATCACAATTTTTGATCATAAGTGGAGTCCACCGTCCAGTCCACAGTGAGACAAAGCCCTGTCAATTTTGTATCCTCTTGCCTTGTGAAACATGTAGTAATAGTACACTCTGCGAATGGATTAATGTGTTAAAGATTCCTCCCTCTCCTTTCAGTATTCCACGTTTATTGCCATTAAGATAAGATATCCTTTATTTGTCCCGCAATGGGGAAAATACAATCAGAATTCAGAAAGGAAAACGCTTGGTAGGGAGAGGGGGGAAAAAAACGCGCTCGAACTATCCTCTTCCAAGAATAATTTAAGTCCAGGATAAAAAAGACCCGAGCACATAAATAAGCATATGACAGTTACAACAAGTCACAAGACACAACATGTAATAAGTGGGAGGACGAATTGGGGGGGGTAACCGCGACGCGGCCGAAATGACCAGCTGTCACCATCACCGTTGCGCTCCGCATATCGAACCGCGTCACGGGGGAAAAAGAATCGGAGCGATGAAGACGGTGATAACAAGGATGTGTATGCGCGTGTGGTTGTCCAGTTGTGTACGTGTATGCGTGTACAGGTCATAGCTGCTTCGTCGAGGTCTGCTCATCATGAAGACAGTCCCGGCTTATCAGTCCATGGCCGAGAAGGAGGAGGGTGGTGGTGGGGGCCCTAGACTCCAAGCATACTTCCATCCACGGGAAAGGCCAGATAGCGTTGTTTGTTTTGGAGGGACAGCCGCCAACAATTCCAGACAGCCTTGAGTCCTTGGTCTGTATCTCCTCACTGGCGCCGATCAGTCAGATCTGAAAATTCTTTCCGCAGCGCGGATTCCAACTTCTCCATGGTGTTGTCGATCGCGCGGAGTCGCTCCAAAACCGCAACAATATTGCGGTTGGGCTCAGTCACCACTTGAGTGTGAGTGTTGGACATTCGTGCCAAGCCATCCAGAGTGACCGGCAGCTTCTTCACTTCCAATAGAGCCACTCCCGTCGGTTGAATTTTGCGATAGAACAGCAAGCTGCCAACACCAAACAGCAGCATACCTGTTATCAAAAGGCCAATATAATATTATTCATATAGTAAATATTACTTCCCTAATTTTGGCATGAGATTCCATGCTCCCCAAGGACACTTAGATCTGTACTCCTGAATGGTTTGTTCTCAATTTGGCAATATCACCTGCTATTTCATTGCCCATGACACCCACATTTGTTGGCATTCATCTATCCATCCATTTTCTCCCGCTTATCCAAAGTCGGGCCAACAGCTGTAGCAGGGAAACCCAGACTTCCCTCTCCCCAACCACTTCTTTCTGCTCTGAGTGATCCCAAGGTGTTCCGGGGCTAACCAGGAGACAAACTCTCCAGCGTGTCCTGGGTCGTCCCCGGGCTTCCTGCCGGTAGGATATGCCCGGAACACCTCACCAGGGAGCCGTCCAAGGAGGCATCTTAACAAATGCCTGAGCCACTTCTCGACATGGAGGAGAAGCGGCTCACCTCTGAGCCCCTCCCGGATGAGCGCGCTTCTAAGCTTATCTTGAGGGAGAGCCCGGACACCCTGCAGCGAAAACTCATTTCGGCCTCTTGTGTCCAGCATTCAACATCGTTCTTTCTGTCATGACCCATAGCTCATGGCCATAGGTGAGGAGGGTTGGAACGTAGGTCGACCGGTAAATTGAGAGCTTCGCCTTTTGGGCTCAGCTCCTTCTTCAACATGACAGACCGATATAAAGTCTGCATCACCGCAGACGCAGTCGTGATCCGTCTGTCAATCTCCCCCCTCCCTCCCGCCGTCACTCGGGAACAAGACCCCAAGATACTTAAACACCACCACTTAGGGTAAGATCTCATCGCCGACCCACAATAAGTCCATTCCGTAACGATCATCTCCAACCTGAAAATCAACATTCAATCACGAGATCCGGTGGAGCCCTACCGCCACCTCTTCCCAATGCCACCCCAGCGTTGACAAAGAATCAGTGCAAATTAAAGAAATTTTAACCCCCAATTCTTCTACCCACCACAGTGACCAATGAATCCCAATCAATTCAACCGTGAAGACAGCAATGCCATCAGGAAGCTGTCGACCCTGTCTAAACTCTAACTGAGGAACTTAAATACCAAAACTCACTTGACAGCTCGTCGGATCCCTTGACCCATCATTGTAAATTATGCAGCATCGACCCTTTCATTCCTAAGGTGCGTATTTACATAAATCCCTTTTGTAACCATGTCGTACCGCTTCATATACTGAAACATCTACTGTATGTCAGGGTCAGACTATAACCAAGGTTGAATGGCAGGCCAAAACACAGGACCCACAATGTCTCTACCCTGTAAACATGGATGGACAATTTGATTTTTAAATGACTGTTTAAAAAAAACAAAGCTCGCACTATCTGTTTCTCTTCTATATAGCCAGCTATCATCGAATACTGATGCAAAGAGAAGTGATTCTCCAAATCCTTTTAACTTGATAATATAATTAAGTTTGTAAATTTCCCCAGCGTGGGACGAATAAAGGATATCTTATCTTAAAGGCCATTTGCGTAATACAAAGGACTTTTTCCCTTTTCCACGAGTGGAGCAGAGACTGAGGTCGCACTCACTGCATCCACACATATTCTAAGTGTCCTTGCCTGAACCACATCACGTTTAGCCAAAGTGGTCTTGGCTGCGGAGCCATGGACCACAAATCCATTGTGAAACACCGATCGAACCATAGCTCTATTTAATGTTAACATTACATCCCTCCCTGCATCTCAAGTAGAACCAGTTAGGTAAATCCTTATGTTTGTAGCTGTATTACATTTGTTAACTATTGTCTGAATATGTTTTTCTATGTAAGTTTTGTTTTTAATCCAGCCATATTCCGAGAAATTATATACAGACACCCCTTCAACTCGCCCACCGTGATGTACAGGCACTGCGCTGGTAGGCAATGAGTATGCCCACACCTGCTCTGCGCCTCTCACTGGGGGCAACTTCAGAGTGGAAAGGAGTCCAACCCCTCTGTGTGTGGAGGCAAGTCTGACTGTGTCAAGTTGGAACATATCTGCCTCGCACATCAGCACAGGCTCTTTCCCTGTAAGAGAGGTGACATTCCATGACCCTATGCTAGCTTTTGTGACCCCATTGGAAGGGGGACCCACGTTTACTTCTTAGGGCTGAGCCCTGCCAGGCCCCATGGGTGTAGGCCCGGCCGCCAGGCCCTGCCAGCGAGCCCCACCTCCAGGCCTGGCTCCAGAGTTGGGGGCCCTGGTGACCCACGTCCAGGCAAGGAAAACGGAGGTCCATGAATTATACTTATCATAAGTGACTTACCTAGCTGACAGTTTGAGCTTTTCGTCTGAGCTGTAACTGCTTCCTTGTGCCCGTCAGGAAAGCATCAAAATAAGGCTACCTGACCTGGTCACGGCTGCGAACTATCGCTTTGCCAGTGTCCCTGTTGATGGTGTCATCTTCGTGGAGGGACGAGCGGGTTTACATGCTTCCACACACCCAGGACACATTGCTTTAATGGCGGCAATTGGTTGGAGCGCAGTTTAACGAATCAAAAAACTAAAACAAAAGAAGTTATCGTGAACACAACACGAAGAAACGGAATGTGAGACAACAGTGTGACGAAACACAACAAGGGAAGGTGCTGGGTGCAGCTCAGTCAGCTCACGGGACAAATCCAGTTGTGCTCTCATTGATCGATGTTGCGCCGGGAACCAATCATGCGACTTATATGAGTGCCCAAGTCCAGTCAAGTCCAATACAATCATGCACAAAGTCTCTGAGTCTGTATATATGGCTATATATTTTTTTCTTTTTTTATTACCATATTTTCCGCACTGTAAGGCACACCTAAAAGCATTCAATGTTCTCAAAAGCTGACAGTGCGCTTTATAATTTTTTTTTCCCCAAGATGGCACCCGAGTAGGCAGCCTTAGGCAAGTGCTCTTCAAGAGCGTTGCTTTTTTGTTCTTTTTTTGTTTTTGTCTTTTGTTTTGTCACATCACTTTGTTTGTTGTTTCATCGTGTGGACCTGATATGAACTGTTCAGCGTTTTTAGGCCACGACATTTGTCAAAGGAGAAGTATCTGTTGCGCCTTCTCGGCAGCATGCCTGTACCAACAGATTTTGATTGGGAGGAATGTCGGCACCATTGACTGTCGGTGCTGGACAGACCTGGGGCGCTTGTGTTTTTTCCGCCTGTAATGGGCAGCATTTTTCACAACACCATTTTGTTCAGTGGAGATGTCGGCGCTATTGACTTTGAAACTTAGCTTGTAGCCGACGTGTGCACATTCTGAGCATGACGTCTCTGATCCACTGATTAAAGGACACTTTGATTCTCACTTTTTCACCTCAAACTGCTTCAAACAACAAAGCGTGTGACGGAAAAGTGGTTAGGACTGCACGGTTGTCCGTGTTTTATGTTATGTGTTGTGTTTATTTATTTTACTTTATGTTAACTGTTTTGTTAAGCGCTTTGTTACAGCTGCTGCTGTTGTAAAAGTGCTATATAAATCGGCATGTATTGTATTGTATAATCAATCCAATGCGCCTTTATGTATGGATCAATATTCTGATTTCTGGAACGTACTATTTTAAATGATCTGTAAAGCACTTTGCTACAGCTGCAGCAGTAGTGAAAGTGCTATACAAATAAAGTTGTATTGTATTGCTTTGGTGGCATCCATCTAGTGGATGCATAATGCAACTGCACCCACTAACGTGTCTTGTATTTTATGCGCCTTATAATGCGGTGCGCCCAATATATGAAAACTGTTTTAAAATAGGCCATTCACTAAAGATGCGCCTTACACTCCGAAGCGCTTTCTCGTGCGGAAAATACGCTATTTAATTTTTTAATGAATGGAGTATTTTAGCAAAACTGAATCCACAAAACTTGAAGCGAGAAGTGGCGAGAGGTTACTGTATTTTAATAAAGGTTTGACTCCCTTCCCTGCGACTGACTGGCAACAAATTCATGGTGAAGTCCACTTTTAGTCCAAAGTCAGCTGGGATTGGCTCCAGCACCCTGATAAGCGGTGTTGAAAATGGATGGTTGGATGGATGACTCCTACCCCTTTACTGAGTCATTAACACCATGACAAATACACAGGGCCCACGTACTAAAAATGATATACTCGCGCTTAGGACACAAATCTACTGCTGTATATCTAACTAGAGTTGTATACGTTCTTACGTCGCCAAAGTGAGGGTGGGGGGGCAATAATTAGAATGAAAGTCAGGGGTACGTCCCCCTTGCCATCTGCATCCATGAGTACAGAGAAGGTCATCATTATATGTGAATTTTTTCTCTTCACGGGGCAGCCTGGTCCCTATCATCCACAAATTTCGGTGGTCCACTGTATAATAATATGAGTTAAGTGCTCACTTAACAAAAAAACACTTAAAAAATGATGTTCACTGTTGGCAATTTTTAAAAATTGTTGAATAGATAATGCTACAGTAATGTAATTTTAATGACTGTGATTTGGTTTTCCTTTTTTTTTAAATCCAATTGTACATCACAGCAAGCGGCATCTTATTGAAACAATATCATTTGATTCTGTTTTTAAAAAAAATACACTGACATAATACGGGTCATGATTTAAGTGAGCGTGTTGACATTGTCATCGACAACCGTTCAAGTTTGTTGCATGGCCCCTTTGGAAAATGAATTGCCCCGGGTGTACCGGTAAGTTGGAAATTTTAAGAGGCTTTAAGAAAATTCTTATGATGTAGCAATTGGGTTGTTTTTATCAAGTATGTTTAACATTACCAATTTACAATGGTATGTATCGTTGTTCTTGGCTAACCTATTCTCCATTTTGCTCAGCTCCAGCTGCGGTTCCATCAGGACTTAAACCTCTTCAATCATGACGACAGCTCGACAAAAAACAAACGCGGCGTTCTACCCAAGCATGCCACAAATGTCATGCGCTCATGGCTTTTTCAGCACATTGGAGTGAGTTTTTTGTGCGTCGGGTCATTTGTCAACCTTGAAATAAAAAACCAACAAAATATCTGCCTCCCTACCTCTGTAGCATCCTTACCCAACGGAGGATGAAAAGAAACAGATAGCCAGCCAGACAAATCTGACACTTCTACAGGTCAACAACTGGTGAGTGAAGTTTCCCCAATAGCCTTCTTTTCTCTCCCTATTGTTTGAATCATCTCATGTATTTGAACATAAGATATGTCTGACAGTGTGTGAGTTATGTTAACTTGACTGGCTTGCTGTTATTAATCTATGTTTGCATGCGTTTCTTGGGAGATACGAGCAACGTTGCCTCATTACAGCGCAGTTTCATAACTCAAGTCTGCTCAATACCTATGGGAAAAGAATCACACTTTGGGGAGAAAAACACAGAAACTATATGCTGCCTTGTGTTTGCAGGTTTATAAATGCTCGAAGGCGGATTCTGCAGCCCATGTTGGATGCCAGCTCCTCCGAGACGCCTAAAACTAAAAAGAAGACTCCTCAAAACAGGCCACTGCAGCGCTTCTGGCCTGACTCCATTGCCTCAGGGGGTGGCACACCACAGCAAGTTACAATGCCAGATGGTATGAATAAAATATTACAAAATGGCCAAAACGTTTTACATTCTTACAAATCTGTCTTATTTACATTTTATTTAATTTATGAAAACTGTTTTGGCCACAGCAGAAGTGCCTAACCTCTTTTAACCGACGACCTACTTTTCAAGTCAACCAACCTTCGACCGTTACTGCACGCACACTTGTGCGCGTGCGCGCTCACACACACGCACACGCATACCATGATGAGCAGCAGCCATAACAGCCCCTAACATGAATGAAACAGAAAAATCAAGTCGCGTTTATGAAAAGGAAATCACTGCCTACCTTAGTGGGAGACCTAACGCGGAGGATGGGACACACTTTTGCAGCATGTTAAGCGAAAGGAACAACACTTCCGTAGTTCACATGTACCCTTTTAAAATGTGTCTCCTCGCTAAAATATTACCATTTTTTTTGCCAGTGCTATCATTTAATTGTAGATAACACAAACGGAATAAGAACAATATTTAAAAAGAAAGAACGAAAAACCAAAGCTGCTGACCACTAACAACTTCCAGTGATGGAGTTCATGCACCACCGTCGGTTAAACATGACCTGCTTTTTTATTTTATTTTTGAATACTTTTTTTTTTTTGTGAAAGTGAAACTGATAGGATGGTTAGGATGCAGTGTACACTAACACAAAAATATATAATATTCCTAACAGACACACCAATTCCCCCCTTCCCCTAAGGAAGATGCACATCACCAGCGTCGGACGAAATCCTTTTATCTCTAAAACCATTGCTTTTCAGGAGACCCCAAAAACATATTTGTTCACCCATTAACATTGCGTCATCAAAGAAGGCAAGCCATTCTCAACACTGCAGTGTAGTTTTGTGAATTTTTTTTTAAATGAACCCAATTGAGACATAGACGGTTTCAGCCCGACACCAGCCACATGTATATGTACAGCGACAGATCTGACGTGCACGGTGCAATCTAAATATTTTTGTCGGACATCATGAATGAGTTTGATCATCTCTGAATGTGATTTTTTTCCCCCCATTTTTACCAAGTTTTTATTGGGGTAAACCTTGACCCAGATTTCTACTCGGACATTCAAGTTCCTTGACTGGTTTTTAGGTACAATGGTGACGATGAACATGGAGGGTCTCCACAGCCTGACATCGGATGGTGCGACACTGGCTGTACAGCAGGTGATGCTCGGAGGCCATAGTGAAGATGAATCTGGGGACAGTGGAGAGGATGACGACGACGCGGATATGGCTGGGCTGGGCCTTGACAACAGTGAATCACTCCAGTAGATAATGCGCACAAACATCATACACTACAGTACATGTCCACGCAAAATGTCAAATGAGTCTGCAAAAGCGTGCGGATTTTTGGATGGCCATCGTACAAATAGACACACACATTTGGGTTTATCCAGAGCACAAAACAGGATTTGTGGGAATTATCCCAATCTTCCTAAAATCCACCTTTTGCCGTGCGTGTTTTTCAGAAACTGTTTTTACTTATTTAGTTGCTGTAGGCGATTGCACTTTGTATATTTAAGTGAGAAAATAAATGAAATTCATCCGAGGAAAGTGTTAAACACCAGAAGCGAGTTTGTTATGCTACGTTCATAAATATTCACAAACATCATGTCTTTCTTCACCCCTGTTGAATTGTAAGTTTGGATGACAACACTTTAAAGTTCTATTGTTAGGGTTTGTCTCCTTTTGCATGCTTGTGTTTTGAGTAGATATGTGCAAGACTGACTCCACAGCTCTCACATGGACCTCTGCAAAAGAGCAAAGCTCTTGGGAGTTTCAAAATAAAAGGCAGATGCTTATTTTTATATCCATACACATAATATGAAAACAGTGGGGTTTTTTTGTTTGTTTTTGTTCCGTTTGTAACAAATGTTGATGTACAGATTCATAAAAGCAGCAACCTTGTTTTCCAGGGTTCTTTGTGAAGTTTTCTTAAAAAACTGAAAAAAAAAGAATTAAATTGGTTTTAAACTTTAAATCGAGTTCTGTGTTTTCTTAATACTGCTGAAAAGAGCAAAAAAAAAAGCATAAGACTGCATTTAACACGGGCGAGAATCAAGGATCAAAGAAAGCTATTGGAACCTTTGAATTAATGTATACTTTTAATTATTTTACACAAATTCCAAGGTTTTACTCAGGTAAATATTTGTTATCAGCTTTGTAAAAAAAAATTGAAAGTAGAAGCAGAATGGATTAATCACAATTTTCGGTAATTGTGCAATTAATTAGTTACAATATTTTGGTTGCTAGACAGCACGGATGGATGGATAGATTTTTTTTATTTTTGAATGAGAGAGTATTGTTAATGTGCGGGATTATCTGAGATGTCCTCAGGATGGGGATGGGTAGTTTGCAAACGTAACGTCTCTTTTCATGCCTTTTTATAAAGCATCATGCATACCTGTACATTTTTGTCATGTCTGGTTTGACTGAGAGCTTTCCATTTTGGAATAAAAAATCTCTTAACTCTTAATTTCATAGTTCGCTCTGCCCAATCAAACTGGCTCACAGTCTCCATCGAAAAGGTGATTCAGTTGATAGTTGCTGCGTTCGGAGCCTCTTCCCTCTGGACAAAAAAAAAAAAAAAAAAAAACACGACAATATTAAAAGTCCCTGTATAGTGAAAATGAATAGTTCTTGTAAAACATCACTGATAAGAGTTCTGAAAGGTTAACAAAAAATCGGCAGGTATATAAAATGAGGCTTATGCATCTTAGTTAAACAACAAGACTGCATGGGCATTTCAAACGTTGGAGTAAGTCATTGTGAGTACATATACAGTACTCGTTCTTAAATATTTTGATCACATTAGACTTACTAAATTTGAAAACATGAATCTTAGGCCTAACATTTCCGTGAATGTGTTGTAAAATATTAATCACTCCGGGTTCCTCCCACATTCCCAAAACATGCGTGACAGGTTAATGGAACACCCGAAAATGTCCCTCGATATGAGTGTGAGCGCATATGGTTTTTCATCGATGCGTGCCCTGTGACTGGCTGGCAGCCAGTTCAGGGTGTGTCTGGCCTACTGCTAGGATAGGTTCCAGGACCCCTGTGTGGATGGACGGAATTGAGAATCGTTAGGCACCGGAATCAAATCAAAAGAACCCAAATCAGAACTGTAATCCAAATTCAAACAATGCCAAACACCACTAGTGGACATCTGGAATTTCAAGACTTTCCTGAACGGCCGGTCCTTTCCCGGACGAAATTGGTGCACATGATGGCAAAGTTAGAGAGACCAGACTTAAAACGGGTTGGAGAGACTGAGACGAGAGATCGTAATTGTTGACAGAGGGATGATGAGAATGGAGCTGCCAGGGAAGATGGCTAGAGAAAGACTTGAGAGATGAAGTGAGGGAAGACAGAAGGGCAGTTGGTGTTGGAGAGGGTGTGGGATTCGATGAAAAGGATGATCTGCTGTGGTGACCCCGCCGAACAAGCTAAAATTAAAACAACAGGATAAAATCTAACATAAATGTACAGTTGAGTTTGAGCATGCGTTTATGAAGTGTAGATTTTTAGCTTTAATTTGTTTCACAAAAATGCTGCCGATAGCATTAAGTACCATCTTTTCTGCACTATAAGTCACTTAGGAGTATAAGGCGCACGTTCAATGAATGGCCTATTGTAAAACGGTTTTCATATATAGGGAGCACGGCATTATAAGACACAGAATAGAAGCTACAATAGTGGCTACGGTTGCGTTATGCATCCACTAGATGGAGCTGTGCTAAAAGGAATACAATACAATACAGCTTTATAGAGCCCTGGCTGCAGTTGTACTATACATCAGCAGATACGGCAAAGGAAATACAATACAATACAATACAGCACAGGTGTCAAACTCAAAGCCCAGGGGCTAGATCTGGCCTGCCAAATCATTTTATGTGGCCCGCGAAAGCAAATCATGTGTGTCAATTTCGATGATCTTTTCTAAAATCTCTACCCAAATGTCATGTGTAATAAATAACATTGATATTGTGCTTTTTTTCAAAGTGTGTGTAAATTACTTACTATAATTTAATAAACTACAGTATTAACTGATTTCAAAACTACTAATCCATCAATTTGCGGTGTACAAGTAATAATACGATGAGACGATTAATTTGGTTTCACTGTCCTAACGGCCCTCTGAGGGAAGAAGTAACTTCAATGTGGCCCGGTTCAAGGATGAGTTTGACACCCCTGCAATACAGCTTTATTGATATAGCGCCTTCACAACGGCTGCAACTGTCACAAAGCGCTTTACAGAACATTGAAAATAATACGTCCAAGAAATCAGGATATTGATCCAAATCAGAGGCGATTGCTCTAAGAGTGCAAGGGAAGCTCAGCTTCCCCTAAAATGTCAAAAGTGATCAAATATATGTGTGTACCGATAATTGTGTGTACATGTCATTGACTAAATATGCGCGACAACGTGCTCAACTTGTGTTCCGAATCAGCTTTTTATTACCGGTACTAGTTACGACGCGACTCTATTCTCACTCATTTCCGCAGCTTCACTGTGCTTTAAACTGTGTGGACGGCTGGACGCTGAGCGTCTACAGCGCGGACACTGGCCGTCGAGAGAGTTCATGGTAGGTTGTCCCATTTTATTGAAACGAGACGAGTCATTTGATCAACGCTGGTTTTGTCCTGCCCGTCGGACGCTCAGCATCTCTGGGAGTCTATGGACAGTGGGCTTGTATCAACTGGCCCGGACGCTGAGCTTTTCTGCATGATGATTGGATGATCTGTCTGAGGCGGAATCTCATTATGATTGAGAGCAAAATGAGCCAATCACCGATCCTTTGATGTAGGCATCCGTGGGAGCATTTTTCAATTCTCATTCTGTTCTGAGTTGAACTGGAGACTTCTTCTTATAATCTTAGCGACACTCTCCTTGTTGAAAACGACTAGCGTCAGATTAATATTTTATTTCTGTTGTGTTTTATTGTAGTCGCTTGTGTTCGCAGACTGACTTATATCACCACAGTTAAGACCATGGAAAAGACGCTTTGTTGGTATGACAGGGTCACAGATCATTTTCTTCAAAAGGAATGGAGAGTAGAATACACGTACAAATAAACAGACACATTTTATGATGTAGCCCGAAATTGAGCTTCCCCTTCTTGACAGACCAGCATCCGCCACTGATCTAAATATAAGGCGCATCAGATTCTAAGGTGTATAGTACTGATGGCTTTCGAGAAAATTGAATGCCTTTCGGTGCGCCTTATAGTGCGGAATTTATCGGTACCGGTAATTACAGTCATATGCAGAGTAGCTCAATATGCAGGAACTAAAAAAAAATTTATCTGGACACAGAGTACTACCACACATACTGTATTACCACAAGTTTTAATACGAATGAAAAGCAGCTCTAGATCAGACCACTAGTTAAGAAGATACAAAGCCAATGGGGTACGTATGTTTACTGACCTTTAAGAAATAGGATATACTATTTTTCTCCTACAAAATTTGAACTTATTCTCCATAAAATGGCTGTATTTGAAGTTGAATAGACCAAATGGGTTCAGACGTTAATATCTGTTTAAAATTGGTGATAAAAATAAATTGATTTGATGAATTATCCAGAGAACAAATACAACATAATTGGACTAACACGGAATAAAACTCCAGTCATACATATGAAGATATTAAAATTTTATTTTGAAATTGTGGGAGGGAAGTCAATGCATCCCTGGTTTTAAAAGCTGTCCCTGAGACCCGACATCAGATAAATGGAAGAAAATGGATGGCTGTTTTTGCCATACTGTATTTGCACATCTTTGTATGTCCTTGTTGCTCATGAATACCTTATGATTGAGGCAGTGAGTTGTACAAAGTCTTGACCTCTGGTTTGATTCGTTTCACACACTGACCTCCATGTGTTGCCGGATCCAGTGAAGTGAATGTGTGATCTTGGTATACACGCCTGGCTTGTTCCTTATCGCACAGCCAATGCCCCAGCTCGTCGTCCCAACCAGCTTCCATCGAGATGAGTCCTCACAAGCGAGAGGACCCCCACTGTCTCCCTGCAGAAATGAATTTGAATGAAAATGAAAACAACTTTTGGCTGGGTCTGTACTATCAACACATCGTGGGAAAACAGTACAGTGGTGTTGTATAATATATTGAAACAAGATCACAAGATGAATTATCACCTGACAGGAATCTATTCCTCCCCCCAAGTATCCTGCACAGATCATCCATGATGAGATGAGGCCCTGGTAAACCTGAGGCTGGTTGCAGGTCTTTGTGGAGAGGAGGGGCACCGTGGCAGAACGCAAAACCACACTCGTCTCCCCTTGAAAAGGCACATTAAAAACTATTTCTTTGTACAGTAATGAATTGTTTGTAGCCGTGCAATCCGATTTATAGGGCTCACCCTTGTCCTCTGTTGCCCCCCATCCAGAGATCCAGCACATGGTACCCTCCTCAAATTCTTCCCCATAATTCGGCAGGCAGATGGGCTCCACAAATCCTAAAGGAAAGGGCATAGGACATTTCAGATGCAGAGAATATGAAAAGTCTACACGGGGCTGTTCAAATTCTATCTTGTTTATGTAATATAAAAAAACGAAAGAACGAGATCAAGATGAGCCATTTCAAAACTTTATTTCCACAATTATGACTTACAGTATAAACTGGCTAACTCGACTAAATTTAAAAGGAAATCTTATCTAAAGGGGAAGTAAAAATACCATAGATAATGCGGTTGCACAAGTGCACACACCCTCTTATAACCTGTATGTTTTACTTTTGTCATGGTGTTCCTTTTGGAGATAAGCAGTCATGTTTGGGACAAACCTACCGTTTGGAAATATGTCTGAAAGGTTCAACCTTGCTTTCGTTTGGACCAAAACAAAATGTGTTTTAACTGATTTTTTGAAGAATATTTTCCTCAATTTATGACTATTTTCATCCTTCTTCAAAATGACAGATATGATGATACTTTGAGATGGAGTAATTAGGATATCATCAAGGGTTTTCAATTGATTTTTGGCCAATATTTTTCTGCCTGGATTTAGTCATTTGTGGCCCATCCCTAACACAGACAATGGGAGAAATACCACATCTAATGCTGTTTTACGTGATTTGAAGTGACAAGAAAGGCAGTCGAGATTTTTTCACTGACAGTTTGCGAAGTAGTTCGACACATGCGACGCATGTCATCCGGTCGTAAATGTAGCTAGCAGGTAGAGTATGAGCTAACGAGGACTGAAGGATAAACGAATAGCCAAGACTCTGTCAAATTTTATTCACTCAGATCTTTTTCCACGATGACCCTTGTTTCTCCAATTAGTCTTATCACTAGTTTACCGATTATAGTCCACATTGCTTTAATCATACTCTTTCACAGATTTTTTTGTTGCCTGCGCAAGAGCGCTCAAGAGGAAAGGTGCTTACATCCTTGGTAGAATGCAGCCTAGGTGACAGGAAACACCATCGTTTATGATTTGCTCCATTCAGATTGCTGACATTCCCATTAAGATGTGTGAATGACATACTTAAATCAATGACCCAAAAAAAGAGTGCAGCTGCACACCTATTTGGACTTAAGCACATGGTACAACATGCCCCTAAGTGCATAAACTAACACCATACCATTGAAAATAAGGGGCTTGGTGAGTTTCACAAGTGCAATATCATAATCCAGTCCTTTGGGGTGATAGCGAGCGTGATGTATGATCTGCTCCACTGCAAGAGATTGGGCACCATGGACTGGTTGATCTACCTTTCCCGCATGGACTACCCACAAGGAAGGGTCTGCAAATCTGATAACAGATAGGACAATTAATTAAAGAGCTCTACCACATCAAATATCCAGGATAAGAATGAACGGAATGCTAAAATATGAACATTGTCTGTCAACGCGGACTTTGTATCGGTCTGTCGTGGTAAAGAAGGAGCTCTCAATTTACCAGTCGATCTACGTTCCAACCCTCATCGATGGTCACGAGCTATGGGTCGTGACCGAAAGAATGAGGTCCCAGATACAAGTGGCTGAAATGAGTTTTCTCCACAGGGTGTCCGGGCTCTCCCTTAGAGAAGCTCGGTCATCTGGGAGGGGCTCAGAGTCAAGTCGCTTCTCCTCCACATCGAGAGGAGTCAGATGAGATGGCTCGGGCATCTGATTAGGATGCCTCCTGAACGCCTCCCTGGTGAGGTGTTCTGGGCATGTCCCACCGGTAGGAGGCCCAGGGGATGACCCAGGATACGCTGAGAGACTATGTCACCCAGCTGGCCTGGGAACGCCTCGGGATCCCCCGGGAAGAGCTGGAAGAAGTGGTTGGGGAGAGGGAAGTCTGGGCTTCCCTGTTAAAGCTGCTGGCCCTGCAACCCAACCCCGGATAAGCGGTAGAAGGATGGATTGATGGCTGGATTGTCTGTCTGACAAGTGCTAATCGTTGAGCCAATGTACACTACACGAAATGCATGTATAAACGCACCAGGACAGGTTATCGTGTCCCAAGACACCATTATTTTATGAAATAATTACAACCTACTGTAACATTGAAGTCTTGCCTTCAGGGAAAAGTTGAATAAATTTGGCCAAAACAGATGAATGTATGAATGACTTACCCAAAAACACAATGCGCTGCTGTGAGGATCCAATGTGATGTTATGATAGAGCCTCCACAGAGGTGTTCACTGCTGAAATGAAGGCTGACCTGCCAAGGAAACTGGCCTGGCCGAGAGATGTTTCCTCCAACAATACGAGTCAAGTACTTCGGTCTGAAGCCACATTCTATGAACAGAATAGTGCACGTCAGTCTTGTCTGTGAACCGTGTAGTCCTGTGTGACTCGGTGGATTTTGTTTTAGTTTAAACTAAATGTCCAAAACTGAATTGCAACCCAGCTGCAGGCTGTAGGTGCAACAATGACTGCAGGGATTTCCATGTGCAAACTGTGTTCCCAGCTGTGAGATTTACTAAGACAGTGAACGTAAGCAACCATTTCTGTCACTTTTGAATATAATTAATTTGGAGAATTGCATAAGATTGCGGTATAGTATGGTATTCTAAACTTTGGAGAAGTCTGATCATGACCCTATCCATTTGAGTCAGGTGTGTTGGAGGTTGGAAACATGTAAAACATGCTGGGTAGGGGGTCTCAAGGTTTTAGCGAACTGGTCGAAAACCAGTTGGGACCGCCATCCATTACCCGAGCCACTTATCCTCACGAGGGTCGCAGGTGCGCTGGAGCCCATCCCAGCTGTATTCAGGTAGTACATTGAAACTCCTCAACAATGAAACCTACATGGGTGAAAATACCCCCTATTGTGAAAAGATTTTCATGCAGGAAAGCCATTCCCACTTTTCTGCTCCCCCAACGATGAAAAATCCCCCTGTTCCGTTATATGAAATCTTTTTCTCTGCTCTTGCCTCGCGTTGAGATTCACTACAACGAAAACAAGCCTTCCGTCTAATCCAAGTCTAATCCAACAGCAACCTCTACTGCTTCGTTCGGAAACGGCAACAGCAACCACCACACTGGTTAGCCCATGCGCAGTAGTCCAGGGAGTATTTGTTGTTGTTAGTTTCAGACGCAGCAAGAAATTTGCATTGCTAAAATGGCTACAAAACGGATCTTTGGATGTCCAGCAGCTAAGACAAGTGTCACGTTCCGTATTTGACAGCAGGGGGCAGGCGTTATTGCTTGCCGCCTGCACACCTGCCACCCATTTGTTGGTCATTGCACCTGCTATATTTAGGCGCTCGGGCAGTCGACTCACTGCTGGAGTATTCCACGCCGTGCCATTGCTATCGCCTATTTCTTCTCGCTTAAAGACTACCTTAATTGACTATTGTCTATTATTGCGTTCCTTGATATTCCTCTCGTGTGTGATTATAGTATTTTGCTTAAGAACTTTCTCCTTGCCGTTTTTTCGCAAGCGTTTTCTGTTGCCTCGTTATTATTTCCTGGTCCTCTTTTTGACCAGTGTTTTCAGTTGTCCGTTTAGACGGGGACTTTTTTGTTAAAATAAATCTCATTTTTGTGACAAAATTCCTTTCTGTGTCTGCTATTTCGCGGATCCACTTATCTCCAGTTAGTTGCGCACGAAGCGATTATTCTGTCGCTAGTGGCACAACGTGACAATACAATACATGCTGATTTATATAGCGCTTTCACAACAGCGGCAGCTACAAGAAGAGCTCTGACGCTGGAAGAGAGGGCAAAAGTGATCAAAATGAAATATGGAGGAAGCAAAATAAAAGACATTATCCAAGAAATTGACAAGTGTTGGGAAGCAAAAGAGTATAAATGACTTTTTAAAACCAACAGACCAAATGGAGTGATTAATATAAAACAATTGTATGTTAATGTTACACAATATTAAATAAGTGTATGCTCATATTTATGCACTATGTACAGTATTGAAATATAGAGTACACATATATGTTTCGTGTGTGTGTGTGTTTACATCTCAGATCAAATTTTCTATAGTGAAAACCCCCAAAATGTCTTGCTGTAAACATGATTTTGTTGTGGAGGAGTTTCACTTTAGGCGGGGGGGACACCCTGAACTGGTTTCCAGCCAATCATAGGGAACATAGAAAAACAATCATTCACATTCACAATCACACCAAGCAGTTAGGACCTCCAATAATACATTTTAAAACATTTGTTCAATAGTTTTGGACACAAATCTTATTTACCACAAAAAAATTACAAGGATAAACATTTGTAATCACAACCATGTTGAATCTAACAGTTAAACCTTGACACTATGGCAGACATGTGGTTTGGCAGAGGAGACTCAAATGTATCTGTCAAAAGATCGTGTGTGTGGTGTGCAGTGTTGGCCTTCTTGAGTACACCACACACTTTTAGAGCTGTTTTTTTTTTCGCTCATGATAAGTGAAGTCCCTCACGTAAATATAAATAAATAAATAATGAAATAATTTAAATAAAAACATTTAAGATTGCTATGTGTGTACATAACCACACTTCAGTGTCTCACCCAGACATTTCAGCGTTGTCACCTTTCCTGAACTGCAGTGGGCTTTACTGTAGTGACCAAAGACAAGCAAGTCAGACAGGTACAGAATAAAAACCAGACAGCAGGACATTGACATAACAGTTTAAATGTTAAGAATATTCAAATAAACAATGTAAGTAAGCAAAGCATTGACAGTTAGTATTATTTCTCACTCTCTCTCTCTCTCTCTCTCGCTCTATATATATATATATATATATATATATATATATATATATATATATATATACATATATTAGAGCTGTCAAACGATTAAAATATTTTAATTAAAAATGCAACTGTCATAATTAACTCAAATTCACTAAAAATTAATCGTGATTCCTCACGCATTTTTTATCATTTCAGAATTTCCTTTTATATAAATATATATATATATATATATATATATATATATATATATATATATATATATATATATATATATATATACCGGTATATAGATATATTTTTTTGTCCTATTCTTCCCCATTTTAATGCTCTCATCAACATGGAATCATGAATCAGTTTTCTATGTGCAAAATGCAAATATTTACTGAAATAACAATTTCGATTTTCAATTTTACATGAACATTTTTCACTTGGAGCAGTTATTCACACATAGAGACTTGCGCGCAAGAAGGACCAACAGAATCAACATAGTCTGACTGCTGTGTTCAAAGCAAACTTGAGAAAAACGAAGTATGCAACGATGGCTTAAATCCACTATTGGCTGAGTACTAGTTTACTTTAGATGTGCACTTTATAATGTTATATTGCTCTGTTTTGATTCCATAAAAAGAGCTGTTAAAGCAGCTGTTGTGTGACAAAATATTTTTTTCACTGTTGTTGATGGACAGTAATGTTGTGTGAGAGATTATGTGTGAATAACTGCTCCAAGTGAAAAATGTTCATGTAAAATTGAAAATTGTTATTTCAGTAAATATTTGCATTTTGCACATAGAAAACTGATTCATGATTACATGTTGATGAGAGGATTAAAATGGGAAAAAATAGGACAGAAAATTAAAAGGAAATTCAGAAACGATAAAAATGCGTGAGTAATCACGATGAATTTTTTGTGAATTTGAGTTAATTATGACCGTTGCATTTTTAATTTGATTAAATATTTTAATCGTTTGACAGCTCTAATATATATATATATATATATATACAGTATACACACTAGGGATGTGAATCTCAGCACTGAGGACGATTCGATACACATCTCGATCCACTGCCAGCGATGCGATACTTAAACGATACATGGAATTTTCTGGCGATACGATGCGATACGTTTCACCGTCGTCACGTTGTGATACGATTCGATACACATTAAGTTCAAATCAATGCGATCCGATACGATACAATGCAATTTGTTGCGATATTGTGCAATTAAACATGATGCAAATAAGCAAAGAAAAAAAGCTTTTAAAAAGATGGAATTCAGTATGGTATTACAAAAAAGATACCACTTTATTCCTTATAAACAGTAGAACTTGTAAAACAACTTATTTCAGCCCTTTCACAATTGGGTTTTGTGCAAAGAAAATGTAAACAATTTGGCACCTGAGACTCACAGCTGTTGCTATAGTGTAAACACACTGTGTCGCTGAACAGTGCGCAAAGAGTTGCACTTACAGTGGATGGGTGGACATCTTGCGCTATAGATTCATATACATATATTTTATTATTATATGTCATATAAGACACTCAGTGAGAGTCTGTTTGTGTTTACACTATAGCAACAGCTGTAAGTCTCAGGTGCCAAATTGTTTACATTTTCTTTGCACAAAACCCAATTGTGAAAGGGCTTAAATAAGTTGTTTTACAAGTTCTACTCTTTATAAGGAATAAAGTGGTATCCTTTTTGTAATACCATACTGAATTCCATCTTTTTAAAAGCTTTTTTTCTTTGCTTATTTGCATCATGTTTAATTGCACAATATCGCAACAAATTGCATTGTATCGTATCGGATCGCATTGATTTGAACTTAATGTGTATCGAATCGTATAGCATCGTGACGACGGTGAAACGTATCGCATCGTATCGGCAGAAAATTCCATGTATCGTTTAAGTATCGCATCGCTGGCAGTGGATTGTGATGTGTATCGAATCGTTCTCAGTGCTGAGATTGACATCCCTAGTTTAACATGAATAAAACGGCGCTTGAATCGGATTTTACCGATACCCATCAATGCATCGTGATGAATCGCGATTTCACCCGTCAATCGCGTCGTACCCAGTGAATGAGCCGATGCACTCGGATCGCGCACGTGCGCATCGATGTATCGATTAATATCGATTATTTTCCACACCCTTAATACACACACACACACTGCGATTGGGTGGCAACCAGTTCACAGGGTGTACCCCGCCGACAATACAATACAATACAATAAAATACATGCTGATTTATATAGCGCTTTCACAACAGCGGCAGCTGTAACAAAGCGCTTAACAAAACAGTTAACATAAAGTAAAATAATAAACACAACACATAACATAAAAACACGGGCAGTCGTGCAGTCCTAACCACTTTTCCGTCACACGCTTTGTTGTTTGAAGCAGTTTGAGACTACTGCCCAAAGACAGCTGGGATACACACACACACACACACACACACACACATTTATATTGCATTATTAAACTACAACTATATTCTGTACCTGTAGGTTGTGGTGTTTTGTAGTTTAATGACTTGTGATTGGTTCAGATTGATCGACACGAGATTGGACTGAAGGTCCTGCTCAATGGAGGTCAGGGAGATGAAGAATGACTCGACGTAACTGCCAAAGAGACAAAAACAGGAACAGTTAATAGGTAATTAACTGTTGAAAATCGTTTATACATTGTGCATGATAGTTTTCAGAAAAATATGAAAAAGAGTGGGTGAACTGTTGACTGTGTCACTAAAAGGACAACAGTATAAATGTTTACATTTCAACTTAAGACTAATTTTGTTCTTTTACATCTAGTTGAATTACATGTTGGCCTTCTCGACTGCCGCTTCTTCTACCGACTTGGAGAGGGCGCTAAGTGACGATGACTAAATTGGATGTCACTGTACAGATTCTGCACCGACTGACAAGGACGAGATCTGAGGAACACCTCACTGCTGGTATGGAGATTTCTGCATTGATCAACCGGTCTGGGTTTTGAGGAGAACACACATCCCTCAAGGTGTCTTTCCACAGCGTTTTATCTGAATACATGGAAACTCACACTATTCTATCTAACATTGTGTAGAACAGCATTATGTGTTAAATGTTGCCCACTCGGCCGACAAGGGGGTTTCCCCTCATCTGCGGCCCCTTCGGAAGGTATCTTATTTTTCCTGATGTCTTTTTTTTTATTATTATTTTAAGTTTTTCCTTGCCCTCCTGTGGGCTTATGATCAGGAGATGTCGTTCATATTTGTCAAATGTGAGCTTGTGAAGCCCTACGAGACTGTTGTTATTACGTGCTATATAAATACATTTGACTTGACTTGAAATAAAACAGGGCTATATTTTGTTAACAATGAGTATACTGGCAAACGACACAATTTATTCTTCATTAAGTCTAGCTGGAGTATTCGGACATTGCCAGTCCATCGGTCCATCGGAAGAGCTGTATGAATTGAATGAGTGGAACGAAGTCGGAGCTTCCCTGCAACCTAACTCCAGATAAGCGGAAGAAGATGGATGAATACTGGTCAGTGTCCAAAAGAATCGTGTATTGAGATGCAATGTGTTTCATATTCAAAAACCTGAGTTTGCTGACTCTGTAACCTACAAAAGGCTAATTGAATTGCATCCTATATGGGCAAATGTAGAAGGTCATGAAGAACGGCAGAGCAATCATTGAGAGACAAAATGAATGTATTGACACAGCTTTAACCCTGTCATGCATCCTGTAAACTGATAACATGATAAGCAGTCCACTGTAGTAACCGCTGTCCTTCAAAGGATTAAAGAAGAGAGGGATCATTTTTCCATGGCCTGATAAAGGTGACAAATACTTCCTGACGGTTGTGTGTGACACAGCATGGAGCAATCTAACCGGCTGACTAGTCACGTGTTCTCTTAATTCGGGCTACAATCGCAGGTCAAGCTGAGGTAATGCAACGGCTTTGGCAGCTCCTTGGGATCAAGGCCTAGTTGAACATAAAACATCACCCACAGTCATCAGGACAGGTGGGGAGGAGTAATCGCACAAGTGATAAGCTTGCTGAAGACATTTGTAACGTCTCATCACAGGGACCGGGATGCCAAATTCCCACTGGTACTCATGACCATTCGAGCCACTACCGCATGAGTCCACCGGTGTGGCCCCATTTGAGATGATGATTCCTCTACATCTGCTGTACCAGGTGAGAGAAGCGAACCTAGCTGTGGCCTGCATGACCTCCCAGTACATGGATGAATTGCAGACCCACTTCAGAGTAACTTGTGCCTTTGCCCCACAAACACTAGAGAAAAATGCAGAGTGTCACAGAATGTACTATGACAAGAAAGCCTCGCAAACCAAGTTTCCAGAATGGTATTATTTGTTCGTGCAATCAAGTGCTAAATTCCTATGCCGGTGAGCAGAACCATACAAAATTGTTGACAAAATATCGACAAAATCAAAATGAACACTGAGCGCAGAGGAGACTTTTTAAAGTGGGTTCACGAAAATCTAATTAATGGTCACCAAGGTCCCGTGCGTTCTGGCAAGGGACCAACCAATCACCAACGCCGCAGTCACTGTGATGTCGACACAGAGTGCACATTTGTTTGTTTGTTTATTGAACATAAAGCATATACAGTAATAATTTGACAGAAATTAAGGTAGATAAAAAAGTAAAAAGAAAGAAATCAGTCTTCATTCAACACAGTTATGTTCAAGGGAGTAGGATGAAGTAAAAAACTTATCTAGTCCTACCCCGTTATGAGTTTATATCTACTAAATCATTTTTATATCAATCAGAAAAGAAAAATTAAGAAGAAGTCTCCATTAAGGCTCATACTTTACCCTTAACCGTGATATTTTGACAACTTTTGGTTTGTATCGGGATTATATACATCCTCACCCTGGCACTCTTGGGTCAATTTTCTCTTTTATTCATAATGGATATTTCAATACCTTTCTCTATTTATCAACTTAGTTCTGATTTATCATTATATTTAATGTTTAGAATTTATCATTTTAACTGATTGATGTAGGTTGTTTGTACTATTTTTTTGAATTTGTTTTTGAACTCAGCAAGCGATTTACTCATTTTCAGGTCCGATTTGAGATTATTCCACAGATTAACACCTTTGCTAGATACACTTCTTTGCTTGATGTTTGTTCTTGTTTTGAGTTTTTTGAATAAGTTGGTACCTCTTTATTCATAGTTGCTTTCTCGAATTTCCAAAAACTTCTGAATGTTTTGGCAGAGCAGGTTATTGTGTGCTTTGTACATTAATTGGGCGATTTTAAAGTCAACCAGGTCATAAAATGTCATCGTATTTATTTGATAAATAGTGGATTTGTGGGTTCCGTATATTTTGATCTATTAATAATTCGAATAGCTTTTTTTTGTAGTTTGAGAATAGGGAGTGTGTTTGTTTTGCAGGCATTTCCCCATATTTCCACACAGTAGGTCATATATGGTCATAATAATGAGGTGTATAATGTGTACAAAGATCTCTTATTTAGCACTTCCTTGGTTTTGTAGAGGATCCCTACGGTCTTGACTATTTTTCTTTTTACGTTATCGATATGTGGTTTCCAACATAGTTTTGAGTCTATTACTAATCCGAGAAACTTCATACGCTCTTTCTATTTCAATTGAGTTTACCATAATTTTAGCTTGGTGTTTGATTGGTCTTGTGCCAAAAACAATTAACTTCAATTTTTTCAGGTTAAGTGACAATTTATTTCTGTCGAACCGGTTTTTTAATTTGTTTAATTCGTTTTCTACGGTTGTCAGGAGCTGTTTCAGATTTATTCCAGAACACTAGAAAGTTGTATCATCAGCAAATAGGACACATTTAAATTGTTTTGAGACCTTGCAGATATCATTTATATAGAAGATAAATAGTTTTGGACCAAGCACTGACCCCTGAGGAACTCCGTGAGTGATTTTCAGTTGATTCGTTTTTTTATTGTTGAGTTGCACGTACTGATATCTGTTTTATAATAACTTTTTCTCCATTTATAAGCTACACCTCTAATGCCATATCTTTATAGTTTTTTCAATAATATACTGTGATCTATTGTGTCAAAAGCTTTTTTTAGATCTAGGAAAACCCCAGCAGTAAATTCTTGGTTGTCTATATTAGTGGCTATTGCTTCCACAAACTCCATAACTGCCATTGAGGTGGTCCGTTTTTCCCCACATCAAACGTTACCCCTCAGACAACCCCAGACCTCGTTATGAGAGTCACATTACCAAAGGGGTGTTGGATGCACCAGCTGCATGTCATGCTTGTTGCATTGTTGTGTTGCTTGGATACCTGCTCCGGCCTACCTGGGTGGAGTTTACATGTTCTCCCCATGCCTGTGTGAGTTTTCTCCGGGTACTCCGGTTTATTCCTGCATTTCAAAAACATGCGTGGTAGGTTGGTTGAATACTTTAACTTGTCCAGTGGTGTAATCGTGAGCGCAAACGGTTGTTCGTCTACAGCAGGCGTCCCCAAACTACGACCCGTGGGCCGGATACGGCCCGTCAGCACATTTGGCCCGGCCCTCTAACCCTTCTGTTGTCCTCGGGTCAAAATGACCCGTCACTGTGTTAAAAACGCCCCAAAAAAAACCCTAACTGCAAACAGCGGTGTCTACAAGCCTACTGGAACCTACAAAAGGATGATAAGGAAGGAACACAAGAACTTTAAGAGACTGCTCATATGTGTCAGAGAGATTCTGCTCTGACAACTGAGCTGAACTTTTATCTGTTAAGAAGAAAGTTAATGTTCCATGGCTTTTTTTTTCTATGAAGAACCAAGAGAGAGTTATTTAGTTATTATTTATTTCCTGTTTTTTCTGTGAAGAACTCAGAGAGGGTTACTTAGTTATTATTTATTTCATTAATAGTGTTATAATTTGTTTCCTGACTTTTTTTCTGTCAAGAACCTGGAAAGGGTTATTTGGTTACGTGTGGCTTTCTGGAAAACAATACATTTTTTAAGCTCCCCTACAATCGTCACACTTTTTCTGTTACAAACTGAAGCCGGCCCCCCATCAGAGAAGGGAAAAGTTATCTGGCCCTCACAGGAAAAGGTTTGGGGACCCCTGGTCTACAGTATGTGTGCCCTGTGCCATTGGCTGGCACCCTCTTCAGAGTGTCCCCCACCTACTGCCCAAAGACATCTGGGATAAGCTCCAGCATGCCCACGACCCTCGTGAGGATAAAACATATAGACAAACAACCATTTGTGGTCACAATCACGCCTCGGGACAATTTGAAGCATTCAATCAACCTGCCATGTTCTGGGAATGTGGGAGTAAACCGGAGTACCCGGAGAAAACCCACATAGGCACAGGGAGAACATGCAAACTCCGCACAGGAAGGCCAGGACTGAAATCGAATAGAAATCGAACCCCTGACCTCTGCACTGTGAAGCAGACTTGTTAACCAATCGAACACCATGCTGTGAGAGAGAGAGAGAGAGAAAGAGAGAGAGAGAGAGAGAGAGAGATTGAACAGAAGGCCATGCATCACAGCAAAGCACACACAAGGTGTCATTTTAAGTGGAAGAGACACCTGGTATATCCCAACTGCTTGCAGGCTGAGAGTCCCAGCCAGTTATTCCAGTCATCTGAGCAGACTGTCCTCCACACACCGCCTTTCTGAACTTGAAGGACTGAACTCCGCCCACTGAGACGCACTGACATAGAAACAGTTCATAGTTTATTTGCAAATTACGATTCAAAATAATATATAGTTACTTTATGGGGTGGGTGGTATTGGCTGACATTGCTTTGACGTCATCTGGAATGGTCAAGATGTATTAAATGCTGTTTGCGCCTGTGCCTTTCGAAAATAAACTTTACCCTGGCTTTACCTTGGTTTTCACATGAGTTTTTGCACTTATATAGATTAGGCCGGGCGGTCCTGTGGTCGAGTCGTTAGCGTATCGGTCTCACGGTGCAGAAGTGCAGGGTTCAATTCCAGCTCCGGCTTTCCCGTGTGGAGTTTGCATGTTCTCCCCGTGTTTATCCTGAGCAATTTATCCCAAGTTTTACACCTAAGGTTATGCAGAAAGCGCGCGTACATCTAAATCCAATACAAAACATGACTTTAAAGAGAACCAATGAGCCAATGAGCTGTGTAATCTGGTTGAGTGAATGAACTTGGAATTTAGTACCTGCTGTTTAGGATCTGAATGTGAGTTTAATAAACCAATAGCCATACGCCCACTTACAGTGCACACAATCAATTCGAGCGTAATTTTGCAAGTTAGGCACAATATGTCTTCGTCGCGCGGTGGGATTCAGGGCCCAGTAAAAAAAATAATAATAATAATTAAATCACTTCAGGCCCAATCATTTGCCCCAAAACTTCAGTCCCTGTCAGTCACAGGACCTTTGAAGCGCCCCTTGTGGTTTGCTGTGTGTCTCACCACAGCCAAGCTCGTCCTCTCCATTGTCACAGTGCACCTCTCCATCACACTGTGCTGAGCTTCTGATGCACTGAGAGGAAAAGCCACAGCGAAACCTCCCAACACAGCTCAGACCCACTATAGAGACACAGAGGGAAAATAAAAACAGAGCAGATTTTTTTCCTCCAATTCATCAAAGACAAGATACGGTAATCCTTTGTGATAAAATGAAATCTATTTTCAAATTGTGCGAACTTGCAGTGTGGCCCGTGACAGTTCATTGGGGTCTGCCCAGCTCAATGGAAGAAGAGAGTGAAGTGTTTTGTGCTCATCCCAGCAGCGCTGGGCTTTATCGGACTGCTAAAGATAATCGATTCAAATTGTGAATTTTTCACTTTTAATATGAATTCTATATAAAGAATTTTACATTATATTTCCTTTTTATTCATTCGGTAGAAAAAGTTTGGGCTTTAACATCAGTTCTCTTATTGACCTCTAACCCCTAGGTCATGTCCCATACATGACCTCCGGTTGACCCCCTAATGTCATTGCGGAGGTCATCAACCAAATTTTGACATAAGCGGCAATATACCCGCTCTTCCCTATTGGCAAGAAAAATTGTTAAAACTGAGATTTTTGTTTTTAAATGTTAAAACCATTTGAAAATGATAAAAGAGGTTAAGAAGTATAATGTGTCAGACAAGTTTCTCACCTCCAAGGCCAATACCAAGAGTTAGAGTGAACACCATTATGACACAGGCTGCAATTATCAACACCATACGATGGGCCAATAGTCTTTTCTTCCAGCCTTTCACCAAATCAGCCTCTGTAAAAAGAGTATAGATTCAGAGTACAGACTTTGACTGTACTGTAATAATTAATCCTCACCTCTCTCTCATTAGCAGGAGCAAGACATGGTGCAATTGACAGAATCCA
Organism: Hippocampus zosterae; assembly: GCF_025434085.1. NCBI lineage: Eukaryota > Metazoa > Chordata > Actinopteri > Syngnathiformes > Syngnathidae > Hippocampus > Hippocampus zosterae. The sequence goes on from NC_067462.1 coordinate 18,812,197, forward strand.
ATCAAGCATGCTCTAATCTTTGCTGGTGTCACCTCCTGATTGGGGATTATCGAGGATATTTCAATGAGATATTGTATTCTGTCAGCATTTTTTTTCATCTCTAATTATTCAGGGTTAGACCACAGGGGCATCATTCTTAACAGAGAGAATGACCGCAAAGTTACAACTCAAAGCTAACAACATCTGCAAAAGCAGAGAGAGTGAGGCCACCAAAGCAAACCACCTCATTGCCCTAGCTGCCTCTATAAATTTTGTTCAAACACAAACATCGGTATCGAAGTGCCTGACTCAGTGCCCATTAGATGTAAAGGGACCAAACAGCCCAGGGTACTCTATACACTCTGTCAAACGCCTTCTTCAAATCCCACCAAGCACAAATTGACTGGTTGAGTGGCCTTTCAAGGACACTGTTGAGGCTGTAAAACATGCCCACTGTTCCACAAATAATAGCAAAAGAACAATTTATTTGCAGATAAAACTAATGAACTGTTGAATTCAACTATGAACAGAAGTGAGAGTTTAGTGAATGTGTGCACGTGTAAGTGTGTGCATGTATTGATGTGTGTGCGTGTATGCCGTGTGGGTGTGTGTGAGTGTGTATGAGTGTGTGAGTGTGTGGGTCCCCTCCACCAAACTTTGTTGAAATTTACCAAAAAACATTCGTCAAGGGTGAACTGTTTTGACTTTTCCTTCGCTACGACCTACCACTACTGCTCTCCATTCGCAACTTTCCTCCAACACCACGCCCCCTACTTCCGCTTCTGCAACATAATCCTGCCGGATCTTTTACAACACTGCCACCTTCTGGTCGCTTTTTTACATGATTTACAATGCAAACGGCTGATTCTCTTTCACAGACTGCATTAGACCTCACTTTAACGCAAAAAAAGGACGAAGACGTACAAGTACATCCTTGGAAGGCGGGGCCTAATACTAAGTACGTCTTGTGGAATTAAAGATTTTCTTTGCATTGCGTTTGGACTTACCATTCATAAATGGCTGAACCTTGGTGACGGGCATGGCTGGACTTGATGCTGTTTGAGAGTCTGCAGGATTTCTGAGGTTGTCAGAATGCGAACTTATGTTTAAGATGACATTTAGTGTGTTTGGGGTCTCAACAGTGGGGAGGTCTTCCTCTGTCACTGAAACCACTTCAACCTTGGAGGCAGTTTGTTGTTCCCCTGCTTCAGCTTTAAATTCCTAAAAGGAATTGTGAAAACAATGGTAGAAATAAGTATGGGACAAAACTATTTTTAAAATACCGTATATGACGTACCAACAAAACATTTATCATGCGAAAGACAACGCGTACTACTGTAATTGATATGCTGTGTGCTCACTGGCATGTGGATCCCTTGGTTTATGTCTTAATGTGCAACATTGTGGTTACACACACACACACACACACACGCACGCACACGCGCACACGCAAACTGATATCCACGTGGGTTTCTGGTTATTATTTTTAATAAGAAATAATATTGAGATGAAGGGCTTTTTACAATATTCTGACTTCAAATGTGCTAACACAGATAGAGAACAATAGCTGTCAAAATCCAGCTGGAGGTCAGAAGGGAACGTGAATGTCAGGTTCATTGTTGAAGGTGTCAAAAGATCAGAGATTTATCACTTGAAGAAAAACTATATTTGTGGTGGCTGTCTATTATACAAGGGCGGCCCGGTAGTCCAGTGGTTAGCACGTCGGCTTCACAGTGCAGAGGTACCGGGTTCGATTCCAGCTCCGGCCTCCCTGTGTGGAGTTTGCGTGTTCTCCCCGGGCCTGCGTGGGTTTTCTCCGGGTGCTCCGGTTTCCTCCCACATTGCAAAAACATGCGTGGCAGGCTGATTGAACACTCTAAATTGTCCCTAGGTGTGAGTGTGAGCGTGGTTGGTTGTTCGTCTCTGTGTGCCCTGCGATTGGCTGGCAACCGATTCAGGGTGTCCCCCGCCTACTGCCCGAAGATAGCTGAGATAGGCTCCAGCACCCCCCGCGACCCTAGTGAGGATCAAGCGGCTCGGAAAATGAATGAATGAATGAATGTCTATTATACACCCCGTAGACTTTTTTTGCAACATTAGTTGTATCAATACCAAATGAGCTGAAACACACAAAAAAGTATTTTTTAAAACAATTTTAAATGTAAACAGTGTACATTCACCGCATATATGACCAAGCTATGAAGCAACTTTTTTTGAAGTAGGTCATGCACTCCCTGTGCTCTATGCTGTCATTTACCGTCCTCCTCAATACAATAAGGATGTTTTGAATGACTTTTAAAATCTTACCAAAATCTGGCTCAAGTATGATCATATCATACTTCAGTTTGCTGTATTCAGTGCAATATTTGCAATATTCAGTTTGCTGTTCTGAAAAAGAAAAACACTGGTAAAGACTTGATTAATTTTACGCAATATGTCACTAACCCGATGCATGAACAAAGACATACCTTAGATTTAGTTTTTGCTTATGGTCCACCAATGTCAAACTTGAAAGTCTTGGACCATGTGATCACCGATCCCATATGTTGTCTTTTCTTGTGCTACTATTAAATCTGCTACTCCGGAGTGCGGTCACTAGATTTTTAACCTTCACACTGGATGCCTTTGATGAGCTTTGCATTCCCTCTTCAAACACTGTTGAACTCACTTGGTTCCACTCATCCTGCCATGCTATCCCGGATTCGGTGGCTCCACTAAAAACTGTGAAGTCAAAAGCTTGACCTGAGCCTTGGTTTAATGACAGAACTTGTGCAGCTAAGCAGGTGCGCCGAAGCTGAAGGTCTTTGTCAAATCTGGAAAAGCTGCTGGCATAACTACCAGATCACAGTTAACGATGACAAACGTGAACATTTATCAAACCTAATTCAGGCTAACATCACAACCTATGTGCACTTTTTAAAACTGTTGATTGACTAATGATTCTGTACTTAAACCCCCTTAGCCTATTTGCTCAAATTCCTAACCTGAAATGTGCAAGAGATTTCTGCTGTTTTTCACTGATTATACTATGTATTATCTTCAGCTAGGACTCTTGTTTCAAATACCACATTTAACCCCTCTGTCCATGTCCCATGTTCAAGAGCTATGTTTTTTCATCTCCAGAATATCACTAAGATGCGTTCCATCCGCTAGCAACGCAGAGATCATAATTAACGCGTTAGCGTTGCCTTGACCTTTGCAACATTTTCCTTTCTAGTCTTCCGTGTCTAACAATAAAAACCTTCAAAGTTTGTCAAAGTCTGTCTTGCTGCAGCAAGACTCCTGACGAGGACAAGAAATATTACCCGGATACTGCTCAACTTTTATTGGCTCCCTCTCCACTTGAGATGCGACTTCAAGGTTTTGTTACTTTCTCATAAATTATTACATAGCGAGACAGCTTCCTATCTTGCTGACTTAGTGGTAACGTACGAGGCAAAAAGTAGTCGGCAGGTTCTAAAGCGTTCTGTACTCGGGCTCCAGTGCTCTGAAATGCCCTACCCGCGAAAATACCTCAGGAGCAATGTTTAAATCTTGAGTAAGGCTCATTTGTATACTCTTGCACAAATGAGCACAATGCACAAATGACAAATTTACAGTAATTAAACTACATGTAGGCTTGTTTTATTCGTGCTTCTTCTTTTTGGCTTCCTTCTCCTTCTCTGCTTGAAGAGGGGTCTCGACCTCAATACAAGTGACTGCAGGGTACTCCGACAAGTTAGTGAGGGTGAGGCTCCTTCTAGTGCTTATTTACCAGTACCTTGATGTGGAAGATGACAATGCCAGACAGTTAAAATTATGTGTAATGCAACAAAACTACGAACAATAGTCACGAAAATTCATCTGGAAGTTGCATGTTGGCCATAACAATATTGCTGAGCAGACATGGGTGTTTTTATGGAGTAGTTCGTAATTTACTGATTGAGTTGTGGAGCAACGTAGAATTGGGTGGAGTATTGTGTTGGTCATCGAGGGTGCATTCGAACCAGTAGCGATGGAGAAATCAAAACAATTAACCCGTGAGCTTTATGAGTTGTTTGTCTAGATGTGCCCTGCGATTAGTTGGCAACCAGGGTGTTCCCTACCTACTGCCCAAAGACGGTTAGGATAGGCTCCAGCACCGCTCGCGGCCCTTGTTAGGATAGAGCAGATTGGAAAATGGATGGATGGATGAACTGAAACCTTTTTATTTATAAATATGGAAAGAACACAGAAATCAGAACGGGGACAAATACTATTTCACAACACACACACGCACACACGCACACACACACACACACACACACACACACACTCACACACATGTAGATGTGTGTCTGAATGACAGTGACTTTGTACATCAGTTCTCATAGTGGAAAATTGGTCTGTGCTACCTGATGAGTAGCACATCATTTACCAGTTGTGTAATTTTTGTTTCAAAATTATCATAATGAATGCAATGGAATGCAAAGTAACTTTCAGGTGATCAAATCAGGAAATATCAGGCAATAATCAAAAAATGTTCATGTAAAAGCTCTTTAAATGGATTACATCAAATTACTTTTAAGCAAAAGTTTGTTGCAATATTAAAATAAACATGTTTGAGTCATTGCTGCATCATAACAACACTTTTTTATAACAACTATTCAACAATCTTACTGTTGAGAGAGTTGGTGTTTCATTCACTGTGGTGTTGTTCGCGGGATCTGTAAAAAAGAAAAATCACGTATGTAGGAATGGGTTTTAATGCTTCTATCTCTTCAGACGTATGTTACAGAAAAAAAGAAACAAAGAGATATGCCGAAGAAAAGAAAAAACAAATATAATCACTGAGGGTTGGCCCAAATGTCCAAACTTACTGTTTTCTGCAAAGTGCTTCGTCATAGTGACAAAATCCAAAATGAAGTGTCCCCTCCTGCTGGCTCCTCTCATCGTGTGTTTTCTTTCCCTATCTTCCTCTCCTCTCATTGTGCAAGCAGGTCCATGCAAATGGATATCTGAGCAGGTGAGTGCTCCCACCTGGAGTCAGGATCAAGTGAACCTGCAACTTCTCACTACGAAGGTAGAATTTCATACTCGCCTGTCTCCAGTGTCCAAAGAATGCATATTAAGAAGTAACATTTAAGGAAGTGCAACTGTGGCTCTAAAAGACACTCTAGCGATCGACCGGGTAGCCTGTGAAGTCGATTGAGGGGGTTCTGGGGAAAATAGATTAAAAAAAAAGCCTGTTATTAATATTCTATATTTTTGTGTGAGTGCACATGGCACCCTAAGCATCCCTTCAGTTTCACTTTCACTAAAAAAGCATTTAAAAATTAAAATAATATCACAAAGCAGGTGTCAGAGATGTTCACTCGGACAGTTGAACAAACGCTCGAACGCAGGAACAGATCGACTTTCACTGCTGGCAGGAGACGCCGTTTTACTCTATGTGTCCTTCTCAACTGACACCTGACCTCTGCAGCCTCTGCCGGCCCTTTTATTGATTGTGCATGCAAATTACAAGTAATACATCAGAAAAAACACTCCCATCTTCATTTACATACCACGCCCATGGACGGCCCCTGTGCTCCATTGTGTGCACGATGTGAAAATTACACTTTAAACATGACAACATTGTGTTTGTCTACTCTGTAACAGTGGGTCACCTTTTACCTACGGCGTTGTGTGACCTGCATCCCTGAAAGTTGTTAGCGGTCAGCTTGCAATTAGAGCTGTTGCCAATTATTATTATTTTTTAAATTATTCTCATTCAAAGTTTGTTTCATGTACAATTCACCAATGGCACTGGCAAAGAATGGGAATTTCGAGCGCTTGGAGTCGCATTTTACAACGGTATACATGAGCACTGAAGATGCATCCCATGCCTCCGCGTCAGATCTCGATTAAGGTCGGCACTGATTCCTTTTTACAAACTCACAAGCTCTTGTATCTAGTTTATTTTTCTTTTGGTCATGTTGGAGGATAGTGGCCTTCTTTACAACACAACACAATACATGCTGATTTATATAGCGCCTTCACAACAGCGGCAGCTGTAACAAAGCGCTTCCTCCGCGTGTTCATTGATTTCGGATGATGAGGATGTTGGTTATCCAAATACAGGCTGGAGGCGATGAACATTACCTTCAAAGGTTTTATTTGCTGAATATTCCGGGCACCCATGGTTTACAGACAATGGCTGCGATCACGAGTGTGCAGAAGGAAGAGATTCACAACATATTTATTTCATCAGAAGGTTTACTGCGGGCATACGAATGTTATACAGGCTAGACTAAATATGGTGGAAGACACACATCATTGCATTATTTTAATCAAATATGATTAAGAATCACAAAAGACCACGGCAGAGGTTTCACTAGGCGAAATATGAGCAGAAGTCACCCTTCAGCCGTTATGGCTGTTGCTCATGGCATGCGTGTGTGTATGCGTGCATGTATGGGAGCGGGTCGATCACAGGAGGCCGGCTACTTGAAAAGTCGATCTTTGGTCAAAAAAGGTTGGGAAACTCCGGATAGACTTTTTTTCTAGACCAGTTAACAATAATGCCGTGATTTAATGACCCTGCACCATCCATCCATCCATTTTCTGATCCGCTTTTCCTCACAAGAGTTGTTGGAGTCTTTTCCCAGCTGTCTTCGGGCAGTAGGCGGGGGACAACCTGACCTGGAAGATACAAACTCCACACAGGAAGGCCGCAGCTGGAATCGAACCATGCACTTCTGCACAGTGAGGCGGATGTGCTAACTGGTCGAACATAGTCCCGCCGACCCTGCACCATATGTATGAAGACATCTTCAACGTTGTATCCTTTATATGCTCCTCGCGACAGCGATATTGCCGGCATCAACTATTTAAAATCGCATATTCAGTTTAAATTCATCTCTCCTTTTATTATTTATAATTTTATCTGGTTTTATTGTTCTTGTTTTGGTTGTAGAGTGTCCTTGAGTGTTTTGAAAGGCGCTTATACATGAAATGTATTAATATTATTATTATTTATATTTATTGCATTTTTGAACAATAACAAGCCACAGTGCACACAGTTAGAAGTGTTCACCTGCTCCTCCCTTGCACGCACACCCCCACATGCCTGAAGTTTTTGATGTTTTTTTAAATTGTATTTATTTTTTGGTAAAACATCACATTCTCTAATGTGTATGGGCAACTTATTCCACTTACAGAGGTGACCATTTGCCCCAAATTTTATGACATTGCAATTATCTCTGGGAAAGGACATGCTCTCTGATCTTCATCGAAAGGAGGTGCACCGCCCGGGAATCGAACCCGGGTCGCAAGAATGGGATACTTGCATGATACCACTACACCAGTGGTGCTCAGTCTTCCATGTGAGATGGAAACAGTAAAGGGCTATTTTTCTCACAACAAACGGGGTGCATGATCAGTATTTTCCTCCCTTTTTTTAAAGAACCGCCAATTTGCCAGTACAGTACTCAAACAGGGGCGGAAAAATGAGGCGCCCCGGTAGACCAGTGGTTAGCACGTCGGCTTCACAGTTCAGAGGTACCGGGTTCTATTCCAGCTCCGGCCTCCCTGTGTGGAGTTTGCATGTTCTCCCCTGGCCTGCGTGGGTTTTCTCCGGGTGCTCCGGTTTCCTCCCACGTTCCAAAAACATGCGTGGCACGCTGATTGGACGCTCTAAATTGTCCCTATGTCTGAGTGTGAGCGTGGATGGTTGTTCGTCTCTGTGTGCCCTGCGATTGGCTGGCAACTGATTCAGGGTGTCCCCCGCCTACTGCCCGAAGACGGCTGGGATAGGCTCCAGCACCCCCCGCGACCCTAGTGAGGATCAAGCGGTTTGGAAAAATGGATGGATGGAATGGAATGGAGTACTTCTACATGCTAGCAGCCAGTGCTGTGAAGACCCTTGATAGCTGATTGCAGTTATAGTTTTCGTTGTTAGTGTCCAAGCTTCGACTGCTGCCAGGTCCCTATTGTAATTGTAAAAAAATATCTTATTATAAGCAGAGAAGCTACGCATGAAGAGTATGGCAAGTTTCATATGGCATCACAAATGTTAAGACCATCAAAATTGGCAAAAAACATTTTAGCAAGCAATGTGTCGCCAGGGTAACAGTGTAGGGGGAACTAAAAAGCTTTGCTTTTATTTGAGGTTTTCTGAGCAAATATGAATTTAATCTCGTCAACCCGCTGGGAGAAAGAACATAGTAAATAGGAAATAGTAAAACATATTTCCTTCAGACAGTAGATGGCGTGGACACTATGACCACAATACGTTTGTCAAAGTCATCAGGCCTAGACTTATTAAACTGAAGAAGATTTAGAGCCACAATTCGTCCGGTTCAAGAGTTGTATTTTATTTCAGAGAGTCAGATTTTCTTCACAGTCTATTTCAACCAATAATACGCTTGTAAGCTACGGTATGGAAACACAAAAACACCGGCCAAACCAATTGTGTTCAGAATTTTACCATTTGTTGATTTTCTTGTTGATCCACAAGAGACCTTTAAAAAGATACATAACACACAAGGTCGTTTGTTGAAAATCAGACTCATAGGAACTAATTTCATTTGGAAATAAATACATTTTCATTTAACGACTCATTTGATCACTGCTATTCTCACCAGCACATTTGTGTCTCTTACTGTGGTCGTTGTGAGAGAAGTTAAGAATGGCAGGCAAAAGATTTCTCACCATTATGTGTTCTTGTGTGTTTCCTTAAGCTTCCCTGATCAAAGAATCTGTGACTACAAACTGAGCAAGAAAATTTTTTCTCACCGGTGTGTATTCTTGAGTGTCTTCTTAAACTTCCGTTCTCAGAGAATCTTTGACCACAAAATGAGCAGACAAAAGGTTTTTCACCAGAGTGCGTTCTCATGTGTGTTTTTAAATTTCCTTTCTGTGAGAATCTTTGGCCACAGGCTGAGCAGGCAAAAGGTTTCTCTCCAGTGTGGGTTCTCGTGTGATTTGTTAACTGTATTTTAGTGGAGAATGTTTGACTACAAACTGAACAGGCAAAAGGTCTCTCACCAGTGTGTGTTCTTGTGTGTGTTGTCAAGTTTCCCTTGTCAGAGAATCTTTGACTACAAACTGAGCAGGCAAAAGGTTTCTCTCCAGTATGTATTCTTGTGTGGGTTTTTAAGCTTCCGTTCTCAGAGAATCTTTGACCACAAATCGGACAGACAAAAGGTTTCTCTCCAGTGTGGGTTCTCGAATGTGTTGTCAAATTGGTTTTTTGAGAATATCTTTGACCACAAACAGCGCAAACAAAAGGTTTCTCCCCAGTGTGTGTTCTTCTGTGTACTTTCAAGTATCCCTTCTGAGTGAATCCTTTACCACAATCTGAGCAGGCAAAAGGTTTTTCTCCAGTGTGTATTCTAAAGTGTTGTTTCAAACCCCACTTGTAAGCAAACGTTTTCCCACACTGAGAACATTTCCAGCATTTGTCATCAGCGTAACATGTCATATTTCCTTCAGACTCAACATCATCATCGGTGTCAGGAAATTGTGATATTGTGTCATCACTGTCTGATATTGGAGCTAAGAGGCCATTTGCTTGTGATCCTTCACGGTGGTCTTCATCATTTTTCGTCGTCATGTATCGACTTGAGCTGCTGCTGCTCGGAGGGTCTGCACCTCTGCTATTCTCATTGTGACCGTCATTGTCAATCTTCAAACATACATCGGTCAAGGGTGACTCCATGAAATTGTTCTCTTCTTTATTAATTGGGGACTTGTGCGCTTTCTCTTTGATGTGAAGGGGCTCCGGCTCCTCTTCCCCTTTAATGTCAAGGAGCTCTGGGGAATGTTTGTCCTCCACTTCCTCTTTAATGTGAAAGGACTTTAGCTTCTGCTGCTCAGGATAAATGCCTTCCCTGATGTCTGCAAGACACAAGAAGACAAACACGTGGTTTGGTAAAGTCGATTATCATGTTCAATAATTTGATCTTGTGTATTGTTGTTGAACACTAGTAATTCTATAGTCCGGCCATTTGACTTTTATACCTTTTAAATCTGAAGGACCCTCCCTGAGCCGTCACCTTACCATGGTGGAGGGGTTTGTGTGTCCCAATGATACGAGGAGTTAAGTTGTGTGGGAATGTATGCCTTTGTTCAACTAGTTTTCAAGTTATTGTAAGAATAGGTTTTGAGACCCAAATCAGCAGTTTATTCCTCATTAGTCCAAAACTGTCTAAGCAAAAATTAGATCATGTTGGACAAGGGCGAACCGGTCACACGAATATACACGCAAAAAGGACAATTTAGCTTTTAAGGTATTGTCACCCTTTTTATCTAACACATCAAAAATTGTAATGCTTTTCATGTGGCCTTTTATTGGATTGTGGTTTGTTTGGGTATTTAATTTTGGATTAAAGTGTGTAGATTAGAACTATTTTAATCCAAAAAAGCAAATCTTGGTTTGTCATTAAATTAAATTATTTTTAGTGCTTGTATAGCTGTTTCACTATTAAAGCTCTGATTTACACTTGTCATTCTTATCAAGTTTTCCACCTCGATTCTTTTGTCGTTGTTACTAAACAGCCAATCCCACTTCACCAGGCCTGTCATAGAGGAATTTGCATTGTTACTTCGGCTATAAAGTCACTTCATCACACAGGAAAATTGTTCACACCAAAATGTGGTTGGCAAAAAAACTGGGTGTTAACAGTGAACAAACCTGCTCTGAGAACCACATTGCGAGGCTGAGACTGGCAAATAGCGTCCAGTTGTTGCAGTTTCCACTTGTTCTCTTTTGCTTTACAAAGTTTCTCTTCAGACTCTGTGGTCCTTCTTGCGCACATTTTCACACGATAACAATGACATCACTTTATGATCACCCCTGTGGCTGACCAACGCGTCTCTTTATTAGCAGCTAGCAAGCTATAACAAAGAAAGCTCAGTCAGGCCGAGACGCTTTAACGTGCACCGAGATTACTTAAAAATCAGACTTGAAGATTTGATGAATGCTGTTTGAATTCCAGGGAAGTAGCGATGGACGTACCACGTCAAGACTTAAATACTTGCGGTACTATGAATTGCGAAAGAAATATTTCGTCCAGCGTATGTCACAGTTTCGTCAAAAAGGTGTTTGTGGAATGTCACTGATGATACGTGACTTGCACCATGTGAGTCGCGCATGCGCAGGAATTTCGGCCATCTTTGATGACGACAGACAGCAAGCACACTAGGTCACAAAAATTCTTTACTACAGTACAGTATTTACCTAAATACATTTTATTCCTTGGTTAGTGGTAAGAGCTGCCTAATAAGTAAGCTTATACTCCCGAGAAAAAGCGAACATTCGTGCGTATTTACAACCCTGTTGCAAACTTGTTACTTTTATTACAGTGACAAATAACTATGACCTGATCACACTTTTAATTATTTGTAAGTATTATTGATTAATATGGAGCGGAAATTCTGAAAATGAAGCAGGAAAAACACCAAACCAAGCTAACCACTGAATGTCCAATCATAAAAATCAATTTTCGAAGGTCTTTATTTCATCATTACAATAAACAGTTAATTTGCATACAAATACATATAATAGCGGCTGTTTTGTTTTAAGTCTCTCCACTCTCTTCAAATTTTTCGTTTTTCTAACGAAAACAAAAAAACAATGGACGACACCTTATAAATCTATGAAAACATTCCCTGTTTCCTATTCTCTATGAATATCCCATATCTAATGTCTGTTAACTCCAGTTGGAGTGGCTCATGATGCTTCTCAGGTATCCACTTCTGAAATGGCTCCCCAAACTCCTTGATGTATATACAGTGAAAAAAATAAATGTTCCAAAGTTTCAAAGTCAGAGACACACAAAAAGCTCTACAAGCTCTTCAACTATGAATAAGGATTGATTTCATATAACAGCTCAAAACTTATTTCTATACCTATTTAACAAGGGTGAGTTCGAATTTTTTTGAGAGCGAGAGAGAGAGAGAGAGAGAGAGAGAGCGACTTAACACACACCGGCATAATATTATATTTATTATGTCCTAGTGTGGGTGCCGTAGTTACCGATCGAGCATAAACCTTCTGCGCATGAGCGATTTACACAGCTCGTGTTTTGACTAGCATCACCGCCAGAAGAGCGCGTGGGGTCCGAAATACAGTCATGGCTTTAATCGGTGTTAGTGGAGAGTGGATGTTTCTGTCATGTGGCACTAAATTGATAGCGGCTCACATCAAGCAGGACAGGTGAGTTGAGATGTGAGATGAAATATTTGTGGTGAAAATAACAATGTTTGTTCACTCACCTGACGTGTGTCTCCTCCAAAGTTTAGAAGTCACGGTGCCGTTTACAAGCATTAACATTTAATTATTTGTTACTTAGAAATAATGTCTAATTTTGGACTGGATGTCAAAATTATATTGCCAGAATGTGTAGAGCAAGGGTCTTCAAACTTTTGTCTTGTGTGAGCTACATTTTTGGAGTCAATTCACTCCCTAAACTTTAACCCCCAATAATCACAAGTGCCCTTGGTTGTCTGTTGTTTACTATTAATTGTTTTTATTTGTTTAAATTGATATATTTATGTCTTTATGTATTTTTATGCAGTTCACTTTGCTGGCCATTATTTTTAGCTGTGTGTGTTTCAATGCACTGCATGTTTGCACTGTGGTTGAGAGAGTAAAGTAATTTAATCTGTGCTGTATGTTGCACATGGAGCATATTTGACAAAGAAGCTTGATTTGACTTGACTTAAAATTGCTTTCGAGTAGGTATGCTGGTGCGTTCAAAGTCGGCGCTGAGAAGACATCTGTGCCGAGTGATGATGTATTCCAGTTCCATCCAACCATCTATTTTCTGACCCGCTTTATATGCACAAGGGTCGCGGGGCATGTTGGAGCCTATCTCAGCTGTCTTCGAGCAGTAGGCAGGGGACACCCTTAACCGGTTGCCAGACAATCGCAGGGCACACAGAGACGAACAACCATGGGTGCTCACACTCACACCTAGGGACAATTTAGAGTGTTCAATCAGCCTGCCATGCATGTTTTTGGAATGTGGAAGGGCGTTCCAGGTCCTGAAAATGAGTGCCGTGATCCTCTTTGAAAAGTAAAATGCCCTAACCTTTATGCCACCTTTCATGCACATTTTTGGATTGCATCATCAGGTCAAGGAGGGATGAAAAGATGCTTCCATTGCAACATAGGAAAGGACAGCGCTTTTCCAAAAAGTTAGACTAAATTTTTCCTTTTGTCATCGTGCTATGGCGAGTATTGGTGATGGACGTTTGCACACTTTACCTGCAAAATATTAGATTGATCGTAAAATGAAAAATATACAGATACGAATTTTTGAAGTCACAAATGACGTTTTTTATTGATATTGGCATTGCCCTTTCTCTCATAAATTATGAAAAGAGAACGTGGATGGATGTTTATTTCTGGAACCACACCATTGCTTTTGCTTTCAAGGTACAGTACATTTTTTTGTCACAAGTAGGTCGTCAATGAGGGCATTGACAACCTACTTGTGACAAAAAAAAAAAACTATTTTAAAAATCTATTTTTGAAAGGAGCATTAAAAAAATCATAATTAAAGTTGTTTTTTTCTAGTCTCGAGCGTGATACTTGAACCTCTTTACTTAGTCCAATGGTAAAACATTGACTAGCTTAAAAATATAGTAGCATGCATGTACGCTGGCGTTTTTTATTTTATTTTTAAAGACAGCAGGAGCAAAACTACCGGTAAGTTTGGTTGTACTTCCTTGAAGTATTTAACAATATAAGTAAGCCGAGTTTCAATTCAACGCACTGGGGTCCACTGTAATTCATTGTGTACCGGTACTCATAAAATTGTTCCTTTGATGATGTTGTCTTTCAAATAAATCTTTCAATTGAATCATTGTTTTGTTGCAGAGAGCCATTTGTATTTGACTGTAGCACCGCCAAGAAAAGAGAAAATGATCCAAAGGCTGATGACAATAGGTAAAATAAGACGACTGCAAAATAAACATATAAATGTGAATCGAATTGTAACAAGTATGTAGCTTTATTGAACTCCAGGAATCATTCCATATCCTAGTGATGAATCCAAAATGAAGACATTTTGTAACCTTTTTTTTTGTCTTTCTGTCATCCACAACCTCAGCCTTGCAGGGACAACTGGAAGTGACGTTATACTTGCCTTCAGAATTTCCCCCTCTGGGAAACTGGTGGCCCTCACCGATGACTCCAAACGACTGGTCCTGTTGCAGTATGAGCATTCTTGGCAGTGTGTCAGCACCAGGTAAAATTAGGTCATATCCTCCAAGACCGGCCATTTATACTCTGTTAGAGAAGGTGCATGTTTGTTTTCCAGGTGGTTAGTGAGGAGGGGCACGTCCTTGGTGTTTAACAGGGCAGAGGACGAGGTGCTCGTGGCTGATAAATCGGGTGATGTGTATTCCTTCTCTGTGATGCAACCGGAGAGAGAAGGCGAGCTCAAGATGGGCCACCTATCCATGATCCTAGCTGTTGTAAGGATACCATCATTAATACATGTACTGTGTTACCAAAACTTTGATTTGTACTAACAATAGAAGGAGGTAGAAATGATTTGTAGTCGTTCATCTGTATTTCTTGGCCGCACACAACAACAAGAGGGATGGTTTTAGTCACATGAAGCAAATCTCACACGCGCTTGTTGTTCCGCCATTAAATAATTTTGCATCCCATGGATGGATGGTTGCGATTTGGTGTGGAGAAAAATAACTGAGATTCTTAGATGTATCACAGTGAGGACGTACATGATTCTGAATATTTAATAATGTAATGCTGATGGATAGAAAAAAGACTAGCCAGATAATCAATGTGCAATTGTGCGTGCCACCGAAAGAGCCGCGCTGTCAAGTTTATTCGTATTGCTGGTAATCGCGAGAGTCTCAAAAGCTTTCACAAGCAAAAGGCAAATATTAATTAACTACACTCTCGGATCTAAACCTCCCAATCGGGAAAGCAAAAACTCAAAACCCTACTTAGGGAATGCAGAATTCTCCATAGCAAGCCCTACAGGTAAGTGGCCCCCCACAGATCTTGTCCTGGTCGATCGGTGCAGAATCCAGACAGAAACTTGCAGCCATGGCAAGGTTGGGATACTGGCACATTGGAATTGGCCTTACGCAAACCAGAATATTATAATCGAAATGTCCTAATGCTTCATAATGCCTGAAAATGTGAAAATGGGCCAAAATGTGGAAATTTAAAAAAAAAAAAATTTGGGGGGTGCGACTCGGCGTTCTACATGTGCCTCCCAATTTTTGTAGCCCAAAGGTCAAACGTACCGGGCCAGGGCTGCGAGTGCCCTTTGTGGCAGCTCAACTGCAGTTGTGTTTGAAATTGACCCACTGAGAATGTTGCAAGACAAGAAATTAGATTGCTGCTATACACCATGTGAATTTAAGATATATAAAAACTTTTATTTTTTAATAAACCCTTACTTCATTCAGGTCCCTGTTGATAACTTGAAAATGAGAAAGTTGCACCTCAAATAAAGTAATTGATTAGTAAAACTGCTTCACCCCCCCAACCCCCCAAAAAAAAATTATCATTTTTTTTTCCCTGAGCCTTGCAAGTCATGTGTATATAACGTGTATCCTCATTCTTGCTTTTAGGCTGTGTCACCTAACGATAAGTATATCATCACTGCTGACCGTGATGAAAAAATACGAGTGAGTCACCTTTGTTCTCCACACAGCATCCAGTCCTTCTGTCTAGGGCACAAAGAGTAAGTAATGCATCTGTTATTACTGTTCGCCATCGGGGGACACAAATGATACATTTCATGGATTTGCTATATTCTGTTAGGTTTGTCAGCTCACTGTTGGTTCCTTCAGGTGATCTGCCCTGGTTACTGTCAGGATCAGGGGTATGTTGTCATCTTTTGGATGGGATTTACCATGTAGATACTTTTTATTAATGTTGTGGTGAAAATTAGTAATAAAGGGGATTGCAGAAGCATTCACATCCATATACCAAGAAAAAGTGCCCCAATTGTGAGGTGGAAAAAAAATTATACTAGTTCTTCATTGTTGTTTTTTTTCCAAACAGAATTGAAAATTGTCACGTGCAACAGAATTCACCCTTCGTACGAAAAATAAATCCAAGGGCTGCTTTGTTAAATATTTGTAGGGGGCGCAAGTGAGCCCCAGGATGAAAATTAGGTGCTGATGAGCGGGCGGTCACCTGGCCGTTTTTTTCTGAAGCTGTTTGTCACGGCTCAGCTCATTGTGGAGCCTGACACATTGTCATGTAGGCCCGCTCTGTGTTGAGAAAGGACAATGGAAGTGCGGCCCGAATTCCCCCAGAGAAGTCGACAATGGGCAAGTGCTGACCAAGTCCAGGATGGGCGTTCACGTTGTGAAGTGCGGCCAAAGTCCACGTTGTGTCTGAGAATTGGACAAACAGCCTGTCAGCTGCCATTTCAGCTTCACCAGACAACCGCCAAGTTTGCCACGGCTACAGGGACACCTGACATAGCTGACCCGCTTTTCTTTATGTTGCTTCTGCCAGTTACCAGACTGGACCACAATCCAAACCAACTCTATACTGTAAATTAAAAGCAACACAATGCTAAAGCCAACAGAGTGTGAATAAATTTGGTTTCTAAGATAAGATAAGATAAGATAAGATAAGATAAGATATCCTTTATTCGTCCCACACTGGGGAAATTTACAGCCTCCAGCAGCAAGAATGTATGTAGAAAGAAGAAAGGAGAAAGAGAAAAAAAAACAACAAACATCTTTCAATTAAATACAATATGAACACAATGGATAAATCGCAGTACTATTTACAATTTTACTTCACATAATTTAATTATTATTATTATTATGATTGTTACTTTTTATTCATCAGCCTGACAGCAGTCGGTAGGAACGAGCGTCGGTATCTCTCCTTCTTGCAGCACGGGTGTAACAGTCTCTGGCTGAAGAAGCTACCAAGTGCTGTCAGGGCGGGCTGGAGGGGGTGGGAGGGACTGGCCATCATAGCTTTTAGCTTAGTTAGCATCCTTCTGTTGCCCACCTCCTCCAGAGTGTCAAGGGAGCAACCCAGGACAGAACTGGCCTTCCTGACCAGTCGCTCGAGTCTCTTTCTGTCCCGGGCTGAGATGCTGCCTGACCAGCAGACAATGCCATAATGGATGGCCGAGGCCACCACCGAGTTATAGAACGTCTTAAGGAGTGACCCCTGAACCCCAAAAGACCTCAGTTTCCTGAGTAGGAAGAGTCGGCTCTGTCCTTTCCTAATCAGGGTGTCCGTGTTTGTAGACCAGTCCAGTTTGTCGTTCAGAAGAATACCAAGGTACTTGTAGGAGGTCACCCTCTCTATGTCCATACCCTGGATGTTCATCGGTGCTGGTGAGGACTTTTTCCTGCAGAAATCCACAACCAACTCCTTAGTTTTCCTAGGGTTGATCTGGAGGAGATTCTGCTGGCACCAGTCCACAAAGTCCTTTGTCAGTCCCCTGTACTCCCGATCGTCCCCTTCTGTAATGAGGCCAACAATCGCAGAGTCATCGGAGAACTTCTGAAGGTGGCAGTTTGGAGTGTCGTGTCTAAAGTCCGAGGTGTAGAGGATGAACAGGAATGGAGCCAGAACAGTCCCCTGCGGCACTCCAGTGCTGCAGAGAAGCCGGTCCGACTCACAGCTCTGCAATCTCACGTACTGCGGCCGATTTGTGAGGTAGTCTATGATCCATGCTGTGAGATGGTGGTCCACTCCGGCATTCTGCAGTTTGCCTCCCAGCAAATTGGGCTGGATGGTGTTGAAGGCACTGGAGAAATCAAAGAACATGATTCTCACAGTGCTCCCAGCCTTCTCCAAGTGTGACAGCACTGAGTGGAGGAGGTAGATAATGGCGTCTTCCACGCCGATGCCGGGCTGATAGGCAAACTGCAGCGGGTCCAGTGACGGGCTCACCAGCAGTCGAAGGTGGGCGAGGATAAGTCCCTCCAGCGTCTTCATCAGGTGAGACGTCAGCGCCACCGGTCTGTAGCTGTTCAGCTCCTTAGGGTGGGGGGGTCTTGGGCACTGGGACCAGGCACGAAGTTTTCCACAGCTGTGGAGCTCTGCCCAGCTTCAGGCTGAGGTTGAAGATGTGCTGGACAATGTTACACAGCTGGTCAGAGCAGGTCCTGAGGAGCCGGGAACTGATCTTGTCCGGACCTGCTGCCTTCCTCACATTCATCTTCCTCAGTTGGTTCCTTACCTGCTCTGTTGTGACGGAAAGGCAGGAACCAGGTGACATACTGGGTTGATGAGAGCTGGTCGAAAGAGGAGGGGGAGGAGAAGAAGTCCTCAGTGAGAGAGGTTGCAGTTTGTGGTTGGGGGAAGGGACAGACGACTGGTCGAAACGGTTGAAAAAAATGGTTCCGTCCATCTGCCCAGTCCTTGTCCTTCTCGATCACTGTCTTTGGGCTGTCATGGCCTGAGATGGTTTTCAGGTCCCTCCAGGCACCAGTGACATTGCTGGCCTGTAACTGGTCCTCCAATTTCATCCTGTATATCTTCTTCCCCTCCCTGATCTTTCTTCTCAGCCGAATCTGCACGGCCTTCAGTTCCTCTCTGTTTCTCGACCGAAAAGCTCTCTTCTTCTCCTTCAGCAGGGGTTTATGTCAGGATTATTCCATGGTTTGTTGTTGGAAAAACACCGCAGAGTTCTGGTGGGTACGGTGTTCTCCTCACAGAAGTTTATATAGTCCGTGATGGTGTCAGTGAGTGCATCAATGTCCTCCCCATGAACCTCACTGAAGAGTTCCCACCTGGTTGTCGCGAAGCAGTCCCGCAGAGCATCTTCAGCTTCCGATGACCATTTCTTGACCATTCTGGTCACAGTTGGCTGCCTGTGCACCAGGGGTTTGTACACAGGCTCGAGAAATACCAAGTTGTGGTCTGCTCTTCCAAGAGGGGGGAGGGAGAGGGGTTTATATGCCTCCTTGGTATTGGCATAAAACAAGTCCAAAATATTATTGTCTCTAGTGGCACAGGTTACATACTGCTTGAAGGTTGAAAGGGAGGACGACAGAGAGACATGGTTGAAGTCCCCAGAGATGATCAGCAGGGCGTTGGGGGACTGTGTTTGCAGCCTGCTCACGACAGTCATCAGGGCATCACACGCTGCATCACTATTAGCCGACGGGGGGATGTTCTCTGCTTTTAAAATGTTTCTCTAATTTGCAGGATGGGACGATGAAGCTGTGGGAGTATAGTACTGGTCAGAAACTCCAAAGTTGGGACTTGAACGACCTGGAAGAGACACTTGTCCCTAAAACGGAGAATGAGGGGGTAAGTATGTTCTTTCATGCTCAAACATGAGTGTCAAAGTCATATACCACAAAGGACTGAATTTCATGTCAATAAGAGCAGACCCGATCGATCCATCTATCTATCTATATCCATCTATACATTCCACCCATGCATACATACACACATACACACACACACCTGGCTTGGGAATCCTCCTGGAAGAGCTGGAAAAGTGGCTTGGGAGAGTGAAGTTTGAGCTTTGCTATTTACGCCCTGCGCGCGGGACCACTCCGATAAGTGGAAAGAGCAGAATGGCTTTACTGGCATTTAGAAATGATGACCCCTCCGTGAGTCGTCACCTTACCGTGGTGGAGGGGTTTGTGTGTCCCAATGATCTTAGAAGCTAAGTTGTCTGGGGCTTTATGCCCCTGGTAGGGTCACCCATGGCAAACAGGTTCTAGGTGAGGGGCCAGACAAAGCACGGCTCAAAGACCCCAATGATGATTACGATAAATGGATCTCGGTTTCCCTTGCCCGGACGCGGGTCACCGGGGCCCCCCTCTGGAGCCAGGCCTGGTGGTTGGGCTCGTTGGCAAGCGCCTGGTGGCCGGGCCTACACCCATGGGGCCCGGCCGGGCACAGCCCGAAGAGGCAACGTGGGTCCCCCTTCCCATGGGCTCACCACCCATGAGAGGGGCCAAAGGGGTCGGGTGCAATGTGAGCTGGGCGGCAGCCAAAGGCGGGGACCCTGGCGGTCCGATCCTCGGCTGCAGAAGCTAGCTCTTGGGACATGGAATGTCACCTCTCTGGCAGGGAAGGAGCCCGAGCTGGTGTGTGAGGCAGAGAATTTCCGACTGGATATAGTCGGACTTGCCTCCACACACAGCCTGGGTTCTGGTACCAATTCTCTCGAGAGGGGTTGGACTCTCTTCCACTCTGGAGTTGCTCACGGTGAGAGGCGCAGAGCAGGTGTGGGCATACTCATTGCCCCCCGGCTCAGTGCCTGTACATTGGGGTTCACACCGGTAGACGAGAGGGTTGCCTCCCTCCGCCTTCGGGTGGGTGGACGGGTCCTGACTGTTGTTTGTGCATATGCACCAAACAGCAGCTCAGCATACCCACCCTTTTTGGAGTCCCTGGAGGGTGTGCTGGAGAGTACTCCTGCTGGGGACTCCCTTGTTCTGCTGGGGGACTTCAGTGCTCACGTGGGCAATGACAGTGAGACCTGGAGGGGCGTGATTGGGAGGAACGGCCCCCCCGATCAGAACCCGAGTGGTGTTTTGTTATTGGACTTCTGTGCTCGTCACGGATTGTCCATAACGAACACCTTGTTCAAACATAAGAGTGTCCATATGTGCACTTGGCACCAGGACACACTAGGCCGCAGTTCGATGATCGACTTTGTAGTTGTATCATCGGATTTGCGGCCGCATGTTCTGGACACTCGGGTGAAGAGAGGGGCGGAGCTGTCAACTGATCACCACCTGGTGGTGAGTAGGCTCCGATGGTGGGGGAAGATGCCGGTCCGTCCTGGCAGACCCAAACGTATTGTGAGGGTTTGTTGGGAGCGTCTGGCGGAATCCCCTGTCAGAAGGAGTTTCAACTCCCACCTCCGACAGAGCTTTTCCCATGTTCCGGGGGAGGCGGGGGACATTGAGCCCGAGTGGACCATGTTCCGTGCCTCTATTGTTGAGGCCGCCAATCTGAGTTGTGGCCGTAAGGTGGTTGGTGCCTGTCGTGGCGGCAACCCCCGTACGCGCTGGTGGACACCAGCAGTAAGGGATGCCGTCAAGCTTAAGAAGGAGTCCTATCGAGCCTTTATGGCCTGTGGGACCCCAGAGGCAGCTGACGGGTATCGATTGGCCAAGCGGGCCGCGGCTTCGGTGGTCGTCGAGGCAAAAACCCGAGCGTGGGAAGAGTTCGGTGAGGCCATGGAAGCCGACTTCCGGACGGCTTCGAGGAAATTCTGGTCCACCATCCGACGTCTCAGGAGGGGGAAGCAGTGCACCACTAACACTGTGTACAGTGGGGATGGGGCGCTGCTGACTTCGACTCGGGACGTTGTGAACCGGTGGGCAGAGTACTTCGAAGACCTCCTCAACTCCACCAACACGCCTTCCTTGGAGGAAGCAGAGCCTTGGGACTCTGAGGTGGGCTCTCCTATCTCTGTGGTTGAAGTCACCGATGTGGTTAAAAAGCTCCTCGGTGGCAAGGCCCCAGGGGTGGATGAGATCCGCCCGGAGTTCCTCAAGGCTCTGGATGTTGTGGGGCTGTCCTGGTTGACACGCCTCTGCAACATCGCGTGGACAACAGGGAGAGTGCCTCTGGATTGGCAGACCGGGGTGGTAGTCCCTCTTTTTAAAAAGGGGGACCGGAGGGTGTGTTCCAACTACAGAGGGATCACACTCCTCAGCCTCCCTGGTAAGGTCTATTCAGGGGTGCTGGAGAGGAGGGTCCGTCAGGAAGTCGAGCCTCAGATTGAGGAGGAGCAGTGTGGTTTTCGTCCCGGCCGTGGAACAGTGGACCAGCTCTACACCCTTAGCAGGGTCCTTGAGGGTATGTGGGAATTCGCCCAACCAGTCTACATGTGTTTTGTGGACTTGGAGAAGGCGTTTGACCGTGTCCCTCGGGGAGTTCTGTGGGGGGTGCTTCGTGGGTGTGGGGTACCGAACCCCCTGATACGGGCTGTTCGGTCACTATACCACCGATGTCAGAGTTTGGTTCGCATTGCCGGCAGTAAGTCGGAATCGTTTCCAGTGGAGGTAGGACTCCGCCAAGGCTGCCCTTTGTCGCCGATTCTGTTCATAACCTTTATGGACAGAATTTCTAGGCGCAGCCAAAGCGTTGAGGGGGTCCGTTTTGGGGGCCTCAGTATTGCATCCCTGCTTTTTGCAGATGATGTGGTGCTGTTGGCTCCTTCAAACGGGGCTCTCCAACTCTCACTGGAGCGTTTCGCAGCCGAGTGTGAAGCGGTTGGGATGAGAATCGGCACCTCCAAATCTGAAACCGGGGTCCTCAGTCGGAAAAGGGTGGAGTGCCCCCTCCGGGTGGGGGAGGAGATCTTACCCCAAGTGGAGGAGTTCAAGTATCTTGGGGTCTTGTTCACGAGTGGGGGTAGGAGGGAGCGGGAGATCGACAGGCGGATCGGTGCAGCGTCTGCTGTGATGTGGACGTTGTATCGGTCTGTTGTGGTGAAGGAGCAGCTGAGCCAAAGGGCGAAGCTCTCAATTTACCGGTCGATCTACGTCCCAACCCTCACCTATGGTCACGAGCTATGGGTCGTGACCGAAAGAACGAGATCCCGGATACAAGCGGCTGAAATGAGTTTTCTCCGCAGGGTGTCCGGGCTCTCCCTTAGAGATAAGGTGAGAAGCTCAGTCATCCGGGAGGGGCTCAGAGTCGAGCCGCTTCTCCTCCACATCGAGAGGAGCCAGATGAGGTGGCTTGGGCATCTGATTCGGATGCCTCCTGAGCGCCTCCCCGGTGAGGTGTTCCGGTCATGTCCCACCGGGAGGAGACCCCGAGGAAGACCCAGGACACGCTGGAGAGACTATGTCACCCAGCTTGCCTGGGAACGACTCGGGATCCCCCGGGGAGAGCTGGAAGAAGTAGCTAGGGAGAGGGAAGTCTGGGCTTCCCTGCTAAAGCTGTTGCCCCCGCGACCCGGCCCCGGATAAGCGGTAGATGATGGATGGATGGATGGATAGAAATAATGAATTAAAATAATTTAATTTGAATCTATTGTTTTTATTTAATTCGCAGAAGGTAACTGTTTGCCATATTACTGGCTCCTCTGATGGGCGTCACATAGCTGTGCAGTGTGACAGGTGAGTGCAAAAGACTTCGTGAATGTCTTCATTTGTCTTTGAAATAATTGTCACAGCCTTTATACACTTTCGTTTCTGTTTATCGCCATTGACCTGGATTCTTTTCAAATTTAAATCATGCTTGTTCATATTTCAAAACACATTTTGAAGGAAATACACTCAAGTTGTACAGGTGACTCAGCAATTGAACATAAGTCTGGTTTCCGTTATTGTTACATTTTATGTTGCAGATGCAACAAAAGACAACCTATAATAAGGAACTTAAGTTGGTGATAATTAACTGTCGGATGAGATTTTCAGTTTGATGTTCTCCTTACTTCTCATAGAATGTCAACAGTTCAGTTTTTCATGCTGAACCAGGAGAATAAAGAGAAGAAACTTGTACCACACAGCAGGCTTTCCCTGCCATGCTGTCCAGTTCACATGACCTTTGACCCAGAAGGCCAGCTTTGGGTGCTGATGGATTCCTGTGAAACGCTGCTTCAAATCTACAAGCTTGAACAATGCTTCTGGAAGGTATATCACCCTTAATGCATTCATGCGTTTTTAACAATTGGATAAGGTACATTGAAAACTTAAGTTAAGTGAAGATATCCTTTATTTGTACCACACTGGGGAAATTTACAGCCTCCAGCAGCAAGAATGTAGGTAGAAAGAAGAAAGAAGAAAAAAAAACAACAACAAACACCGTTCAATTAAGTGCAATGTAAACACAAAATGGATAAATCGCAGTGCTATTTACAATTGTCTTTCACATCATTATTATTATTATTATTATTATTGTTGTTATTTTTATTCAGCAGCCTGACAGCTGTCGGTAGGAACGAGCGTCGGTATCTCTCCTTCTTGCAGCGCGGGTGTAACAGTCTCTGGCTGAAGGAGCTACCAAGTGCTGTCAGGGCGGAAACTTGGTTTGAATGACTTATTTTTCCGGTCCGGGTAGTCTAAAACTAAATGATATGGTAATCAAAGCAATATTTCCCCTAGGAATTGATCTATAGTATATGAAAACCGATTTTTCACTGGATTAACATTTCTCAAGTTATTCAAACAAATACTTTTTCAGAAACATGTTCAGTACAGGCTTACTATCTAAAATAAACAAGGTTAGCTGCATGTAATATAAATGTAAGGTCGAACATAAAAACTGTGAGGTTAAAAAAATTACCTGTTGCCGTCGTCTCAAATTCTACTCCATTCCTTGAACTTGCTTCTAGTGTGAAACTGCTACCAGTGTACTGAAAAGAGTGACTGAGATCTTCAAGCCTCATTGGCTGACACTTGATGGTGAGTCAACAAGCCCACTTATTCAGACGTGCACGCTTCATATTTTGTGTGCAGGATTTGCATTTAGTTAGTTTGAATCCGTTTTCAATTTGCGGTTTTTAGGTTTTAACATTTTAGTTTAGTTTTTCTTAGTTTAGGTGTTAATTTGAGTCAAAAAAAATAGTGTGTAATATTTTAAAAAATGTCACGGTTAAGTATTGTGCAGCACAAACTCCATCCATCCATTATCCACAGCACTTTGCCTCATGAGGGTCGCGGGTGTGCTGGAGCCTATCCCAGCTGTGTCAGGGCACTAGGCACACCCTGAACTGGTTGTGTGTCCATCTCAGGGCGCACATAGACAAGAAACCATTAACACTCACAATCACAATCGCACCTAGGGACAATTTAGACTGCTCAATTAACTTGTCATGCGTGTTTTTGGAGTACCCGGAGAAAACCCACGCATGCACAGGGACAGCATGCAAACACCACGCAGGAAACTCTGAGCCAGGTTTTGAACCCTGGACCTCTGTTCTTTGAGGGCGGATGTGCTAGCTAGTCTCCAGCCATGCCACCCTCATTAAAAAGTCAACAAAAGTATTTTCAAAACAACAATCCACAAATCAAACACGGGTACTTCAAGTTCACAGTAGAATACGGGCAATGCTTCTAAAGTTAGATGCATCACAACCCTAACATCTTAAATAAAGATTGAATTGTCGCGCTTTCCATCCCTTGTTGTTGCCAACTTCAACGTCTTGGCGTGCTACGTATGCCTCGCGATTGGCATAGCCCTTGGTCAAATGTATCGGAATGGGGCTCCGTTTCACCACTTGTCTTGTTCACGAGTGAGGACAGCATGGAATGGGACATCTACAGGTGGATTGATGCAACGTCTGCTGTGATGGTGATCATTCTGTCATGGTGAAGAAAGACCTGAGCCGAGAGGTGAAGCTCTCAATTTACCAGTCGAACTACATTCCAACCACAGCTATGGTCAGGAGCTGTGTGTTGTGACCAAAAAAAAACATAACCCGGATCCAAGAGGCAGAATGAGTTTCCTCCGCAGGATTTGCGGGCTCTTCCTTAGAGATGGGGTGAGAAGCTTGGTCATCCAAGAGGGACTCGGAATCGAGCTGCTGCTCCTCCACATTGAGATAAGACTGATGAAGTGGTTTGGATATCTGATTAGGATGATTCTAGGACGCGTTCCTTGTGAAGTGTTCTGAACATGTCCCAACAGCAGGAGGCCCCGGGACGATCCAGGACACACTGGAGAGCTGTCTCCCGGCTGGCCTGGGAACGCCTCGGGAGCCCCACTGGAAGTGTTGGAAGAAGTTGCTGGGGAGAGCATCCCCCTGCCAGGATCACCAGGCTGCATTGGATGCCGAGTTGGCAGCAGTTGATACAATATTGTACTATACATGTACAATGTGATCATAATATAAAAGTCCATTTAACAAGATGAAACGATGCAGGAAGAACACACTTATGTTCCAGTCAACGCCCAGAAATAATTTCAAATGTGTGGGAATATTTACATGTGTAACCAGTAGTTAAACCGTTTTCTACTACATCTCGATGTTTGTGTATTTCATGCTGTCGTTCTCATTCTTGACCCTTAATATTTCTTTTAAAATATTTTCAAACAGAATTCACTGCACAGGATACTTAAATGCACTCTTATTTTCAATTTCACCTCTTAATCGAATTTCATTGCAACTGTTCCTCCAACCCTTCTTCTGTTTTCTTAACAGCTTCCACGAGGGCTGCTGGCCGTTTTGAACATCTGCATAAGGTGACTTTTGATAACATGACCGTGTACATGAATAAGAAGCACCAACGACTGGAGGAGCAGCAGCAGAAGAGGAAAATGGAACAGGGAAACAACGGCAAGAAGGCCAGAAAAGAAGTTTTGGGAACAGTCACGGCTTTTTCATCTACATGAATTGACTGTTTTGTGTTTTCCATTTATTTTACTGCTTTTGGATGAGCCATGATGACAAATGTTAATCGCATGGGATCATTTTGAGTTTGGCAGATTTTTGATTTGCCTTACACATTTATCAAAATCTATAAAAGTCAATTTTGGTTTGAAAAGTACATGACATTTTTGGGCGCCAACACTTGAATCTTGAAATATTCTGTCCCAAGCTAACAGTAGGCCTCTTGATGTACAAAGTAGGTCACAGTTAATAAACACTTCATAATGGCTTTCTTTATACTTGCCAACAGCACAACATAACTACAAATGAGTAACCCAAAAACAAGACTTTGTAACGACTTGGAGCGATTTTCACATTTGAACGATATACTAAATTGGATGACGTGGGTTTTTTTTCTTTCTACAACTCGTGCGTTAAAAGTTTTAATTGGATCATTAGGATCACAGTAGCCTCTTTTCCACCAGTACTTAGTTCCTGGTAATATAATTTCCCGGTAATACAAAGTTGCTGGGGCTCACGTGAATCGGCTTCTTGATCATGTATTTTAACGTGCACTCATAAAAAGTCACAATGTGCACTTTATTCTTTCTTTGATTGATATACTAACTTTCCGTGCAAATACATTTGCAGATACACAATACTTCACGCTGGTGTAATTAACTCCATTTTTTGTAATGCATTTGACGCACAAGGTTTTGATGCAGTTAACTACATAGTATCAGGCTTGAGAAGGATTGTAATGATTTACAATCGCCAGCAGACGTCAACAGTATTTTACATGAGCTCATAGCCAGTATTGCTTCTAGGGTAGACTAAACCCACGAGAAATAAAAATTACAGTCCACAGTGAATCGAAAAATTGAGAAACACAGGCAACTGACACTGGAAGACACGATTGTTGCATCCTCATTCGCACTCCATATCTGAAGGTGGCAGTATTGCTCTAACAGTTATTTGAAGGGAGACGTAGCGACTAGAGAGCAAGAAAGCGCAAGCAAGGGGCATTAGGTGAGGGACGACAAACTACGAACTACAAACATCTTGTTTAGGACAACTTGTTTGGCGCTTCCAAATGTCTTACAAATTCAGACTAGAACCTGACAGTGATTAAAATAGTTTGATATGTTTGGTGACCTTTCGTTGGGATGAAATGACGCGGTTACAATGGCTTTTCCTGCCAATCTGCTTTCACTTCGCCACTCGGTAAGGGCTGCTACGTTTCGTTGTCTATTTTCTTGAACTACACGTAATGTAATTTTTGAACGTGTCGTTATTAATTGTGCTCGCACTCACTCAACTCAACGTTATTTGGTTTGATTAGATTGGGTTGCATCATGCATCATCCTTCATTCTCAGCAACGCTGTGGTTATTTTGCCGTGACCGCGCGCGCGCACACACACACACAATTTGAAATGTAAGTTAAACTTTTATATTTCTGTTTCTGACAGTGGCGTGCGGTGAGGTTCATGGTTGGTGAGGCACCCACTCCTTTAGTGTCAGATTTACAAATGTATCAACCAAAAACAGTAGCTTATTCAATTGGCTACTGGTTATTTCATATCCAAAATTTGACCCCATGGGTAAAAATACAACATTCTATTGTATTTTTCTTAGCCTAATTTATTTTGTTATAAGATTTTGACAGGCTCTGCAGTTTGGTGTCATCAAAATGTTGTGACATCTCATTAAATTTTGTACAGTCGACCAAACCGAGGAAAGCTAGCTCACAAAATGATCAAACCTAGCTTTCATCTGAACACTGATGTTGACCATAATCTTGTCGAACATTTGTTTTCTCTCGTCTCTGACCGACTGATTTCTTCCACTGTTGTTTCGGCCAAGTGTGCTGCATTTCTGCTCAAATCGCTCATACAGTGTGTTAAAGTCCCGTCTCATGCGTTCAACAACTCTGATGGTGTCGTGGGTTCGCGCACAACAATATCCAATGTCCATGACTTTGTTTTGCAGCACTCTAAAAAGTGCATCAGTTTCACTGAAAATGCCCTCATAAAAAAGCATGTCGATGCTTCTGACAGCCATCGATCATATCCAGTGACCATCATTTGAGTATCATTGTCCCAGCGATCGGGATCATAGGTTTGCGCTACTAGTTTTTTAACACAGCTGTTTTCTCCAACACTTCCAAGACATACGCAGCTACAGCAGGGGCTCACCTATCATCACTTACATCATCAAATACTAAAAATGCTTCCACCACCACAGTCCACTTCACTTTTGGCAACATAGCGCAAAATAACAGATCTGTGCTTTGTTTGTGATATCCGTAGTCTCGTCCAACTCTATGGAAACAAATGGGGCAGCATTGATCTCCCTTTTTAGATCATTTATTATCACATCACCGAAAGCTTCAATTATATCGTTCTGTATTCTATTGGACAAGCCAGAAAGCACACTGGATGAGTCCAAATGTCTAGCTAACCTCTCATCTTTCTCATCAAAAGCATGTGATAGTTCTACATAATCGCCACGATTAGAAGAGCTTGCCCTCTCGTCGTGACCACGAAATGCCAACTCCCGTTTAGCGAAAAAGCAGGTTGCATGAATGAGGTCTTTCACAATCTCTCGGTTTTCCCTTACCTTGGCATTGCGGATGCTAACGTTGAACCTCCGCTGTTCGTTCAATGCCAAATCGATCCTTGCGCTTTTTATATCACAATATCCAGACAAATTGAGAACAAAAGGCAGGGAAAACAGTAAAGACGGGTTTTCGAAGGACAGCCACATCACCGTTCTTTTCGGCTTTACCACTCCGTTTGAAAAGTTGTCCGGGCTGTCCCGTAGTTTGAAGCAAACCTTTTCACTCCGGCGTTGGTCTACCTGTGTTAATCACGTCCACTTTTGACTGAAAGTCCAGTTTTGAGAAGTTTTTAAGCTTCGATATATAATCCTTTTCTTCCATTTTGGCTGTCCGACGTAGCAAATTTAAAAAAGGATCGCACTTGACTCGCCTGGCGCCTCTGCACAGAAGAAGAGCGCAACGTACCTGTTTGCTCACGTACGCCCTCTTAATTGCGGCAGAGAACGATCTGCCGCAACCTATGCCTTTTCACTGCGGTTTTATTTCCCATCAGCAAATCTAAATATGTCACAAAAAAACATTAAACTTTAATGGTTTAAAAACATTAGCCAGACTTAGGAAAAGCAGATCAAATAAATGTATCTGCAAATGTTATATTGCTGATGTGCAGATGTACGGCAAGCAGGACGTGCCAGTTGCATGTATCAACCCAGTTTGTGATGATTGCGCAATGCAATGCGCGCTCAGAGGTGCGGCACTGCCTCACCTGCCTCCCCTGACCGCACGTCCCTGGTTTCTGAAGAGGTTACATTAACCGACAATTTTCTATCATTGACGGAATTTTTTTTAAGAGTGGACGGGGAAATTTTAAGGCCGTCTGTCATGTTGACGGTTTGAAAATTGGGCCGTAAACCACCGCAGCAGTACGTCCTTAACCCTCCTAGTGCACCGCTTGCGATAAATGTAAAATGATGTCTTTGAATCAAAGGCAAAGGCATTCAGAAAAACAAGTCTGGGCTTCCCTGCTAAAGCTGTTGCCCCCGCGACCCGGCCCCGATAAGCGGTAAAAGATGGATGGATGGATATATAAATTCCTCGTCTCACCCCCCCTCGGGTGGTGTCCATCCCTCATTCAGCTCGGGTCCTTTACCAGAGGCCAGGAAGCTTGAGGGTTCTGCGCAGTATCCTTGCTGTTCCCAGCACCGCACATTTCTGGACTGAGATGTCTGATGTTGTTCCCGGGATCTGTTGCAACCACTCATCTAGTTTGGGGGTCACTGCCCCGAGTGCTCCGACCACCACAGGCACGACTGTCACTTTTTCCTTCCAGGCTCTCTCCAGCTCCTCTCTGAGCCCTTGGTATTTCTCGAGTTTCTGATGTTCCTTCTTCCTGATGTTTCCATCAGTGTGGATCTGGAAGTCCCACAGGATCTTCGCTCTGTCATTCTCCACCACCTTCGGAGGTGTTTCCCATTTTGACCTTGGGGTTTCCAGTCCATAATCCGCACAGATGTTTCGGTAGACTATGCCAGCCACCTGGTTATGGCGTTCCATGTAGGCTTTCCCTGCCAGCATCTTACACCCTGCAGTTATGTGTTGGATCATCTCAGGTGCCTCTTTGCACAACCTACACCTTGGGTCTCGTCTGGTGTGGTATATTTGGGCCTCCATGGCTCTGGTGCTCAGGGCCTGCTCCTGAGCAGCCAGGATGAGTGCCTCTGTGCTGTCCTTCAGGCCAGCCCTCTCTAGCCACTGATAGGACTTCTTGAGATCAGCCACTTCAGTTATGGTCCGGTGGTACATCCCGGTGGTATATATATGTATATGTATGTGTATATATATATATATATATATATATATATACAGTATATGTACTGTATATGTATATGTATATGTATGTATGTATGTGTCAAGAATAAGACCCGGGCAATAAACAGCTATGCCCTGCCAGTGATCAGATACCCTGCAGGAATAATAAGGTGGCCAAAGGAAGAGATTCAGACCACGGACGTTAGGACCCGAAAGCTCCTAACCATGCATGGAGGATTCCATCCCAAATCCAGCACCCTGAGACTGTACGCAAGCCGAAAGGAAGGAGGCCGGGGACTAGTGAGTGTGAGAGCCACTGTCCAGGATGAAACATCCAAGCTCCATGAATACATCAAGGAGAAGGCTCCAACGGATGACGTACTCAGAGAATGTCTCAGACAATGGGGAACAGTAGATGAGATGCTGGAAGAGGGACCATCATGGGAGGACAAGCCCCTACACGGGATGTACCACCAGACCATAACTGAAGTGGCTGATCTCAAGAAGTCCTATCAGTGGCTAGAGAGGGCTGGCCTGAAGGACAGCACAGAGGCACTCATCCTGGCTGCTCAGGAGCAGGCCCTGAGCACCAGAGCCATGGAGGCCCAAATATACCACACCAGACGAGACCCAAGGTGTAGGTTGTGCAAAGAGGCACCTGAGATGATCCAACACATAACTGCAGGGTGTAAGATGCTGGCAGGGAAAGCCTACATGGAACGCCATAACCAGGTGGCTGGCATAGTCTACCGAAACATCTGTGCGGAGTATGGACTGGAAACCCCAAGGTCAAAATCGGAAACACCTCCAAAGGTGGTGGAGAAGGACAGAGCGAAGATCCTGTGGGACTTCCAGATCCAGACTGACAAGATGGTAATGGTGAACCGACCCTAGTGAGGATCAACCGGTTCGGAAAATGGATGGATGGATATAAAAGAATATAATGTTCAAATATAAAATGAAAACAATTGATAATTTAACATAAGCTTATACAAGTTACATACAATGTATATGTATCCACCTGGCCGTTCGATGGCCGTGCTTGTGGCATCCACACTCGGATATTTATCCGTCCGCCCGTCCGTCCATCCATTTTCTCAATCGCTTATCCATGAATTCACAAAATATCAATAATCAAGATCAATAATAGAAAATCTTCAAACACTACACATACTGGTCCAATCTGGTGACAAATCATTGCTCTGTTTTCGTAACAAAGACTTGATTTCTCCAGTCTCAAAATGTACCTTTTGGATTAAATCTGTCTCTCTCCATTTTAAATTTGTACGGTGTTGCAATTCAGTCAATCTCACGTTTCATTTTCATCCCCGCCCCACAGTATTTAGTGAAGCTCCGCCAGCTCTGCCGCAGGAAGTCCTGTTTGATAATTGGCAGGTGATGTGGACTCCTGCCTCAGAAGAGAGCACCGTTACTTACACTGTGAGGTACAGCAGGTGAGTGGCATGAGCGTCTGAACTAGTGATGTTATTATTTATAACCTACATGATTTAACCCTTTTATGCATACTGTAACCTGATAACATGATAAGATGTCCACTGTATTAACCGCCGTCCCTGAAAGGTTTAAACCCACATTCATTCATAGTGTATACATAGGCTACTTTCCTGTCAAAATGATTGTTTCACGGAACTATGTACAGGGGATTGTACTTGCTTTAAAACCGTCATTTACCTCAAGCCCAGTTCACACAGCAGGATAATTAACCCGAATCTCCCCTCCCGACAGTCGTAAGGACACTCTGGTTATCGTAACTGTTCCAAATATAATCTTATCTGATATTTCTGCCGTGTGTGGTGTGTTCAGACTGATATTGTTCATTCGTAAGAATTCATAGGCTTCACAGATCTCAAATCGACGATATTCAACATCTTGGATTGTATTGGCTGAGGACAAACGAGCACAGAGCCGATTGTCAGTGACGTGCAACCGATCAGAAATCAAAGTGATGAGGCGGCGAGGAAGCACACTGAGGAATCTATATCAAAATAGCCAGGGCGTCACAGAAAGTCTGTGCTAGCACTGTCTAAATTTCTCTTGCCAACCCCTTTTTTGTCATGTTTTTTTCTGCTAAAAACAAACTACAAACTATCCCCGCTCTCTCCTTTTCGTCCACCACGTTCAATTTCGAGAGGTATACAAGATTTCATCATTTGTTGACCCTGAAGTCACATTTAATCTAATCTCGTGAGGTGTTGATTTTGCAATGTGGCTGCACACCGCACACTGCCCATTCAAAACTGTTATGTGCGTGATTTGGGATTTTTTTTTTTCTCATTGCGTTTGGGGTCTCTGAGTTTGAAAGAATGCTGACAATTTTAAAATCTTGCTCTGTGAACCAGGCTGAAACAATTTAGTCTCTTTAACTTTGTGAATTATTACAGCGGTTAATATAAGAAATGTGAAAAGTGATACAGTATGTAAGATGCACAATCCTGAGAAAAGATTGAAAATAATTTCACCATAGGGACATGTATGTCCTCTAATTTGCGTCAAAGGTTTCTTCAATCGTGTAGTCAGTCAGTCGGCCTATTTAAAGGGTGACAAGTCATCACTGTGGTTCGGTGTCATTGGTTGTATTAATCTAAACATGGACCAGAGGAAGCAAAGGAGGGGGCTGTCTCAGGCAATTAAACATTAGACAACTACTATAATTATGGAACAAAACTGCAACATAGTAGTAAACTTATATGAAATAATATTTTCACCATTTTTGAATTACTGAATGTGATTGGAGATTACATAAATGTTTAAAATCAAATGGAAAAACTGCAATAGAAACAATTGCGTTTGTTTAGGAGTGAAAAAAATGTCAGTCAACTTGTCCATCACTCTTTCTGCGCATGCTCACAAATGCAGTACAATATGACTCTGAATGTAACAGTATTTGCACTTATTGCATCAAATTAGTTTTTAACCCTTTCATGCACCAAATAATGGTAACCTGTAACGTGATACCTGAAAAGCTGTCCACTCTAGTAACCGCTGTCCCTGAAAGGGTTAAACAAAGGTGGTTCTGAAAAATGACACTCCGAGTTGCTTTTTGTCTCAGTTTTTATTTTTTTTTAATTCAGCTTTGACTCTGAACTGTGGAAAGATGTCCCATCCTGCAAGCAGATTAATTTGACTTCCTGTAACCTCACTTTCATCAAAGCCGAGGCAGAGCACGGCTGTGTTATGCTCGGTGTGCAAGCAGAGAGACATGGGCTGACTTCAGATCTCGTCAGAGCCTGTAGCAGACAAGGTAAGCCTGTCGCGTGCACAAAAAGTAAGGCACATCTGCCATTCATAGAAGTGTAATTGTGCTATTCGGAATCTAAATTACAACGCTGAATATTTCATGTACACTTCTATCAACAATTTTGTATTCAGCTTCAAATTCAACCATGGATTTTGTGAACTACGCAACCTCTAATATGTATATAAAAGCTCATGATTGAGGTGTCCCTCACTCATTCATGTCTCTGCATTGAGCCTGACGTACCGCAACTGCTTTTGCCAACAAAATGAATACCGGTACATATTTGCTATACGTCGGTCAGAGTTATGATGTGATGCAAAATTGAAACCAGCTAAACGAGAAAATCCAGTATTTATCTCGAGTTTGGTCTGTCTGTGTATTATGGCTCAGAAGAAGGTGACCAGCTCACAGGTCAGCGATGTGTGAAATTCAAACATTGACGTAGAGATACACAATTCATTCAGCATCGGCATAAATGAATCAATTTTTTTATGTCCCCGACAACCGAGGATTAGTCTTTTATTGTTTTTTTTTTCTTTTCCTACAGGTAACTCGTGTAGCCCTAAAGTTGGCCTGAGTGCACGCCCTGGCTTCTTGACTGTTCATCTAAGTAGACACAGTGGGATTGCTCAGGAAGGTTACCACATAAAACAGAGGATATACTTTGGAAAAGAGGGAGAACCCTTGGAGGCAAGTAACTTTGACTCATATTTGTATGAATGCATAAAAATTAGATGGACAAATGGAATAGGGGGTGCCATAGCAAAAAAATGCAGATAATGGTGCTAACCAAGATGATCAACTGGGCTATTGAACTATATTGTTTTGTTTTGGTTCTTGTTCATCATTGGCTAATAATAACTACCTTAGAAATGTCTACTCTTCAACAGATATACGAAGATGCTGTGGCCTCTGTATCCATTAACAATTTAAAGGCTGGTGAGCGCTACTGTGCAAAAGTACAGTACACTTACTTTAATCATCCTGTCGGTGTGGCCAGCTGCGACAAGTGTGAAGTCATCCCTCCGTCAGGTGGGACGACATTTCTTGTCTATTATAAAGAAACAAACACTTCATGTTATCTGCTTCATGTCGTTGTGGTTTTGGGGAGTCAACGAATTTGTAATCTCATCATGTGGTTGATTAAGAAAAAAAACCAGCCTATTTTAGCCAGAAGGAGACTTTTAGCCGAGACACTGCTCCGAATTTTAATCTGTCAAATCAAGTTGACATTCTGTTTATCAGTGGCGGCTGCTGGTCATTCAAGGAGGGGAAGCTCATTTTCTCCTGGCCTACATCATACAGGGTCAAACAAAATGATCTGACACATTTGTAGGTTAAATAAAAGGCAAAATAAAGTAATGAAACAAAAAAAGTGTTTTTATTTTCAAAAAATACATGTAATGCCATTTCTTTCCATATAATGCCATTGTTTTGCGTTTCTTTTTCAGTTGCTGCCATGAATTGGACTGGTGAGCATCGCACTTTCATTGTGGAAATGTTTATCAAAACAAATGAATCTGTAATTGCAACATTACGAGCTTTTTGTTGGCACTTAAATCTTGGTAGACATTATCCCGTACCAGCTCGAAACACGATCTTCTTATAGGTTACCAATTTCAGAGCTACTGGATCTGCATTGAAACGAAAATCAACCGGCCGACCTCGCACCGCCAGCACTCCACTTAATTTTTAAAACATAATGAAACACAATGGCATTATACCAGAGATGTCAAACATACGGCCCATCCAGTTTGATCAGGTCCGCAGGATCATTTAAAAGTGAAAAAATTCATAAGAGACACGGAATGACTACCGGTACTTTTAATAAGGTGCAATTCATGAAGTATCCGCTAGATCTGTTTATTAAATTTCAACATTTTCCTAATGTTCTTGTGTTTCTTTAGACCAAAACAAAGGAAAGACATTATTTTGGTTATTTATAGCAAAGTATGGTAAAATTTTAATGGTCTGGCCCACTTTACATCTACCGAGGCTATATGTGGCCCACAATTCAAAAATAAAAACACTTTTTTTGTTCCATTACTTTATTTGCCTTTTATTTAAACTACAAACATGTCAAATCATTTTGCCAGACCCATTATATGTGTTTATTCATTTCTATGTAAATTCTACCCTCCATCTGCCATTATGTGCAGTTTAGTTTATGTTAGTTGAGTTGAGTTTAGTTTAATTTTAATGCATGGTTGTACTGTATTGTCAATGGGATTGAAAGCTGTAATGCACTAATACCCTGTTTTCTGGTCTACACGAAAAGAGCATTTTAAGATTAAAATTACGACGCAATTCAACTGCACTTGTTCTGTTGAAGATCAGCGGGCGGCAGCACATTACACAGATTTTAAAATCACTAAATAGGTGTTTCGTGGGTTTCAGAGGGAGCCCTCTGCACTAGGAGCTATGGTCTGTTGTAGCTGTCGTCCTGCTTCATGGTGTCCCAGTTGCTGTGCATTCAGGCCCTTGCCTCGCCACTGCACCGGGGATTCCATGCTGGTGGACTGTGGCCTCGGCCTGCACTGTGGTCCTGGTGCAGATGGCGCCATGAGTTGGTCTTTACCTGAATGATTTGTTCCCAGCTTCAGGTCATTATTACATTATTATTTTGTGTGTCAACAAGTGACAGGGGGGATTGAGTTTAATTCATGGAAAGCACTTTGAGTTGCATTTTATGTTATGAAAAGCACCGTCAATAAAATTGGATTCAACCCTTTCAGGGACTGCGGACTGACTTAATCATATTGCTGCAGGCTTTTGGGATAAGAAGTGTGTCGTCATGCACAAGTCGGAATTGTGGTGTGCATTTGCTCACTCTTGTTTACAAGCCACAACGCATCTGTCAGATTGAGGTCTGAGCTCATCAGACCTTTTTAGTGTTGTGCTTCTCAAACGGTCATTCGCTACTTTGACATGGCGAAAATGTAGAACCCAGTATCCAACAAATGCAGGCCATCTAGTGTGGTTACGTCCAGTACTCTCCTTCTCTTATTGCCGCTATAATTGGCGACGGGTCTCTTACATTTATACTTCTTTTGTTTAAAAATGATAACATGTCTATATTTTTGTGCTTCTTTTTTTTCCAGACCCAGGAACAAAAACAATTGAGAGCACCTTTGCCATTGTGCCTGTGTTTGTTATTCTAATACCGATCATCGCATACCTCTGGCTCTTCCAGAGGAAGAGAATTAAGGAGTGGCTACAACCTTCATACAAGATGCCAGATGCTGTGAGTACTAATAAATATCCATCCGTCTATTTTCAAATCTGCTTGTCCTCACGATTGTCGCAGGCGTGCTGGAGCCTATCCGAGCTGTCTTCGGGTTGGAAGCGTGGTGTGCGTGCGTGTGTGTGTGCGCAAGCGAATGAATGTATGATCGTTTGATATTTGTATTTTCAAACGTCACTTCATCACAGTGTTGTTGTTCTCCCACAGCTCATCATGGAAGCAAGTGACCTATCTGGCATTCAAATCTCCACCAAAAGCCCAACTGAGGAGCTCTATGATATTACAAGCATGGAGCTCCGAGGGCAGTGACTGAATCTTACTTTTTATTGAATTTCACTTTCTACAAATTGCCAATAGTTGTGATTGGTTTGATAAGAAAAAAAATCATGTAACGAATGGACTACTTGGTTATAGAAAAATAGTCAACCCCATGATTTCAAAAATATTCTCATGTTTCGCTGAACCCATTTCATTACACACATCAGGACTTTGTTAATATGAATTGATCACATATTAGTTGCTGAACCTTTTTACTTCTCGAGACTTCTGAGTGACTTTGGCTACATTTTCATAGCAAGTCCAAGTTTCCAAATGTTCAAACCCTATTCTGTGTCCAAATGTGCTGCCATTACTTGAACACATTCACCAGGAGCAATGCGACAAGTATCAACACTGGGCAGTGATGACACAAAAGTAAACAAGTAAAAATGTTAAATGTGTACTCACCATTTATTTGGTTAGGGACGACCCTCAGTCCCTCATTGATCGTGTTTTTTAATGAGCGTACTATCCACATTTCTCCATTGGCCACTGACTACAATTATTTTGACTTATTTAATGACAGTCACATCCCTGATGTAATATACTGTATATAGATAGAGTAATGGTGTAAATTGTCATAGTATTAAAGCATGTTTTTTTTCATGTGTTTATTTGTGTTCTTTGGTCAGATGATGGTATGCAAAGGTCCAGGGTTTTAATTTAAATGAACTGTTTTGAACACCAGCCAATGTGGCTGGTGACTCTTATTTTTACATTACATTACATACATACATACATACATACATACATTTGACAATAAAGTTGATCCAATCCACAAAAAAAAATCCAATCTTAGTTTACCAGCCAATCAGAATTTCCACCAGCCCAGTTATTTATGTATAGCATTTATTTGTTTGTTTGTTTATTTATGTTTAACTTCAAACTACCTTGACGTTTCTCGCGCTGGTTGGACTCTAGACTATACTGTAGTGTGAAATACACTAACTGATATATGTAAAATAATGGCATCAATGCAAAAACACAATTCATAACATCACTACAGGATGTAATATTTATGAAAACATGAGGCCATCACATCCAGCCCGTACCCATTGGTCCTCCTTCATCCACCCGATTTCTCCTTTTGCTCAACTCCGCACCAATGGGAGCAGAACGTTCAGCCCCTCTGGAACTCTCTGCCACTTGACCGCCGCAACTGACTCTCTCATTACCTTCAAAACCAAACTTAAAACATAGTATGTTAAGAACTGAGCCTACACTTTAGTATATTTGCATATCAATCTTATATCGCACGACAAGGTGGTAAACTGCTTCGCACATCAGCCTCACAGTGCACAGGTCATGGGTTCAATCCCAGGCACCAGCCTTCCTGTGAGGAGTTTGCATGTTCTCCCCGTGCCTGTGTGGGTTTTCTCCGTGTACTCTGGTTTCCTCCCACATTCAAAAATGCACAGTAGGTTAATTGAGTGTGAATGCTTGTTGTTTGTTTATATATGCCCTGTATGTATAACGTTGTAAAAATAATCATGGTTAAGGGTAAAGTATGAGCTTTAATGGAGACTTCTTCTTACTTTTTTTCTTTTCTGATTGATATAAAAATGATTTATTAGATATAAACACATAACAGGGTAGGACGAGATAAGTTTTTTACTTCTTCCTACTCCCTTGAACATAATAACTGTGTTGAATGAAGACTGATTTCTTTCTTTTTACTATTTTATCTACCTTATTTTCTGTCAAATTATTCCTGTATATGTTTTATGTTCAATAAACAACAAAACAAAACAAACCCTGCGATTGGCTGGAAACCAGTTCAGGGTGTACCCCGCCTACTGCCCAAAGACAGCTGGGAAAGACTCCAGCACACACACGCGACCCTCATGAGTATGAAGAGGTTCTACTCATGGATGGTTTATACTGCCAAGGTGCACACTCCAGGATGAGCACACAATATGCGTTGCAGGAGAAGGTGATAAAACTTTCATCTCGTCACTCAATGATTATGTAAAGTACATTATAGAGTACTATTTTTGTCATTTAAAACGCATTACGATCGTTTGTTTTTTTTGGGGGGGGGGGTGGAGTTTTGGGAGGAGCTGAAAATGACTTTTCCATGAATGTCAGTGGGGGGAGATTGGGATACGAGTGTTTTCAGTTACTTGGTTCCGGAACAAAACAAAGTTGCAATTCAAAACACCACTGCATTTTGCTGTGATTTAAATATATTAAAGAGCTTCTCTCAACTTAAGTTTTGGCACCAATTAAGTTGGTTCCGTTGTCGGGGCATAAAAGAGTATCCACTTCTTTAAGTGTAATACATGCACAGAGCGTTTGTACTGGAATATATATCCAAAAGGTACCTAGCTTCCAAATGTACCGGTAATACATATCATACAACCCGGTAACAAAATACATGGCAGAAGCCCTTAGTGAATGACTAATGTGGCTCACCGCAGAATGAGGGCTTACAGCCACCAATTGTACAATATGTAGAGGAACACTGTTACTGATGGTAAATCATTGTAATATAGATGGGTGTAAACAATTGTCATCCTAATAGTATTGAATACGTTTTTTATCTGTTTCCGAAATATACAGTATCTATTTGCGCGTCAATGAGTAAATGGGGTGGGTACATTAACTTATGTTTCGTTGAAACGCGCCCTCTGCAGTTCAATGAATGTACTTGAGTTCCTTCGTGGGGAGATCTGCCACATCGAATATGGCGGACACGATGACGGCAGTACAGCAGCAGAAGGCTAACCATTGGTTCAAGACACGGTTTCCATTAGATCTCTACGGCTTGATTACCCCGCCGCACCAGGATATGAATCAGGAAAAACAATACTGGATGAGACAGCGCGTGCACACGCGGCTGCCATGCTGGGACGGACAATGCTCCCCTCCAAGGCAATATTGACAGAAGAAAGTCGTATTATTTGTTTATTTTTAAAAAAATATTTGTCAACCGATTTTCATAACATTTATTTATTGATTTTTATCAACGCCAATATCTGCGCTATAAATACATAATATGTATAAAAATGATTTATTTGTATTTTGTACTTGTTTGCTCCAAGAAAATATTTCCGGTTCCCGTGTCATTGTGGTAAGACGTTGTGCGCAAACATGCAGCACCATATCAAGGCATCATTCGTTTTCGGGGTTTTCTTTCCCGTCCACCTGAAATTTGCTAGCGCCTTTGCCCCTCCTAGCTTAGCGTTGCCGAAGACCAGCAGGGTAAAAGGGGCGTGTAACATCTACATAATGGCGCTGCCGGTCTCGTGTAAATATCGTCTTCCAGGAAATACAAAACTGAAAGTAATTAACATACCTCACTAAACTGAGTACACTAACCAAATGAACTCTTCGGGATGTCATCAATTATTTTAAATGCTGTAATTGTATTCCTAACATTGGGTGGAGCAACAGGTAAATTGATTAGTTCAATTGGGATTTTGTATTTTATCTTTTTAACTTAAGTAGCTCATCTTAAATATCGATTGCACTCGGGAGATTTTATACGTTGTGAGCACATACACACATAAAACACACACACACATATATATTAGGGATGTGAATCTCAGCACTGAGGACGATTCGATGCACTACCAGCGATGCGATACTTAAACGATACATGGAATTTTCTGGCGACACGATGCGATACGTTTCACCGTCTTCTCGATGTGATACGACGCGATACACATTTAGTTCAAATCAATGCGATCCGATACGATACAGTGCAATTTGTTGTGATATTGTGCAATTAAACATGATGCAAATACGCAAAGAAAAAAAGTTTTAAAAAAGATGGAATTCAGTATGGTATTGCAAAAAGTAGACCACTTTATTCCTTATAAACAGTAGAACGTGTAAAACAACTTATTTAAGCCCTTTCACAATTGGATTTTGTGCAAAGAAAATGTAAACAATTTGGCACCTTTGACTCACAGCTGTTGCTGTAGTGAAAACACAAACAGACTACTCACTGAGTGTCTTATATGAAATATCCATCTCCATAGGACAGAAAAAAAATACAATTGAAACAATATGGCAGTGACAGCCTCAAAGCTGCTGTGTGTATTGTAGCGTACACAGACCACTCTCACTGAGTGTCAAAATGAAATGTCCAAAAGAGTCATCCAATTATAGTTTTTCCTTGCGCGGTCACAGTGAACAATTGTATATGTGTGTGTGTGTATAAATGGTGTAACTGATCGTGTCTGACTGCGTTGTGTTTAAGTATGTTGACGAAGCACATCAGGATTTTTTGTATTGGCTGCGTTTAATCGTCTCAACCACAAAGCCTGACAAAAACAGCATAAAACAATGTTTTCCCGTCAATTAGTGTGACAAAGCATGCTTGCCCCGTGGACATCAAGAGTAGAGAAAAATGGCAGAGTCACAAGGCTGGAGTTGCACTTAAAAGTGTAATCCATCCATTTTCTGATCCGCTTTATCCTCACAGGGGTATAGTGCTGGGGGGGCGGGGGTGCCACCCAATTTGTTGTATCGATGGCAGAAATACAACGCCTCAGATCTGAACAATGTCCTTTTTTGAGAAACTCAAATTTGTTCTTTCCTTGCAAAATGCCATCTGTCGAGGCGAAATGCACCAATGTGAAAATCCTGCAAATAGGAAATGTTGCGTTTCGGTCATCGATGTAACTGATATCGCCTGTGAATAAGTCCTTTTCAAGCAGGCATTTATACTTTAAATATTAGCAACAAAAACTCTGATCAAGAGTAATATTCAGATTCTCTCTAACCGTTTTACTTTGTTTTCATCAGTGAACTGAGCTTGAATGAACCACTTGGCTGTTATTTTGGTGCAGTTGTCATACAGGCTATTGATCTGGGGAAATAAATGATCAAATATTTTCTGAAATGTGCTCATATCCTCCCGGTTGGGAAACACTACTGTATGGGAATCGCACCTATAACCCTATAGGTACGAGACAAATTCTGTACTTACTGAACTAGTCATAGACAGGGTGTGATCTCTATATGAATGATATCGGATTCGAGAATCAATACCACCCCAACGAATCACTTAATTGTCAACTGATTGGGCTGCAAACTAATCAGGTGGTTCATACAGGCAATGAAGCATTGGTATTTCAACTTGGTCTATTTACTTTTTATATACACTGTATAAAAACTGTGCCAGTCATTAATGATTCAACTTCAGCATTGTTTGTGAAAATGCTAATGCATCACGACGTCAGCATTGTAAAACCTGATGTGTGCTCCTGACTGTGTTGTGATTTTAGCTGTCCTCAGCCCACCCAGAAATGTCCGTCTAACCTCCATTAACATGAATTTGGTGCTGAAGTGGGATTCACCTGAGGGGGTAACCGGTGATCTTTTCTACACCGCAACATGCACGTAAGTCCATGTGATCTGAGCACCAAAACGCTGTTTTTTTCCCTTCACCATTTCGACCCATTCCAGCACGCATTTACCGTATTTTCCGAATTATAAATCGCTCCCGGGTGTAAATCGAACCAGCCATAAAATGCACAATGAAAAAGAAAAAAAAAACATTTAGCACTGGAGTATAACTCGCACTTTGTGGAAAAATGTATTTGATAAAATCCAACACCAAGAACGGACATGTCATCGTTAAAGGCAATTTAAAATAAAAATAAAAATACAGAACAACCCACTGAATAACTCTATGATATGCTAACGTTACACGACGCATAAACAAAGAACTGAGAACGCGCCTGGTATGTTTACGTAACATAACTGTAGCATAAAGAATATTCTTACAAGTTTACAAAACCATCATTGTCACTCCAAATCACTAAATCCAAAGAAATCTTCATCCTCTGTGTAACTTTTAAAAAACTCCAAAAACTCTGGAGGTAGAATTTGCGGCGGTTCCTCTTTTACATCGCTTACGTCAAAGTTATCGTCAGTTACTGTTATCAGGGTGGCCCCGTGGTCCAGTGGTTAGCACGTTGACCTCACAGTGCAGAGGTACCGGGTTCAAATCCAGCTCCGGCCTTCCTGTGTGGAGTTTGCATGTTCTCGCCATGCCTCCGTGGGTTTTCTCTGGGTGCTCCGGTTTCCACCCACATTCCAAAAACATGCATAGCAGGTTGATTGAACACTCTAAATTGGCCCTCGGCATGATGTGAGCGTGGATGGTGGTTCATCTCTGTGTGCCCTGCGATTGGCTGGCAACCGGTTCAGCGTGTCCCCCGCCTACTGCCCAAAGACAGCTGGGATAGGCTCTAGCACCCCCCTCAACCCTTGTGAGGATTTAGCGGATCAGAAAATGGATGAATGGATGGATGCTGTAATCAGTTACTGCCAATGTGGAAAGTAACAAAACAGGCCTGGACGGCCCTCTTGCGGTTTAATGTGAAAATAACACCTGAAATTATAACACGTGTTTATAATTAAAAAAAAAAAAAAAGTAAAAGTCGCACCCCGGCCAAAACATAAAAAAAATACAATTTATAGTCCAAGAAATAGGGTACTATCGCCGTATGTTTACCAATAACTCACATACACAAAATATAATTGCATCTTGAGTTACAAATGCTCCTTTTTACATACAGTTCGAGTTACAATTGTCGAAGAACAATGATGTCACTACGTACTATTTTCAATTTATGAACGTTCTTGGTATGAACGAGCACAATTCTGATTGTTTACATATTTATTTACATCTTTGGGAAAAGCTCAATACAGGACCGGCTTCCACGTTAGTTTCAACGCGGCCGCTTCTGGCATCTGTGATTGGGTGAATACATCATATACATAGGTGGAAACAATGCTGTGGCAGCTCCATGACATGATTATGTCTCATCCTGTTTTGCGTCTACCTGTCTGAAGCAGAGGAAAACCACAAACTTGCGCAACGATGCATTTGCTTTGCAACCCTTATAGATAGC
Source organism: Hippocampus zosterae (assembly GCF_025434085.1). Taxonomy (NCBI): domain Eukaryota; kingdom Metazoa; phylum Chordata; class Actinopteri; order Syngnathiformes; family Syngnathidae; genus Hippocampus; species Hippocampus zosterae. The sequence goes on from NC_067462.1 coordinate 18,856,452, forward strand.
AGGATGTGCAATACAAGTTAAAACAGTTGAGAATTTTCAGATGTCACAAAGACAATGGCGATTTGTGGTTGGATGATCATGAATACGGAGGTGGATCTCCCTCCTACATATGCAACAACTTTTGCCTTCACTCACGGACAAACATCACTTGTTTTCAAATCACAGCAATGCGTTATGCATATTGTCGATGAAGGTTACTAGTACGTATCGCGAGAAGAATTATAACAGATCCATCCGCTTGTGGGGAAACTGATGTCATAAAAGTAAGGTTGCCACCCATTCCTAAAATACAGAATTGTACACAGGACCTCCTGCTGGCGTCTGTCTTGAAACTTTTCCTGGCACACGTGGTCGATTTATTTGACTTGAGAGAGGAATCACCACAAACTGCACATTCTTTTTTTATTAAATAACTGTTTTGTGTGTTTATTCATTTTTTTCCCTCACAGTACCTCTGTCCGAATGTGCCACGTGGGCTGTGTGAACATCTCAAGCCTTGAATGTGACTTCAGCAGCCTTAACAACTTCCACCCCAGTGTGTATGGAAGGTATATCGCCCGAGTACAAGCACAGCGTGGGACAGAGCATTCTTCTTGGGTGGAAAGTCAAGAGATGGTCTTGGAAAACGATTGTGAGTATTTATCTTTATTTATGTTTTAGTATGAACTATTTTAGAAAACATTGGGCACGTGTATGAAAAAATACATCTTTTGACTTGAATGGATAACTGTTCACTGTAGTAGCCGCTGTCCCTGAAAGGGTTCAAGTCCATGTCATCTGTAAAAAATTGTTTTGAAATATTTTTTACACTTTGGAATGCAGTTGCTAAAAATGTGTGCCAAGACTGAGAACTCAATTTTAAATAGGTTCTTCTGTCTTGATTTTTTGGGGCATGGCTGAAATGGGCCCAAGTGTCACACTTGGGCCCCAGGCATGAGTCACCCCTCCTCCACTAAGGACTTGTGCGGCCCGGTGATGTCGTCAGGCGACTGCTCAGCAGTCACACAAGGTTAATTGGCATACAATGGCCTGCTAAGGGCTGGGTGTGTCAATAAATGCTACAATCGGAATTGGAGCTTGTTTATTTTCATGGTGTCGTGTTTCGTATCGCAAGGCACCAGCGTACTTCAAATAAATATTTAACATGATAGTACTCAAATAATACTAAATTGTTGCGATGCCGTTATTTATTCTTTTTTTTCTCTTTAGCTGTGATTGGTTCACCCAACGTGTTGCTCATTTCCAATGGGGCTACAATTACAATTTCAATTAAAGATCCAGCATTTGCAGTCTCAGACCTCAGGAGTGTCTATCGCACGGCCAGCTACAACATCACTTACTGGAAAGATGGTCAGAATGAAAAGGTGAGCTCGATAGACTTAGTGTTGTGAGCCCTTATTCAATCATCCATGAAATGTATTTTAATGGACAGCAAACTCCAGCACACCAACAATCCGATTGAAGATGAGCTCTATAGAAGATGGACGGATGGACAATACAAATGAGCCAAAGGAGGCTATTGCCCAGGACATTATTCGGATATCTATCTACTGTGTCCATTTAGCCACATATGTCATATGGATGCTATAAATCAAACCTTCCTGCGGTGTGCTCTGAATAAGTAAAAATAGTTCAATCATGGTGGCCTGGCAGTAACCGAATTCCCGTGTGTAGTCTTAACATCCATTTTTTGTTGGTATAAAAGGTTATCTCCTTATTGTATGCACCGTATTTTAGGCGTACCTAAAATCCTTCAATTTTCCCAACAGCCGACAGTGTGCCGTATAATCCGATGCGCCTTACATATGGTGTTCGTTGTAGTCTCTTTATAGTCCCCATTGAGTTGTTTCCCTGTGAGTGTTCCTCTGCCAACTCGCAGTGATTATTAGCAGGAACCAATTGTCACGTAAAAGGGTTCCGCCCAAAACTAATTGACATGTGTATTCGCCAACACACACTCAAACGGCCAACTCATGTACTTTGTGAGCTCTGCGCAGCAATTATGAAACAAAGACCATCAGACCAAAAGCATAGTTAACTACCGACTAAACAAAGGAGGGAGACAAGCAAGACTTCTACGGATATTTAGCCACTTGTGGATGTGAGCCCAGGAGGTTTGTGTGGCTTTTTGTTTCATCAATTGTCTTCAGAACTTTTGAATATTTTAAACGTTCTGTAAACTATTTAAGAGTATTTCTGTAAAGTTCTTTGTTACGACTGCAGCGGTTAAGAAGGCTCTATATAAATAAAGCTGTATTGTATTGTATTCCCTTTCGCGTAACTCCATCTGGTGGATGCATAGCGCAACCACAGCCACTATTGTGGCTTCCCTTCTATGCGCCTTATAATGCAGTGTGGAAACGATTTTAAAATAGGCCATTCTTTGAAGGTGCACCTTTATCAGAAGCGCCTTTTAGAACAGAAAATACGCTACCTTAATTTTTTTTCCTCTCTTACTTGCTCTGTCATCTGCTGTTGAATTAACAGAGAAACCCCCCTTTCCCCTTCTCCCCACGGCCCTCCTTTTTGTTTTGGCTTCTTACAGGCAAAAACCATCAGCAGTATACTGCAAAACCAAATATTTCTAAATGACTTGGACCCTTGGACAAAGTATTGTGTCCAGGCTCAAATCATTGCAGAAAGGAACATCAAGCCCAGCAAGCCCAGCAGAACAGTATGTGAGAGCACCACCGGTGGTAAGTATCATTCTCAAGTCAGATTGTTTGTTTTCACTTTCTATCAAGGTGTTAATCTGTCTATAACCTGAAATGGTTAAATATGTACGGGGGTAAACCCCAGTGTTGAGCAGGTTTGCGCAATCCACAACATATATTATTCTTCTTGTTGCTCTTGTTGTTGCCTTTCTCAGGCATCTGTGTACATTTTTTTCTCTTTTTTTGGGTTTTTATTTGACAGTCATTTTGGTTGTGTTGTTAGAGCTTGTGCCATCAAAGTGGTACTTTAAAAAAACAGTGTCTTTTACTCTTGTTTATTATCTGTTGACATAATTTGCACCCTTTGGACACCTTCATAGATAAAAATATGCATGCAAAAACTATGGCTCTTAAATCATGATACATCAATAGTGTGTGTGTGTGTGTGTGTGTGTGTGTGTGTGCGTGTGTGTGTGTGTGTGTGTGTGTGTGTGTGTGTGCATGCATTATTTGAAAACTGTTTTTCTACGAGATATTTTGAATCGTTTTTTTTCCCACTGGAAACTTGTGTTTTATTGTATTTATATTTGTTTCATCAATTTAATTGTAATCTCCTGTTTAAAGTCCATCCATTCATCCATCTATCCATTTTCCGATCCACTTATCCGGACAAGGGTCGCAGGGGGTTCTGGAGCCTATCCCAGCTGTCTTTGGGCAGCCTGAACTGGTTGCCAGCCAATCGCAGGGCACACAGAGACAAACCACCATTCACGCTCACACTCAAACCTAGGGACAATTTAGAGTGCTCAATCATCCTGCCATGCATGTTTTTGGAATGTGGGAGGAAGCCGGAGTACCTGGAGAAAACCCACGCAGGCTTGGGGAGAACATGCAAACTCCACACAGGGACTCGAACTTAGGACCTCTGCGCTGTGAGGCAGGCGTGCTCACCACCGTTCCGCCCAAGTCAGAGATTGTTGATGTGATAAGTGAAAAATATTCATTCGTTTAGAAAAAAAAACTTTCATCCATGATGATTTTTGGTAGCAGTGTACATTTTTGCCTCAAAGGTGTCCAAAAGTAGTGAAATTGAAGAGCCCCAGGTATGGTAAGAAATCTAAACAATGCATCTTCTTTTTCTTGCAGAGAACACCAAAGCGAAAGCTGTATGGGTGCCTGCACTGGTAACGTTTCTGGTCATGGCAATGGCGGTCACTCTTGTGGGTATTGCAGTTGTTTATCGAAGAAGGATTTCCCATTTTCTTTGTCCAAAAGACAAACTGCCTGCGGTGTGTATCCATATTATTTCTATATTTCTATATATTTTTTCATGTCATGGGAGGAGGGGTACAGTTTGAAGTGCGTGGCGCAAGTAACCATCTAGTTGGCTGCATGTCATTTTGAACTACCGCTCAAACAGAACCTGTTTTGTCTTTCTAGCACCTGTTGGCAACCCCGAGCTCATCTCTCTACTGGGCCATGCACAACTCTGACCAACTTGAAGAGCTCTACAATTCAGTCAACGTCATTGCAGAGGATAAGTCTGTGGAATAATGGCAGAAAAGTCCTTGGAAGAATCGTGGACACACCACCTGCAGAAAGCTTGTCACCGAGACAAGACGCGAAGGCCTCCAGAATAAGCAATCGAAAATCAGATTCATTGCAATTCTGAGCGGTTATCCCAAACGTTGAAAGAACGCTAGGCTTTGGTTCTCCAAAGGTTAGTTGAAGCCAAAATTGTTTGAAAGTGTTGCATACTGGTTATGCAGTCAAACCAAATGATTACAGAACGTTACACTACCAAACACTTTTTGGTTCCCAGGAACATAAGCTTCTTGCTGCGGTCATGTTCCATGCAGGTTATGTTTAGCCAGGTTTCAGATATGTGCAGAACTGAGTTTCAAGACACCAAATTAGCAGTGAAAACCTAGTGATAAAAAAAAAATGTAGCGGCACAGTTCTTTTATTTTTGTACTGTGGTTTTATTTGTCTGTCTGTTTTGTGTGAAACTCAATCAACTATCTTTGATTCAAGTTGATTTAAGTACATCAGGAAAAACCCTGAACTCTCCCTTAAAATCGTTATAAATGTGTCACAAATTTCAATTCAAAATTTCTGAAATGTTTGCTTGATGTCAGGTAAAGGAAGTTTGTAATTTATTTAATGTAAATGTATATACAGTATATATATTTGGTAATGTGTACATTTTATAGGTGCAACGGTTAATCGACAATAAATCAATAATTCCATCCATCCATCCATCCAGCCACCAATTTTCTACCGCATTTCTAGGGTCAGGTCGCAAACGCAGCAGGTTCAGCAGCCCAACTTCATGGACCACCTTTCCGTGGTGTCGGGCAAATCTAAGAGTCCCCGATCACAACTACGCAAATGTTTTTTTTTTTTCCTTTCTCCCTCTCAACTCAACTTCTACGCGTACATCAACAACAACAGCAGCTTCAGCAGGGAAACCGAGACTTCTCTCTCCTCAACCACTTCTTCCAATTTCTCCGGAGGAATCCCAAGGCATTTCCAGGCCAGCCGGGTGAATAGTTTTCTTCAGCGTGTCCTGGGTCGACCCTCGGGACCTCCTGCTGGTGGGACATGCCCACAACAAGGAGGCATTCAGGAGGCATCCTAATCAGATGCCCAAGCCACCTCATCTGGCTCCTCTCAATGTGGACGAATAGCGGCTCGGCTTTGAGTCGGCTCAGCTCCGTCTTTACCACATCAGACCAATCCAGAGTCTGCATTACATCAGACGCTGTACTGATCCACCTGTCGCTCTATCCTACCCTCACTTGTCAACAAGACCCCAAGATACCTGAACTCCTCCCCTCGGGGCAGAATCTCATCCCCAACCTGGAGAGGACACTCCACCCTTTTTATCCCAACTGCTTTACACTCGGCTGCGAACTGCTCCAGTGAGAGTTGGAGATCATGGCTTGAAGAAGCCATCAGTACCTCATCAAAGCAGAGATGTACCGGTAATACTAAGGCCACCAAAGAGGACCCCCTCAACACTTCGGCTGCGCCTAGAAAGTCTGTCCATAAAGGTTGCAAAGGGCAGCGTTGAAAACCCTCAACTGGACACAAATCTGACTTCCTGCCGGCAATTTTTCCCAATTTTCTGATATGTTCTGGACTAAGCTAACATACCTGTCGACATTTCGGAGCGCCAACCTGTATAAACTACCAAAAAAATCCTAATAACATACCAAAGCATTTTATATGTCAAAATAACGGCAGAAAAAAACCCCACGAAATTTTCAATTATATTTATGGTAGATCTCCATAACACAATGTCTGGTTAATGTCTAATCATCATTCTACTTAGTGGCATTACTGTGTTCAGAGTTGTATTTCTGCGTTACTTTTTTCACCAACTCCAAATGTTGACCCATCGGCTCGAAGTTACAGCATCCATTCATATTTGTATTCATATTCATATTGTAAATTTCCCCAGTGTGGGACGAATAAAGGATATCTTATCTTATCTTATTTACTTTGGAAATGAAAGCATTCGAGTAGACTAGCACTATTCTGGGCAAAAGCAAACGGAACTACCTGTTGGGGGGGGGGGCGGAAACTTTCAGAATCCGTATGATTTGTGCGATACGGCCATATACGTAAGATTCACCATAAAATCTGTATGAACTATGGCTAAAACCGTATTAGTTGACAGGTATGTAATAACTGAATCATAATTAATTTGTGTGTGCACTGCTAATTTTAAATAATGTTCTGTTTCAGAATAAAGGAATGGAAATGTAAACATTTTTTATCCAATTCATTGACTAATCGACAGACATTAAATGCTTATTAAAATAATCATTATTTGCTCTCCTAATTAATTTTAATAATCTGTGTATCCATTTTCGATATTGCTTGTCCTCATTTGGTCACTGACCCGTAGTCCTCACATCGACACGATTGACGAGGTTTTTTTGTTGTCTCTGAAGTGATTTGACTCGGACTTCTTGACATTTGACTCAGACTTTTCTCGGACTCGGTCATTGGATTTACAGAATATTTTTATCGAATCAACAAAGTTCAACGGCTACTCCCTGGTGCCGACTCTCCTCCTCGTCTCCCCACTGAGGTCGACCACCATTGTTTTTGAAATTGTTGTTTATCTGCACACATTGTTAATAAAGAAAAGGGTTACCGGTACATGCCATCTAAGAAGAGTGTTAAGCACAATGAAATGAGCACTTTGTGTTTGTGGTATTTGTATTTTTCTATTTTAACGTTTACCCTTGATCTCATCTGGACTTGGAGTTGGACTCAGACCTTTGTGACTTGGACTTAACTTGAATTCGATCAAGGTGGACTTGACTACAGGCCAGCCATAAGCTTGTGTCTATCCCAGCCGAATTTGGGAGAGAGGCGATGTATACGCTGGTCTGAAGAAACTTGAGTGCACAAAGCATTGTGGAGAGGAAAAAATACAATCAACAAATGCGGAGGACCTTCTGGATTGGATGGAAAATGGAAAACATCTGTTGAAATCTGGGGTGCCTTGGGCCATTTTGGAGTTACATCTTCCCTCGGAGGGGCCGTTAGAACAGTGATACCAAATAAATGTTTCATCATCTCATCATATTATAACTTGTACACAACAAATTGATCGATTACTCATTTTGAAATCAGTCAAGTAAACTGTAACAGTTCATTCAATTATTGTACAAGAGTGTAAACAGGGTAAGAAAATTATTGCTAAATATCCAAGTTATTTATTACACCTGACAATTTGACATTTATGTATAGATTTGAGCAAGGATCATGGAAGTTGACGTGCATGATTTGCTTCCGTGGGCCACATAAAATGACGTGGCGAGTCGTATCTGGCCTTGAGTTTGTCACCTGTGGTTGAAGTAATAGTTGATGCATCAGTAGAAGGGGACTGGATCAGACCACGGTGCTGTCATACAAGGTTGAGATTGATAACACAGAAACTCATTTGAAAGTTAAACATTGTTTTGAAAATGATTTTTGTTCATTGCAAACCATACAATAAAATTCTTTCCAAAATAGGTGCAGAAGACTTAGAACCTGTGATTAAACAAAACAAAACAACCCCCCCCCCCCCGCCCCCCAAAAAACGCTTAATTGCTAGAATATCGATAATGCGTTTGTTGTGCGGACATATCGAAGGTCTATTTTGCAATGGATATTATGTTAGCTTATTTGATAAACTTTCAGAATGCAGTTGAAAGAAAGAGCGTATGAAACCAAGTTTCTCGGATTAGTAATAGACTCAAAACTATGTTGGAAACCACATATCGATAACGTATGTAGCCGGGTCTTTGGAAAGACTGGACTGGACACAAAATAATTTTTAGGTGGGCTTTATTCCCGACTGAACAATGAAGAATTGTTCAGCATTAAGATGAAAGACTGAGATCTTAACTGAATTTTAAAAGAGGTCGAACAGGGATCTAAGAGACTAAAGAAAATTATTTAACAGATTACAGACAATTACACCACAATAGACAACAGCAGTGGCTTGTCGATATGTTTCGGTGTGTGGGGTGTGTACAAAGCACGTGGTCAAACATAAATGATCTCCCCTGCTGTACAGCTGTTCACACGACTCACTAGTGGTAGATGTCAAACTCCAACCCAAACCACTCCAGATATTGTGCTCTGAATATCGCCAGGGTTACGAGGACGATCATGGGTGTATCAAGTTGGGACTTACAGTGGGCACAGTTCAGCGACTACCCTCCTTTACGTGCATGTCACCCTTTCTGGTCTGATTCTCACACGCTGCATATGTTCCCGCGTGTTTTGATCTAGTGTGGCTCTTAAAGTGACAGTGCTACATTTGTTAAACAAGGAAGCCTTCACTACAAGCATCTAAGTAAGGTTCACCTGGTTACACGTAAAAAGAAAAATAGCCAAGACCGTAGGGATCCTCTACAAAACCAAGGAAGTTCTAAATAAGAGATCTTCGTACACATTATACACTTCATTATTATGACCATATATGACCTACTGTGTGGAAATATGGGGAAATGCCTGCAAAACAAACACACTCCCTATTCTCAAACTACAAAAAAAAAGCAATTCGAATTATTAATAGATCAAAATATACGGAACCCACAAATCCACTATTTATCAAATTACATACGATGAAATTTTATGACCTGGTTGACTTTAAAATCGCCCAATTAATGTACAAAGCACACAATAACCTGCTCTGCCAAAACATTCAGAAGTTTTTCGAAATTCGAGAAAGCAACTATGAATTAAGAGGTACCAACTTATTCAAAAAACTCAAAACAAGAACAAACATCAAGCAAAGAAGTGTATCTAGCAAAGGTGTTAATCTGTGGAATAATCTCGAAACGGACCTGAAAATAAGTAAATCGCTTGCTGAGTTCAAAAACAAATTCAAAAAAATAGTACAAACAACTTACATCAATCAGAGTTAAAATGATAAATTCTAAACATTAAATATAATGATAAATCAGAACTAAGTTGATAAATAGAGAAAGGTATTGCAATATCCATTATGAATACAAGAGAAAATTGACACAAGAGTGCCAGGGTGAGGATATATATAATCCCGATACAAACCAAAAGTTGTGAAAATATCACGGTTAAGGGTAAAGTATGAGCCTTAATGGAGACTTCTTCTTACTTTTTCTTTTCTGATTGATATAAAAATGATTTAGTAGATATAAACTCAGAACGGGGTAGGACTAGATAAGTTTTTTACTTCATCCTACTCCCTTGAACATAATAACTGTGTTGAATGAAGACTGATTTCTTTCTTTTTAATTTTTTATCTACCTTAATTTCTGTCAAATTATTACTGTATATGTTTTATGTTCAATAAACAAACAAACAAAGTTGTGCATGAATTTGGCAGTTCAGACTTTGACACAATTCTTGTTATGGAACAGGCAGACAAGAATACAGAAAAACACCAACAGAAAAAAATACACAGATTGCAAATTACAAATACGATATGTAGATGTAAAGAAGTAGTGAAATGAAACAAAACAAAAAACACTAGTACAAAAGAAGATTGAAAAGAGTTAGTTTTAAATCAGGATTAAGCTTCAGGAGCTAGACAAGAAAATCGAGTGTTTCACAATACAATACAGTACAATACATCCATTTTCACAACAGCTTCAGCTGTAACAAAGTGACAAGCAAACACCTCATAAACGACACTATTTAAAGAACAAAACATACAGTAATTGACAGGTAGTAAGTCATCTGTAAGGATTTAGGGTTGTAATAGGCGTAATGTTTCAAATCCAGACAAATGTGAAAGAAAAACAAAACCGCAATTACCTGTTGGGGAGATTCATGTCCACTTCCTGGTTAATGCCAAGGTGCCCTTGAGCAAGGCACCCTCCACAACTCCCCACTTTAGAAAGTGCAGCACCGTTTCCGCATACCGTTCACTCTCTCCTTGCACTCTTGTGAAATGCTTCCCCGGTTGCCGGTCTGTGAATCTGAATGGATTTTCCCCATTTTTTGCATCCGTTTATCACCCTCCTTGTAAATTATTTTTAAAAAGTGATACCACTCCAGTCCACACGGTGGCAATAACGCACCTACAGCTCTTTGACTGCCGTTTTGAGATGGAGATTGGAGAAGGCTTCCCATTTGGGACCGACAAGAACGCGAGTTGTTTTTCAGATATAAATCTCGCCCCATCTTGAACCAGAAGAGAACAAGTAATGGAATACATGACTACACATAACGGCACGTTCCGTGACCATTTAATTTTCCTTTTGCTATCTCTTTTTGTGAGGATTCATGCAAGTCATGGTAAGTTTTTGTTTATTTGCCTGACGTTAGTGCGTTTGTACTGTGACCTAACAATGCTGTCTTAACAATTTGACGTCTAGGAAACATAGTACTGTACTTGTAGACAGGAAGTTGTATTTATTTATTTATCGACAGGTTGATTTTTGTTGGTGTATATATATATTTTTATAAAAATGTAGAATCTTTGAGGCATATCGATGGCAAAAAAAACCCATCTTCGGCTAAGTCTAAGAACAGAAATAACAGATCAAGTGACACCCAATTTTGAGTTATAGTTGGAACACATTAAATAACCCATATGCGCCGGTACACAGTAGTAGTCTTTTTGCGGGTAGCGATAACACGAAAGTCAAGTTGTCCTTTTTTGTTTTAGTGAGTGAAGCGCTGCCTCCGCCACGGAATGTAGTTTTGATTACCTTAAACACCAATTACACACTGAAGTGGGACTGGAACGAGACGACTTCGAAGACGGAAGCTGTTTCGTTTTCGGTCCAATATATTTCGTGAGTAGAACTGCATACTGTATTACAATTTTGAGCGGTGTCTGTGAATGAGACCTTTTCATTGGTTTAGATACATTACTAAATCAAACGTCTTTTGTGGAAACATCAATTTTTCATGTGAGAAAAAATATAGCAACTTCTGACCGAGGTCGTTTGTTATGCGGGAGTGTCCTGTTTGGCTCAATCGCAACTGTATTTATGGAGCACTTTAAAACAATCATAGCTGTGTACAAAGTGCTGCGCATGTAGCAAAAATAAACCATACAACAAATTAATAATAAAGACAGTAGATTGCACAAAAACAGTAAAACTAGAAATCAAGTCTCCTGCTGAGTCAAAAGCCAAATAATAAAAACGAGTTTTGAGACAAGTTTTAAAGATAGGCATTTTTTGTTGTTGTTGTTGTTCTTGTCTTTCCAGGATCTACAAGCTCGATTCCAAGAAAAGGCACAACTGGTCTATTGCCTGTGACAAGACGTATTCCAAGTCTTGTGACCTTACCGCATATAACCTGCACTATTTGGGCATGTACATGGTGCGTGTACGCACCAATGACAATCACAGTCATTCAGACTGGGTGCAGAAAGAATTTTGTCCAGAGAAGCATGGTAAGTAATTGTAGGAAAGTGAAAAATGAAAAATTAAGACACTTCAATTCCTTCTGTCCACTTTCTTTTGGGCAAGCCACCTTTTGCTGAAGGCGGCCGTATGTCTGTATTGTATCACTTTGGTGTAATGCTTGTAACAGCCGGCGGTGGGCAATTTACAAAATGTTCTCAGTCCGTTATTCATTATTCGTCAGCCGCCTTGGCGCCTGCCTGTAATCATTTGTCCGTCATTATTTCAAGCCGAACCAAACTGTAATCATCAGTCAGTCACTCCATCGTTGCGTCAGTAAATTTCACCGGTCCGCCAAGTCATTTCCAATCCGTCGGTCCCACCCCCGCCACCCCCCAAAAAATGCGATGAAAAATCAAATTAGATTAAAATGGTGTTGCAGTGCTTTGTATATATTTCAATTTGTCAAAATCAGGGGTCACCAACCTTTTTGAGAGTGAGAGCTGATTGTGTGAAGGGCTATCAAATTGATACCACGTCCGAAATAACATTTGTCCAAATTACATTTAATAATATGAGCATGTGTTACTTTTCATACATGATGATTCAGCCGGCGGGAGGAGATTAAGATTAAGATATCCTTTATTTTTCCCGCAATGGGGAAATTACATTCAGAATTCAGAAAGGGAAAAAAAAGGGGGGGGGGGGGAGCTTCATTGGAAGGGAATAAGCTGACAGCCTACTCGGGGGTCAGCAACAAGCGGCTCTTTAGCGCCCCCAAGTGGCTACCTCGTGCTTTTTCAAAAATGTTTGAAAATGCAAAAAGATGGGACGGAAATATATATTTGGGGTTTCTGTCGGAGGACAAATATGACACAAAGATTAACATTTTCCGATGCTGTAAAAACGTGTCGAATAAATATGAAATGTCAACATTTCATCAACGACTATTTCCGTCATAGCCTGCGACACACGCTTCTATTAGCAGGGCGAGATGTCAGGGGCCGTTGAAAAAAAAAAAAAAAAATTAGCTGCCTTTCATGTACAATTCACCGAGGGTACTTGCTAAGAATGGGAATCTGGGCGGCCAAGAGAAGCATTTTTAAATGGTACACATGAGCTACGATAGTTAGCACGTGGCTAAAGTGCGTCCCGTGCCTCGTTCATCTTAGCGGCCGTTATGGCAGTTGTTCATTACTGCACGCGTGTAAGTGTGTGCGTATGCGCGCGTGTGCAGTAACGGGTCGATCGCAGAAGGTTGGTTGTTCGAAAAGTAGATCTTCCGTCAAAAAGTTTTGGGCACCCTTCCTCCACAGGATGGCAGGGGGTAAAATACTTTTTTAATCATGAATACTCGTGTATTTGTAGCCAACTAAGTCATGTTGATAGAAGGCTAATATACAGTCAAACCTCGGTTTTCGAACGTCTCGGTTCTCAACCAAAAATTTTACGTTTTTTATGCCTCGGATGATGAACAAATTTCGGTGCTCGAACAAACTGAGCGCACTTGAATGCACCATTTGACTCCTCTCGCCTTCCTTACACGATCTCGCCTTCCTTACGGCGAGACGAGGAAGTCGACGCTTTCTCGTGTTGCTTTCCGTTGTGAGCACACGTGTTCAGTAAACATTTTTATTTTAAAAAGAGCGTGGTTTCGGTTTTCGAACCATTTCGGTTTTCGAACAGCCTTCTGGAACGGATTATGGACAAAAAACGAGGTTTGACTGTAGCTCATATAGACACATACAGCATGCATTGCCTTCATTATAAGGATTTTCATTTTTTGAGGCTCCAGACATAATTGTTTTTTGTTTATTTTGGTCCGAAATGGCTCTTTCAACATTTTGGGTTGCCGACTCGTGGCCTACATGAAGGGTGTGGGGTGGGCGATGAACACTCAAACTCATGCGTTGACAGTACTCAATCGCAAAGTGAATGCGGTGGTCAAGTCGCTTCGCAAAATGGAAAAGAATGAAGAGTAGTTGGCTCGGCCTGGAAAATTGATTGAGGATTCAACAAATTGACCCCATTTTTGTTAGGCTCAAACCATGCTCCCATTTAAAGAGAGTGGTTGGAGTCTGGTGGGGGGTAGGGGTGGGGGAGTCTCCTTCTTTTCCCTATTGTTTTCTATTCACAACATCAAACCGCCAGGCTTCCCGTTCTGTCACCCCCTGTTGGTCATTGTTTTTTTGATGTTCCTCTGGACAGATTGTAACTGTGAAAGTAAATTCCTTGTATGTTTTACACACTTGGTCAATAAATCTGTTTCTTATCTGCCCCCATGAACCCATTTAATCCCAAAATGTTCTCAGACATTTAAAAGTCAAAATGAGGTGTCATTGGTAGCCCTTTTAAGTAATCAGTAATAAACATTTTTCGAGCCATGTAAATGAAATCATTGTTGTCCTTCACAAATGTGACCGGTGGGATTAAATGGGTTAAGAATATGAGCAAAATCTTGGGCCTAACAAGTCACCGTAGCCTGACATCATGGGAAATATTAGCCCGTCGTGAATGTTGGTCATTCGTCATCCAATGTCTTTTGTTTAGGTACTCCAGTGCCAGTATGTTGGGGGTCAAATCAGCTCTAATAACAGTAGAAACACGGGTTTGTATTTTTGGTGCTGCCCTTGTCATTTCTGTCCAATGAAAGCACAGATCGTCACAAGTGTCCATCTTTACAGAATACAGTGGTACCTCTACTGATGAAATTAATTTGTTCTGGAAGAAATTTCTTAACTAGAAAATTTTGTAAGTTGGTTTCTTTTTAACGCGTTTTCCATGTAAATGCCCTAATCCGTTCCAACCACCACACCCCCAATTCAGACGTTTAAAAAAAAGCATTAAAATGTTAGATTATTGCACAATAAATTAGGGTTGAGCATAGTGTAAAGAATAAAAAAATATAATCATTTAACTTTTAACTGTATCCTTATTGTTTTTTGCCCTCTTTTGTTCATGTTCTCTCTCAGAAGTGGTTTTTGCCTGGTGTTTTGTGAAGAATTGAACCAAGGGCATTTGTTTTTGTCTGCTTTTAACAATCCTTCTAAAATGTCCAAGGCAAACATCGGCATAGTGTGCGATCGCCCCGACTAGTAAACACTTTTTCTGGGTGATTCACATTTACGTAAAACTCTCAGAACACCTCATTGCCCGAGGGGTGAATGACAAGGACGCTGCATCGACACGTCTATCAACACACACAGACACATAACGATAAAAGTCCCACTTAGCCAATGGGATGCCAAAATGATGTTCGGTAGTAGCCAATGGCAGAGCAGCTATAAGTTTGTTGCGTTCAGGAAACTCGGAGCTGCGAGTAGCAGTCCATATTGTACTTTTACCTTTCATATCTTGAAATTTATTTCGTAACAAGAGGCAATATTTTTCTTTTGAGATGTTTCGTAACTTGAAAATTTCATATGAAGAGACGTTCGTAATTTAGAGGTACCACTGTATAGTTCACTTGGAAAAAGCACAGTGTGAATACGAACCTCAACAAACTTATTTTCTTGTCTCATTTAGAGGGAGGAAATTTCATCTGTGCTGTATCTTGCACACACAGGCTATTTGCCCAAAAAGTTGTACTTGACTTGATGTAAAAACTGGGTCCACTTTTGGTTAGGACAAACAGGGGGCCAAAGGACCTTTCTGGTGTGAATACATCCCTAACCTTGTTCAGCAATCTAACTTCACCTTTTGAACAGCTGCTTGGGTTTGTGCCAGATCCGAATATAAGACGGCCCTGATTATAAGACTACCCCCTCTTTTTCAAGACTAAAGTTTGAAAAAAGACTTCAGTCTTTTTATACAGAAAATAATTACAGTAGATCTGAAACTAATGATTCTAACAATGTATTTGAGAGAAAAAGCATGCTATTTTGCCTCATTCAAATCTTAATATCTGAACATTTAAATATGTAAACTGAAGTGCAAATCACATTCGTAAATGAATGGCTTCTGGTTTTTAAATGTAAATTACATCATAACTTCTCCTCAGCTGCCGGTTAACCTGGTCGATCTTTGACACACTTTTCCAGATTGTTGCTACGTTTCCCCATTTTCTGTTATCTCTTTTTTTATTTTTCTTCTTTGTGCTACCGCTATTTTTATTTTTATTCCTCGTGACAGGGGTTCACTTTGGCCTGGGGAGTCACGTTCAGCATTTGCTTCAATGATATCTGGCGCCATCTAGCGTTGTGAATGGGTGTAATGACTAAACTCCGAATATAAGACCACCGCCACTTTTTCAGTCTTATTTCAATGCAAAAAAAACCTATATTCAGGCCAATCCATTACTTAAAAAAAATTGTGACGATGTGTCAAGGGCTTTTACGAACACTGCGTTCATGTGAATCAAAATGGCATGAAAATCCCTCGGATCAAAATCCTCCCCCACGTTTGGGTGGCCAAGAAGTGAGAACCCTATGTAGCATCGCCCCTGCTGTAACCCCGATACTTCACTGCGGGTCATTTTCTCAGTTCCTTGTCTTCATTTATGCCACATGTATCCGGGGTTATAAATACTATTAATTGTTGAAGCCACTGATTTTCAGATCTCCTTTCTCTTCTGTCTTTGTAGCTGCAGTTGGTCCACCATCCAAAGTGGAATTGGCTGTTTCTGTGAACAACCTCGATGTTTTGATCTCCGATCCACTGACCAGTTCAAATCGCTCGATGAAAGTGAATCTTCCCAAGATGTACTACAACATTGTGTACTCGGAACATAATGCAAACAAGCGGGTAGGAACTTCCAACTTTAAAGTTTCTCGTACCCACACAAATTTTATTCGCTTTTCTCATGAAGGTGGAAAGTTCATTAACATCTTACCTCGCAGGTGCAAATTTAACTGTACAATCGATGATAAATGGGGTACATTTATATTGCAGATTTATTTCCTAGGTATAGATTTCCAAGGTACACTGAAACTCCTCTACAACAAAATCATGAACTTTCTTGCAACAGGGGGTTTTCACTGTAGCAAATTTAATCTCAGATGGAAACACACACACACACACACACAAACGTATGTGTACACACACACACAAACATACAGGTATGTGTGCTCTTTATTTGTATTCCAATAGTGCATAAGTATGAGCATACACTTATTTGACACTTCATATAGTCAGTGTAGAAAGAAAAAAAGGGAAAGAAATTTACGATCAGCATTCACTTTCACTTACAACAATTTCGTGGGTAATGTCTTTTGTTTCCTCCGTCTTTCATTTTGATCACTTTTACCCTCTCTTCCAGCATCAGAGCTCTTCCTGTCTTAGCTGCTTGACGTCCAAAGGTCCGTTTTGTAGCCATTTTAGCACTGCAACGTCCATACTCGTCTGAATCTAACAATAACAAATACTTCCTGGACTACTGCGCATGTGTAAACCAGTGTGGTGATTGCTGTTGCCGTTTACGAATGAATCTTCGTTGTAGTGAATCTCGTCGCGAGGCAAGAGCAGACAAAAAGATTTATATATATGTGTAGGACAACGGGGAGTTTTTTTGTTGTATGGAGGGCAGGAAAGTGGGAATGGTGTTAATGCATCAAGATTTTTTCACACTATGGGGTATTTTCGCCCATGTAGGTTTCATTGTAGAGGAGTTTCACTGTACCATCATTTCCAGACTATAGAGCGCACCTGATAATAAGTCACACCCACTACATTTTTAAAGGGAAACCCATTTTCTCCACACACAAGCCACACCTATCTATAAGCCACAGGTGACCAAATTGTAACATGAGATATTTGCAAAGAAAGACGGGACACAGAAAGAAGTTTCACCGTTTAATAACATACCGTAACTTTTGTTTCACTACGGCAATAAAACAGCACTCACGCGGCTGGTTTAAATAAGTAAAAGAAAATTAAAGGCACCGTTACCTGTCAAGTAATGCTTTGTTTTAAAATGAAAAAAATCCTTGCTTATCGCAATACTGGGTCAGCCATTCCTCATTTGGCTTTCTACCATCCACGCTTTCGTGTCAACATTCACAACAATGTCTTTCGGGAGGTTTTGTTTTGATATGTAACCAGGTGAACAATACTATGACTGTTGTAGTGAATGCTGCCTCGTTTAATAAGTGGAGCACTGTCACTTTAAAAGGAGCGTTGGATAATCTTGTGAGACTTGGATCAGGAAGTGAAGTGAGACGAACGCTGAGCTGTGCTTATTCTTCTGTTGTATCTGCAATCGGAATTATAACCTGGCTGATATTGAGTAAAATATCGTTGTTTGGGAGTTTGAACGGTGTCGCATGATGGGTCGCGTGAACAGCCGTGAAGCTGGGGAGATTTGTTGTTTTCCATGTGTTTCGGGCACATACATGCCGGAAAGTGCTCTCAAGCCACTACTGTTGTCTATTTTTGTATACTTTTCTAATTCTTAGTCCCATTCGACATATCTCAGAAAATGTACAGCATTAATAACATAAAAGACTATGTTCAGTCATGAATAAACCCTTCATAAAAGTTATATTGTGTTCGGTCAAGTCTGTCATTGACCTGGCCACACCGCTTTCGGATTGCAGTCCAGCTCAAAACACAGATGAAATGCGCACTCTCGTGGCCGGTTGTTTTCATTGTGACACATGATCGCATCTCACCGTTACCTTTTCTGCTCTAGCGCTCCCTGGTGGCCATTGGAAAAATCTTTTAACAGGCCGCATCATTCAATAAGCTGCAGGGTTGGAAGCATATGACAAAAGTAGTGGCTTATAGTTCGGAAATGACGGTACTTTTTACTACGTTGTAGTCTGTCTAAGCAGAATTCCGCACAACAGGCGTTGCAATAATGTAAACTTCAGACATTAAACCATTTTCTTCATTTTTCTTCAGACTCCAGTTAAACTGCATTAACTACAGTATTTTAGTGATTATGATATTCAAAAAAGTACCTCGTTATTTGGACCGGTTCAGGAGTTTTGTCTCCCACCGTGCATTCCCCGTAAGCCATTTTGTGTGGGTAAGAAAACGAGTGTGATGTCTTGCCATGTGTTATGTACTGTATTTATAGTGTTGTATAACAATAATTAACTGCTTGTCTCTGGCTTTCAGGCTCCACAGCCCCAAATTATGAACACAAGTACAAATATGGTAACTCTGACAGACCTGAAATCTTGGACATTGTACTGTGTTCGGGTCCAGTCACGTTCTGACCGTCCCGATAAGAGCAGCAAATTCAGCTTGCCACATTGCATTCAGACTGATGGTATCTAAAATGTTTTAGTTTTTAAAAAATATATATTTTGAGTTTTAACTAACTCAAACCATCCTTTGTCGATATTCTTTTGAGGTCAGATTAACAAATGTAACTGTTTGAATAAGAAAAAGAAAATACAGTCCATATTTTAAAACTACTGTGCAGATGCAAATGACTACAAGTCGACTGTGAGCATTGATAGGATACATGACATGCTACATGACACAGTAATAATCATTTGTGTTTTTACTTTTCAACAGGCTTCATCCCTTGGTGGCAAATTGTTGTGTACTTCTTGGGCTCTTTGGTGATGTGTTGTACAGTTGTGGCCCTCTTCTTGTATATTCTCTTTAGATTTTATGAGACATTCAAGATGACATTCTGTCCTTTGATCCACCTTCCACAATTTTTCCAAAAGGTATGGAGGCAATACACTCACATGCATAAAAAAATTAACGTTTTTTAACACAAGATGCTATTTTTTTTCACTGTTTCACTGTTTCTTTAAATCAGGGCTGTCAAACTCATTTTTTGTTGCGGACAACTTCAGAATGATGGCTTCACTCGGAGGGCCGGTGCAAAATCTCAACATTATTTATTACCCACGACAATTTGACACTGCGGTACAGAATTCAGAAAGAATCATGATAGTTGACACACATGATTTGCTCCCGCGGGCCACATAACATGACATGGGCGGCCAGATCTTGCACACTGGCACATTAACCTTATTTTCGTAAGGCATTTTTCATCCATCCATCCATTTATCCATCCTACCGTTAACTTTTTCAATCCCCATGACGTATAAATACATCTTGAAAATCTGTGACGGCCGCCTACTCAGTACGTATTTATAAGTCATTTCCTTTTTCTTTTTCATCTGACGCAGCCCCTTAATAACGATCAGGCTTGTCTGCATTGTAAACCGTACAAAATGTGTCCAGCAGGTGGCAGCGGGTGTAAGGGATAAGCCAGGAACATGGATGCAGAACAAGTAAAAATAGAGGGGGCGGCGGGGGGGGGGGGGGGGGGGGGGTTATAGCGTGTAGTTAGAGTGCATTCAAACCAGTAGTGATGGAGAAATTAAAACGACCCGTGAGGATTGCTTTTTGCCCATGACGAGGGAAAGCAGCAGTACACTTTCATTTGTGCAGCAACCATCAAAATAGGCTCCGCGTGCACCTCACACATCCTCAGCCTCATTCAAATGCCACACCACAGCTAGAGTGTTTTTGCAAAACCAAGGGAAATGAAATCAGAATGCGGTACAAGACATGTTGTGTGCCCATGTGTCAGGGCAATTGTTTCATTTTGTTTTACACGCACACACAAATATGTGTTTACTTAATATTTATAAATGAAGTATAAATTTATATACAGTGCATTTACACGTGCACACTCATTGAATTGGTTCACTTCTGTTCATAGTTCATTTCAGCAGTCCAATAGAGTGCAGTTCAATATTTTTGTGACAAAAAAGCCTTGTTGTGGTGTTGTTCATTTCGTTTTTTGATTATTTTTATATTTTTATTATATTTTATTGTCTTATTTGAATGTTTTGAGATGTCACAAAAGCAAAAAAAATAGTGGTGCCATACCTGAAATTAACGATTGGTAACCTCACAAAAAGCAATATAGTAACAATATTTAATTTACAGTATAAGATCTTGGGGCGGGGTGAATACCAGTGACATATGCCATTATGTCCATTTATCTTCCCAGTATCCTCTTGACTCCCTTGGATCTGATATTCCTTGTCTTCTCCCCGTGGAATCTGAAGCTGAACTCTTTTGCGATATCGTCACAATATGTCCGAAACCTCCGGAACATCACAGTCACTCCTCAAAAGATCCACTGATGCCCCCTTTCGGTCTGGAGCCTGCTAGTAGTTCAACGTAAGTTCACTTTGCATTGTTTTTACGGAATTATCATTTTTAAGGCTAGCTCATGCTCATGTCACAAACTAGCAATCACATCAACTGAATGTTGAAATGCCGTGATTTCTACTATATTGTGGTGACCAGAACCTTTAGCGACCTAATCCACCTTCTAATGTTGCCACTATCAATGTTGGACTTTTCCAAAATAACAGCCAAAAAATGCAATACCATGAGCCAAAGAGCAAAGGATGCATTTGGGCCGAGTACCGTTATTACTTAAACAACAAACACAGTTAACCTGTGACCTTCCAACAATTCCTAAACTTGACTGGAATATCATTGAACAGGCCAAAAACCTTAAATAAAATACATAGTCACCAGAGATGACAATTTGTTATCGTTCCTCTTCAGGGTGAGTTAGTTTTCTAACTCTTAAGTCAGAGCTAGCAAGTCATTGTGCTCTTCAGGGCTAATGTGCACATGTCAATTAAATCCATTCGTAAGGTTGAAACACATCAGTCAGCTATGGCATTGGTCGACCCATCCTCACAATGTCTCAATTTTTCTTTGGAAAGTCCGCCTCGAAAATACATTTTTAATGTTGTCCGACAGTCAGTCACCCGGCACACAAATTGCAAGATTCAGCTCTGATCAACCGGTCAGAGATTGAAAGAATGCCTCTGAGTGATGTCACGCTCAACTTTTGTGAAGGCCCAGTTTTGTGAGTCTAAAATCTGATTGCTTAAAAAACAAAACAAAAAAACCATCTGCTATCGCTAGTAGCGCGTATGTGTCATGGGCCTCCTCTTGATTATGAAGGCCCTTGGCAGATTACGTTGACAAATGCTAGAAAATGAAGATAATACAGGTAGGACTGTTGGAAATAATCCCATTACATCTTGGTCGAGCTTCTGGGAGTGTTAAGGCCTTGTTGGTCAGCTATCATGTAAGGTGTATGTATAATGACGTTAACTTATTGAATTTAATGAGCCAAGAAAGCCTCTTGGGGACTCGCAGGATTATATTTTTGCAGCCCCCACACTTGAGACCAAAGTGTAATTTTCGTGCAGCCCCCACCTTTTTTTGCCATGTAATTGACCTGGCCATTTTGTGCTTTAAAAATTTTTGTTGTTGTTGTCATTTATGGGATACTACAGTACGGTATACCTCAGGCTCATCTCAGCTTTCGGCGAAACATAATTCTAAAGTGAAACCATGTGGAAGGAAAATATGCTGTCACCCAGTCCCAATCGTGTTTTTTTTTTGTCGTGAAGTGAAAGGTTGACACCGAAAACGGACAATTTCAAGAAAAAACAGACGGAATGTTTGTTGTGCACAAAGGTAGACCCACTTCTTGAATACATGGGGAAAGTTGCGGTTTTCAATACATCTGATATAATTACACAAGCTGAAGAGTATGTAAAGTGTCAGGGAGATTAGATGGAGGAATGACTCGCCAATCTTGCGCACACTCTGCAGAACCATTCACGTTCTGAGGTTTTATTGACCTTGACAAAATTGGATTAGTTTTACTTTTTTTTTGGATACTTGAACGCCCATTTTGTGGGATACTTGATGCAGCCTCAGACTCTCATTTCCAGCCGCCCCTGCACTAAGTCTCAATTGAGTTTCTGACTCGTGCTTTCCAACAAAATTCCCAATTAGCCTAGTCAGCAGAACAAAGATTGTTTCATTCTATTTTTTAAAATTCCAATCCATTGAAGACATCATTCTTTGCTTCTTCTTTCAGTTTGGTAGTTATCAAGCAGTTAAGAAGTCCGGTTCTTCTCAACTATAATTTATCACTCTGTAAAAGTAATAGATTACTTTACCTAAATTGTAATTGTGTTACAATTCTCATGCATTACTTTTTTCACCAAATCCCCAAAACGCACTTTGACACAGCAATTCTATAAAGCGAAGTCTTTTTCGTCAGCGCTTGATTAACAGCTGTCGAATACTAAACTTGGCCGCAACTATTTTCTGCTACTCGGCGCGTGTCGCTGAAGAGAAAATGACCGTTCGGAATCGGAAGTGATCTGTCGTAGTTGCACAAAGAAGAAAAATAAGTCTGAACTAAGCGATACAACACACATAAAGTCATCAGTGCAGAACATCAAGGTTTTGTTCAGAGAAAAATGTATCCTGAACTCCCATATTAACACATGTCACAGATCTGTAATATTCGGTATGTAAATTCTAACGAGGTCTGCTATGTTCTGTGTCCATTCCAGTGCTCTGTACAATCATCAGGACATAAGGAGAAGCACAGACTCTGGAGTTTACTCCACTGATGGCAGCAAATGCCAGCAACATCAGTTAAACAGCAGTCAATCCTCCTTTGGGCCCGACCAAGACCCTGTTGACTTGGATCCTGTGAAAATACACGACACGAGTCCAGGGCATGACAGTCGGTGTGAGAGTGCGGTTGAACATTTTATAGACCGTTGTTTATGAAGATATGCAGTGCAACCTCTCAGGTGAAACAAAACAAATTTTACAACAAAGGCATATTTTTCCCTCAAAATGTAGTCATACAATTTAGGAGGGTCTCTATCCATCCATCCATCCAAACCGCTTATCCTCACAAAGGTTGCGGGCATGATGAAGCCTATCCCAGCTGACTTCGGGCTGTATGCGGGGTACACCCTGAACTTGTTGCCAACCAATCGCAGGGCACACATAGACAAACATCAACAATTCACTCTCACAGTCACGCGTCAGGACAATTTAGAGGATCAATTAACCTATCGTGCATGTTTTTGGAATGCAGGAGTAAAATGGAGTACCCGGAGAAAAAAACACGCAGGGACAAGGAAAACATGAACATTTCACATAGGCAGGCTGGAGGCTGGATTCTAACCCATGATCTCTGTACTGTGAGGCAGATGTGCTAACCAGTCGTCCACCATGCCACTTAAGGTTGGTACCAGTGTCCCTTTCCTAATCCCCTGAACGTTCTGCCGGGGGTGATGTGTGAGAAGGCACGGAGTTGGGCGCAGACGTGTCCGTTTGTCGACACTACGTTTTAAAAAACACAGGTCTCCTTTTTCGGAGCTGCAACATGTATCTATATCTGTATTTGAGCTATATTGTATTAGCCTACGATCAAAATCTTTTTCCATTTGCAAACATTTTTTTATAAAGCTCCAGGGAGACACTAGATGTCACTAAAGAGCCGCATTTGGCTCTGGAGCGGCGTGTTGCCGACCCCCGAGCTAGACAATGTCAGACCATATTCTGCAGGTGTTACAACAGCGTGGCTTCGTAGTAATCCAGTGCCTGCAGTCCAGACCAGTCTCCCATTGAAAATGTCTCACATTATGAAGTGTAAAAGATGACAATATTATATTGTCGTCTTTACGTTTAATATCTTCATTGGAATTGGGTTTCTATGTTTATTGGGGAATTTTTATTCTACAGTATTTTGTTTGTATGATTCAATTGCCTGCAATTTGATTCTTATAGAATCTGCATTGATGTGTGTATTGTCATCTTGTTTTTATACCAAATTAAAATATTATGGAAAACTGACATTTTCATGCTTATTGTAACAAACAATTGGGTGTCTGCCCATTCATCAAGTGTCAAATAGCTTTTTATCCATCCTTTTTCCAAACCGCTTTATCCTCCCAAGGATCGCGGCGGGTGCTGGAGCCAATCTCAGCCATCTTTGCGCAGTAGGCGGGGGACACCCTGAATCGGTTGCCAGCCAATCACATGGCAGACAGAGACGAACAACCGTCCGCGCTCACACTCACACCTAGGGACAATTTAGAGTGTCCATCAGCTGGTCATGCATGTTTTTGGAATGTGGGAGGAAACTGGACTACCTGGAGAAAACCCACGCAGGCCCAGGGTGAACATGCAAACTCCACACACGAAGACCCAAGACGGGATCGAATCCACGACCACCGCACTGTGAGATAAACGCACTAACCACTGGCCCACTGGCCCACATGGCCGCCCCAAATAGCTTTTTAAATGATAATTATTTATTTTCAATCATTTCCATCCATCCATTATCTGCGCTGCACTTGGGTCGTGGGTGTGCAATTCAATTCATGCAGTAAATGTTTATGGCATTTTGGTGATTTTAGCCTCACTAGCTGAAACAAAACGGATATACAGTAAATACAGCACTGCCAAACAGACGGCAATTCATTTCCTGAGCAATTTCTCTGAATTTCCCTATTTTCGACATTCTGTCAACACCTTGACCACAAGAGTTATTGTGGTGGATGACTCTCTCAACTGGTACATGTTGCTCCTTTATGGCTTCAATATTTGTTTTTGTATTTGTTGCTACCATGCTACGGTGGATGCAGTTGCCGCCTGAATTAAGTATTGGAGGCTCTGAGACGTTTCATCCAAAGTACCCGTCTATGGATTAATCAACCTTTAACAATTCCCTCTATTGAATCGGATTGATCAGATCTCAAAAGTCAAATTGAAACTCATCACTTTTATTTTTAAGTTAAAAAAATAAAACAGATTACAGATTTGTTTATGCATGGATGATAGATTCAGTTCCTTTTTTGTGTAGTGTACAAATAGCTTCTCATTTTTGTATTTCCTGTATCCGCTGTTGCTGTTGAAACAATGTAAATGTTGTTGGACAAAACAAGGTCATCTTATATTTATATTTATATTTTTTTATATTCCTGAATCTAATTTGTACCTGCCAGCATCTGAGAAGCGTTTTGGTGGGTGGGCCAACACGGCGCCATTGTGACACGCCGGCCACCCTTAATGTGAGACACTGGATTAAAAAAAAAAAATCAAAAAAACCCCCAAACAAACCTCTGGAACAATCAGTGTTATGGACATAATGCTTTAGCGGTTCAATTTCTGTCAAAAAATACCGATGATCGGTCACATTTAGCAGCTCTGTATAGCCAGCGCTGTGTCCTATAAGATAGAAACCGGGCGTCTCATGTATAAAAACTGTTCATCTTGCTGCTCTTCTTCATCATCAGAGCAGGAAGTTCCTTCAATGTGTGCACCCTCGGCGTCCCAAGTTTCTGGCAGCATCACGGAAATGCTGTCATGCTCCTGCAAATCAACGGTATCCGCATTCCGTTGGTCCAAAATGTTTTTCTGCTCTACCTCCACAAACCTACCCAAAATTAGAGAGTGGAGGTTAACATCTTGATCGTCCCCTTTTTCAACCTCCCAATTTTCCACCTCAATTGGATGTAACCTCTCAGCCGTAAAACTGGCTTGGTCTGAAACTGGACCGCAGTCTGAGTTCGAGAGATTGTCAGAAAGCGAGGCTGCGTTTGTGGATGAATGTTGGGATGCAGCATCCCAAATCCACGCTTGGGGCAAGGGACTAAAAACATCCACGGATGGAAACACAGAATTGGGGTTTGCAGTGTTGTTTGGAAGTGACGCTGGCTGAGACGTGACGGGAAGTGACAGAGCTGACGAGCACAATAAATCCGAGGCCAAACGCATTTTGTAACCACTTCCGTTTCCAGAAGAGCTTTCGGTATTCCAAAGATCTGATAATTGACAGTCCTTCTCTTCCCATGGGGAGTGGAGTGTTGGCATAATTAGGAGGGAAGACAGGGATGCATTGCGAGGCACAACAACCCAGACCTCTTTCGTGTGATGGATGGATGTCTAACACAAACAAAAAAGAGAGGAGGAAATGAGGAAAATTGATAATCATAAAATAAAAGACCACAAACTTTGTGACATTTGCAAATATCCAAACATTTTGCAACATTCAGGAGATTAACAGCTGCCAGGGCCTTGAAAAAAAAATCATCCAGAAGACATGAGCAATGCATTTATCAAAGTCAACTTTGGCGGTGAAACTCCAAAGTCAAAAAAAATTTGCAATTTGTGTGTAACGAACATCACACAAGGCATTAGCATTCAGTGTTGGATGAGATTGACAATAGATTAGCAATCTACCTCCATGAGTTTATTTGACTTTTTCTTTGGCCTTTTTCTCATCGGATGGTGAAGAGAGAAAGACAACGAACTGGAAACAGTGCGTGCAACGTGCGAAAAGTGGTAGCTGACCCATATGTGACAAACAGTAATGAGCAAAGAACAGAAAGTGCACCAGGAAGTGAGCTGCCACTAATCTTGAATAAGCGAGAAATTACTGTAAATGCAAAGATGGCAATGGCTAGTGATGAAAAATGCGGAAAGGGGCATGGCCTGGACGGGGCGACCAATCACAACAAACAAGACATCATACACGTCCAATTGCAGGGATGTTTACAATCGGAAGATAGAACGACTGATCGGGAGAGCTCGTGAAAACTCGACGATAAGGTACCTGACCCCCCCTAAAATTTTCTCAACGGATTTCGACGAAAAATTTAAGAAATAAAACGGCGGATTTACACGTATCCGCGGAAAATTGCCATCCCTGTAAATGAGATGGACAAATCATTTCAAACTACTATCAAGAAGGAGTGTGCATCTAATAAAATATGAGTCCACCTGTCTCGAGTCCATGTCGAGTCAGAGTCCCAACGGTCCGTGTGTCAAGTCACAGTCCACAAAGTCCAAGTCCAGATGAGATCAAGAGTAAACCTTCCGACAGAAGAATCCTATTTTCCCGATTATGCTCAACACTCTTCTAAGACGTCACGGACTTCACCATGTGTGCAGATAAAGAACCAAAACAACTTCAAAAACAAAGTTGCTTAGTTAACGGTGTTTGGTCTCGGGCGTGGGACGAGGAGGAGAAGCATTTTTGTGCTTGCACTGTTTTTTGAAGAGGTAGCTAATAACGGCAGATCTCAAATTTTATAACCCTGCTGTTGGCTGACATGACTGTAAGACGGCGACTGCATCCTAAAGGCACGGCAGGGTATTGAGGAGCTCAGGCTCCTTTGTGAGCTCCAGCAATTTGGAGATTGCGAGGAGGTGTGCCTAATACTTCTTCAGGTTTGTCCGTGCTTTTTTTTCACTGGAGCGTAACAACAAAGCTAATATCAAAGTATCTTTCTCATTTCACTCTGCAATCGCTCTTCCCCCATCTCTTCTCAGTGGCTACGCCGATGGCCGTCACAGCGGTGCTGTACCGGAACTGAAACATTTTCAACGGGGGTGGCACTGCATCATGAAACGTCGTATCGTCGGGGAGCCGTGACAAAGTCACACCATAAACGGTGCGGTGTGAAAAGGTCCTTCTTAATCAACCTCAATCTCAATCCTCTTATTTGGTGTTCAGCCTTATGAGTTATGGAGTTACGACATGTGAAGTATGGTTCCCATCTCACCTACCGGCTAACTTACCAGAACGGATGGCATACGAATGTTTCTCAGACAGAGGAATCCGGTATAGACGAGAAGGATCGCAATGACGATGGTGGCAATGGAAATAACACACAACACAGCTGAGGTCACAGATTCTAGAATGAGCATCAACAAAGGCTTGTGAGAGACATATTTTCTTTATGAACATGCAAAGCAAACAATAGAGATGCTGTCCAATGTCATTTATTCAATTAAAGGGATGGGGAAATATTTTGAGAGACCTCTCAGAGGTACTACTGAAATGCTCTCACACATTAACACAATGAAATCATTACGGATTTTCCCCCCTGTCAGATAGGTCATTGAAAGACTCACACAGGCACGCACAAATGAGTTAGGATCAGAAAGCCCGTTCCAGTCGTGCTTTTAAGTACTGCACATGAGAGCCATTTCATGAGAGCCTTTTTACTCGTTCTGTGTGTAAGAGGACGATACGAAATCCCTTCCGGTTTTTCCAAACTCAAACATGCGCTTCTCTCCGACACCCTTTTATCGTTTGCCCAAAAGCCTCCAAGTAGCGTAAGCACAGCAGAGATCATCAGAACCTTGTCAAATGCAACAGCAAGCAGACAGCTGACAACCATTTCAACATGCTGGAGCTTCACTTTGCATCGGACAAGGGGGCACACTGTCACAGAGAGTATTGTCAAGTCAAAAGGAGAGCCATTTACCTGAAGGATAACTCCCCGGAGTAACGGCGCAATGTTGCTGGCTATAGTTGGACTCCCTTGGGACGAGGGTGTCGGAGATTCGAACGGAGATGCAATAGCGCCTGCTGGGAGCCAGGTTCTTCAGAACAGTTCCATTCAGAGATTTGGTTTTCTGAAAAAACTGCACCCACCAACACAGACCACACACACACATTAGTGCAAGAAAAATCAGGGCTTTCGCCCACCCTTAATAGTAATTAATTAGCAAGTGAGGGAACAACAAGGTGGTTTGTAAGGTCATAAGATTTAGAGAGTGGCCCCATATTTAGCTAATCAACTAATTCACGTGTGTGTCTCCCACCACCCACGACACATGCAAGAGAAAGAAGTAACACCTCGTTTTCTCAACATTTTAAGTATACTAGTCGTCAACATTACCAGAGCTCTGCTTGGATCGCTGCTCTCGATCCTGAATTGGTAACTGAGTGAGTTGTAGAACTCCCACAGATGCTGCATTGGAGACAGAAGGTCCACACACAGATTTTTTCCACAAGGAGTCACAGCCACCACCGGCAGGTCCAGGTGAGCTGAATCACACAAGTTAAAGAGAAAGTCAAGCCTGAGTCACACTTTCGGGGACAGCGGTTACTACAGTGGACATCTTACAGTGTTATCAGGTTATAGGGTGCATGAAAGGGATCAACAATACAATGACTTTCATCATGAATTGCTCCCTTCCTAATTTCAGATTGTTGTCACACTTGAATGTTTCAGATCTTCATGCCACTTTTAATAGCTCACAAAGTCAGTACAAATGTTGTTTCTACATTATTTTATTGATTAAGGGGATAAAAAATCCAAACCCACCTGGCTCTATTTAGAAAAAAAGTGATTCATGCCCCTTGTAAAAACATGAGTTATCTTTGACTAACCACAATATTTGGAAAGCGGAGTTCAGTTATGCTGGCCACACCTAGCCCTGACCATTATCAGATTTGCTGAGTCAAGAAATCACAAAAATAATGTCAAAGTAGGGCACAAGAATGATAAAAGAAACATACGATTCCACAATCAAAAGAAATTCAGCAACAAATGAGAGCAGTTGGCAGAACCTTTGTTTTCATATGCCACAGTTTTGGGCTAATATTCAGACGCTCCCCCAGTTTGCAGTTCGAAAAATGTCTAGCTGTCTGCTCATGTGACTCGACCACTCATTTCCTGGAACTGAGCAGCCATTCACATCTGCAACTGTATTGAGGTTTGTCTGTTGTTGGTTGTTTTTTCTTGATAAGGCTTGTCATCACATCCAATTTTCTAGGTGTTTGTGCCCTGTGTCAGTGTTTCCTCTTTGTGTTCACTTCAGATTTTAGTCAAGACGTTGCTGTGGTAAGGTGTCGGAGTGAATCTCTCGCTTGCCGACTGTGGGAGACTTGTATTGCAATATTTTGTCCAATTTTCAACAAATTTAAATGTAAATTACAAACTCACAAACTTTCAAATATTTTTTTAATTTGTGATTGGGTCCAAAAGAACTCGACAGATTTGGGAGACAATTCATGGAGACAAAGAATTTCAAAACTTGAGACAATCTCAGACAGTTTTGATTTCTACGAAACAGGGGTTAATGTAATTTAACATAGAATATATTTTACCCCACCGAGGCTACGTAATGTTCATGGGGTTATTTCAGCAATGTGCCAGAAATGTAATGTTACAGAAGGTGACAAGTTACACATGCTATGGAAATGTTCGTGTTTGAAAGACTTTTGGGATTTTATATGATCCACAGATAAATCTTGGAAAAAAAAAATAGATGAACACATACGAAAGTTAATTGTTGTATTTTCTGTACTAGAAGGTGCTTCGGAGTATAAGGAGCACCTTCAATGAATGGCCTATTTCAAAGCTGTTTTTATAAATATGGCACACCACATTATCAAGCGCATAGATAGAATAAAAGCAAAAATAGTGGCTGCAGTTGCGTTATACATCCACTAGATGAAGCTACGCTAATGGAATAATTACAGTTCAATCAATAGCGCTTTATTTATATAGCGCCTCCACAACCGCTGCACCTGTAACAAAGCGCTTTTCAGAATATTTAAAATACTATGTCCAAGAAATCCGAATATTGATCCATATGAAGCTCCCACAGGATGCCGCATGAAGCACGAAAGAGAGACAGACAGACCACATCCAATAATAAGGCGCACTGTCGGCCTTTGAAGAAATTGAGAGGTATGCTTTATAGTGCAGAAAATAAGGTAAATGCAAAATTAAATGAAGTGTCACTAACTGTCTTTGATGGGCTGGAACCCAGGGTGGGTCGCTGGTCGAGAGGCTTGAGCTCGCCACTTAGCTGTAACCTGGGTTATGTAGACCTGCCTTGGATCAGAGAAGGCCTCTGTCATATTGCAAACCAGTTGGTACTGGACATGCTGACAGCCAGCCACTGGGACCCAGGCAGTTCCCCTACATGATGCAAAAACAGGAATGCATCTTGAGCAATGTGAGACATCAACATGCAACAATGCACACAAAAAAGCTTCTTCAATGGACCCCAAAATAGAGTATTACTTGCGTCCCTACATTTTCCGCTTGGGCCCCTCAAATTTTCAGGTCAGGGGCCACTGTGCTCCTCATAAGAAAAAGTCTACAGCCCTGGTTGTTCGCTCCCTGTAATTATCAGTTTCAGAGTTTTGTCTGCATTGCCAGCAGGAAATCGGATTTGTTTCCAGAGAGTGCTGGGTGCTACCAAGGCTAATCTTTGTTACCAACTCTTTTCATAACCTTTATGGATGTAATTTTAATGTGCAGTCGAGGCGTTGACGGGGCTGGGTGGTGCAAGGTTAGCTGATGAGATAAGAAAACAAGACCAGAAGACCTCACCAGATAGGCATCCAGGAGGCATCTTAATCAGATGATGAGAAGCGGCTCGACTTTGAGCTCTCCCGGATGGCCGAGGTTTTCACCTTATCTCTAAGGGAGAGCCCGGACACCCCGCGGAGAAAACTCATTTCGGCTGCTTGTATCTGGGATCTCGTTCTTTCGGTCACGACCCATAGCTTGTGACCATAGGTGAGGATTGGAACGTATATTGACCGGTAAATTGAGAGCTTTGTCCTTTGGCTCATCTCCTTCTTCACCACGACAGGCCGATACAAAGTTCGCATCACAGCAGACGCTGCACCGATTCGCCTGTCGATCTCTCGGTCCCTCCTGCCCTCACTCGTGAACAAGACCCCAAGATACTTAAACTCCTACACTTGGGGAAAGATCTCCTCGCCTACCCGGAGAGGGCACTCCATCCTTTTCTGACTGAGGACCATTGTTTCAGATTTGGAGGTGCTGATTTTCCCGATCCCAACCGCTTCACACTGGCTGCGAAACGCTTCAGTGAGAGTTGGAGAACCGTGCTTGAAGGAGCCAACATTAGCAAATCATCTGCAAAAAGCAGAGATGTAAAACTGAGGCCAACAAACCGGACCCCCTCAATGCCTCGGCTGCTCCTAGAAACGCTGTCCATAAAGGTTATGAACAGAATCGGTGACAAAGGGGGAGCCTTGGCGGAGTCCAACCCTCACTGGAAACAATTTTTAACACTTTATGGTAAACTGCTATGATGGCAAAAGTTTTGGCTCTACAACTAACAATTCCAAACGTTTGACTGGTTACGGTCGAACTTGAAGGTGCCACAATATTCACAAGAATTGTCTCCTTGGAATAAAGCTGGGATGTATGTCATTGAACTAAAATAATTCATAAAAATCAACAATGAAGAAACTCACACATCTGTAGTGATACCGATTTGGTAGTAAATATCCATAGGTGTGCCTGGTCCAGGTGCCCATGTTAGCATATGAATGAAATTAATTGAGATGATTCGCACGTTGACTGGTTGGGGAAGTTCACTGGAAGCTGAAAAACAAACACAAACGACTTTGTAATCTATTGCATGTGTTCCTGATCTCTTTTCAAGTGATGCCAATGACTGCACAGCTCCTTGTTTCAACTCTGCTTTGTCAATCAGCAAATGAAAAAAACATTTCATTGATGCATTAATCCATGGTAACTATGTGTGGCAACCGGTTGAGTCAAAATCCGGAATAATCCAGTGATTTTGTTTGTGACAGTTGCCAATACAGCTAAATTGGACGGTCACTAAACGTAACATCGAAATTATTTTATCCTTCACAATACAATATTAATCTATTCTTTAATTATACAAATTTAGCATTGAAAAATGTAATGTGGAATTAAATCCTGATCAATTGTAAGACTGTGGACAATCGAGTGACCACTCATTGTCAATGGTTTCAGGTTCCTTCGTTATGGTTATTTTGAAATTTAATCAATGTTAACCTCTTCGTTCGCAACGATATCATTGCCACACTACTGCATCTCTCGGATAAATATATTGAGGAAGTGTGTCAGACAAGAACTAAACTATTTGAAAGGTGATACTCATAACAATGTGGAGTACACACCTGAGAGAACACGGGAAAGTGACGTCAGCGCCCAAAAGACAAATATCATCTCAGCACGCTGTTTCCTGGTCGCCTTTCTGGTTCTTGGTGTACCACTCTCTAGACTCTTTCACTTTCTGAATGATTTTGAGACGGTGTCTTGTTGAGGTAAACCACATTATGTCATGAAAATCAACAGACTTACTGTACTTTCGACTGCTTTGGATGAAAATACCCCATTACACAGCTCAACAAGAACCCAAGACAATGACAAAAAAATAATACTTCCAACTGTTACCATAGGACTGATTAGACATAAGATAACACGAAATAATTAAACAAGCTTACGTTAAGTAAAATAAAATAATAGACATTGCAGCTACCTTCAGTGGAAAACATTCCACATACTGTACTATTTTGCCCGGGACCTTCACACCTAAGCTTGAAGTACCGGTAGTCGTACAATCGCTGCATTTACAGACCTGCTGTACAAGGAAAACTTGCATACAATTTGTCAAAAAAAGATGCAGTATACACTTTACAGATGATGCCAAACTATAGAGGGTTATGTTTGGGGGGATTATTAAATGAGGTGTACAGGAATACACATTAGCGGCAATAACTACATTGTATTGGGATAGTGGAATTTTTAAGAGGTCTGATTACTCTGTTGTTTCCTGAAGGCACCAGATAGGAAATCACATGATCGCGTTTGTGTTGAAACGTAGAGACAAGAGTATCTTTGAGCACGTTGGTTAGCTGCTGCAATATGCCAGCGTGTCCGCCATATTGGATGTGCCATATCTTCCTATGAACTAACGGATTGGACTTGCTCAAAAGCCTTTTAGTAAACTGCTTTAAGTTAATGCCGCTCATTAAACCATTCCCAAATAGTTTGAAAGATATAGGCACCATCGCAGAATTTGACAACGTATGTGACTTCTACTCTAACGATTATGTTTTATGAATCTTCACTCATCAGCAGCGGGCCGTGCATTTCAACCATCGGCCTTCAGTGACGTCACATACATACACAATATAGGCTCGTCAAGCAACACTTAATTTCAGGAGCATTTAAAACCATCAAGTATGCATTCACAATTAAGAGCAGGTGTTGGGATTGTATGATTGCCTTTTACGACTGAGCCAGTCGGGGGCAATATAGCTCTACTTTTGTTTCATAGTGAGTGACGTGCGGCCCTATAAAAGGGACGCGCCTTTTTCTCTCCACCTGTTCAATAAAAACACGCCGATACATGGCTGATGGAAACACCTCACTCAACTTGTCATTCTTGGATGTTAGACAGAAGGATGCCAATCTGCACGTGCTGTGAAGCGATTGCTAACAGCAGGAAACTAAATTTACAGATATTATCGAAAATAAAAAGATGGTTTAAAAATACTAAATAAAATGCCACCCAAATTACGCTGTGTGATCTTAAACAAGTCTGTCCAATAAATTGCGCAGTGTCACAGTTTAATATAAGACACCAACCAAACAATAACAAAAAACAATCTTTGAAAATAAACAGATCATTTGCATTTTGAGAATCGGCTATACAACAGCAAATAACTGAAAATGTTGAGCAGCGGTGATTGAATGAACTTTTGTGCATGAAAGTGACTGCAATGCGCCATTATAAATTGCAAGTGAGCAGATTTATTTGATACATTTTTGTATCTGT
This sequence comes from Hippocampus zosterae, assembly GCF_025434085.1. Taxonomy (NCBI): domain Eukaryota; kingdom Metazoa; phylum Chordata; class Actinopteri; order Syngnathiformes; family Syngnathidae; genus Hippocampus; species Hippocampus zosterae. Next base: position 18,891,133 of record NC_067462.1, read on the forward strand.
CATTCTATCTCAAATACCGCATCTGACCCCTCTGTCCATGTTCCATGTTCAGCTGTACTAAATTCTTTTGATACGGTGTCCTTGGCGCTTTTGGAGGATGTAGTTCGCCAGACGAAGCCATCTGGCTCCCCTTACGACTCGCTTCCCCCACGCTTCTTTCAGGAGGTTCTCCCGAGTGTTGGTGCATCGGTCTTGGATATCATCAACAGCAGCCTTTCTTCTGGTGTAGTTCCCCAACAGTTTAAACATGCTGTGGTCCAACCCTTGATCAAGAAACCTGGTCTTGATCCAGATGTGCTGTCAAGTTACAGGCCCATTTCCAAACTGCCTTTCATTTCCAAAATTCTGGAAAAAGTGGTGCACATGCAGTTGAAACTTTTCTTGGATGAACATAACATCTTGGAGGTCTTCCAGTAAGGTTTCAAGACGATGCACAGCACGGAGTCAGCCCTGTTACGCGTTTCTAATGACATCCTCCTGGCAAAAGACTCTGGAGACCACGTGTGTCTGATTTTATTGGACTTAACTGCAGCATTTGATACAGTGGATCACAGTATTCTGCTGACTCGTTTGCAGCACTTGGTGGGCATTGGCGGCAGTGCTCTTGAGTGGTTTAGGTCCTATCTAGCTGACAGGACCTTTTGTGTCAGCCTTGGCTGCTCTGAGTCACGCACTGCTCCCCTGTCATGTGGTGTTCCACAGGGCTCAATTCTGGGGCCTTTGCTGTTCTCGCTGTATCTGCTCCCATTGGGTTCCATCTTAAGGAAACATGGTATTCCCTTCCACTGCTATGCAGATGACTGCCAGATCTATGTCCCACTGAGCAAGAAAGACACCTTCTCATTAAGGCCACTCCTATCCTGTCTGGAAGAAATCAAAACCTGGATGGCACAAAATTTCTTGAAATTCAACGAAAAGAAGACAGAGGTGATATTGTTTGGTCCCAGTGGCCCTTGTACATTCCGTCCTCTAGACTTGGGCCCCCTGTCTCCTTATCTGAAATCAACGGTCTCAAACTTGGGCCTTAAACTGGACAGTGATTTCAAACTCGATCGGCAAATTGGTGCCGTTGTTAAATCAAGCTTCTTTCACCTTAGACAGCTGGCCAAAATAAAACCTCTCCTATCACATGAACACTTTGAGACAGTAATTCATGCCTTTGTCACATCCCGGCTGGATTACTGCAATGCCTTGTACTTTGGAGTCAGCCAGTCCTCCATTAAGCGCCTTCAGCTGGTCCAGAATGCTGCTGCTCGCCTCTTGACTGGTACTCGTAAGAGGGAGCATATAACTCCCACTCTGGCATCCCTTCACTGGCTCCCCATTCATTTTAGAGTTATTTTCAAGATCCTCCTCTTTGTTTTCAAATCTCTGAATAATCTCGCGCCACCTTACCTCTCTGAGCTCATCCGCCCCTACACACCTGCCCGGCGCCTCAGGTCTGTGGACCAGTCTTTGTTAGAGGTACCAAGAGCTAAACTGAGGCTCAGAGGGGATCGAGCCTTTTCTGTTGCGGGTCCCTCTCTCTGGAATGACCTCCCACTGAACATTCGGCAAGCCTCCTCGCTGCCCATCTTTAAACCCCTCCTCAAAACTCACTTGTATTCTTTGGCGTTCGACTCAGCATGATTTGTCCTTGATTTTACTGCTTGGTGCTTTCCACCGCCTTTATTACCGATTCGTTTTACTGTTTATTGTATATGTTAAATCGCTCCATGTACAGCACTTTGTATGCAGCGATGGCTCTTCGAAAGTGCTCTATAAATACTGTTGACTTGACTTGACTTGTTGACTTATTTCGTTACCATTAATTTAATCCTAACTAAATAAAATGACAAGAAGAAATGTAAAATAAAATTCATTTACTCACCAATTTGGTGCCTGTTCACTGAGCTGCAGATCTACGCAAGTGTCCCCAAACGTTTTTAAATGCACCGTAGCTTGTAAGCGCCCAGCTGTGCTCTGATGTTTCCTTGCTGCCTTGGTAAAACAATCCAGTGTGGCTCTAAACACCAAATCGGTCAATTGCAAGCAATAGGCATTCCCAGCAGTACAATTTGCAGTGTTTCTCAGAGGCTGTGAGCCACGGGTACCGTTCATAATTGCTAGTCTGAAAATGACGGACAAACCCTTTTCCTTGCTGGGACAGGCTAGCTAGCGCAGGAGTTGGGCGACCTCTTTGCACAATATCCAGCTTTTCGTGGAAGGTCCGTCTTGAAAATTGTGTGGAAAGTAGTTCTGTAACCAGATCAACATCTTCTTCGGCCATTTTGGGTTAAAATACAGTGACAGCTCCCTCTAGCAGGCGCTAATCAATTCACCGAACTCACACGTCCAGTCTCGACGTAAGCCCTTCTAGCTGGCCCTGGTCCGCAGACTCGGGATCTGATTGGCTATTTCAAGCTGACTGTGACCGTTCACTTACAGCGCGCAGGGGCCTGCTCTGTTTAATCTGAAGGCCCAAGCAAGTTTAATTTACCTGGCAACACAAGCTAGTTGAAATATGATTGGTTAAAAACTCTACCATAATAAATAAGTTATTTATCGAGTGGATTTCAATATTATTTAAAAGAACATTGAAAGCCACTCAACTAAGTGGAAATAATGTGACATAAGGAATACAGAGAATAATTTTGTTTACATATTTATGAAAATAAAATAACAAATTAAATTTGTTACTCTCAGAAAAGTTTATTAATTTTATTAAATTTACTTTTCTGAGAATGTTTAGGCCAGCAGAGAAGGCCTTGCTGGCCCTGACGGAACGCTACTGCTCCTCATACAGTGCAAGTCAAAAGTTTAGAAACACCTTCAATTCAACATTTTCTCCCCCATCCATCTATCCATCAAATGTTCTCAGCTGCTTACCCCCACAAGGGTCACGGACATACTGGAGCTTATCCCAGCTGTCTTCAGGCAGTAGGCAGGGTACACCCTCAAGTGTCAGCGAACCGATCAAAGCACCATATTTCATTTAATGAGCTTTATATTGTATCATGACATGCAGGTCTGGAAGAACAGTTTCATTATTATTATTATTAGTAGTAGTAGTAGCAGTACTAGTAGTATTTATTTATTTATTATTACTATTTTTTGGGGCAAGTTCAGCTTCAAACTGTCAAGTACACGTACACTCTGTTGATGTCAAGTCATCTGAGTCTGTTGGCATGTCTGTGTGTAGCAAACTTTGCTTTGTGGCTGCGAACATGTCATCATTCTGTTGTCTTGCTCGTTACTGTGGCCTGTATAGAAAGTCAGCCATCACATTTTCCAGATTTGGTCACATCATATTCCATAAATAGGATTGAAAGTGTGATGCTGAGGGGTGGCCCAGTGGTCAAAAGCAGTTAGCCCGTCGACTTCACAGTGCAGAGGTACCGGGTTCAATTCCAACTCCGGTCTCCCTGTGTGGAGTTTGCATGTTCTCCCTGGGCCTGCGTGGGTTTTCTCTGGGTACTCCAGTTTCCTCCCACATTTCAAAAACATTCGTGGCAGGCTGATTAACCACTCAATGTTGAGAGGGAAGAAATTTCATCTGTGCTGTATGATACATGTTGCACATACAGTACATTTGACAATAAAGTTTTATCCAATCCAATGGAAAATTGTCCCTAGGTGCGAGTGTGAGCATGGATGGTTGTTCAGGGTGTCCCCCGCCTACTGCCCGTAGTTGGGATAGGCTCCAGCACCCCCCGCCACCATTGTGAGGATAAGCGGATCAGAAAATGGATGGTGTGATGCCGAATGTTGTCATGGCCACAGGGACCTGTGTCGGAGAGCAAGGAAAAATTCTAGAGGGGCTAAAATGGTGGTTAGTGCAGACCTCAATGGACATAGAGTGGTTACAGGAACAGAGGTGATGGCCATGTTTGGGGTTAAAAAATTTAACTCGGAAGGACCTATGGTGGAGGATTTTGTGAAGAGAAAGAACTGTCTGATCAACAAAAGAGAGAAACAAGGAGACATGCAAGAGTGGAGAACAGGTGTACACATGGCCTACATTTCCGTGCAGGGCTCATCAACAAGCACCAGGTAGCCCTCAAGGGCCACATCAGTAGCCCGTAGGCTTGTTCTAAAAATGACTAACAAGTGATTGGTCATTGTGAGTTTCTGGGAATGTTTTAGAATTGATCATTTGAAAATGGCAGAGATTTAGAGAACTAGAGTGGTGCACATTGACATTCGTCTGTTTCCCAACTACTGTGAGAAGTCAACATCACGATGACATAAATTATGAATCAGTAATTCAGTAACATTATTTAAGGCAGGGGTGCTCAAACTTTTTGGATCGAAGATCTACTTTTCGATCAACTAACCTCCCGGGATCTACCCATACCCACACGCGCACGCACACACATACACACAAACGCACACGTACACACGCACGCCCTGATGAGAAACAGCCTGAAACTGAGCTCATACGTACCGTTTTACAGTGCTTCCCTGGGCCCTCCTAGATTCCTATTTTTTGCCCGTGCCCTCGGCGAATTGGACACAAAACAAACTCTGAATGAGAATAATGACGATAAAAGATAGAGCGCAACAGTTCTGATCACAAGCTGCAATTGCAGACTGCTGAGAGCTAACAACTTCCGGTGACGTCATCACGCGCCACCATAAATTCAAGATTTACCTGCTTTATTTTATTTTTTTAAGATTTATTTTGTGAAAAGGAGACTGATAGGATGATTATGGTGCAGCATACAGTGCATTAACACAAAAAATATATTACTAACATGTACAAAGACACACAAATGGTTGTGTGTTTTTTTTCTCCTCGACACTCCTCGGATCTACTCGGGACCTGTCTTAGATCTACCGGTAGATCAGGATTCTCCCTAATGGGCACCCCTGATTTAAGGTATTTTGATCAAATTTGTTATTTCACAAGTGTATAAAGAACTGGTAGCTCTTCACATTAATCAGGATCCAGTTGTGAGGTGCTAGATGGATCCTTCGGACAGACAAATGAAGGTAAATTACTTTGTAGAACAAAAGGATCCAGGAAAGCGTACATAAGCTCAGGATGAAGGGGGAGATGGAATGAAAGAATTTGCAGCAGGCAGATAGATATCAGTGATGGGAATTTCCGCTCTTTTAATAGTGCCGTTTATTTTTTCTTTCAACTTGACCCCCTAAAAAGCCATTCCTCTTTCGGGGGCTGTCGGGGGGGGGGGGGGGGGGAGTCGAGTGTTGAAATGAACTACTTGGCCACAGATGCAATTTCCTTACAGACTTCCCGCGCATATGTTTTTCAGGGGTTGGCAACACGCGGCTCTTTGGCGCCCCCTCGTGGCTCCCTAGAGCTTTTTCAAAAATGTTTGAAAATGGAAAAAGATGGGAGGGAAATATATTTTTTTGTTTTAATATTGTAAAGCCCTTCAATGTGGTCAAGGGTGCACGCAGTTGCTGCTGCAGTCTGTTCGCTTTTTAATAAACAAAAAGAGGCAGCAATTAAAACACATTCACAGGAACTGCTGCTGGCCACAACTCACGCCCACGCGCTCCACACTCAAGACTGACTCCTCAACCTGGCTCGTCTCCTCTCTATGACGTCACCCCTACTCAACTAACCCAGCCCTCAAATACACAAATAACAAGAAACAGATATTGCAGTATGGTTTCTGTCAGAGGACAAACATGACACAAACACTATTAACGTTTTCCGATGCTGTAAAAATGTGTCAGAATAAATATTAAATATTCAACATTTTCATCAACGAATATTTGCTTCATAGCCTGCGTCACACGTTTCTATTAGCAACACGGGATGTCAGTCGGGGGGCTGTTAAAAAAAAACAACAACAAAAAAACAGCTCCATTCAGAATATAAGAATGAGAATCTGGGCGGCCAAGTGAAGCAATTTTATACGGTACAGACGTTTCTATTAGCAAGGCGGGATGTCAGTCAGAGGGCTGTTGTTTGAAACCCCCCCCAGCTCCTTTCATGTACAATTCACCGAGGGGACTTGCTATGAATGGGAATCTGGGCGGCCAAGAGAAACAGTTTTAAACGCTACACGTGAGCTACGATAGTTAGCACGCTGCGAAAGTGCGTCCCGTGCCTCATTCATCATAGCGGCCATTCTGGCTGTTGCTCATTACGGCATGCGTGTGTAAGTGTGTGCTTATGGGCGCGTGTGCGATAATGGGTCGATCACAGGGGGTTGGCTGTTCGAAAAGTTCGGAAAAGTATCTTCCGTCCAAAAAGTTTTTCCCCTACAGGATGAACTGCAGGGGAAAAAAAACTTTTAATAATGAATGCTTGTTGTGTATTTGTACCAAACTTAGTCATGTTAATGGCAGGCTAATATAGCTCATATAGATACATACAGCATGTGTTGCCTTCATTATAAGGCTTTCTATCGGCTCCAGACATATTTGTATTTTGTCTATTTTGGTCCAATATGGCTCTTTAAATGTTTTGAGTTGCCGACCCCTGCCCTAAATCCCCAGTCTTTGTAGTACCAACTAACCTCTCTGCAGCACTCCTAAATCTCTGATACTAGAATCATGACCTGGCATTTAAAATGAACAAGAGTGTCAATTTGTTTTTTGTCATTAATGTATGCAACAGTGTTGCAGAAGCATATTATCTTCCCATATATCCTAAGAATTGTTCTTCCCTCAACTTATCTTGTGTCTCAAGATCATCGCATCCACGCTCATAGTTGGTCTCACCAAAACACGTACACTCTGTTGATGTCAAGTCATCTGAGTCTGTTGGCATGTCTGTGTGTAGCAAACTTTGCTTTGTGGCTGCGAGCATTAAAGGTTCCCATTCGGACAGCCTCAAAGAATCAGCATGTGCGTCTTCACTATTTACTTGTCCTTTCTCGTGGATGGCTGTGGCAGTCAGGGTAACTGATGATAGGTTGACATTTTCAGACATGTTGATAGTCTTTTCATCCATTTCCTCTTCCAACTCAAATATGAGTTGCTCCTTGACTTCCATTTCTGGCCACCGAGACAAAAAAGTGTCCTTTTCAACTCCAGTTTTGAGTTGATCGCGCTTCGCTGGAACAGTCTCAGATGATATATCAGATATATCTGCTTCAGCACGTGACTTTGCAGTCAAACTTGTCCTTAATACATTACAAGAGTCATGACAGGAACTTTCCCTTGATAATTTTTCACCATCTCTGTTAATATAGAAATTACTTCCTTCATTTTCGTCCTCTTCTTCACCAACCTCCTCGTCTGAACAGGTGATTCTGGGGGTAGGACATAATGATGTGATGATAGGGTACTTCTGCTTGAATGTATCCGAGCAAACTGAGATCAGATCAGGGCTCGTTTCCTCTACTGGCAGAGATTTGGCATGCATGAGGACCGTCTACAGTGAGGGGAAAAAAGATAAATAGCAATTAGTACTTTTTGTGGCCAAAAGGTACTCTTCAAACATTGGTTTCGGGTCAGCCCAAGCTGGAGCATTACTGTCGCACGGACCTGGGACACAAACCAGAGTATTATACCATCATATAAGAACAAAAAATAATAAACTAAGAGAAGCTGTGAGGATTATGTGTAGTACTCTTTAGCCAGGCACCTCTAACAGTGGGTCGCTCCAGAGTGAAATTGAGTTCAACCACTCTCAAGAGAATTGGTACCAGCGCCCAAGTTTTATGTTGAAGTAAGCCCGATAAGTCAAGTCAGAACCTCACACACTCCTTCGACATCACATTCCACATCTGTAAAGCAAGCTTTAATAGCCAGGAATGGAAGGGGAAAGGTCCCAGAATTTGGCCACAGCCAAGCTCTCGAAGCATCCGAACCGCTTGGGCCGCTCCCACGGGTATTGAGCCTAATACCCCTTTCCCACTGAAATTAATGGGTAGTAGTGATCCGTGGCGACACACAACCAATTGGCATATACTGTATGTCCCTTTCCCATTGACCAACAGAAGGCGATTCTGCCCCCCCCCAACCCCTTTCCACCACTTTGCGTCTGGTTACGTCACCACACTGTGATTGCGTAGACGATGCGACAGATTTCTTCGTGGTAAACAAAGCAACATGGAAGCAAGTGTTCTTTCTTTTAACAAGCTTTTTACTGTCCTCAAAATGGTCGAAAAGCAGCGGGGGATCAACTCTTTGCTAAGACTGAGACAACAGCTTAAGGGTCGATCTCATAGCTTGGTTGTGGGGGCATGCTATATATGAGGCCGATGTTGTACCGCCCTATGTCATCACGTAATTACTGGGAAGTCCCGTGTTAGGCTTTTACACTGCAAGCGAAGGTGATCCGAGGCGATCACAACCCGCCTCCGATGGCGTGCTGGTGGACACGGATCGACACTCCTTTCCCATTGCCCAAAAAAGCGTGTTTACCCGTGATTTTGCGGCAGTGGGAAAGGGGTATATGGGAAGGGAGACCCACATTGCTTCTTCAGACTGTGTCCAGTCGGGCCCCATGAGTGCAGGCCCAGCCACTCTACATCTAACACATGGGAACCCATGATAAGTCAAGTGGGATAGATTGATGCTTCTTTGCGCTAGTGTACACTAGACAGAAAATATGTACCGATACTACTTTGGAAAAACAGCTTTTTGGGTATAATATATGTAGCCAGGTCTTTGGAAAGACTGGACTGGACACAAAATAATTTTTAGGTGGGCTTTATTCCCTACTGAACAATGAAAAATTGTTCAGCATTAAGATGACAGACTGAGATGTTAACTGAATTTTAAAAGAGGTCGAAAAGGGATCTAAGATATCAAAGAAAATCATTCAACAGATTACAGACAATTACGCCACAATAGACAACAGCAGTGGCTTGTCGATATGTTCCGGTGTGTTGGGTGTGTACAAAGCATGTGGTCAAACATAAATGATCTCCCCTGCTGTACAGCTGTTCACACGACTCACTAGTGGTAGATTTCAAACTCCAACCCAAACCACTCCAGATATTGTGCTCTACAAATACCATTCAACTAATTAATCATCTGTCCAAAATTAACACCTAACATGCGTCATGGTAAACTAGTTACCAATTACCTGAATATCGCCAGGGTTACGAGGACGATCATGGGTGTATCAAGTTGGGACAAGCAGTGGCACAGTTCAGCGACTACCCTCCGTTACATGTCACCCTTTCTGGTCTGATTCTCACACGCTGCATATGTTCCCGCGTGTTTTGATCTAGTGTGGCTCTTAAAGTGACAGTGTTACATTTGTTAAACAAGGAAGCCTTCACTACAAGCATCTAAGTAAGGCTCACCTGGTTACATATACTTGAGAGTTGTGAACAGCTTTGATTCCGAATACAATATAAAATGAGTTTTGTTTTATTTTTGTGCTTTGAAAAAAATATATTGTATAACACAATTTTTATACTTACAATTAGTGCTCTTGGGAGGGTTGCTTGAAGTTTACAAAGGAATCCAGTGTAATACAGACAATATGTCAATGTCATCAAGGTACCAATGCAACATATCAGAAGCCCAAGAGTTATGCCAAGAACAGGTACTGTGGAGATATGCACACGCGCGCACAAACACACGCTTTTTACACATATTGAGTTTTTGTTTGTAGTATTTAATATTGTACGACCTCCATGGGGCATGCCTGGAAGCTCCACTGTGTCAGCAAAAGTCCTGATAATTTACAAACTGATTGCGTTTATTGTTCAACTTACCTCTATCTAACTCTGCAATCGATGTGGTGGTGCATACCCAGGTTGATGGCTCAGTATTTTTATTCATGGTAATCTCAGTTTGAATCTGTACACAGTACTGTTTGCCTTTCTCCAAATTGTTAATTTTAACGCTCCTGGCTTGGGTTTTGTAAACCTCCTGCAAAGTAAACAGAATTTCAACAAGTGAATGGACAAATGAAATGTATTTAGCCCTTATCTGGTGTATAATTATTTCTATATTCATTTTTTGTATGCACGGACATTGAGAACATTTCCCTATTCCATTACCTAGTCTACCAAGGTAAATTAGGTTTTTATTGCAAATATCCATAATACTTTCCTTAATTTCTCTGTACATTATTCAGGAATCACAAAGGCAAACGTCCTGCATATATACAGGTGGAGGGTACAAACAGGGTTTCGACAGTCCCCCGCCGCCAAAGTTAAATTTAATAAACGACATTCTTGAAAGAGGTGCCGTACAAGCATTTTTTTATAAAAAGCAGGAGTGCAACTACTGTATACGGTAATCAAATCAGGACGCATTCCTTGACCTTATAACAGTCTTAGGGAATATGAAAAAGGCATATGCCCGATACAGTCTTTTGTTGCTGATTATTGTTGTTAATCTGAATAGTACCGGTAACTAAATCAAATTAGAATTTGCAAATTGCAATCAAAAAGCAATTTTTAAATTTGTTTGACTTCTGGAAGTCGGATCTCTCACCTCAGTTTTATTAGATTTCTTCCACAAGACCCTGAACTTAGCTTTGTAGATGGCCATGATGTCATTGTTTGGTATCCCTGAGCTTTTGTCAGCCTCTGGCAGGGATATGTTGATCTGAATGCAGTTGCCACATTCGGTCACCGTTACTTTTGGAGGACCTATTAGAGCTAGGAACAATAAGAGAACATATAGTTACTTGTACAGTATAATGGATTGCTTTTGCTCCTCTTTGAGATACAATAAACCCCTGATTGTGGACTTATCCAGATCGGGGCGTGGAGACAGGATTTTAAGCAGGAAAGTCAGACATCAATATGAAAATCATCCCCTTTTTCAGACTGAAACAATGGTCCTTAGTCTGAAAAGGGTGGAGTGTGCTTTCCAGGTCGGAAATTAGATCCTGCCCCAAGTGGAGGAGTACAAGCATCTTGGGGTCTTTTTCACAACAGCGTCTGCAATGATCCAGACTCTTTATTGAGGCTGAAATGGTTCAGAAGTAGCTGAGCTAAAAGGCAAAGCTCTCCATTTATTCATTGATCATTGCGCCTACCCTCATCTACAGTCATAAGCTGTGGGTCATGATCAAAAGAACAAGATCCTGGATATATGTGGCCGAAATGACTTTCATCAGTTGGGGATTGGGGTTTGCTTTTGAGATCAAGTGAGAAGCTCAGTCATCCGGGAGGGACTCAGAGTCCAGCTGCTCTTCCTCTGCATTGGTGGCTCGGGCATCTGGGTAAGATGCCTCCCAGGTGATGTGTTCCAGGCTGTCTTACGACTGGCCTGGGAATGTCTTGGGAGTCCCCTGACAGAGTTGGACCAAGGGCCTGGGCTTCCCAACTCCGGATAAGTGGAGAAAATGGATGGATGGAGAGTGATGAATACGTATTTTAACATGATTCCTAATTCTTTTTATCCAGAAACGTCCAGTACATTTGGTTGAAACAAAAAGATTACATGCAGAAATGTTCACACTGACATACTTTGTTCAAATGGAGAGAAGGAGACTTCTTCAGACTCTGGAGACCAGGTTCCATTGTAGAATGCTTGGACAGTAAAATAATATTTATATTTGTCCAACTTCAGCTGTAAAGATGTTGCGGTTGTCATGTAGCCATTCTGTGTTTTTTTCTCAGTTTCTCCGCTTAACCTGCACAAAAAAAAAAATCAATGTTTTAATTCATGCTTTATGAGTAAATAAATTAATAACTGCCATATCCTCCTGACTACCAGGAAAAAAATTTTTGTCCTATCACATTTATTTTGAAATTCCCCAATCTATGTGAAGTAATTGGACCACTCCAAAAGAAATGTTTGAAATTCCACTACATTTTTTAAACACTTGAATACTAGGCTCAAATACACTTAGAACAACTCAAACAACACTTTAACGTGTTCATAAGAGTCTTATAAATAAAATGCCAACAGCATTTTAAGACAAAATGTGTTTGATAAAAAGTATTACTTTTCCTCTTCCCATAAAAAGTGCTTGCACTGAGGGAAGCCATTTTCATACTTTTTCTAACCCCTACAAATTTGGTATCATTGGATAGCACTGAATGTCCTCTATAGAGTAACAAAAGGAGTTAATGCGATTGGATGCACGGGGTGGGAGATATTTAGGTTCACAAATGTCAGGAGGATATTTTCCACACTATAAGGTGCACTGAAAAGCATTCAATTTTCTCAAAAGCCGACAGTGCACCTTATAAGTCAGTACACTTTATATATGGATCAATATTCCGATTTCTTGGATGTAGTCTTCTAAATATTTTGTAACGCTGTTTGTTACAGCTGCAGTGGTTGTGAAAGCGCTGTCTGAATAAAGCTGTAATGTATTGTATTCCATTAGCGTAGCGCCATCTAGTGGATGCTTAATGCAACCTCAGCCACTATTGTAACTTGTATTCTAGGTGCCTTATAATGCGGTGTGCCCTATATATGAAAACAGCTTTAAAATAGCCAATCGTTGACAGATTACTCGATTACTGCAATGCCCTTTACTTTGGAGTCAGCCAGTACTCCATGAAGCGCCTTCAACTGGTCCAGAATGCCGCTGCTCGCCTCTTGACTGGTATTTGTAAGCGGGAGCACAGAACTCCTACTCTGGCATCCCTTCACTGGCTCCCCATACATTTTAGAGTTATTTATTTTAGTTATTTATAAAAATCTCGCGCCACCTTGAGACCAAGGACTCAAGGCTGTCTGGAATTGTTGGCGGCCGTCTCTCCAAAACAAACAACACTATCTGGCCTTTCCCCTGGTTGGAAATACGCATGGAGTCTAGGGCCCCCACCACCACCCCCCTCCTTCTCGGCCATGGACTGATAAGCCGGAACTGTCTTCACGATGAGCAGACCTCGAGGAAGCAGCTATGAGCTGTACACGCATACACATACACAACTGGACAACGCATACACATCCTTGTTATCACCGTCTTCATTGCTCCGATTCTTTTTCCCCCGTGACGTGGTTCGATATGCGCAGCGCAACGGTGACCGTGCAGCTGGTCATTTCGGCCGCGTCGCGGTTACCCCCCGCTCACCCCCCCACCCCCCTTCCCATTCATCCTCCCCCTTATTATATGTTATGTCTTGTGACTTGTTGTAACTGTCATATGCTTATTTATGTGCTAGGGTCTTTTTTTATCCTGGACTTCAATTATCCTCAGAAGAGGATAGTTCGAGCGTGTTTTTTTTTCCCCTCTCCCTACCCAGCGTTTTCCTTTCTGAATTCTGATTGTAATTTCCCCATTACGGGACAAATAAAGGATATTTTAATCTTAATAAAGGATATCTTACCTCTCTTAGCTCATCCGCCCCTACACACCCGCCTCAGGTCTGAGGACCAGACATTATTAGAAGTACCAAGAATTAAACTGAGACTCAGAGGGGATCGAGCCTTTTCTGTTGCTGGTCCCTCTCTCTGGAATGACCTCCCACTGAACATCCGGCAAGCCTCCTCGCTGCCCATTTTCAAAAGCCTCCTCAAAACTCACTTGTATTCTTTGGCATTCAACTCAGCATGACTTAGATTTGTTCTTGGTTTTACTGTGTGTACCGTCTTTATTACTGATTTGTCTTACTGTTTATTGTGCATGTTAAATTGCTCCATGTACAGCACTTTGTATGCAGCGATGGCTGTTTGAAAGTGCTCTATAAATACTGTTGACTTGACTTGACAGTGCACCTGATACTCCGAAGCGCCTTATAGTGCAGAAAATACGGTGCATGGTGGAAATAAAACAGGGGTGTCCAAACTTTTTGCCAAGGGGGCCAGATTTTATGTGGTAAAATGTCGGGGGGCCGACCTTGGCTGACATTCTTTACATTGAACAACAATATTGTTCAACAAATTTTAGCAAGCCAGTCTGTTTCACATTTCGATTTTTATTTTAATTTCAACAATCTTAAGAATTTCTTTTGGTTCATTTGAAACAGGTATATCACATGCAACTGCTTATTCACTTGACTTTTTCTTAAACAGAAGTGCAAATTGATTGATTTGAAACATAAAATGTATCACCATGACTTTTCAATAGTCACAAAACCTTTGACTCGAACAACAGGGAAATGAACAAGCAATACACATATCCACAATAGGGATGTGAATCTCAGCACTGAGGACGATTCGATACACATCTCGATGCACTACCAGCGATGCGATACTTAAACGATACATGGAATTTTCTGGCGACACGATGCGATACGTCTCAACGTCTTCACGATGTGATATGACATGATACACATTTAGTTCAAATCAATGCGATCCGATACGATGCAATGCAATTTGTTGTGATATTGTGCAATTAAACATGATACAAATACGCAAAGAAAAAAAGTTGCAGTCACAGCCTCAAAGCTGCTGTGTGTATTGTAGCGTACACAGACCACTCTCACTGAGTGTCAAAATGAAATGTCCAAAAGAGTCATCCATATATAGTTTTTCCTTGCGCGGTCACAGTGGGCTGCAAGGGGAACCCCAAAATAAGAGGCGATTTTTTTCTGATCCTGACCTGGTTTGCCAAGTGTTTCTCCGGTGTCCAACGAGGAACTGGACGGGGAGGCGGGGGGAAACTTGTCGGTGATGTGGTGCCATCGGTTTAAGTGGTCTGCATATTTGTGGTGCTGCCGTTGTATGGCTTCGTAGTACGACATTCTTTGCAAATTACAGAGCTTTTATCAATCTTTCCGTCTTTCTTTTCGAAGCCGTAGCATTTTCAAACATAAGATCTGAATGTTGCGGAGGATTAAATACAGTAGTTTCCTCGCTGCTGCTTGCGCTAACTTCCATAGTGTTTCGCTAGTTGTGTACTGGACTGTATGTGACTCGCGGCTTCCGTCCGTATTCAACACAAAATAATGATGGTGCATTCATTACGCCTAGGAAAGGGAACATAGGTGACGTTTAACATGAATAAAACGGCGCTTGAATCGGATTTTACCGATACCCACCAATGCATCGTGATGAATCTCGATTTCACCCGTCAATCGCGTCGTACCCAGTGAATGAGCCGATGCACTCGCATCTCGCACGTGCGCATCGATATATCGATTAATATCGATTATTTTCCACACCCTTACTCCACAACTGCAAGGATCATTTGAAATATGACATATCAGTCAATATAAACACGGAGTGATGTCTTGTTAACTCGTGAGTGATGCCCTCTAGTGTCTAAATGCTATTACTCATTTAGTGAATGCTATTACTCATTTAGCCACTAGAGGGAAGCAGTACTCTATGAAACATCACTCCCCAGTCTACGAGACCTCAGTCAATGCAACACGTGTTCCATTGCGCCCAACCTGCGGGCCAGACGGCACTGATTTTATGACAGGGGCTGAGGGCCGGATGAAATTCGACCGCGGGCCGCATTTGGCCCGCGGGCCGGACTTTGGACATGCCTGAAATAAAGTAATAATGACAAGTCATGTGAATATATGGATTGAACTACAAAGTGATTTTCTATTAAATTTTAAATCATGGGTGTCATGGAAGAATGCCATTTTTAGTTGGAATAAAGTAAAAACTAAAATGTCACAACGTCCAAATAGCTAAAGATTCAAAGGCTTTGCTCCTGAGTAGGTCTAATGCTCTCAATGAATAATCAAGTTCCGAGTTGATGACGTGTGATATCACCGATATGGTTTTTCTTTTGAAAAGGTGCGAGACTCACCGAGAGGAAACCTTTGACATACCAAGCTCGTGAGGGACATTGTTCTCAATTTTTTCACGGGAGATGCTTATGACATCATCATCTCATTAGCAGTTAAGTGTCTACCATCCATCATGATGTGATTAACGCAGCCGATATTTTCCCGGGAGGTGGCTGTGGCTGGACACTCAAATCTTGGGTCACCTTCAAGGCTTTCCCCATAGCATGTAGCTGTCAACCTTTGCCCAGGTGATAATACAAGATGGAGCAAATAAGGCAACCATGTCAGCATTAATCTCCTTGGGGGAGAAAGTACTTTTTTTCCTTTGAATATATTTGCTAAAAGCACGGTGCCAAATTTGATCCATTTTCAGAACTTATTCTGATGGTGGGTTCATAACTGATGCAAAGCCAAGTACTGCCTCTATGCAGGTGTTCATCAGTTCATTCATGAGAAACTAAATATTTTATCAAGACAGAAGCCCTCAAATAAAATTTTGGTGGTTTGGTAACTTCTCCTGTATTTGGCAAGAAAAGAAATGTAACCAAGTAGTGATTACATTTAAATGGACTGAAAATGTGGAATCAAAATCACACTCCAATAAGTCATTTCAGTACAAATGTCATCCCATGAGGTCAAGTTTAAAAAAAATGCGCCTGAGCCAGCTCCTTTCCGAAGTCGCGGTTCAGTTCTCTCTCTAGTATCAAGTCTGACAGGACTATTTCACTTCCCTTCCTTGCAAGTGTGACAGGACCATTTCACTTGCCATCACTTCTTGTCATCTCCTGGTTTTTGACGTCACAAAAGCTATGGAAATATAGAAACACTGGAAGTTAAATCTATACGTTCACCGAAGTCTCACAAAATTACTGACGTTTAGAGTTGCGTCAAAAAACTGATCAGCGAAATAAACGCAACAGGCAGTTAACATTCAAAAATATATGGTGGAGTCAACATGTGGAAACATGAGCCATAGCGAGGGTCAGAATGCACGACAGGATGAGTCTGCGAGGTGAGGCGATATGCTTTTAATTGGAAACGGATTTATATAGACGCAAAGCCAACATGTGCTGTATGTGACTGAAACATTATTTTTTTTATTAGTCTTTCCATACCATCTCAAAAGCACACAAGCCAGTGGCTTTGACAAGGAGTGACTAAATCAATTTTCCTAGCTCAGGCATACTGAGGAGGGCATGCACTTCAGTCATTTATGCCAAAAGCACTGTGCCCAACACAGCAGGCAATTGCTGCTTCCATCAACCAGGTTTGAGACAGCCATCAACCAACGAGAGGCTGAACACATGAGGTGATGGTCATTCACAAAGTAGCAGAAAATAAAAAGTATATTAAAGATGGTAGTACCTAATTAAGTTTAAAAAAAACTAAAATACTGTAATATAGCCAGGAAAAAAACTGGAATGGGTAATAGAGATAACAATTAAAAAAAAAAGATAGACCATTCAAACAAAACTTGTAACATCAAATGCTTCCTTGCAATATAAACAAAGAGGGTATCGGAAATGTTTAAATGAGTTTCATACTCTTCTTACAGCTTCCACTTTATTGAAAGCCTTTTAGTTGTTTTGTGGTTGTGATAAAATATTATGAATGGGGAATTTACCTTGAAAAGACCTTGTACTGTACACCTGGGGGGGTGGCAGGCCCAGGATCCCAATGCAGGATGTGAAGGAAGTTAACAGAGTGAACAGACACATTCAATGGCGCAGGGAGTATACCAAGCACTGTGCAAAATATAATGAGGGCATTGTTAGTGCTGCAGATCGAGTTAGAGAAACACATATTTAAAAAAAACAAACAAACCCCCCCCCCCACCCCGATTTTGATTGGTATGTTGTAAATCTGAAGGTTTCACGTTATTAAAATCTCAGAAAAATATATATATTTTACTCACCAGACTCAAGCAGGAACATCACATTTAGACAAAAACACATCCAGTTCATCTTGGTATATGCTTAGGCTGTCGTAGTCATTCTTAAAGGAATGCAGTTTAAAAAATAAAGATGTAAAACACATTCAGTATGACACAGTCCTGAGCTAATTTTTCCTGACACTTAAGCTATCACAATAACGTGTGATATCGTTATTAATTATGTGTATATACATTAATAAATTATACTTACTTAAGATATCACAATAAGGTATGCCATCATTATCAATTAAGTATGTGTACATCTGCCGCTGAATAAGTAAGGACCCCAATTACTTTGCATTGAGACGTTGGTCAGAAATGTGTGCCTTTTCAATGATTTTAAAAAGTCATAACTTTCTTAATATTTGTCGGGAAAATGCTACTTAGGGGTCTGGAATCGTCTTAAGATCTGTCTCTTCACGCTGGTATCATGCAAATTAATCAATATATGAAATTTTACACACATACCTATATTATGTACTGCAAAGGCAATTCCAAACTAGCTACTAAATGTTGGAGTATTGATATGTAAACAATGTTCGCTCACCTTATTTACGAACAACCAACACCATCTATCTCTGTCCGTCGTTACGACGAGTAAAACTATTACTTTTAGCGGTTCAATGATTGCATAATCTCACTCCAGAGCTAAATGGGGATAAAAAATCAACACCGTAATGCCCACGCTTAACTATCTGACCGAAATACAAGCCCGTAGCGGCGGTTTCCGAGAAACAAGCTTGCTCGCGCCTGTCACTGACTCACTCAGTAAAACATCCTCCCGTCTTTACCCGGCCGACCACTTCCTTTTACGTCTTCAAAGTAAAACCTAGCGGCACGCGACATACACTTGTTTCACTGCAATTCTTCTAACTGCATATTGAACAGCAATCGGTGCCACGGTTCAAATTGTGACATCGTACAAATACTAATATAAGATTCCTTCCTTCATTTATTCATTTTGCGTACCGTTTTATCCTCAGTGGGGTGTGCTGGAGCCTATCCCAATTGTGTTTAAAAACAAACAAACAAAAAACACCACAAGGACAGTTTAAATGTATTTTTTCTGTCCTAAATGAATACTAAACTCTCTCTCTCTCTCTCTCTGTCTGTCTTTCTCTACTTTTGTTTAGCGGTTTGTGGTTAGAGGGTACTTTCCAAACGTCATGCTCTGGTTTCCGTGTTCTATCCGACTTCTAAAGCTGTCTCATTTCAGTCGCCGCAAGAGGCCGTGCAATTGACAGAAAAGTGAAATCTCAATTCTGTAAACATTCCGTTGTCCTCAAATGCAACCCAACTCAGTTTAGTTGTACTATCTGCCTTTGGAGCGTTTAAAACCAGTTAAGTTTAAATATGAATAATCTAATGAAACGTTTCCTCCCACATTCCAAGTCGTGCGTGGCAGGTTAATGGTACAGTCTAAATTGTCCCGAAATTGTGAGCGTGGATGGTTGTTCGTCTATATGTGCCCTGCGATTGGCTGTACCTCGTCTACTGTCCAAAGACAGTTGGGAGAGGGTCCAGCACACCCGCGACCTTTGTGAGGATGAATAGATTAGAAAATAGATGGTAATCAATTGAGTTCGGGGTCAACAACTTAATTATTCAAAAGACCATAATGAGGACTCGTTTCCAAAAAAAGGGGGGGGAAAAGCAGAAACTACAAAACCCCACTGACATTGAAAAGTAAGCTTTCTCGTGAATAAGATACGTCGTGATTTTGTTTTACAAACTCTTCAACCTGCTGCACACTGGTAGACGCTAGGGGGTTCACAAGACACGGACAGATTCAAAGACAGTTTATTTCCCAGAGCCATCATTGCTCTCAACAAGGTATAACAACACTACCTCCAATAATACAACAATACCTGAAATCTCTTAACAACATGTGCAATATCTGTAACCTGCTAACATGTGCAATCATATTTGTAAACATCACTATGCCACCTTACATATATTATTATGTTTTATTATATTTTTAATGTTTTGATTGCTTTTTAAAAAATATTTGCAATTTTCAAAGTGTCAAAAAAATCCATATAAGTGTTTATCAATGTCTGTCACTGCATTTCCTTTTTCACTCAGCAGATGTCGCTGCTGATTTGTTTGTTTGTTTATTGAACATAAAACATATACAGTAATAATTTGACAGAAAATAAGGTAGATAAAAAAGTAAAAAGAAAGAAATCATTCTTCATTCAACACAGTTATTATGTTCAAGGGAGTAGGATGAAGTAAAAAACTTATCTAGTCCTACCCCGTTATGTGTTTATATCTACTAAATCATATATATCTCCGTGAGTCGTCACCTTACCGTGGTGGAGGGGTTTGTGTGTCCCAATGATCCTAGAAGCTAAGTTGTCTGGGGCTTTATGCCCCTGGCAGGGTCACCCATGGCAAACAGGTTCTAGGTGAGGGGCCAGACAAAGCACGGCTCAAAAGACCCCAATGATGATAAAAATAAATGGATCTAGGTTTCCCTTGCCCGGACGCGGGTCACCGGGGCCCCCCTCTGGAGCCAGGCCTGGAGGTGGGGCTTGTTGGCAGGCGCCTGGTGGCCGGGCTTACACCCATGGGGCCCGGCCGGGCACAGCCCGAAGAGGCAACGTGGGTCCCCCTTCCCATGGGCTCACCACCCATGAGAGGGGCCAAAGGGGTCGGGTGCAATGTGAGCTGGGCGGCAGCCAAAGGCGGGGACCCTGGCGGTCCGATCCTCGGCTGCAGAAGCTAGCTCTTGGGACATGGAATGTCACCTCTCTGGCAGGGAAGGAGCCCGAGCTGGTGTGTGAGGCAGAGAATTTCCGACTGGATATAGTCGGACTTGCCTCCACACACAGCCTGGGTTCTGGTACCAGTTCTCTCGAGAGGGGTTGGACTCTCTTCCACTCTGGAGTTGCTCACGGTGAGAGGCGCAGAGCAGGTGTGGGCATACTCATTGCCCCCCGCCTCAGTGCCTGTACATTGGGGTTCACACCGGTAGACGGGAGGGTTGCCTCCCTCCGCCTTCGGGAGGGTGGACGGGTCCTGACTGTTGTTTGTGCATATGCACCAAACAGCAGCTCAGCATACCCACCCTTTTTGGAGTCCTTGGAGGGTGTGCTGGAGAGTACTCCTGCTGGGGACTCCATTGTTCTGCTGGGGGACTTCAATGCTCACGTGGGCAATGACAGTGATACCTGGAGGGGCGTGATTGGGAGGAACGGCCCCCCCGATCAAAACTCGAGTGGTGTTTTGTTATTGGACTTCTGTGCTCGTCACGAATTGTCCATAGCGAACACCTTGTTCAAACATAAGGGCGTCCAATGTGCACTTGGCACCAGGACACCCTAGGCCGCAGTTCGATGATCGACTTTGTAGTTGTATCATCGGATTTGCGGCCGCAAGTTCTGGACACTCGGGTGAAGAGAGGGGCGGAGCTGTCAACTGATCACCACCTGGTGGTGAGTAGGCTCCGATGGTGGGGGAAGATGCCTGTCCGTCCTGGCAGACCCAAACGTATAGTGAGGGTTTGTTGGGAGCGTCTGGCGGAATCCCCTGTCAGAAGGAGTTTCAACTCCCACCTCCGACAGAGCTTTTCCCATGTTCCGGGGGAGACGGGGGACATTGAGTCCGAGTGGACCATGTTCCGTGCCTCTATTGTTGAGGCGGCCAATCTGAGTTGTGGCCGTAAGGTGGTTGGTGCCTGTCGTGGCGGCAATCCCCGTACTCGCTGGTGGACACCAGCAGTAAGGGATGCCATCAAGCTGAAGAAGGAGTCCTATCGAGCCTTTATGGCCTGTGGGACCCCAGAAGCAGCTGACGGGTATCGACTGGCCAAGCGGACCGCGGCTTCGGTGGTCGCCGAGGCAAAAACCCGAGCGTGGGAAGAGTTCGGTGAGGCCATGGAAGCGGACTTCCGGACGGCTTCGAGGAAATTCTGGTCCACCATCCGACGTCTCAGGAGGGGGAAGCAGTGCACCACTAACACTGTGTACAGTGGGGATGGGGCGCTGCTGACTTCGACTCGGGACGTTGTGAACCGGTGGGCAGAGTACTTCGAAGACCTCCTCAACTCCACCAACACACCTTCCTTGGAGGAAGCAGAGCCCGGGGACTCTGAGGTGGGCTCTCCTATCTCTGTGGTTGAAGTCACCGATGTGGTTAAAAAGCTCCTCGGTGGCAAGGCCCCACGGGTGGATGAGATCCGCCCGGAGTTCCTCAAGGCTCTGGATGTTGTGGGGCTGTCCTGGTTGACACGCCTCTGCAACATCGCGTGGTCAACAGGGAGAGTGCCTCTGGATTGGCAGACCGGGGTGGTAGTCCCTCTTTTTAAAAAGGGGGACCGGAGTGTGTGTTCCAACTACAGAGGGATCACACTCCTCAGCCTCCCTGGTAAGGTCTATTCAGGTCTATTAACTCTGATTGATGTAGGTTGTTTGTACTATTTTTTTGAATTAGTTTTTGAACTCAGCAAGCGATTTACTCATTTTCAGGTCCGTTTCGAGATTATTCCACAGATTAACACCTTTGCTAGATACACTTCTTTGCTTGATGTTTATTCTTGTTTTGAGTTTTTTGAATAAGTTGGTACCTCTTAATTCCTAGTTGCTTTCTCGAATTTCGAAAAACTTCTGAATGTTTTGGCAGAGCAGGTTATTGTGTGCTTTGTACATTAATTGGGCGATTTTAAAGTCAACCAGGTCATAAAATGTCATCGTGTTTAATTTGATAAATAGTGGATTTGTGTGTTCCGTATATTTTGAGCTATTAATAATTCGAATTGCTTTTTTTTGTAGTTTGAGAATAGGGAGTGCGTTTGTTTTGCAGGCATTTCCCCATATTTCCACACAGTAGGTCATATATGGTAATAATAATGAAGTGTATAATGTGTACAAAGATCTCTTATTTAGCACTTCCTTGGTTTTGTAGAGGATCCCTACGGTCTTGGCTAATTTTCTTTTTACGTTATCGATATGTGGTTTCCAACATAGTTTTGAGTCTATTAACTAATCCGAGAAACTTGGTTTCATACGCTCTTTCTATTAAGTGACAATTTATTTCTGTCGAACTAGTTTTTTAATTTGTTTAATTCGTTTTCTATGGTTGTCAGGAGCTGTTTCAGATTTATTCTAGAACAGTAGAAAGTTGTATCATCAGAAAATAGGACACATTTAAATAGTTTTGAGACCTTGCAGATATCATTTATATATAAGATGAATAGTTTTGGACCAAGCACTGACCCCTGAGGAACTCCGTGAGTGATTTTCAGTTGATTCGTTTTTTTATTGTTGAGTTGCACATACTGATATCTGTTTTCTAAATAACTTTTTATCCATTTATAAGCTACACCTCTAATGCCATATCTTTTTAGTTTTTTCAATAATATACTGTGATCTATTGTGTCAAAAGCTTTTTTAGATCTAGGAAAACCCCAACAGTAAATTCTTTGTTGTCTATATTAGTGGCTATTGCTTCCACAATGTCACGTTCTGCCTGAAGCGATAACGATCGCTCCGTGCAGAACAAGGAAATAAAGGGTTGGATCCCCGGAAAACAGACAACGAAAAAATCTTGTCAAAGAAAAGGGTGTCTTTAATGACAAAAACAGAAAGAGCCCGACAGGGAAAAAAACGGTAACACAAAACGCTGGTCAAATAAGGACCAGGAATAACAAAGAAGGAAACAACAACTGAAAACGCTCGCGGAAAACAAGAAAGCGCGAGGAGGGCCTGAATTGGCGGAAATACGAATAATACAAAATCTTTAGAGGCTAAACGCGAATAACAAGAGTATCGTCCGTAAGGCAAAAAGGCAACGGGTCAAATGACAAATAGCGAAATCGAGCGCGAGAGTAATATGGCACGGCGTGGAATTCTCCGGCAGTGAGATGACTGCCGGAGTCTCTTAATAAAGGGGGGTAATCAGCCCGAAATTACGGACAGGTGTGCAGATGGCGGAGGAGAAAACCCGCCACCTGCTGGCGACCACGCGACGTGACACACAAACTCCATAACTGCCATTGAGGTGGTCCGTTTTTCCCTGAAGCCATACTGATTCTCACTTAACAGCGCATGCTTTTGTATAAAGCTATCAAGTCTGTGAGAAAATAGTTTTTCTAATATTTTTTAAAATTGTGGTAGTAGTGATATTGGTCTATAATTTGTAAACTGATGTCTTTCTCTACTTTTATAGATTGGAATAACTTTAGCAATTTTCATTTTTGATGGAAAGATACCAGCTTTGAATGACAGGTTGCATATGTGCGACCTTTCACGCACTACATATTCTATAATCTGCTTGATTATTGTCATATCTATATTAAAGCAATCAGTTGACTTTTTATTTTTAAAGGTTTTTATAATATTTGATACTTCTTGTTTTACAGCAGTAAGGAACATCGTGGAGGATTTTTTTTTCTACGTATAGATCTATTTCAAACAAGTTTGTTGGATAAGGAATTTGTTTTGCTAGGTTACTGCCGATGTTGACAAAATACTCATTAAATTCAGTTGCTATTTCTGCATTTTTTTCCAAAATAGTGTTTTTGCCTTTGATAAAATACTCTGGATAATCCATTTTTTTAGGACTATTTCTGATTACTTGGTTAAGTATTTTCCATATTTCTTGTGTGTTACCTTTATTCTGCTCTAATAGTGCATGATAATGATCTCTTTTACTGGTTCTTATAATATTTACTAGTTTATTTTTATAGGTTTTATATATTTTTTCTGCTTCTTCAGTTCTGAATTTTACAAACAATTTATATAAATTGTTTTTCTTTTTACATGCGTTTTCTATGCCTTTCGTTATCCATGGCTTACTTGGGTCTTTATACTTTTTGGAGACTTTAGTTAATGGAAAATGTTTATCGTATAAGGAGATTATGGTAGACTGAAATACTTCAAACGCTGTATTTGGGTCTTCGTTTGAGTAGACCTCGGTCCAGTTTTGTTTTTCTAGGTCTTGCTTAAAGGCATTGATGGAACGGATTTTTTTTAAATCCGCAAAAAGTCCGCAAATGGTCCGCAAGAAGCTGTGAAAGTCAGCAAAACAACAGCAAGTCACATAGAGCAACATATACAGTACTGTACTACATGTATATGAATATATACATATACATACTGTATATATATAATTTATTATTATTTTTTAATGAATATGTTTGAAAAAATTTGCGATGCACTGAAGCCGCGATAAACGAACCGAGCGAGGGATCACTGTACTTGTTCCTTTGTTCAACAGAGAAATTATTGCGGAACCTCTGACCACCACGCTTGTCACGGTTCTGTGTCAGTCTGGACAGCAGGTGGCATCAGCGGACTTTTGTGCACACCTGCTGCCAATCTATGATTAGTCTCAGTCTGTATTTAAGGAGCCCTCTGATATGCACATATCGCTGGAGTATTGCATTTTTGCCTTGCTACTTCCTTGCTTATTGACTGCTATTGCTATAGACCTCGTCGTGTTTCGCTTTTTGAACTCTCGGTGCCCAGTACTTTGTAAGTATGGTTTTTAGTTTGTGAATTGGCTCTCGCTTGCGTGTAGTGGTTACATTGTTTTTTGTTTGCCTTCGCGATTCTTATTTTCCCCCGTTGCCTTTTGTGCAAGCGCTTTTTGTTATAAGTTTTTGTGCCCTCTGGTCCTTGTTTTGACCAGCACTTTATGTTACGACTTTGTCGGTGCGGATTTTTGTATATTAAACCCTTTTTTCTACGGAGAACTTGCTTAGTGTCTGCACTTCTGGGATCCCAACCTTATTTCGGCTTGCCTGAACGTGACAGAATACTCCAGCCAACATGGATCCCGCAGACCTCAACAAGGTTATGACCGCCTTGACCAGCCAAGGACAACTGGTGGGTCAGCAGGAACAAGCGCTCGCGGTACTCCGGGGCACAGTCTCCCTGCTGGCCCATCGACTCGAAATTTTGGGTTCAACGGTGGAGCGGGAACCCGATATCCCACACCCACCGCGTTTTGGTGGTGAACTTGGGCTCGGTGAACAATTTCTTCACCAATGCTTGTTGGTGTTCGACCAACAACCATACAGCTATGCCAAGGATAAAACTAAGGTGGCATTCATAATGAGTCTGTTGACTGGTCAGGCGGCGTCATGGGCGTTGGAAGTGAGCAATGCTAAACCCGGCCTTCGGTCTTCCTTCCCTGATTTTGTGGCAGAATTTCGGCGGGTCTTCCACCATCCAGTGATGGGAAGAGAGGCCGAAGGTCGTTTACTAGATTATCGGCAAGGAAAGCAATCAGTGGCCGAATACTCTATTTCTTTTTGTATTCTGGCCGCCCGTAGTGGTTACGGGGACCGCGCCCTGTGTGGCTTGTTTCGCCGCCGGTTGAATGTATAATTAAAGGACGAACTGGCAACCCGCGACAAAAGCACCAATTTGGAAGAACTCATCATGCTGGCCCTTGTTATGGACAACCGCCTGCGGGATCGCGAGCGGGAACGTAGGGACGAACGGGGAATGCCAGTGTCCAGCCCCGACATGCAAGCGGTTGGCCGGATTACCGCGAATCCTGGCGGCCGTCTGGACCAGAGCAGCACCCCGGTGCCAGGATCGTCGCCGCTGAGGGAGAGCCTATGCAGCTGGGCGGAGGACGTGTGGGGCCGGGGGTAGGACGACGACGGATTCGTGACCAGGCCTACGGCGGCCAACAAGGACATCGAGTTGACGACCATCCGATGACCCCAACCCGCTTTTCTACTCGCACGTACAACCGTGAGTCTGCACCCAGCACACAATATCGGGAGCCTAGAGGAGGGGAGTCCAGGTCGGGACTCTCCAAGAGACTTGAGCTGGACGGGACAATCTATGGTCCTTCACGGGCTTTTCCGGTTCGGGCACTGGTGGACTCGGGGTCGGACGATAGTTTTATTGACACTAAGTTGGCTAGTGACCTGGGTTGTCCGATAGAGGAGTTAGATGTGGCTAAACGTGTTCACGATCTCGATGGTCGACTCCTGGCGGAGATAAAACAGATCACGGGCCCCTTAATGGTAAAGGTCTCTGGTAATCACGTTGAACAGAGGCGAATTTATCTTATGCAGTCTCGGTCCATACCTGTTATCCTTGGGTTACCCTGGCTAAAGACCCATAATCCTGTCATTGCGTGGGATCGCACCGCAATTGAGAATTGGAGCCCATTCTGTTACGCGCATTGTCTGCGGTCGGCAGCGGGGGGTAGAGGGCTACCTCGCACCGACCCGCCCAAAGCCATTTGCTTGGACAACGTCCCAAGCATCTATCATGATTTACGCCAAGTGTTTAGTAAGGATCGTGCTCAATCCCTACCTCCACACAGACCTTACGACTGTGCTATCGACTTGCTGTCTAACGTCCCTCTACCGAGTTCTCGACTTTATCAGGTTTCACAGCCAGAACAAGAGGCTTTATGGGAATACATTGATAGTTCACTCTCGGCTGGCCTCATTAGGCCATCTAAGTCCCCATTAGGGACCGGGTTATTCTTTATTGAAAAGAAGGATAAGTCGTTACGGCCATGTGTAGACTATCGGGGACTAAATGAGATCACCATAAAAAACTAATATCCTCTTCTACTATTGGATTCTGCATTTGCCCCCCTCCAATCAGCAACCGTTTTCTCAAAACTAGATCTACGCAGTGCTTACCATTTGGTCCGCATTAGGGAGGGAGGCGAATGGAAGACTGCTTTCAAGACACCATTGGGCCATTTTGAATATTTGGTCATGCCTTTTGGGTTAACCAACTTGCTTGGTGTCTGCACTTCTGGGATCCCAACCTTATTTCGGCTTGCCCGAACGTGACAACGCTACACCAAGCTGCCTGATGGAGGACAGAAAGTGTCTCCATATTTGGTCGCTAACTATGGCAACTACCCTAGGACGAAATACGTTCTTTCACATTGTGCAGTGGCATTGTGCAGTGGCACTGCCTGAAAGAAATGTGCAATCATTTTGTCTTCTTTCAATAGATAGATAGACAGATAGATGCATGTTGAGGAGTGGAAGGTGGTCTCCAAGTGTGCATTCATAGCGATCTTGCAGTTCCTTTTACCGTAAAAGCACTTTCTCCATCCTGCATGGACTACAGCGAGTCCATGCCCCATAAAGACTGTGCGCTCAATTTTAAGGGAACGAGCTGGGAACGACTTTGATTGGCCGGGAGTTGGCTGCTTTTCCTCCCACAACGGCCAAACACCCTCGATCTGTGCTAGTCGAATTCAAGCCCACTGTGTCTTGTGCTGGACTAGCCCTGAGCATGAAAATAAGACCTACTTGCTCGTAGCTTTTGTATGCTACACCCTGATTTTTGACTCCTCTTCTTCCACGGGAAGCAAACATCGCTGGTCCGTTTCTTTGTGAGTTGATGCATATCAGGGCACAACTAAATGTAAAATTACATGTTTGCTTTCCTAGAATAATTTCAGAAGAGAACAGAATTGCAAACAGTCATGTAACTTTGCATCATTCTCCTGCCAAATAGATCCCTTATGTCACACAACACATACAGTGATGCAAATGTTGCACTCAATAAGAATTTGAATAGAAGTAATACCATTTAAAAATGGGAATGCTTTACTACTTTATTGGTATTTTTTTCTTGTCTATTAATTTTTATTCCGTTTTTCCATCTAATTAAATTGTACAGTACATTGATTTGTGAAATAAAATACACATTTAGTCTTATCACAATGAATTATGGAGACTTTGAGCAAATAAACGTGATCACCTCATGCATGTTTCATTAGATACCATCGTGGCCTTTAATTAAATGTAAAGTGCATGGGACACACATCCCATCACTTACGTTGTTTAGTTAGTTGACTGAGTAGAAATCAAATGTTTATCTGTTTTTCTATTTCCATTCAAACAGATTGTTACATTTTAGTCCTAAATACAATAACACAAATGTATAAATCAGGAACGGAGCTGGAATTGTGCACTGCACTGTGAGGTCAACACGCTAACCACTGGACCACCAGGCCACCCCCCACAGAGGTAATATGATATATAATGTATATTTTTTAAATGGTGTGTTGAATTTACTCACTTTTATTTCATCGGGTGGTTCAGATGATTCTATTGTGTCACCTTTTGACAAAATAAAATGCAGTACATGCAACACACCATTTTTGTGGTGTAAATTTTCGTTGGGTTCACCGTTCCCCACTAGGGGGAAATCTTTACATAGTTTTGCTGTTGTCCTCCAGTTAGCTGTGTTTTCATTGGAGTAGGAATGAAGAAATACAGTTTTTCTTTCCTACAGAGCTCTGAAGTCTTCAAAGATGGGAACTTAATAATCAGCTGCAGCTCTGCTATGCTGTTTGTATTTAGCAAACAGGTTCTATGGTGCTAAATTCAGGCCATAAGGTTTGAAATTTTATGAAAATAAAACAAACCAAAATAAAACAAACAGAAAAAATGATTTGTGCTTTACACATCAGGGTTTGCTTCTAAAACGATATGGTAATGGATGTAATCCCAAAGTCTGAAATCACAAGACATAACAGTAAAAATCTGAAAATGAAAAAAAACATTAACTTTTACAATTAAAATTATTTATTAAAACAAAACATCTATGCATGTTCTTTGACTTAGATGGGTTGTCAAAAAACAACAACAACAAAAAGTTGGAACTATGTGTACATTGCATAATTTGATCAGCTTTTAAAATTGAAACCTGATTGTATCAGAGAGAACCGAGTACTCCCAGGTTGCCGATCTTTTCCATTACTGGTTATTTTCTGCTGAGGCATAATAAAAATAACAAACAAAAACAAGAAATGGAAAGATTTATTTCGTGTTTACACTGTGGTCAAAGGCACACAAAAAAAAAATCGAAAACTTTGCACCGACTACGCTCCATTGTTGTAAGGTTCCCGCACAAGGATGCGTTTATGATGTTGTATCACAGTGGTCACCAACATGGTGCCCGCGGGCACCAGGTAGCCCGTGAAGACCACTTGAGTAGCCCGCCAGTGCCTGGACATTGTGATTTGCTAGTAGAAATTATGATTTAAAAATGCAAACATTGGCAGTACTGTGAGACATTTCGAAACACGATCAAAGTCTGACAATTTAAATCATCAAGTATTAAAAATAACACATCCTCATATTATTGAAGGTATTTTGGACAAATATGTTATTTCAGACGTGTATCAATTTGGTAGCCCTTCACACAATCGGTACACATGAAGTTGCTCTCACCCTCAAAAATGTTGGTGACACCTGTTGTATCAGCATTTATTATTTTCTGATTGTTTATATTTTTCATTATCTTGAACTTATCGATAGATAGAGGAGCGTCGGCATGGAGCGCGGACGTGCATTTGTCACTGTGTCAGTGCTTGGAATTGAAGCAGAATTACAGGGGACAGGAGAAGTGAACCAATTCCTTTTTTCGTCAATGGACGCTACAGCTTCTTGTTGACCTTCAAATGTAGCTTGTAGCAGTTGTGTGGGACGCCATGCCCATTTTGAGCATGACGTCTCTGATCCACTGGCGACAGGACATTTTGATTCGCTCCTCTTTCATCTATAACTGCTTCAAACAACAAGGCGTATGCAGGAATAGTGGTTACGATTGTCCATGTCTTATGTTATGTTGTTATATTGCCCTATTTTGTTATTTAAGTTAACTGTTCTGTAAAATGCTTTGCTACAACAGCATTTGTTGTGAACCCGTTATATACTGTAAATAAAGATTTATTATATTGTATTGTAAATGAATGATTAAAAGCACTTTTACAGGACAGTGACGTTACCACACAC
Organism: Hippocampus zosterae; assembly: GCF_025434085.1. NCBI lineage: Eukaryota > Metazoa > Chordata > Actinopteri > Syngnathiformes > Syngnathidae > Hippocampus > Hippocampus zosterae. Next base: position 18,921,335 of record NC_067462.1, read on the forward strand.
ACAAAAAGAAAGCAAGAATCCTCATCGCCAGGAGCAGCCAACCTCACTGACCTGAGATGTGGCCAGTGACATTTTATGAATCAGGATCAATATTGACTGACAGCCATGTGCTCAACAAGAAGCCTGGTTAGTTCCCAGTTGAGCATCAGGGGAAAAATGATACTGCCCCCTGCCCTCTCCACTGTTTGAGTAAACAGTGAGAGTGTATCAGTCCAAGTGCATAACTGCAACCGTGACAAAGGGGACATTGTCTTTCAAAGGCCAAATATCCACAGCTGACCTCCCTGCTTTTAGGCCCCTTTGACCCGTCTCTCCTCCTATATGTCAATACGGGCCCCCTTTCTTAAGAAGTTGAACTTTCACCTCTACCTAACAAAGTGAGAAAGAAAACGTTATTTGGGGAGGGATTTTACAGTAGTTTGTTGCATGCTGTGCAAACAAAGCAGAATTATTTCCAAGACCTACTTGGAGGTGGATATGCTTCAATACTGTTGATCTTTAAGTGGGTAGATATTAGGGCTGTATACAGCTATATCTATCGCACATTTGTACTTGGTTAAAAAAAAACGAATAGAAAGGAGAGAAAATTGCACTTTCTATGGCTCTATGCACAGTCTAATGGCTGTTGACAGTCGAGTAGCTAGCTGCTACCCACCGGCCGCCAACATCAGAAACTTGTTTAGTTAATAAGCATTAATTTGAGGTTCGGAATTACAATTTGAGAATGATTTAAGGACCACGTGTGGTGTTCATGTCGGTGGCAACAAGTTGTGATGACGTCTCAGGTCAGCTGACCCAATTGGGAAGACAAGTCGAGCCAGCCACCACACACTGTAGATACCAATTTGAAAATAAAACCCTACCGCGACATTGATGTCCATGTATTATTTGGGAAGCTTTTAAAAAAATAAATCAAACCGTCACAGTGTACCACCAGGCATAGCATGAGCATCTACGGCTGGCTCGACTTATCTTCTCAACAGGTTTTTTTATATCGGGGTAGTTTAATCGAAGTACAATAACATACAGTGCAATTTTTCTCATGAAAAACACACGACCAAAATATTTGGTTTTTGTGGAGAGACTGGAACGGATTAATTGCATTTCTGTTCATGTTAACGGGGGACATATTATTTCAGGTATGAAGTCTTCGGAGTTGCGAGTAAGGTCAAAGAACAAATTATTATTCACTCATTGTTATTTGTCGATGTAAAGCAACTGAGAACAGATGCTCTTTTGCAATCATGGCAGAATAAAAAAAAAAAAAGAAAAACAACATTTGGAACTTTCTCTTGACATTGCATTTTTTTTAGAGTCTGTTACATCTTTGTTTTTTTCTCTCTCTCTGGGCTCACCAACTTCCTCCCATAGTCAAGGAAATATGTTCTACTCTAGCTTGCCTTTTGTGAATAATTGCCAATCTACATGTCAGCCGAGTAATTGACTGATGATCAGTCAAGGCTGCATCGAACCTTTCACGCTTAGGGGTTCGGACACTTGATGAGCCGGCAGGGGCTCCAGTGAAGCTGCTTTCCATACGAGTAATTAAAAATGTCAGTTTTTCTCAAACACAACTTTTGGAATTGTGTTTTTTGAATGATTGCTGTGAAAAATGCAGGGTATGTAATATACGCACTTGGTGAAAAGAAAAAAAAACGTGTATATGCGGCCTTAGAAAGGTGTGTGAGTTTAGTTCTTTTAAGCCATACAGATTTAACTTGTTTACCACAAAATGATACCTTTGGCTGTCTTAGCGACCTTCCTTTTGCAAATGTTTTTTTCCCCATTTTTTAACTCCTGCCATTACCGCTTGATTTATGAACAAATTTAACCATTTCACAGACAGCCGTTAATACAGCGGACAGCTTATCAGGTTACAGCTTATCATAATTTTTGCATAAAAGGGTTAAATAGAAATAAAATGTACAGCAATGCAGAAGTACAGTTTGCCGCCAGTTCCCATCACTGAGTCACAGTGGAAGGGAGCTGGGAGTAAGCCAAGGCATCATTCCCACCTGATCCCAGCATGAAAGGAAGGGAATAATGGCAATTGTAGGAAATGGGGAATAATGGGCAGAGAACCGATTGGAGGTTGATAATGGGTGGGAAGTGAGGCAGTTTGACAGTGGGAGATCCTTGTACCAGGAAACATGCAGTGATTAAGATGTATTACAAGTAGCGTTAACATACTAAAAGTCTATTCAAATCTATTCACAAATCAACTCGCTGAAATAGGACAGCATCTCCATGATCACAAAGTTGGCAAACAAGGCATTGATTTGATATGTTTTCAATCTTTATGGAATGTCTCTGGAGTGATTTTATAGTCCCACTAGCTCTGTGATGTCTAAAACGCCCCATCGGTTGTACTCTCAACTTTACCTCATAAGTGAAACGATCAGAGAAAATAAAAACAAGCAGTCTTTTGTTGCATCTGCTTTACTTCTCTTTTTTAAGTTTTTCATTCGTGAGCATTTTATGTTTGTCTCTGTTTCAAAATGTTCCTTAGGCCCTCACGGTGTGTTGGATTTTGTCATTTGAGTCTGCTGAGTCCATAACTGGTCAGAACGTAAAGTCAGTTGAGGAGCGGATTTTGGACCCAGAGACAGACAAGAGACAAAAATGGCGAAGTAAAAGTCTTTATATGCAAAAATAGAAAGTAATAAGCATAAAGCGGGGCTGGCCGCAGCAGGGCATAGAAGGCTGAACATTCTGACAACATGCAAATGAGCAACTCAAGCTTATACATAGAAAACCAAACCCAGCCAGGTGTGACCAAATAAAGGACCAAAGTTACAAACCCCATCATGGCAACAAAGAGCAAGACTCTGTCACAGTCACAACAGTGCCGCTAGTACTTTTTTCACACTTACCCCATCACTGTACTGTAGCAACTCGATAGCCTCTGCTGTATCCTTAGTCTTTTTTTTCTTGAATAACGGCTTCCTTTCACACAGCTTTGGTGACAAGTAAGCTTTGTGTAGTGCACGTGTGTACGGCCTCAACATCTGACAGCATTACCACCATTCATTCTCCTTACTCTGATTTAATTCTTTTGGTTCCATTCATTTGCAAATGGGGGCGTCTTCATGTACATTTACAATCTGGCTTTAGGTCATAGTGGCTTTCCAGCTCTTTGGGTGGAAGAGAAACACTTGGAGGCAACAATAGCGGTGAAGCAGTTGCTCCTCCGTGCTCTTTCATGGAAACGTGGCTGGGACGTGTGTAAATCTTATGCTCACATACATGAACAAAAAGGGTTCTCAATTCAACGCGGGACACTTTTACAATGCCAACTACAAGTCGCTGTGGATTTGGCAAAATGTCAGCCACAAAACTGAGACAACAGGCTCAACATTTGGTTTGGAATAGTCCTTTCAATTGTTTTGTTTGATGCTGAATTGGAAATTTAGTTGTCAGTGTTAGTAGTGAGTAGTTTAAGTGTATTGAGTTACTGCAGTTGGATTGTCTGGTTCGAGATCTTCATCTAGGAATTTATTTTATACTACTCATGAGCGTGAGGGAGCAACAGCCTACCGGTAGGAACTTGGGGCAACTATATTCTGGACTGGTTGCCAGTTACTGAATAGAAAATGTCTCGCGCTGCATGCAGAAAGAGAAAGAATAGCCAAGTGGAACAATTACACGCCCGTCAGAAGATTCTTTCCTTTTGACAAATGGAATAGAATGTGACATTTCCTTTATCTCAAGCAGTGCTCGTTTTCTTGTTTTAATCAACCATGTGCCAAAAAGAAAATGACATTCCTAGTGTCTTCCAGTTTTATCCACACCCTGCTTTTTATTTTTTTTGTATATTAAAATTTTCAATACACATTCTCATTTTAGATTCAGTGCATATTTAACTTGACTTGAGTTCTCTATTACTGCAGCCACTGTCACTGTGATACAGACATCTTTGGAAGGGAGTCAGTCATTTTGAATAAGAGTTTAAGTGCCCCCCCCCCCCCCAGCTTTATTTATTTATTTATTTTTTTACCAAGACACCTGTTGTGGACGGGAAGACAATGGTTTATACTTCATGTGGATCCCGGGCCCATCAACTATCCCACAAAGGCCGGACTGACATTTGCCCACTTGAAACCCAAAGTCTGGTATACGTTTGCACTGATGTATCGATGTGTGGGTGTAAAATTCCTCTCATACAACGTACTGTACTTGGAAGAGGTGGTCTAAGGCCTGGTATGATTGATCATGCACTGGCGCGCAACATTGATGTGTCATATAATTAATTACTCTACCGCAATTGTTGGTTATTTGTATAACTGCCAGCTTCCACAATATAATTAACACAATGACTGGAGTGCATAGTCACGGATGGGGGCACGAGTGTGGGCACAGGCCTTGTCTGTTATAATTAACATGATTGCTGCTCGCTCTGTCAGTTATTCATGCTAACCAGTGCCATGTACAATAGCAACTGAAATAATCCAGGAACAAAAGTCTCTAAACAGTCTGCACAGTTATTACCAGAGGTGGGCATTCCATCAATACTGACAGAAGCTACCTTACTGAGGAACGCCCTTTTTTCTGACGATTCACAAATTACAGGGAAAAAAAAAGACAGACTAAGCACTGACACAAATGGATTTTTATCTCTCAGTGTAATCGCTACTAATGGGTAATTTTAGAGTTCTTTTAAAGATTATTTTTTTGGAGTCGGGGGTGGGGTGAGGTGGGGTCTTTGAATCTGTAAATGGTCCCGCCCGCTGCCACAGTTAGTGGACCAGATGGAACTGCAGGCACTGAGGATTTTGTGGAGGTCAGAGGGGATCGGGCTTTTTACATCGCATGTCCCTCGCTTTGGAAAGATCTACCGCTGAACAAATAGGCAAGCCCACTCTCTGTCCATTTTTAAAACTAATTTTCAAACCCATTTTGATTCTTTGGCTTTCGACTCAGATAAAATTCACCTTGCATATCGTAGTTTCTCAAGAAAAACACAAAACATTTTGTTTAAAACAAATCATCCAAAATAAGGGGCGGAGGGGGGCGTAAATAAGTACACTGAAATTACAAAAATACTGTACATCACATTGTACAGATGCGTATTAATATTGAGGGGTTTTAATAAATGTAACGTCTAATCTAATTTTCTATATATTTGTATATGGTGGTTTTGACAAAATTGTCCCACATAATTAGGGGTGTGGGGGTGTGGCCAAATGTGCAAACTAAGAAGGGCTTACGCCATTTTGTAGGAGTGTCCGAATGTTAGGGAAGGATAAATGTAGAGTACTCCAAACTAACTGGAACACATTTGGAAAGGTAATATCAATGTTCACTCAACAGGTTAATATAGACCACAATGCATTTGTGAACAGGAAAACAACAATTTCAAAGCGATACTGTAACTATACACCATGGAAATAATTAAATAATTTTATTTAATTGAAAGTATTTACAACAAAGAAATCATCTACAGATTAAAATATATATTTGGGCTTAATGCGCACATGAGTATTGATGGGTATGGTGGTCGTGTGACGAGGAGAAAGTAGTGTGCTGGCTATCCGAAACAGAATGAGGGGACTACTATGTAGTCCGACCTATATTATACTGTGTGATAAACAACATTGGTGCATTTAAATACAATACAATACAATACAATACATGCTGATTTATATTGCGCTTTCACAACAGCGGCAGCTGTAACAAAGCGCTTGACAAAACAGTTAACATAAAGCAAAATAATAAACACAACACATAACATAAAACCCGGACAGTCGTGCAGTCCTATAACCACTTTTCCGTCACACGCTTTGATGTTTGAAGCAGTTTGAGATGAAAGAGGAGAGAATCAAGGTGTCCTTTAACCAGTGGATCAGAGACGTCATGCTCAAAATGTGCACGTCGGCTACAAGCTAAGTTTCAAAGTCAACAAAAAGCCGTCGCATCCATTGATGAAAAAAAATATTGGTTCATTTCTCCTGTCCCATGGAAATCCATTTCAATTCCAAGCGGCGACTCTCGGTTCCAAATACACATCGGCGCTCTGCGCCAAAGCTCCTCTCTCCTCATCCTCAACTTCAGCAGCCATCCAGCCGCACCAACGCCGACTGTCCAACAGCGCCGACATCTCCACTGAACAAAACAACGGGGTTGTGAAAAATGCTGCCCATTACAGATGCAAAAAACACAAGCGCCACAGGTCTGTCCAGCACTGACAGTCAATGGCGCCGACATTCCTCCCAATCAATATCTGTCCTGGTACAGGCGTGCTGCCGAGGAGGCGCAACCACCAAGGACAGATACTTCTCCTTGGATGTCGTAAATAGTATAGATGTGTGGATTAAAAGAATCACCCCTTTGACATTTAATGGTAATGAGTAGCAGAACACCTGACTTGCCCATCTGGTTCTGAGTACAAGTTCTTCTGTTGCTTTGAGATATATTTTTTTAGACAGATTAAATGGACTCTCAGTTGGTGGAAAATCTTACTCTCATCTCCTGCCTCTTTTGTAGTCACTGACCGGCAGAAGAATGTGGACAATAACAACCAAAAAATGTCAGCAAACATGTTGACGAGGGCGACCGTAATTCTGAAGCCAGGTTTGCCACGGCCTGTTTTGGTTGACTCCATTTTGTTTCCATGTTTCAGCGGAGTTTAATTTTTTTGGATGCTACACAATATAATGCTGGAAATCTTCAGATGTCTTTGAGACAAAAAAAGACAACTTTCTGGACTTGGTGGTCAAAGAAAGGGCCCATGATAAACATGTCATTATGCTGTACATCACAGTCCCCTTTTCCCTTTGTACTAGTTATATGGCTGCTGCTGTGGCATAATTGGACTCTAATTATACTTTTGTCTGTGGTGCGGGAAGATGACCCCAGAGTAGACACAATTTTTATTGTTGTTTTAAGGGTAAAAAAAAGCATAGCGAACCTGAGCAGAATGATGAGAGGTGCAAGGATACAGGATTTGGATAGGCAAGAAAACAAGGTCAGCCCCAAGCAGGTGTACAGCTGCAGGCTCTTTAGACAGAAGAAAAGAACAGAAATCAGAATCGAGCTAACAGAATGTAGACATGAGATGATCGTGACTGACTGGGCGACAGAGTGAGGCCACGAGATGAGTTCAGAAATGGCTTGAGTCTGCCACAGATGATGATTGCTTGTACCTGGTCCCAGCTCGCTCTCATCTCTCCAAACCTACACATAGATATACACAGACACACAGGGAGAAAAGGAGGGCCAGAAGACCTGACACTTTTATAATTTACAACTTGCCATGTCCCAAGAGGCTATACCTTAAAACCAGACTCAATTTCTTCCTGCTTAAATTTGATATTAATTCTCCTTCGGTACTCCACTCAGATGCTGCTATTGTATTTCTTTTTTTTTCTTTTCATTTGTAGGTTAATATATGTTAAGATAGGTTGCTCCTATGTGTGGCGTAATTGTGAATATTACTGCTGCTCATTTCCCTTAACCCGTTCATGCCCCCTGTAACATGATAAGCTGCTGTCCATGGGAGTAGCCGCTGTCCCTGAAAGGGTGAAGGGATAATTGTGTCTGCTCGTCCGTCCGTCACAACCACTATGCAGGTTGTTGTCTGGGTCACTCTGCCACTTTCTTGCCGACATCACAAACTAGTGACATGGTGACCACTCAAAATATTTTAGCGCTGAGTAGTATTTAAGAACTACTGGTTAGCACGTCCACCTCACACTGCAGAGGTGCAGGGTTCGATTCAGGCTCCAGCCTTCTATGTGGAGTTTGCATGTTCTCCCCGTGCCTGTGATGGTTTTCGACAGGTACTCTGGGTTACTCCTTCATTCCAAAACATGCATGGCTCAGGTGTGGCCATGACATTGGTCGCGATTGACCAGTAGCTCGCGGACTGCTCCCAAGTCAATTGCGAGGGGGTGTAGAGGAAAAAACAAACATTTGTTTGTCTTTGTGGCTGTTAGTAATATATTTTTTGTGTTAATGCACATTGCAACCTAATCATCCTATCAGTCTCACTTAGACAAAAAGTATTTAAAAAATAAAATACAATAAAGCAGTTCACCTTTAACTTATGGTGGCACGTGACCTGCGTCGCCGGAAGTTGTTAGCGGTCAGCAATTGGCAATTGCAGCTTGCGAACAGAGCTGTTGCAATATACTGTAGCTTTTATTATTATTATTATTATTATTATTATCATTATTTTCATTCAGAGTGTGTTTCATGTCGAATTCGGCGAGGGCACTCGCAAAGAATGGCAATGTGGAGGGCCGAGAGAAGCATTTTAAAACAGTACGCGTGAACTACGATCGTTAACAGGCTGCAAGAGTGTGTTGCATGCAACCGCGTCATGTAGGCAGGAAATCCTTTTCATAAAATCTAAACTCTTGGGTTTATTTTTCTCTTTGGTTCATCTTCGGGGCCGTTATGACTGTTGGTCATCATGACATGCGTGTGCAAGTGTGTGCATATGAGCGCTTGCGTGGTAAGGGGTCGAGGCTGGTTGATCGAAAAGTAGATCTTTGGTCAAAAAGGTTTGGGCACCCCTGCTCTAAATTATCCCTATTGTGAGCACAAATGGTTGGTTGTCTCTGTGTGTCTTGTGATTGGCTGGCAACCAGTTCAGGGTACACCGCGCCTACTGCCCAAAGATAGCTAGTTTAGGCTCCCTCGTGAGGATTAGAAAATGGATGGATGGATGTATAGTATTTAAGAGCTCACTGCAAAATCAGAATCAATTTTATTGCCATTGTCAGTGAAAGGTACGTTTGCCACTAGGATTTTTATTTTTTGGTCCAATGGTGTAACATGAAAAACAAATCGTCACAATAAAAATAAAATAGAAGTACAGACACAAAAAAGACAATAAAAAATGTGCTGTAGACTACATCAGGTGTAGTTTTGAAATTTTAAGTGATACTAGTATATTTAGTCAGATAGCTGGGGAAGTTGTTCATTTGGCGTGAGGTTCTGGCCCGAATGGATTTTAGACCCCTCTGCCCTCAGGCAGAGGGTTGAACAGGATGTGTCACCTGTAATCTGATCTGAAATCCTGGAGATTGACAGGTCCTGAAATGACATTCAGCTTATTAGCAGCAAGCACAATCCGCTGCAGTTTGCGCTTGTCCCTACCAGTGGCACCAGTGTACCACACGTGATGGAGCAGGTGAGGACAGGCTCGATCATGGCCGTGTGAAACTGCAACATTTTGGTTGGCAGCTTGGTCTCGCAGGAAGGACATCCTTTGGGGAGCCTTTTTGAAATGGGAGCTGATGGCCAGCTTCCACTTGAGGTCCCGGTTGATGGTGGTGCCCAGGTGAGGTGGCACTGTTGGTTGAGGCCTTCTTAAAATCCAGGTCCTTTGCTTCTCCTTTGAGCATTAGCACATTTGAGCTTTGGGGTTGGTCAAAATATAGACACTATCCTATTTACAAACAACTCAGACAGGAAAGTTTGGAGAAAAAAAAGAGAGGCCAGACTGAGATGGTTTGGACATGTACAGAGGAGGGACAGTGGATACATTGGTAGGAGAATGTTAGAGATGGAGCTGCCAGGCAGGAGACACAGAGCAAGACCAAAGAGGAGATTCACGGATGCTGTGAGCGAAGACATGCAGGTAGTTGGAGCCAGAGTAGAGGATGCAGAGAACAGGGAAAGATGGAAATTAATGACTCCCTGTGGCAACCCCTGAAAAGGGACAAACCGAAAGGAGAAAAAGAAGATCCTATTTACAAACAAGTTAAATTCCAGAAGGCTGTTTGAATCCTAAATTAGTTTAAAAGGTGTTATTTATCTTCAAGATCACTCCCAAGATTTTCCATCTGCATGAACCCATACAGCGGCCCGGTAGTCCAGTGGTTAGCACGTCGACTTCACAGTGCAGAGGTACCGGGTTCAATTCCAGCTCCGGCCACCCTTTGTGGAGTTTGCATGTTCTTCCCGGGCCTGAATGGGTTTTCTCCGGGTGCTCCGGTTTCCTCCCACGTTCCAAAAACGTGCATGGCAGGCTGATTGAACTCGCTCAATTGTCCCGAGGTGTGAGTGTGAATGCGCATTGTTGTTCGTCTCTGTGTGCCCTGCGATTGGCTGGCAACCGGTTCAGGGTATCCCCCACCTACTGACCGAAGATGTGCTCCAGCACCCCCGCGACCCTAGTGAGGATGAAGTGGTTCGGAAAATGGATGGATGGATGAACCCATAAACTCTCTGAATCATCTATCCATGCATTTTCCAATCCGCTTTATGGGGTGCCTATCCTGGCCGTCCTTGGGTAGTAGGCGGGGGACACCTTAAACCGGTTGGCATCCAATTGCAGGGTACACATAGATGAACAGCCATCCGCTCTCACACTCACACCGAGGGACAATGTTGAGTCTTCCATTAACCTGCCATGCATGATTTTGAAATGTGTGAGGAAACCGGAGTACCCGGAGAAAACCCGGGGAGAACATGCAAACGCCACACAGCAAGGCCATAGCCGGAATCGAACTAGGGCAACCCTGCGCTGTGAGGACGACCCGATAACCACTCTCCCACCCGGCCGCCAACTTAAATCCAACATGCATAATAGGATAAGAATCAGAATCAGAATCATCTTGATTGGCCAAGTATGTAGAACACACAAGGAATTTGTCTCCGATATAACATGCTGCATTAGTATCATCATAAACAAGGACATGACAAATAGGTATGGAAGGACATTTCGTAATGTAAGTGAACCGTAGTGCGGTGGTACCACCCAGTGACAACTGTGAGACAATGTGCAAAGTATCAAGCAGAGCTAAAGTGATCAGTGGTAGAATACAATACAGAATAGTAGAATACAACGGTACAGTTTGTACAGTTGGTGCAGAATATCATTGAACCATTTCAGAGTGACCAGTATCAGTATTTGTTGTACAAGAGGAGTGACTACGTCAGTGACTGTTTAGGTAGTTAATGGCTAGAGGGAAGGAACTGTTCAAGTGTCTTCTGGATTTGGTGCACGTGGATCTGTAGCGCCTGCCTGAGGAGAGTAGCTGTAAAAGGTGGTGGGCAGGGTGCGGGGGATCCAGGAGGATTTTCCGTGCCCTTGTCTTGATTCTTGCAGTGTGCAAGTCCTCAAGAATGGGTAGGGCGGTGCCAATGATTTTTTTCCGCCGTCCTAACTGTCTGTTGAAGTCGGATTTTGTCCTTTTTTGTGGTAGCCCCAAACCAAACCGTGATGGAAGAACACAGAATCGATTCGATGACTGCCGTGTAGAACGACGTAGCACCTCCTGTGGCAGGCCATGCTTCCTCAGCAGCCTCAGGAAGTACATCCTCTGCTGGGCCCTTTTCAGGATGGAGATGGTGTTGACTTCCCACTTCATGTCCTGGGAGACTGTGATTCCCAGGAACTTGAAGGTCTCGACGGTTGACACAGGGCAGTTGGATAGTGTGAGGGGCAACTGTGCAGAAGGATGTTTCCTGAAGTCCATGATCATCTCTACAGTCTTGAGCGTGTTCAGCTCGAGGTTGTGTCGGCTGCACCAGAGCTCCAGCTGCTCCACTTGTCGGTACACAGACTCGTCACCATCTTTGATGAGACCGATGACCGTGCTGTCGTCTGCGAACTTTATGAGTTTGACAGCTGGACTTGTTGAGGTGCAATTGTTTGTGTAGAGGGAGAAGAGCAGTGGAGAGAGGACACACCCCTGTCGGTCTCCATGGGACACTGTCTGGAAACAGGTGGAGAAGAATTGAAAAACACACTGGTAATTTAGCTTTGGGAAATACTGTACTGAATGCTGGTGAGTTTAGATTTAGATTCGCTATCTGACTGCATTTTTATTTCTAAAGTAACACTGGTGTAAGGACTCATGCGGAGCAATGTCACAGTCCCTTTCTGTCCTCTGCCTGTGCTGTCTTTCACATGACCCTTGACCCTCACTTTAGCACAGTCAATAATCCTTTCAACTGCACTCTGAGCTTATTTTCTCATGCATGGTCATGCACAGAGGCACCAGCCAACTGACATGGCTGCCAGTGTGCATCCCTGTTGCCTTTTACAGGGTGCTCTCTCTTTTAGTGAAAAAGGGTTGCTGTGGTCACAATACATTTATTTTTATTGTCATTCTGCATACTCTGCTTTCAATGTCTATTGAACGCAGCATACCATTGGAGGAACAGGTGTATTTACATCCAGTTGTAGCACCTTTAGCACCAACCTTTTGAGTGAGCAAAATTCTTGGAGCGGACTTGATTATATTGATGAAAGTGAGTACCGGTAATATTTATTATGTGGTGGCATGAAGCCTGCGAGCCCTTGACTTAACCAGATCGTTGCTTTCTTTTTTTGAATGGCTTTTCCAGGTCTATACTGCAGCCACTTTCAGTTCGTGTTTGTGCCTTTAGTCTCATTTTCAGGACCTAAAATGCAGGCTCTTTTGGTTTAAAGTCCAGTGAATGACTTGGCCAGTCTAAGACCTTTCACTTTTTACCCCTGCGATAAAAAAACATTCTGTTTCCTCATCTGTCAATGCAGGTCCGTGCAAAATAATTAATTGCTTTTTCCATGAGATGTCAGAATGTACATCATTGTAATTGCCTTCGATTTCCATGCTTGGTGACATTTTTGTGTGGCGGTGCCTTGTGAGATTTTTCTGTTGTAAATTATGTGCTTTAGCTCAATAAAGATTGGGAAACACTGCAACACAAACATTTTGACGCAGCAGTGTCATTTCATGGTAAATGGAGGAAAATAGCCAATAGTCAATTAAATAACAACATAAGTGACAGACCTTTTTAAACTCACTAGACTCGCTTCCTGACCCCTAAAAACACAGACACATTCTCCACATTGGGATCTCTTTTTGAAAGGAAGTAACCGACACATCAGTTTTCTAATTCTAGCTCCCTCGAGACTCCCTGCAGGGGTTAAGGGTCTGGTGGTTTTGCTGATGGTCTGATAGCCACTCCAACCCAAAATGACCTCTTTGAGAAAAATGCTTTCACCATTAGTGTTCATTGATTATTGATCCAGCATTGATTGTTATCAGGGTTCTTGACAGGGTTTTTGCTCAGCCAAGCTTGACTTTTCCAAGCGTTTCTGAACCAGTTTGTGCAAATATTGTTGGTTGTCAGCACTGCAGGGCGGTCTGGAATTTAAGCATGTTTCTATTTTGTGTAACACGAGACCAAGTGGGGGAAGTTGTGAAATCAAAGGAAAGCTTTGGTCAAGCTGAGCCTTCATGTTGTTGGTGCATTTGTTTCCGATCTCAAATTCCTGATTTAAAAAAAAATTGTATGAATGTTGGGCTTTTGATAACACTTAGGTCGGATATGTATGGATGAGAGCACGCACTACAAACTCACGTCTTGTGTAACGCGGTGAATTGAGTTGTGTTGTAAACATAGCCTGACCGTCTCTTTTTATGTCTCTGTTTTTTTTTTTTTAATTATTCTTGTCAGAACAATTCAGGCCGTTTTGACGTGTTTACAAGTGATTTTTTTTCCCCATTCTTTGTCGCTATCCTGTTTGTTGGTCATGTTCCCGATCATGTTTTGGTGACTGTTAGTTTTTAGCTATAGCCTGTTTTTTTTTGATACTTTGGATTTGTATTGTTTACAGGACTTTGTTTTGGATTTAGTTTTCTGTGTTTTTATCAATACAATTCGTCAAGTATAACCTGCTCCTCCCTCTTGCCTGCTTTTTTGGGGTCCTCCACCACCACCACGCATCCTGACATTAATAGGGTTGGGGTTAGGCCCAATGTTCTTTCTAATTTAATAAATATTTTGAATGCAAATATATTTTTAAATTGTTCAGTGAAATTTACCTAATTGAAGTTGACAGCTAAGCCGACTGCTCATGGAGACATAGGCTATTTTATTTGAAAGTAAGCTTCAACCAAGTGTCTTTTTTGGCTTTTAAAATGTTTTTGTTAGATGCAGAAATAAAATGTGGTGCTCTCTGTAGCAGTTCATTGATTTCATGAATGAGGGATGGACAACCGAAACCACCACAATTTTTAATCAACGCCAGTGGGAGGGCCACATAGAACCACACATTTCCTTCCCAGACGTATGGCAAAAAACGCCATCAGGACAAATTATGTCCATACGCATGTTTTTTAAGTGAGCCAATGTAAAGAAGAATACCTTCAAATATTTAAATTTTCAAATGCACAAAGAAATGATCTACTACTACACAAAATAAAAACAAACTGTTACTTCTCTCGACAGCTTTTTAACTTTTGAGACCAACGTTGTGGCTACCATGACTCTTCTTCATAAGTCCAGCCCTGTGGTTGGAGGTGCTATTGGGTGATGTCTGCCATCCTGTGGCGAACATTGAAATTACATCGTATAATGGCTTAGCAATAGCAAACATCCACCCATCCATCCTCTGATCCTCTTCGGGCAGTAGGCAGGGGACACCTTGAACTGGTTGCAGGCCACTCGCAGGGCACACAAACACACACAATCATCCACGCTCACAATCACAGCTTGGGACGATTCCGGAATCGAACCCTGTACCACTGCCCTCTGAAGGGGGCGTCCTAACCAGTCAAGCAACCGTGCCGCCCCAACAGCAAACATTTTTCAGAAATTAGTCGAGACCAGTTGCCCATCTCTGTCATAAATGTAACACGCTACTGGGTTAAAAAGAGGTCTAAAAAATATTCAGTATGCAGTGTTATCCTCACTTTAGACGTGAAATGGGGTTTGTGGTGCCGTTTTTTTTTCTGTTGGAGACTGTTAAAATTGTTTTTTGAATATTAAGGTTGATTGTATGTGTGTTTGTGTGTGTGCTATGTACGGCGCCGGTTGAGAAACAGTAATTGGAAGTTTTCGTTGGTGACAATACCCGTGCATTTTTACAATTAAGTGATTACTGATCAACCACTCCAGTATACATGATAAGCTGTCTATTGTAGTAACCACTGTCCCTGAAAGGCTTAATTTCATGTAAAATTTTTTTTTTTAAAGTCCTTTTCATAGAATAATGAAAGTTGGAAATTGTAGTCAGGGCAGAAAAGAAAGACACGAGAAAATAGCATTGATTTGGAAAGCAATGCCCTAACAAAGGCTCCCAGGGAGGGGAATGAGTTTTACAAAGGCAAGCATCGATGACAGGAAAGAGGAGGAGTCAGGAGGTGAGAGAGTGGCTTGGAAACAGGGGTTGGAGGAGGGGACAATTGAGTTTTCTCTCAGAAAAAACAGCTGTTGCATTAAAAGGCACATTGCAAGCCCATGCGGTGAGGATTTACGGCCCACTGTATATTCAACCGATGGGGGTCTCATCCCGAGGAGGTTGAACAATTTTAATAGAATAAACAAGTGTGACAAGATTCCACAATCAGTCACCAGGATAACACATTACAAACTAAATATTTGACATCAAAACATGTGCTCCACAATTATTATCACCGTCTTTTGGCAGCAAAGCGGCAACTGGACCTGTGCATATGATTGGTTGGTAATCACCAGCAATGAGAGATGTCACTAAGCTGAATGCAACGGAGGCCTGCCAGACCGTTTTACACAACAGGAAAATGTTGTCTTTAAAGTAGAAATTTTGGTTGTGTTCATTCAAATAAAATAAGAAATAACATTCTGTACTTTAAAAGCAAAGCGTATAATGAATGTACGGCTGCAGGCATAATAATGTTAAAATGAATAGCCTCGTAGATGTTTCACAGTATGTGCGGTGTTCTTTTTTTCGTACACATGGCACATGCAAAATTGTTGGTACCCTTCCATTAAGAATGTAAAAAGCCACAACAGTCACTGAAATAACTTCGAACTGACAAGACTGAACTGGACTGATTTACCAAGATGCACAGTGACAAGCCACAAAGCGTCTGGGAGAATGTTCTTTGGACAGATGAGACAAAACGGCTAGACTTTTTTTTAGCTAGTCAGATCAGCTATGCATTTAAGCATTTATGTTGATGTATGTAAAAACAAAAGGACGCTATATATACTATGAATGATGAAGGAGGCTTGGTTAAGTTCTGGGGATGCTTTGCTGCAGCTGTGTGTGCAGCTGGTTGTCTTGATTCTGTGCATGGTGCAATTAAATCTGAGGACTCTCAAGGCATTTCAGACCAAAATGTGCTGTCCTGTGTCAGAGAACAATTGAATGTCAGACAAATATTGACTCAAAACAAAGCTAAAACACAAAAGAATCTCCAAGAATAAAACATTGCTTAATTGGATTCTTTAGTGGCTTCATGAGACTTGATCGAAATTGTATTGAACATTGGTGGAATAGGCTTCAACATGCTGTCTAGAGAAGGCACACACAAACCTGAGACAGCTGGAATACTTACTCCAAATATCACTGATTATAATATTGCTATGGGCGGCCCGGAAGTCCAGTGATTGGCACATCGACTTCGCAGTGCAGAGGTACCGGGTTCAATTCCAGCTCCGGCCTCTCTGTGTGGAGTTTACATGTTCTCCCCGGGCCTGCGTGGGTTTTCTCCGGGTACTGCAGTTTCCTCCCACATTCCAAAAACATGCATGGCTGGCTGACTGAACACTCTATATTGTCCCTAGGTGTGAGTGTGAATGCGCATTGTTGTTCGTCTCTGTGTGCCCTGCGATTGACTGGCAACCGGTTCAGGGTGTCCCCCACCTACTGACCGAAGATGTGCTCCAGCACCCCCGCGACCCTAGTGAGGATGAAGTGGTTCGGAAAATGGATGGATGGATGAACCCATAAACTCTCTGAATCATCTATCCATGCATTTTCCAATCCGCTTTATGGGGTGCCTATCCTGGTGTGTGTGGTTGTTCGTCTTTGTGTGCCCTGTGATTGGCTGGCAACCGATTCAGGGTGTCCCCCGCCTACTGCCCGAAGTCAGCTGGGATAGGCTCTAGTGTGGATAAAGCGGTTCGGAAGATGAATGACTGAATGAATATTGCAATTCTTTGAGAGTTCCAGAAATCGTTGATTGCATTGCTTGACTCACAGGGTTAGGCAGCACATCCACTTCCTTCCTCTTTCTTTTGACAAGTTCAGGCACAATCTTTTTAAACTTCTGCCCTCACCATGCGTTTGACATGAGAGCATGGTGTAGACAGCGAGCTAAACAAGACTTCCATAAAAATACCAAACGGTGGGTTCTCACCTTACTTTTGTCATGTTCAAGTTATTTCAGTGCCCGTTGGGTGTATTTTCTTTCTTCAGCGGAAGGGTATCACCTATTAACCTCAGCTATTTTATCCACCCATCCATCCATTTTCTGATCCGCTTACCCTCACAAGGGTCGCGGGGCATGCTAGAGCCTATCCCAGCTGTCTTCGGGCACACACTAAATTGGTTGCCGTCCAATCACAGGGCACATATACTGTAGATGAACAACCACTGTGCTCACATTCACACCTTGGGACATTTTGAGTGTTCCATTAACTTGCCACGCATGTTTTGGGAATGTGGAAGGTTACCAGAGTACTCGGAAAAAAGGCCGGAGCTGGAATCAAACCCTGAACCTCTGCACTGTGAGGCAGACGCGCTACCCAGTCAACTACTAGGCCAACCCTAGACTATTAATCCAGGATAAACAGTAGAAAGGATTGTTTGATGTTACTCTTTTCTTTTGTCCATGATCCTACCCAACTGTGTCGTGATGGGGAAACGAACAACAAATAGACATTTTCAAATCTCTCGAGAGATGTTTAACTGGATTTAAGTCACCACGACAACTATTATATCAAACGTATGCCACGACCACTTCAACTCAATGTTTTTTGTTCTCTCATTTAGACAGTTGAACACAAATATACAGTACGTAATTACATGTGCACACACAAACCAGCAGTGCTCCTTATACTGTAGGTTCTGGTGAAGGCATTTTATTGACCGTCTCTCGCCAAACTGTAGGTCAAACATAAGACAGCATACACTATTAACAATGCCATACTGGCCTTTGTGAGGGCTCCAGGAGGGGGGGGGGGGGGGGGCATCCTGCTGGTGCTTTAGCCTGACGTGCATCACAACTGGGATTTCCCTCACAGAAGGGTTTTTATCTCATAGAGGGCTTTAATGAGGTGGAAGCAGGTTAATATTTTAACACATTTTGCTGTTCTTAAGCCATAAGCCAGTGCCGTCAGACCCGTACCCTTATGGGACTTTCTTATTTTTAGGAATAGGATGTCTATCCATTGTCTTTCCCAAAGCTGATGCAGTTTGAGGTGATTGTGGAGACAAAACAAAAAAAGTAATATCAACAATCATCTTTTCTGTTTATGTTGGATTAATATTTTATATGAATAGCTGATGCTCTTCCACTGAAGAACGAATGGCCACTGAAATAAGAAAAGAAAAACACATTTTGGGGGTACTTAAATCACACAGGACAACTTTTTTTCTTTTTTTTTAGTCATGTAAAGGGAAATCTTGACCCCCACCCTTCCCAACCCTCAGTGGAGGAAGACGCACCTGACTACACAGGTCATTTTGTTTGATACAAATGTGGTATTTATGCATCATTTTAGGCTTGATTTTATAATTTTGTATTTGCTGTTGCTCCAACTGAAACACAAATGTGATTAAAACACAAAGTAATACATTTTTAACAACTGCTAGATGATTAATGATGATTAATTTCAAATTAAATGGTCTGCGACAATTTTTGTTTTGTCAAACACTAAATTACACAACACAGATACTGTACGTGTACACTACATTTAGGATCTGGGCTATAGTTTAAAATAAAAGTCTAATATAGCTTCATGCTCTGATCCTGACAAAATCAGCTAAATAACCTTTTCAATGAGTAATAAACCATTTTGTACTGTGAATTAGCTAATAGGTTATTTTATACCTCAACTCAACTCAGCTGTATTCATAGAGCACTTTAAAACAACCACTGCTATACACAAAGTGGTGTACATGGAGCAAAATAATTCATACAACAACAAACAATAAAACAAGAAACTAATAACAAAAACAGTAAAACGCACAAAAACAACAAAACGGAACTCAAGTCTCATGCTGAGTCAAAAGCCAAAGAATATAAATGAGATTTACAATGAGTTTTAAAGCTCGCCAGCCAGGGGGCTTGCCAAACGTTAAGAGCAAGGTCATTCCAAAGAGAGGGACCGGCAACTAAAAAGTCTCGATCTCCTCTGAGCCTCCGCTTCGTCTTCAGTACCCCTCATAATGTCTCACCCGCAGATCTGAGGTGGCAGACAGGTGCGTCGGTGAAGAAGAACTCATTGAGATAAGTGGTGAGAGGCCATTTAATGATTTGAAAACAAATAGAATCTTAAAAAGAACTCTAAAATGTATAGGGAGGCAATGAAGGGATGCCAGAGTAGGAGGCATGTACTCCCTTTTATGAGTACCAGTCAAGAGGCGAGCAGCAGCATTCTGGACCAACTGGATATGCTTGCCTGTGTGCCATCTAGTCAACAGTGGGTGCATGTGTCCTTTGCTCACTCTGCGTGCGTCTCTCCTCCCTCTCACCCTCAGCAAGGTGATTTGTTTGTCTGATGATTTTAACGATCGATCAGCGTCAAACTTGGAAGTAGGAATGTGGTTGGTTTTACTGAGATTTATATGCAACACAAATGTGGCAAGGTCACTGTTAACATACTCCTTTCAATATTAATGTGTTGAATGTTCTTGATTTCAATATTATAGATATGTATCGCGCAACCTTATTGGACAGCCAGCATAGTGAGCCACCGCCATGTCATATAAATGCAGTATATTCAGCCCACAGAATTGTGTTTTACAACAACATTTAACCGTATTTACAATTCACACTTACAATTGTGATGATTGTAGTAAACATTTTGGCAAGCATGGGCATTGATCACCGGGCCCATTCACTTGAATAAGAAGACTCTACTCACAGGCCAGTGCCTCGGCGGTCCCCAGACTTGGCGGTCATGGCTCCCTTCAGATGGCTGTAGCCGCGGGAAGGGCAACAGAAGCCACAGGGTGACGACGACGAGCCGGTGACAGCAACTCAGAGAGGCGACTAAATGAATGAGAGGCGGCTGAGTGAGAACTGTATTCAGTTTGATAAGTGAATGCACCCGGAGTGCAATGGCGCTCCGACTGTTTTCGCCAATTTTGAACATGTATAAAATTTCTTGGCAACAACAAAAAAAAAAAACTGTTTGCAACAAGTAAAACTGAGAATGTCTTGCAAACATATGCAACCTTTAACAAACCCTGTCCAAAAAACATTTGTTACATTTGCAAACACTTGCAAGCATTTGCCAATTAGTGAGATATCATCTTTAGGATGCCCTTCTCGACACAACACCGCATTCCCCCTGAGGCGGCATTGCTGAAATGAGTGCAATCATTAACCTAATGAAAACTGGGATTTAACAGTTGAATGTGAAAAAGTGGAGAGACCGAATTCACCAGATTATGCATATTCAACATGTGTTGAATGAAGTGTTGGTGTGACAGGAAAAAGAAATTTGACAGTGAATCTTTTGCCACTTCGCTTTCTTTCTGCTTTCCCAAGGGATCTGTTGACGTTAACACATGGATTCACCCTTTATTCCCTACATTGTGTTTGGGAGCTGGTCCCCGAAGCTACTCTGTGTTTTTGGATGACTCGCAATCGTCTAAGTTTGAATGTTTGCATTCCTCCTCTTCCTCCTCTTGCTAAGTCTATTTTCTTTTCAGCTTTTTGTGCTTTGTGTTTTAAAAAAAAAAAGAGGTGTCCACTACACATGCTCTCTTTCATTGTGGAGATTGGAATACTTGGAAATGTTTCCCTAAAAATGTACAGTATTAACTGCCTATTTTCTTCAAAGCCAGGGATGAATCGTATTGTTGTACTCTTACCCCGTGCCACAAAAGGGGCAACTGTGTAATCTGACTAATAAAATAACAAGGGGAAAAATATCAAATGTAGTCCGGCTTCAATAAACACTGCTATCAAAGACGTTATAAACCACAAGGCACACTTGTTAATTGACCCTATGTTAGGCAGTTGTGTCAAATAGGAAAGGGCAACACCAATAATTTTGTATTTGTACCCATACCAAGTAATACCTGGGCCACACACCTACCCAGCAAGATCAAGACTGGGAGTTATTTTTGGATTCTGCACAAAGCTAAGAAACTGCATTACAGTTGCAGAAGAAAACCACAATCAGATTACAGGTACAGTGCACTCCGCTTAATAGAACACCATTGGGCCGAAGCGCTTCTGTTCTACTAAGCGGAGTTTCTATTAACCGGAGACACTTTATTAGGTACACCTTCAGACACGTCGACGACCAAGTTATGCACGCAGAAAAACCCCTGCTGACGAGTTAGAAGAGATATTTCGACTGTGGACGTCCATATCTTTAATCAAACAACAAAACAACAACTTTAATCAACTTCAGTCAAACATCTCAAATCACGAGAAAAATTTCGTTACTTTTGTCTGGAAACAGGAGTCCGTAATTTTGCGGTTGACTTCCCTCTCAATGCGCTGGATAAGAGGGAAGTCCTGGAAACCGCGGGCGTACAATCCTCGTTTCAGGGTCTCGAGGGCGACCCGCATATCCTTATTGGAAGGTGGTTCCTCAATGGAAGCAGGCTCGTCGTCCTCTGGCTCAGGATCACTGTCTTGGCTACTCGTTCCTTCCATCACTTGGTCAATGATGTCTTCGTCAGTTACCTCCGCGCACGTCAGAACATCCCTGTCGATGTCGATGTATTCGACAAATTGCTCTGAACATAATATGGCACCCACTTTCTCAGCGTTATCGTCAGTTGTATCCGCAACCTCAACTTCTGTGTCGCATAGACCTCCTTTACGCCAGCAGTTACGTATTGTTACATTTGTGATGTCCTCCCATGACATAACCAGAAGTTCGATGGCATGAAGTAGATTGATTTTCTTCGCCAGTACGCAAGCGGTGGCTGAACTGTCACTCTCATCCATCTGTTGGACTATGCGCTGGCACATGTAGCGGCGGTAGTGCGCCTTCACTGCGCGGATCACGCCCTGATCGCACGGCTGCATTAGGGCCGTGGTGTTGGGAGGAAAGAAGGCAAGCCGTATGTTGGTCAGTTGAACATTCTGTGGGTGCGCCGAGCAGTTGTCGACCAGCAGGAGAATTCGCTGATTCTGACCACGTAATTCTTTGTCCCATTCGGCCAGCCACTTTCTGAATAGATCACCGGTCATCCACGCAGATTTATTCGATTCATACGAAACAGGGAGTGACTTCAAACCTTTAAAGCACCGCGGATTCTGACTTTTGCCGATGACAAACATCTTGCGTTTCTTTCCTGTCATTGAACAGGCAAACAGAACGGTTATCCTCTCCTTAGGTTTTTTCGCGCCCTTTCTCTGATCATTTCTGAAAGTGAGTGTGGCATCTGGCAATGCGCGAATATACAGTCCTGACTCGTCTGCATTCCAAATTTCATCGCAGTTATATTGTTTCTTCAAATCAGGCCAGACTTGTGCTAGCCAGTGGTCGCGTGACTGATTGTCGGCGGTTTGACCTTCACCATGCAGTCTTTTGTGCACGATCCCTTCTCTCTTCTTACAGCGATCGAACCAACCTTCAGTGGCTCTGAATCCCTCCACCTTCATTTTTGATGCCAGCTCCTCAGATTTAGCTTTCACGATCTTCCCAGACAAAGGCACATTCTTGTCTCTGGCAGCGTGAATCCACTTTACGAGAGCTTTTTCCACATCAGGTGCTTTGCCCTTTCGCTGTCGCTTGCGATCAGAATCCTCAAGTTCCAAAATTTCTTTCCTGTTTTTGAGTATCCGATTCAAGCAGCATCCTCTTGTGATACCTTCTGAGAATCCGGCAATGCATCGTATCGTCTGAGTATGTCCTTCTTATCCGCAGATGATAGCCCTCGTCTCTTGAGTGAAGTTGAAGCCATTGTGACGTGCGTGTGTCGATGTGTGGAGTGACGCGTGCTACCTGTTACTGTATACGGCTAGAACTACCGCGTTTTCTCACGATAGTGGTACAGTATCGCGATAGCTACACTTCGAAAACCACTAGTTTACAATTTTCATTGCTTACGGCCTGTTCTATTAAGCGGAGATCTGTTCTACTAAGCGGAGTATCTTTATAGGAAATTGCATTAGGCAAATCCGTTCCAGAGCCTTTTGCTCTATTAAGCGGATTACTCTATTAACCGGTGTTCTATTAAGCGGAGTGCACTGTATTAAAGATGTGTATTCTTTTGCAGAGTTACATTTTTAATTCAGGAAGAAAGATGATGCATACGGTGATGGAATATGGTTTTTCGTAAGCCTTGCACACATTTTCACAAGACCTTTCATACAGTCACAAGTCTTTACACTCAGATTTGATGTCTGATGAGCGATGTTGCAAAGAAGCGCGTCTCTTTGTTTCGCAAGATTTTAGTTTTAAAAATGACGTACAGCAAGACAAATAGAGTGTTCAATCAGCCTGCCATGCATGTTTTTGGAATGTGGGAGGAAACCGGAGTACCCGGAGAAAACCCACGCAGGCCCGGGGCAGAACATGCAAACTCCACACAGGGAGGCCAGAGTGGGGATTGAACCCATGACCTCTGCACTGTGAGGTCGACACACTAACCACTGGACCACCGGGCCGCCCCCCTTCATTACAGAAAAATTAAAATTCAAGAAGCGTTCCTTCAGTTTGCCGGTGCGAGACAAGAGTCACTCAACTTGGCATGACAAATCATGCAGATACGATGCATGAGTCCCATCACGTTCCGTGATGCATAGACACTGTATCACAAGATACAGCACACATCATTGTGGAAAATGTGAATGTTTAATGTGAACAAAATGTTACGTCTGAAGGATGTGTACGTCTCATTTTTTCCAGAGCAAGACCCTCATCCAATCCAAAACTGGACCTCACCGACCAAGGCCAATAATGCACTCTCACGAACAATCAATGAGTTTGGTCTTTTTCACTTTAAGTGTGCCAAATTAGTTATATTAAAAGTACATTGATGGAAATTGCTGTTGTAATTTGATTCTTTGAATTAGCCATTAATCTTCTATAATCCCAGGTGTGATACTCGTGTGTGGCCACAGCAAACACTTCTGATGTTGCTCACAGTGGTCCTCAGTGTGCTCAGGGAGCTTGTCTGTTTGCCAAACATATGAAAAATTAGAGGGAACATAGGTCCCCTCCAACTAACTTTTTTCCTCAACCGTTTTTCTCCACATTCATTTTGAACAACTGCCTCTAATGTGTCGATGTTTTGGACAGGTGTCCTTATCAGGATCTTTTCACCAAACTAGACATAAGTAGGCTGATTACCGATTACACTAACAATGGATAAGGCTTCTCTTTGTGTTTTCGTTCCGTGTGCGGGCCCTCGAGTATGCCGGCGTAGGATAAACATTGTGGTTAAAATGACATAGCAAGTGTCTATAGCGATAGCTTGGCTCGGGCATCCACTGAACACGCGTGATCACAAATCAGTGAGTGTCGTGAGAGGGAGGGAGAGAGAGAGACACACACACACACAAGGCGCTACATTTAAAGTTCAATACTAGCATCCGGAAATTGCATCAGCCTTTTATTTGTTAGTCTTCACAGAAACCAATGCCAGTGTTTTAATATCGTATCGGGGCACCTCTTGACATACTAGTATTGATACCTGTGCAACAGAATTTTACTTGGATTACATTACTAAATACATGTTGTAACGGGTAACGAGTAACTGTGTTGGACTCCAAAGAAATCTAAAGAAACCCTCCCGACCCTGGATGGATGGATGAACGGTCGGTAGCAGAACAGTAGTGAAATGTGCTTTAGTGACAGGAGTTTAAATGGACGTTGGGCTGCATTAGGGATTAGCCCTAAACCCCTTCCTCTTTGCAAAAGTGATGGACAGGCTGACAGATTAGGTTAGACTGGAATTTCCAAGGGCTATGATGTTTTTAGATAACATTGTGATCTGCAATGAAAGCAAGTGAGGGAACATTTAGATAGGTGGAGGCATGCGCTTAAAAGGAGAGGAAAGAAGATTAGCAGATGTAAAACAATATACGTGCATGAATGAGAGATGTGGAGGAGGGAGAGTGAGGCTACAGGGAAAAGAGATAGCGAGGACGGAGGAGTAAAAATACTTGGGGTCAACAGCTCAGATCAATTGTGACTGTGTTGAGTTGATGAAGGAATAGATTTGAGCAGAATGGACCGGATGGAAGAAAGTGTCAGGGATGTTAGTTGATATAAGAGTCTACTCGGACAAAGGGGAAAGTTTATAAGACAGTAGTGAGGCCAGGCATGATGTACTGATTAGAGACAGTAACACTGTAGAAACAATAGGTCAGGTGTCAAAAATGAAGATGTTGCAAATTTCTTTAGGAGTCACCAGGACTGGTAGGATTAACAATGAGTTCACAACCAAGGCTCGATGTTTTGGATAAAAAGTTAGAGATGGTTTGGACACATTGAGAGGAGTTGTATTTCACTCAAAGGGTGATGACTATGGAGCTGCCGGGAAAGAGAGAAAGAGGAAGACCTATGAGAAAATTGGTGAATGTAGTGAGGAAGGACATGAGGGGAGTTGGTGTTCGAGAGGAGGATGTGGAAGATCGACTTGGATGGAAAAGGATGCCATGCTGTGGCGACCCATAACGGGACAAGCAGAAAGGAAAAGGAGACAAGCACTCGGCAATGATGACGTAAAATTTTGTGTCCAAAGAAGGGTTTTTTTTTTGGTTCCGAGTTATTGAAACTGTAAATTGAAATTGTATATAATTGACAGAAAAAACTATGTAAGTAAAGTTTTCAATGTTTGTGTATGTCATATCTTTGAGCTTGTTTTGTCGAGTCCCTCACCTCGGACCAGTTTGCCATGGGTGATGCTGCTAGAGGCATAAAGCCAATATACAGTAATCCTAGGATTATTGAGACACACAAACCCCATCCACCATGATAAAATGACAGCTCAGTGAGGGAGACACTGTACATTAAGGTTGAAAAACTTTAAGAGCAACTATCTCCCATATACAACGCCGTCCTGTCAAGCCAAAGACACTCAAAACTTTAGCCATTTACACATTTCAGGTGCTTCCACCACATTTTTCCAGGTGAATGAGTGGGATTCCACCCAAATGACTGAACGATTTGCATCACAAAAGAGTGATGCCAATCGTGGTCAAAGCTTGAGCTGTCATAACTGGCCTATGTACATGAAGGGATGAAGCTCGTCGAATGTAAGGCCATAAACATCGTCTAAGAAAGAATTCCACCCCCCACCCCTCCAAGAATGAAATGACCTGAATGAATGAAAATACTCACATCCAAAGTGATTAAAAAAACAAAGCAAACAACAAAAAAAAAGTAGCCTCAGGGGATGCAGGCGGGCGGCAGGGAAGTCTTTACTGGGTGGAAGGAGGTGTCGCTCGTTTGCGACGGCAAGGTAGCAGACTCAAAAAGGAGGCACCGGTCCCAGCTAGCAAGTGTGCCTATATTAGGAAAGATATTCAAGTGTGTGTGAGGGTACGGAGCAATTGCTAAAATATTCTTCAGCAAATCTGTTACTGATGTACGGTATGTAGCGATAATGTGGATGCATTTTGCCTTGTTTATGTCTGAACTAGGGAACATGTGTTTGTGTCTGAGTTGATCTGATGCAGCCTTTCCTTAGGGCTTGCCTGGCATTGTGCTGCTTCCTGTCCAGGCAGACGTTATCGGTGTGGGATCAACAAAAGCACAAAGGGGTTTCAGGCCGAAACTAAACACACACATGAGCAAGCCTGCTTTTTCCCAGGCCTGTTGGAGCCCCTGTCCCATTATCTATCCAACTATTCATCAGTCCATCTATCTTTGTAGAATTTACAGTATACTCAAGCTGAGTTGATTTCAGCCATTTTTTTATTTTTATCTCTTCTCACCCACACACATCTTATATTCTGATTTCCTTCCTCCCGCGTCTTATCTTCTTGCCCATTTCTAAATGGTCTCCTTTTACCAACATCAACCCCATCCTTTCCCACCATCACTCTCTTTTTCAGTCATCATTCCCTCCTTGCATGTCTGAGAGTGATTTAGGGTTTAGTATGACTGTGTTGAATAGATAGATGTTGGTTTTGGTGCCTCACGCAGAAGAACCTCAATTCTCATACACTGGAAAGCTTTTTAAAATGTGTTATTATTTTATGTTAGTATTTAAAATGTGTTTTTTTAAAGAAGCACAATTCTAACGAAGGAATGCTTAGAGAAGAATGGGAAAGGAGACACACATATTTTGGAATGGCATTGGTATTTTAGTGCCACGCCAGCCGAAATAGAGCTGTTGGCCTTGAGGATGATGAGCAAATTTATATACAGTACTTTTATGTTTTTGATCTTTGGGTAGCTTTCTTCCTGCTCGATCAGTTTCACCTTAAGCAGTTGTTTTCAAAGGGTTTGTTATCTGGATTTTCTGGATTTGTTTCGGTATGGTATGATTTGGCAGCACGTGTTGTTACAATTTTTTCTTATGTGGTGTTAGGTAGTTTTTTCCATGCTCGGGTGGGTTTACTTCGGGTACTCCTGCTTCCACCCACATTCTAAAAACACAAAGACTCAATATTGCTCATAGGTGTGAATGTGGGTGGGAATGGTTGTTTATCAATGGTGTATCCACAACCCTCATGAGGACAAGCTGCACTCAAAGCTTAACATTTCCACATGATCAAAATCCATTTTTGATGATGAAAGCAAATGTCGTTATTGACAGAAGCAATCGCTTGATTTTGGCCAAGATTTGTCAGAAAAGATGATGAAGAAAAATTTGCTACCTTCACAAGCGTTCGCCGCTCAGTGCGATATGGGCTTTAAAGTGTATTTTAAACATTACATCTATGTATCAGAGGCAAAAATGTGATTCAAATTGGCAAATAGGAAAATATTAAGCTTTTCATGCACCCTGTAACCTGATAACATAATAAGCTGTGCACTGTAGTAACTGCTGTCCCTGAAAGGGTTAATTTGTATTTTCCGAGGTTTCGAAGAAGTGAAATAGCGATGCACGTCCTTGCACTTGCGGTGCATTTTACACATTTTCAATTTTGTATGACTCCTTTGAATATTTTTAAATGTTCAGATATGTGTGAATAGCTGCATTTGAGCAGGTTTAGTTATGTTATACTGGAAATTTCAAAAGTGGGTGAGTTTGTGCATGGCGATTCACAAATTCCTGTCAGAACAAGAACAGCTAATGTGAGCTAATTACATGCTACATTATAAAGGAAACAAGAAATAGAATACCGGTACTTGAATACATTTGTCACCAGACAACATACATAGTGTATGATCAACTGAAATCGTCAAGTTAATAGCATTTAATTATTTAATCTATGAGTACGATCACCGTCCTGTCTGACCTTTTCTTCCCACATCTTTATATGCATGGACAACGGATGTGTTTTTTAGCCCCCCGCCTTCCACCTTCCTCCCACAACCACCCGCAGCACCACAACACACAAACACCCCCTTTGTTTCCATCATTTAACTAAATCCCCGCATTTGAGGCAGTTATTTTAGTCCTTAATTGCCAGCCGCCCTTCCGCCAAGCAATGTCCATCTTTTTGGTTGCCTTCATCGGCCTGATCCCGCATGACTGTTTTGGGCCTTTGGGTGATGCAATTCCTGCAGGGAAGTGGGGTTGAACAGATCTGACCCCTGAGCTAGAAAATCCTGACCACTCCTCTTTCAGTTCACATGCAGCCCCACACCCACACACCTATGTTACAATGTCGAAACAGAAAGCAATGGGAAGCAGAGGGAGGGGAGTTGCTCAGGGGGAACCTCTTTGTTTTGAAATGGAGAGGGAAACGGGCAGGCCAAGGAAAATAAGGTCGTCTCGTTATTGCACTTTAATTTTGTTATTGCAATTCCTTCTGCTTTAGTTACTTTGTGGAGTGATGGAGGACCCACTCGAGCACTGTGAAAACTGCAACTGGCTGGGAATTCACATGGGTCATAATCCAGGCAATGAGGGAGAGTGCTCACAATGTTGTGTGGTAGACTAAAAGAGGGACATAGTGTACGTGAACTCTTAAAATGACTACATTTGGTAAAATGTTGCAAAAATCTCATTTCATTAGCATGCGAGCAATCATCTTCCTAATTTGCCTTGGACCCTTGGACACATACTGGGGGAGACAAATGGCCCCCGGGCTTGACACCTCATGTTGTTGATAGAGAAGACCCATGTCATCCGCCATTGCAGTTGTCTTTAACGTTTCTCATTCTAACTGATTCAGCGAACCAAGGCAGGCAGAGCCGGCAGAGAAAATGCTACAAAAGGATGAATGTTGTCTACTTCCCATATATTTTTCAGATATTGATGTTGATGTTAATTGATGATTGATTTGATGTTGTTCCTCAATGAAGAAATGTTGGCAATATATTCTCCGTCGGAGGAAAGACAATTGTTTCATTTTCAACAGAGGAAACGGGAGGCAGAAATTTGATAAAGCCAACATGATTAATGTTAAACTCGACAGTATATGAGTTTTTGGACAGTGGGGGTAAGCCCAACTACTCATAGATAATGTAAACTTCACACTGAAAGGCCCCAAATAGGTTCAGAACCAGCAATTGCAATGGTTTAAAAACTACAACTACTAAGTATAAAAGGTAAAGTTAATGTAAAAGGAAAACATAAAAACTACAATTTTGCACAATTAATTCTCAAGTGCAAAAAGTAGCATGGGTGGTACAGGTGTTCGACTGGTTTACACGCCCGCCTCACAGTGCAGAGGTGCAGGGTTCGATTCCAGCTCAGGCCCTCCTTTCCCGTGTCTGCATGGGTTTTCTCCAGGTACTCTGATTTCCTTCCACATTCCAAAAACAAGCATGGCAGGTTTGTAGCGCCCTCAGGATGTGGCATGAGTGACGACACGAGTCCAAATGAAAATACAGGGTTTAATTCCTGGCAGCCCGTGAGAAGTGGTCCCACGAACATGAAACATACAAAACAAGTGGCATTACAAAACAAATAAAAGACAAAACCATGAAGACAATTGATTTAACGCAAAATGCACACAAACCCATCAGGGTCTAAAACTTCGCTGAAATCATGCCTGTCTTCTTATTGCCTTCTTATTATACAGTAGGTTCTCATAACTCTTGTAGTTTTACAATAAATGGCTACGCAGGGTCACAAAACGTGTCCTTTAGTGTGCGCCAGTGAATGCGCACGGCAACCACTGTCAGGTGGATAACTGGTTCCGGCCAACAATCACCACTAGATAGCACCAGAACACCAACGGTGAAACAGCTTTATGGGAAATATAGACAGTAACGTGGTTAATGGAGCACTCTAAATTGTCCCGATGTGTGATTGTGAGCGTGGATGGTTGTTTGTTTATGTGTGCCAAATTAGTGTCCTGCAGGCTGCATTTGGCCCTCGGGCCAAGGGTTTGAGACCACTGCTCTAAATTGTCCCAAAGTGTGAATGGTTGTTCGTCTGTGTGTGCCCTGCGATTGACTACCAACCAGTTCAGGTTGTCCCCCGCCTACTGCCCGAAGACAGCTGGGATAGGCTCCAGCACACCCATGACCATTGTGAGGATAAGTGGATTCAAAAATGGATAGATGGATGCAGGTAGTAGTATTATAAGCTCAGAAAATATCGTGCTAAAATCGAATATCAAGTCTCATACCCTCTCCACCCAAGTGAATATCACAAACGTTCATCTTACCTCGATACGCTTTTTCAAATTAGGTAAAGGGATTTTGAAAGCCATTAGCTGGTGGTATTTGCGTTTGCATTGTTTACAGTGCATCTGAAATGAGTTTGGTTGGCATCCAACCATTTTGAACAATTCTTTCAGTGATGGCTAGCGATGTACAAGGAATGGCCGGCCTATCTGGCTGCCAACCTCCTTGCTACTGGTACTCATTTGGGATGGATGGAGTTCTCTGCAATGTACATCTTAAGGGCTAGGCTATAGCCTAGCTCTCTATATCCTAGTGTGACCATTTGTCTAGGACTTGTGAATTGATTTGTATAATGTGCAGGGTGTGATGGATCGCGTACAAACCAATAGGCTGTTGGAAAGGTACGTGTTCATACTTCTCGTCGAACCAAAATAACTCCATCAAGGGACGATTTATCCTGAAATGGTTTTAAAATTGTAACAACGGCAATACAGAAAACAAACCATCTCAGCAAAATCCAAAATGAAGGAGAACAGGGCTTTTTTTAAAGTTTAAGGAAAGGAAAGTACTGATACTCATGTGAAAATGTCAAGAGTAGGTAAAAAAGGTAGTCTGAAAAATAGACTAGAGACCTAAAAATGCTATGACGACGATGAGGCAAACAGCTAACCGCATTTTCATCCCTAAAATATATAGATGGCGAAGAAGAAAAGCGCAAACAGCAAATTACACGGTCAAACCTTTAATTTGTTTACAATGATTTACAATTTAACTCAAGAAAAGAAAAAAAACACATCAAGGATGTTTCAATTTCCCAGATGAAGCAATTTGATGAGATCTTAGTATGCAATTAAAAATATAAATACATTAAAATAAATGAACATTTTAGCTGTTGTGAAAGCGCAATATAAATCCGGATGTATTGTATAAATGGTGCTTTGTGCTGAGTTATTCAACACATTCAGATGGAAGCACCATGACATTAAAGCTGTCATTCCTTTGATCTGTAACTCAAATGAACATTAATTTCTTTTTCACCATTCCACAGCGCACAGTGACGCACTTGAGCTCCTGCCTCGCTGTATAACAATTTGAGCTCCCCGGTGTCTTAGTTGGGAGACTGGCATCAGACGGACTACATAATTTATCTTATGACAGCATGCACTTAGCTAGCTAACTACGCCTGCACCCAGAAAACGCATCTTCCCTGGCCACAATTTACTGAACAGTTGTGTTGATTTAAATTCCATGATGTACTGGATTTGGTATTACGCGAAGCTTTGTGGGTATGTGACGAGCAGGACGCTTGTGCTGAAATGTCGGGGAAACAAATCACTACTAGCACATGCACTTAATGGCTTCTGCTGCAGTTTTCAAACATTGTCAAAGCAACCAAAGCAGATTTGTAAAAATCTTTACAAATCTGCTTTGCTCCTCCCCACAGCTTTCCTGATTTTGTCGATAGATAGATAAAGAAAGTGGGGAAAGCAAGTCACAAATTGAACTCAGAGTAAATATACAGTAGAGGAGAACATAACTTGGTCAGAAAACTACTTGCATATAAACAGACCTGAGGGGAAAAAAATGTTAGTTTTTTTTGGGAGGCGGGGGGGGGGGGGGGGGGATAATTCCGTGTGTGCATGGTAAGGATGATGGTTGCTATTTGAATGCTTTGAAAGTTGAAGAGATGGGAGTCTGTGTACCCATTTAAGGAACTGATGCTTTCATCACGTTTTGATCTGACAGAGACAAGGATTAGTGTTACTGCTATCATTATTATTATTTTTAAATTGCTTTCTCACCTCTAAGTATTGAAAACAATACGCACCTCTCATATAATATTGCACAGGCTGACAAATTGTCCCAGTGCCAATACTTCATCACTACATTCCTGTCATTCCAACAATCACCAACACAAAGCAATATATTCGTTTTATTCGGCTCTCGCGCCGGGGTAACGAGAGGATTGCCTTGTCAAGAAAGGGTCTGGTAGTGAACTCCTCCTCATTTCTCTTGTTTCTTTGAAAATGTCCCTCCACCTCCTCTGCATTCCAGAAGCAATGCCTGTGAACAAGTAGGAGTCATTCCTCTGGCCTTTGTTGGGCCCCTAATGTTTAGTGAGGAAGTAACCCCTAGTTGAAGTTTGATTTTTCAATTTTAACCCTGGAGAACCCAAGAACCCTTTTTTTTCTCTTGAAAATTATGAATTATATATTAAATGACTGCTATATGCTCACTGAACTCCAAAATATACGTTTATTCAAATATTCAATGCTTTAATGCTAATTTAGGATTAGGGCCAAATTGGACCCTTTGGGATTTAAGGGTAACATTTGAGTAGCAGAATTTAATAGGAGCCAAATTTGACACTGTGGGTTGATCCTCCAGGGTTAAAATTGTCTTGTGTCAGAAGCTAGCAGTATACGAAAAATAGGAGCGGATGGCCGAGTTTCCCCTAACGGCTATTTAACACTCACACACACACACATATATATATATATATATATATATATACACACACACACACACACACACACACACACACACAGACCCACATTCAGTATGTCGAAGGTCTGGCCCAGGAGCGACAGCCCAAAAATTACCTTGTTCAAAACCAGTAAAAAATTATTTTCATCCATCCATCCATTTTCCAATCTGCTTATCCTCAAGAGGGTTGCGGGCATGCTGGAGCCTATTCCAGTGCAGGGCACACAACGATAAACAAACATCCACGCTCACACTCACACCTAGGGACAATTTCGAGTGTTCCATAAACCTGCCACACATGTTTTTGGAATGTGGAAGGAGACCGGAGTGCCCCGAAAAAAGCCACACAGACACAGAGAGAACATGCAAACTCCACACACAGAATCAAACCCTGCACCTCTGCGCTGTGAGGTGGACATGCTAACCAGTCGACCACTGTGATGACACCCAGTTAAAAAAGATATACGTTTTAAATCACAGTGGAATTCGATCTTTTGTCCTAATTACAACTGTCTCTTGCATTTCAACAGTCAAGTGCTTTGTTGGAAGCATTTGGCCCTATTGTAAAGACAGCAATATCCCCTAATAATTTTAAAGTCAATAGCCATTGGTGACTCCAGGCCAGACATGGATTACATAGTAAAACAAATGCTTTATCCCATGCCCATCACTATCAAAACAGCCATTAGCATTTCCGTTGTTCGTAATCACTGCCAGTAAGAAAACAACAGCGAAGGTTCTCTCGGCTGGTTTCCCCTACATTGTTATAAAGCGGCTTTGGCACGCCTTCTAGTCATGCAGGAAAACGGAATACCATGTCTTTTACGTGTTTGTTAGTGTGTGCACTAGCCGCTCATAAATCCACAAAATCTCAAACCGCCAAAATAAAATGTTTTGCAGACGACACGCAAACACACAGAGAAATGTTTTTGCAGTTATTCACACGTTCACACCGTATCACCGGATTCAGTGGCCTCCGGTGAATGGCATACATGGCAATATCTCCTGGGAACATGATGTGAGGCAGTCGGAATCCAGAAAGAAAAACAATTAAGTCATCAGGATTAGCTCTGTGGGCGAGGAAATTGAACCATTAATGATTTCAAGAAGGAAATTGCTCTCCCGTTGGAAAAACATGACAATCTAAAATACTGAGATTAAAATTCCACGCGGAGTTCTACACGATAACCCTATTTAAAATATTTGAGGAGATATTTTATTTATATTGATATATTTCTAAATACAATGGGTCAGAAGTTTATCAACACCCAGAAACTTAACGTAATTAATTTATACCCATTAACAAGAGTGCGTAAATATTTGTCGTCTGGTCTTCAAACAATACAGAACAATTTATGATTTTTTTAAAAAATGCAATTTTTTTAATTTTTCAAGCTTGGATACAAATGTACCATTTGTGCTGTTTACATTAAAAGCACTAACTGTTTATAAAGCTGCTGTCATCACTGCTCAAGGATATTTATTTCTTTGTTTGTTTATTTATTTGTTCATTTGGACGGACAGCCTAAAATAGCTTGTGTTCGATGCACAGCAGTAAGGAAAATCCCAGTTTGGACAAGAAGTTTGTTGGAGATAAGGGTTTTGGTTTTTGATAGATTTTAGTTTTCTTTTAATTGTAAATTATATTTTTGTTTTCCATTCTGGCTGGTTTTGTCTCTTCTTGACTGTTTGAATGAATATATATATTTTTTCCTGGAACATCAAAAGTACCTGCTTGCTTTATCTGACACATTTTAAGGTACACAAACATGGCACTCTTCCTTTGATGTACCGTTTATTACAGTTTTTGCCCATTGCTGAACACACATTTTGCAAAACTTGGTTCACTGTGTCAAAACTCTACACACAAGCAAAGAAAACACACCACAGGGAAATAAACCATTTATTTCCAATTTAAACCAATTGAAACTCAGCTATCAAAACCGAAAAACCCTTTGTCACAGTGTCATTCTGTTGACAAATTGATACCTGCGTGCATCACATGAAGTCACCAAGTCTACTTCATTTGAAATACAGCAGTCTTTCATGTTCACTTCATTTTTATTCATTTCCACAGAAGCCTCGTTTTCACAACAAGTAAAAGCTCAAATATTCAATACACACTCATTACTTTGCAGTCGTGTCTTTCCAGTGGAGTCAATTGAGCAAAAAACTAAATAAAGTTCACTACTGTTAACACAGAAAAACACGACTGTGTGTAATTGGGCTTATGGATTCCGCCGCCTGTTGGGGCCTGAGCACAGGATCTCATCAGCATCACAAACAATGTCTTGTCCAAATAAGCATCGGGCAAATTTCCCCTTGGGTGCCGAATCCATCCCTGGATTGACCTTTCCTGAATGTCTCTGGAGGCTCGTTCCAGAAGAGGCATACGGGCATGTAGTTGGTGGTCAATTAAACACCATCTCCAAGCAGGAAAAAAAAAAATCCTCTGAGATTTAGAAATGGTAAGGGGGCAAGCAGACAACTTCAAATTGGTTATTGTCAGTGAACCAGTTTTGGACCAGAGTAGCCAGACGAGAACTAATCTTATCCCAGAAAACAAGCTTGGACTGCCCTGGTCTATCCTGTATCATGAAGTGCATCGAACGATGTAATTACGTGTTCTTCATTATGGGGACCCAGTTTGACATGATGCTGCTCGTAGCGCTTGAAGATTTATGCCGGCTCATAATGTGATATTTCCCCTCAGGCTGCTTTGGGACATGCACAATTGCCCTTTGGACAATTATATTTTGTCCCCGTCATCTGTTTTTGCTGAGGTTGAATCCAGCCAAGTCAGTGGAGCGTATTTTCCACATTATAAGGCACACATAAAAGAATTACATTTTCTCAAAAGCTGACAGTGAGTCTAATTATCTGATGTGCCTTATGTATGGATCAATATTGTGATTTCTTGGAGGTGGTATTTTAAATGTTCTGTAAAGTGCTTTAAGACAGCTGCAGCGGTTGTGAAGGCTCAATATAAGTTAAGCTGTATTGTATTGTATTCCCTTTAGGATAGTGCACCTTATCATGCGTTGCACCCTATATGTGAAAACATTTTTAAAATAGGCCATTCATTGGCGGTGTGCCTTATACTCTGAAGCGCCTTATAGTGTAGACAATACAGTAAATACATTCATCAGGCTCCATCCGTTTCCCAGATTCTCTGAAACCAAAAATACATATTGTGGATGGATTTACTCAAAGCACACAACTACACATCGAGAACCACCCCATTCCACCACACGGATCCCCCTGTAGCTTTTTGAATGTATCTATGTGGTATTGATCCATTGGTGTGGATTTAGCAGTTACTGGACTGTACCAATTCTGTATTGTAAATGTTAAGGACCGAAACACATATTCATGTCGAACACCGCTTTATGCTTTACCGGGATGTCTTTGATGGTGGTCATGCTTATCCAGTTCATGTTGTGGGATACTTGCCTATCTGCAAGTATTTGTTGCTGTAGCTGATGGAGACAGATTGCATTGTTTACTCTGACCGTGTTCACAATGGCAAATTCCTGCTGTTGGGTAAACAGATGTTAGCTTCCCCAAACAGCTACTTTACAGCTATGTGCTGTATTTACCAAACGCTGTCCTGAAACATCAACACATTATGATGTTATGTTTCACAAAAATACCATTCAGCATCCGGCAATACAATACAATACATGTGATAGGGTAATGTGATTTGGGACAGTACTGTCATTATTCCAGGTACAGTTTAAGTTGAGTAGAATAGCTGAATACATATGTGTTTTCTACCGAAGTGTAACCAAAGTGTAACCAAAGTGCAAAGCAGCGCTTTTGTTAAAGGTATGCTCACACTTTGTTTCAGGTTTAGTGACAACAACTTCAATTTCTGTTGTTTTGGTTGAAGCATGTGCACAAACTGTAACATTTACATACACTGGCACAATTCTATTTTTGTGGTATGGTTCTGAAATGGCTCAAGGCACTATAAAGTGAAAATTTTAAAAAGCACTCCATATATACTGTACAGTCAAAATAAAGAACTGTTTATGAAAAAAAGCATACGTACAAATTATTAACTTAAGCAGCAAATGTTTGCCCAGTGAACAGATATCGCCCAAAACTGTCGCCTTGTTACTATGTGATTAATTGTGACCTTTGAGGAAAAACCAAATAATGATTCGTAGATGTTCTGAGAAAAGTTGTCTGAGGTGGACCACTTTTCTGGAGATGTTGCTGTGGAGAATTTTGCATCAACCATGTGGGTCAGAATCTGAGGAAAGTCTATATGCGGCATTTCATCTCATTAAATCGACTCTGATGCTGTTTTAATGAACATGATACAGCACCATACAACGGAGACACTTGGCATCTATTGCAGCCGAGTTATCATGAAAGGGGGATCCCCAGAATATTCCGATAAATTGAGTTTTGAGTTTTTTGCCTGGTTGGTGGTTTTGCATCAGAATTTTGCTGATCTTTGTCAGCTGTGGGCCTGCAAAGCCCTTTGAGACTCTTTTGTGGGTTGAGGACTAAACAAATAAACTTGACTTCTCAGTTTGTTGTCACTCATTCTCTTCCTTGAACATTTGCACTGTTGAAAGTGTGGTGTCAAATCACACACTCATCTTCTACTCCAAACGTTAATGATGGCCAGTGTTTACATTTCACCTCCCCTTTGAACTTGTAATTGTGAATTACTTCATTGTTTCTCAGTAAGCAATAGGGCCAAGAGAACATCTTTGATTAATTGAGCTGCTCTGTTGTGTTTCATTCATGTCGATTTATATCCTGATACACAAAAAGCTAGTCAAGCTGGCAAGTTATCTAAATGGTGTCCATTGAGGTGATATAAATATAATATTATTTAACATGAACGTTATAGAAAGCATAGTGCCACTGATCTATAAGATAAATGACAACTAAACAGGTCAATGGACAAAACCTCCCCAATGAAAAGCTTGGTCGAGGTGTTTATTTTGCAATACCTGTTAAAGGAAAAATGCTTAACTGGGTTTACTTAAAAAGACAAATATGTTATTGTGTTCCATTATTTCTCCAGCCTTCAACTGACATGAAGGAAAAAGGAGTTCACATTGTTCAAAGTCAGACAGTATTATTTATGCATTATTATATTATTTATTTAATAATTGAATTGAATTTATTTAATAATATTTTAAATGTTTTTTAAACATATTTACTAGGGATGTGAATCTCAGCACCGAGGACGATTCGATACACATCACGATCCACTGCCAGCGATGCGATACTTAAACGATACACAGAATTTTCTGGCGATACGATGCGATACGTTTCACCGTCATCACGATGTGATACGATTCGATACACATCAAGTTCAAATCAATGCGATCCGATACGATACAATGCAATTTGTTGCGATATTGTGCAATTAAACATGATGCAAATAAGCAAGAAAAAGAAAGAAGAAAAAAAGCTTTTAAAAAGATGGAATTCAGTATGGTATTACAAAAAGGATACCACTTTATTCCTTATAAACAGTAGAACGTGTAAAACAACTTATTTAAGCCCTTTCACAATTGGGTTTTGTGCAAAGAAAATGTAAATAATTTGGCACCTGAGACTCACAGCTGTTGCTATAGTGTAAACACAAACAGACTATTCTCACTGACTGTCTTATATGAAATATATATATATATATATATATATATATATATATATGAATCTATAGCGCAAGATGTCCACCCATCCACTGTAAGTGCAACTCTTTGCGCACTGTTCAGCGACACAGTAATCTCACTTCTCACTTTGTTGTACACATCGGGAATATGTTTGTAAGTGAACACAGACCTATCTGGTATTTTATACCTGGGTTCCAAAACGTGCACGAGCTGTCTGAAACCCTCGTTGTCCACCACGCTAAGGCTGGAGGTCTTTGCATATGAAATAAGCAGTGGCCTTAGTTATAGCCATTGCGCGGTCACAGTGAGTTGCAAGGGGACTCCCAAAATAAGAGGCAATTTTTTTCTGATCCTGACCTGGTTTACCAAGAGTTTCTCCGGTGTCCGACGAGGAACTGGGCGGGGAAGCGGGGGAGCGGGAGGGAAACTTGTCGGTGATCTGGTGCCATCGTTTTAAGTGGTCTGCATATTTGTGGTGCTGCCGTTGTATGGCTTCTTAGTGCGACATTCCATGCAAATTACGGAGGTTTTATCAAGCTTTCCGTCTTTCTTTTCGAAGCCGTAGTATTTCCAAACATAAGATTTGAATGTTGCGGCTGCATTAAATATAGTAGTTTCATTGCTGCTGCTTGCGCTAACTTCCATAATGTTTCGCTAGTTGTGTACTGAACTGGACTGTATGTGACGCACGGCTACCGTCCGTATTCAACAAAAACGCAAAGCAATTATGGTGCATTCATCGCGCCTAGGAAAGGGCAGATATGTAACGTTGAACATGAATAAAACGGCGCTTGAATCGGATTTTACCGATACCCATCAATGCATCGTGATGAATCGCGATTTCACCCGTCAATCGCGTCGTACCCAGTGAACGAACCGATGCACTCGGATCGCGCATGTGCGCATCGATGTATCGATTATTTTCCACACCCTTAATATTTACCTCCCCATTAATTAATTAATCCTATTTCTATTTATGTCGTCACTGTCCAGCTTAAACCCTCTATGTCCAAATATGATCGAATTAATTTTTTTTAAACAAATCAATACTCATAATATGTCACCACTTTGTAATTCTTCACAATATTAACCAATAAAAAGTGGTAAAAATATCTTAAAAAGAAATACTACAGTGCTCCTGAATGCAACTTTTGTCTTCGAAATGCCCAATTTCTTCTATTTCCTAGTTTTGCGGAAGCAGTTTGGCTTAATTGTTGCCTTTATTTAATGTTACAATAACTTAAGCGGTCTGGTTTTGTGAAAAATTGATCACTGCATTGCCTCCTTGCAGGAGCCTCGTGAGCCATGGAGGTAAACCTCGGTGTCATTTTAATATTCGCCTTATACGCATGCCTAGTTGGCTCATTTGTTAGGTTCTGACTGAACCGAATAATGTTTTAGGATTCCAAAAAATGCAAGCTCAGAGTGATTTCAAAAATATTTATTTCGTAGAGAAAATCACCGACGCAGTACGAATTCCGGCGATCACTGCTCACAAAATGCCATGAAAAACAATGCGTGAAACCGAAAGCGCTTGCAAACGCTTACTGAGAATACACAAATGAAATGACAAGAGTCCAAAGATGTGAAACCAAAATGATGAAAACATCTTAATGAAGAACATACTTAAGAAACAAGGACCCATGAAACCGAGAGTGACTGTGAACAAGGTTGAGCGGTCTGGGAAAACAACAGTTGAAGCAATGCAGCGAGCAAGGTCAATAATCCAAGAAGGAGAAGCAGAAGTCAGAGCCCTTAAATACAAAGCCAGGCTGATGAGGAAACGAGGTGCACCTGCTGGAGGGAAACTCCCTTCACTCCAGCTGGAGCTGGAACACAATCAAGACAGAACACGGCGTCATTGTTGAATTGATTGTATTGTTCATGGCTTAAAATCTCTAAGAATCAGTTTGTAAGGATTACATAGAATAGGTGTTTGCTGTAGTGACGTATAAAAAGGACTTTGAAATGCGCGGCGACCTCTGGCTCCATGTTTGCATTATTTTAATCAATGCCAGTGATGAAGATTAAACGAACAATATTTTCACATATTATCGACACATTAAAATAGCGATTCATGGAATGTTTTTTTTCTTTGTCGATGTGAGTGTGCAACAGTCTGTGAGATATAAAACAACTGAACGAAACAATGTCATGGGAATTCAATGGGAACTTTTTTTTCCCTTAAAAATGTTGTCACTTTGACAATATAAGGACTCAGCCTGACAGAGACGATAAACTATTGTCCTTCAGTTTTTACCCTCTTATTGCCTTTGAGTCTGTTTTAAGTTTAACACCTGTGCCTCCTCATGGGAGCCTTGATGCTCGAATATTATATTGCCAATATTCGGATTTTCAAAACCCATGTAAACATGCACAAACCTCGAATATGCTCATAGTCGTTTATTTTATTTATTTAAAAAAAAAACATAGTAACACCCGAGGTCACCCTGTTGCTAAAATCATTTGGGGTCGTCAAAAGTAATTAAAGTAGTTGAAAGAGGGAGAGACCGAGTGAGAGAAGCAATAGAAAGAGAGACAGAAATGGACAGAGAGCTGACGGCATGGTCGAAGAGTCAAAGAGAGAACGGTAATAGGGCAATGGGGAAAATGACTACAATATATCGGATCGAAAGTGACTATTAAATTATATTCCCGGCAGCTACTGCAGCCCCCCGTTACATGCTATCAAGGACAGAATTGGATGGTTGAGAGACAAGATGGAGGGAATGGATGGACAAATGCGACTGGCCATAATCACCGTGAATGCCTCGTGAGATTTTGAAACTGTCAACCAATTATCCCCGGCCAGCACGGTGCAGTTGAGAAACAGGAGTAGTAAAACAGGGTGGACATAACTCAACCTGATTCTACATAATAGGTCGAGATTCACCTTGGAGGTGGTGGGACGTAAAGCATATTTTCACACCAGCATCTCACATTACCTGCCTAAAACTCTTCTAAAGCAAAGCCATAATTAACTAAGAGTAGCTGCAGTCACCCACCTACTTTTTTATGCTAACGAGAGAGAGAGAGAGAGACGTGCGCACACACTTGGAAATCTCAGATATATGCTTAAAAGAGCTGGATGAAGTGGCTGGGGTTGTCTGGTCCACTGCTTAGGTCACAGGTGTCAAAGTCAAGGTCCGGGGGCCAGATCCGGGCCGCCATGTCATTTTATGTGGCCCGCTAGAGCAGGGGTGCCCATTAGGTAGATCCTGATCTACCAGTAGATCTAAGACAGGTCCCAAGTAGATCCGAGGAGTGTCGAGAAGAAAAATCAACAAACAACCATTTGTGTGTCTTTGTACATGTTAGTAATATATTTTTTGTGTTAATATACACTGCACACTAATCATCTTATCAGTCTCATTTTCACTAAAAATATATTTAAAAAATAAAATAAAGCAGGTAAATCGTTTGCAATTGCAGCTTGTGATCAGAGCTTTTCGTGTACAATTCACAGAGGGCACGAGCAAAGAATAGGAATCTAAGAGGGCCCAGGGAAGCACTTTAAAACAGTACGTGTGAGCTACCATAGTTAACAGGCTGCAAAAGTGCGTCGCATGCCTCCGTTTCTCATCATGGCGTGCGCGCGTGTGTGTGTTTGTGCGTGTGCGCGCGCCGGTAAGGGTAGATCCCGGGAGGTTAGTTGATCGAAAAGTAGATCTTCGAGCCAAAAAGTTTGGGCACCCCTGCGCTAGAGCAAATCATATGTGGCAACTTCCATGATCCTTACTTAAATCTGTAGCGGAATCTCAAATTATCATACGTAATAAATAATGGTGGCATTTTGCAATCATTTTTTTTCAATTGGCAATTTCTTTGTTTATTGAACATAAAACATATACAGTAATAATTTGACAGAAAATAAGGTAGATAAAAAAGTAAAAAGAAAGAAATCAGTCTTCATTCAACAAAGTTATTATGTTCAAAGGAGTAGTTCAAAGGAGTGTTCAAAGGAGTGTGTGTGTATGTGCGCGTGCACGTGCGCGCGCCGGTAAGGGTAGATCCCGGGAGGTTAGTTGATCGAAAAGTAGATCTTCGAGCCAAAAAGTTTGGGCACCCCTGCGCTAGAGCAAATCATATGTGGCAACTTCCATGATCCTTGCTTAAATCTGTAGCGGAATCTCAAATTATCATATGTAATAAATAATGGTGGCATTTTGCAATCATTTTTTTCAATTGGCAATTTCTTTGTTTATTGAACATAAAACATATACAGTAATAATTTGACAGAAAATAAGGTAGATAAAAAAGTAAAAAGAAAGAAATCAGTCTTCATTCAACAAAGTTATTATGTTCAAAGGAGTAGGCATAAGTAAAAAACTTATCTAGTCCTACCCCGTTATGTGTTTATATCTACTAAATCATTTTTATATCAATCAGAAAAGAAAAAAGAAGAAGAAAGAAGTCTCCATTAAGGCTCATACTTTACCCTTAACCGTGATATTTTTACAACTTTTGGTTTGTATCGGGATTACCGTATATACATCCACACCCTGGCACTCTTGTGTCAATTTTCTCTTGTATTCATAATGGATATTTCAATACCTTTCTCTATTTATCAACTTAGTTCTGATTTATCATTATATTTAATAATATATTTCCATGAAGCCATATTGATTCTTGCTTAACAGCGCATGGTTTTGTATAAAGCTATCAAGTCTGTGAGAAAATAGTTTTTCTAATATTTTTGAAAATTGTGGTAGTAGTGATATTGGTCTATAATTTGTAAACAGATGTCTTTCTCCACTTTTATGGATTGGAATAACTTTAGCAACTTTCATTTTTGATGGAGAGATACTAGCTTTGAATGACAGGTTGCATATGTGCGTGAAATGTCGCACTACATATTCTATAATCTGCTTTATTATTGTCATATCAATATTAAAGCAATCAGTTGACTTTTTATTTTTAAAGGTTTTTATAATATTTGATACT
The DNA here is from genome assembly GCF_025434085.1 of Hippocampus zosterae. NCBI lineage: Eukaryota > Metazoa > Chordata > Actinopteri > Syngnathiformes > Syngnathidae > Hippocampus > Hippocampus zosterae. Next base: position 18,964,963 of record NC_067462.1, read on the forward strand.
TCTTGTTTTACAGCAGTAAGGAACATTGTGGAGGAGATTTTTTCTACATATCTATCTATTTCAAACCAGTATGTTGGATCAGGAATTTGTTTTGCCAGGTTACTGCCAATGTTGACAAAATACTCAATAAATTCAGTTGCTATTTCTGCAGTTTTTTCCAAAATAGTATTTTTGCCTTTGATAAAATACTCTGGATAATCCATTTTTTTAGGACTATTTCTGATTACTTGGTTAAGTATTTTCCATATTTCTTGTGTGTTACTTTTATTCTGCTCTAATAGTGCATGATAATGATCTCTTTTACTGGTTCTTATAATATTTACTAGTTTATTTTTATAGGTCTTATATTTTTTTTCTGATTCTTCAGTTCTCAATTGTAAAAACAATTTATATAAATTGTTTTTCTTTTTAGATGCGTTTTCTATGTCTTTCGTTATCCATGGCTTACTTGGGTCTTTATACATTTTGGAGACTTTAGTTAATGGAAAATGTTTATCATATAAGGCAGGCATGTCCAAAGTCCGGCCCGCGGGCCAAATCCGACCCGCGGTCGAATTTCATCCGGCCCTCGGCCCGTGTCATAAAATCAGTGCCGTCTGGCCCGCAGGTTGGGCGCAATGGAACACGTGTTGCATTGACTGAGGTCTCGTAGACTGGTGAGTGATGTTTCATAGAGTACTGCTTCCCTCTAGTGGCTAAATGAGTAATAGCATTCACTAAATGAGTAATAGCATTTAGACACTAGAGGGCATCACTCACGAGTTAACAAGACATCACTCCGTGTTTATATTGACTGATATGTCATATTTCAAATTCCTGTTTCAAATGAACCAAAAGAAATTCTTAAGATTGTTGAAATTAAAATAAAAATGGAAATGTGAAACAGACTGGCTTACTAAAACTTGAACAATATTGTTGTTCAATGTAAAGAATGTCAGCCAAGGTCGGCCCCCCGACATTTTACCACATAAAATCTGGCCCACTTGGCAAAAAGTTTGGACACCCCTGATATAAGGAGATTATGGTAGACTGAAATACTTCAAACGCTGTATTTGGGTCTTCGTTTGAGTAGACCTCGGTCCAGTTTTGTTTTTCTAGGTCTTGCTTAAAGGCATCGATGGAGCGTTGGGTTCTTAGTCTTACTTCTGTTATATGAGTTCTTGATTTAGCTTTTCTATCAAAATAATTATGAAAAACTGCAAAAACAGGTACGTGGTCACTTATGTCACCTATTTACACTCACTTGAGCAATAATTAAACAAATACTTGACTGATTTCAAAACTAATGTGCCATCATTTTTTTGTGAACAAGTAATAATACAATGTGATGATTAAACATTTATTCGGTTTCACTGTCTTTACTGTCCTCCTAGGGAAGACATGCATCAAAGTGGCCCGCGACCAAAATAAGTTTGAGACCCGTGGCTTAGGTTGTCATCCAGCCTCATCCGGACCCACATAACCACCAATCTCTCCACTTGACAAGTGTGTAGCACCACAGTCTGTTAGGCTAAAAGCCCCCAGGCAGCTACATGCCAGCCAGCCAGCACCACTCTTAAGGCAGGAATGACATTTGACTATGTTGTACAGTATACTTGCTCAATATAAAATGACCATCCATTATGCAAGCACCACACCAAGTCAGCATTAATGCAAGATAGAAACCAATGTTACCAAACATACATTCAAAATAGCAGAGGTATGATGAGGTGTAAGGTTGGTATGCCAAAACAAACGGAGTCGTGCTGTGTGGAGGCTAAGACCAAGCCACGACAGTCAGCTGTGATGTCCGTCAGGTCACTGAAATGAAGCGTCTGACCTTGCTCCTATCTATTCCATCGAAGAAGAGCTATTCTTGGGGTTGCTCTCCAGAACCCTTTAATGACCAGCCGACACTGGGCGCTGCTTGATGTAAACTAGCGGGAACCTTAGTGTGAGATTGACTCAAAGGTCATTTCTCATCCTCATGACCTCATCCTTTTCTCAGCCCCTCCGCCACTATAATATCACTTCCTCCTCTTCGCAAAGAGTTATTTTAGACTACAATGATCTCCCGCCGACAGTGACATAGAGCGGTACGGGAGGAACAACAAGGAGGAACAAGCTAATTTGAAAATTCAAGCAACAGGCAAAGATTATTCAAAATTATTCAAAGAAACTACAGCACAAGTCGTATCCTTAACATGGCCTCTCTCACATTATGAAAGAGGAACAGTGGAACCTAAGTTTATGGATATAAAATTAATGGACTCTGAGTTTAACAGACAAAATCCGTAGAAATAGTTGTGTTCAGCTGAAAACCAAAACGCACGTGTGTAGCAAGCAAAGTCCGTGACTTCCTGAACTAGCCACTGACGCAATCAACTGACAGAGGTTGATACTCTTGTTCTGGTTCTGTGAGTTAGTTAGCATATATACAAATCATACTTTGGTCTGTACCAATTTGATGTGCACATGGGTGGGAAACAAAATTTCTCAAGATTCACGTTGAAATAATAATAATAATAATAATAATAATAATACATTTTATTTGTGGGCGCTTTTCTCGAAACTCAAGGACATACAATGGCCCCCAAAATGTTATTTTTGGTTTGTTTGAAGACTCATACTGTTGGTGTGACTGCAAGTATAAAAGCTTGTTTGTCTATAAGCCAACCAGGACAATATTTCTATTTCTTCACACCTGGAGATGTTTTTTGTTTCTTTTTTTTGAGGGTATGGAGGGTGTGAAATTTGTGTCACCTCATTTGTATACAAGCCAACTTCCAATGTGTGGTGTCAAAATGCAGCATTTCTCATTTGCAGCTGTTTTCCTTGTGGCCTTTTGCAGCCTTTTTTTTTGCATGTGTTTTGTGAGTTGTAAGTTTACTTCCAATTTGTTTTTGTGATTGCAGCATTCTTTTTTGCATCTTGTTTCCTCGTTGAATGTATTTTAATTTTTTTTTCATTTTGTGTTTAGGATTTTTTTTTAAGTTCACAACTTCGCTGTGTTTGCAGCATTTCTTACTTGCAGTGTCTTTCTTTCTTTTTTGTGTCTTGCATAAGATCTGCGAGGCTCAGAGGTGCGGATCAAACCGTCGCCAATTCCTAGTGGACCGCAGTGAAGTCCGTAAGGGAGCCTCCACGCCGAATTGATGGGACTTTCCATCACTGGAGACTTGGTGCGAAGTGGTAATGACCTTCGGGTCAGCAAAATCCCGCGGGACCGCGTCCGGCGGTATACAAATCCACCGCAGTTCTGGCGTCAAGCGCCTAGCAAGGTGGCGGACCGGATCCCCAAGCCGACCATCCCCCTGGGTTATGAAGGAATGTCCACCCTTCAAAATAAAATACAGGGCCCGGCGCACCCACGGTCCAACCTCGGGTGCTGCAGACCCCCTGGACCACCACCGTCGGGCACCGCGCTGCCATGGACCCTGGCCACGGGGTCAAAGTGAGGGGGCGGGGTTGTGACCCGTCCCCCTCCCTCACGCTACATAGCCCCCAGGATGGTGATTTTTCTCCCCCCCCGCTTCCCCCCCTACCCCCTCAACCCGTTTCCCCCCTCTCCCGATCCCCTCAACCTCAAGAAGTCCGCCGGCGATGGCGCGGGGTGTCGGGGACAGTCTCAGATGAGGGCCCACATCCCTAGCTCCACAACCTCACGATGGTCGCTCTTCTTGCGAACCGGTGATGGCGCGGGGGAGAGGTAGCGACCACGGTGGCAGAGCAAGACTCTTTAGTCGCAGCGCTGCTCCCCTCAATCCGAGGAAGGGCCAATTAAAGGCGGCCTAAACACGCCCATCACCGCCACCGATCGGCTGGAGACCCGCCTCCAGCAAATTCATCCTTTATGCGGGCAAAACAAATACAATAACCGGGCTGCTTTCCTGGAAATCGGCGCATGGAATGTACGAACCCCGATGGACAATGTAAGAGCAAAGAGACCGGAGCGCAGGACTGCCCTCATCGCCCTTGAGATTCAGAAGCTTGGCCTGGACATTGTGGCCCTCTCCAAGACCCGTCTCCCTGGTGCCAGGCAGATCGAGGGGCCTCGGCTCGGGTACACCTTCTTCTGGAGCGGACGAGCTGTGGAGGAGAGAAGAATTCACGGTGTAGGGTTCTGCGTCAAGTCACGTCTGGTCAGGGATCACAACATCATCCCCGTAAGAACTTCTGAGAGACTCATGTCCATCACCCTACCTCTGTGTCAATCCCAATCCCTTGTCATCATCAGCGCCTACGCACCTACCCTGGATGCCTCGGAGGAGGCGAAGGAGTCCTTCTGTGCCACGCTGCATGGCCTGATCGTCCACGTCAACCCCCGGGATAAGCTCTTGGTCCTGGGGGATTTCAACGCCCGGGTGGGCCGGGACCATCAGCTTTGGGGAGGGATTCTGGGGAAGGAAGGCGTTGGCAACTGCAACGAAAATGGAGAACTATTCCTCGGTCTCTGCGCAGAGACGGAGATGGTGATAACCAACACACTGTTTCGCATGGCCAACAAGCACAAGACCACATGGCAACATCCAAGATCGGGTCACTGGCACCTGATCGATTACATCCTTACCTGAATCTGCGACCGATCGGACGTCATGGTCACCAGGGCCATCCGCTCCATGGATGACGGATGGTCCGATCACAGGCTGGTAGCCTCAAGACTTAGGCTGAAGATCGCACCTGCGAAAAGAAGAAAAAAGATCCCCAAGAGGATACGTTTTAATGTTGGGCTACTGAAGAATTCCGAAGTCCTCAAACAGTACCAGACGTGCCTAGCCGACAAACTGGACACTCAACCTCGGACCCTTCCTGCCACTGTCCACTCAGACTGGGAGCACTTGAAGACTGCGCTCACCAAATCCGCGGAAGAGGTCCTCAGTGTTCAGAAGAGGAGAAATCCCTATTGGTTTGCAGAAAACCTGGAAGAAATTGAGCCTCTGATTCCAAGAAAGAGAGAGGCTCACATTGCATGGCAAAACTGCGTTTCCTCCTAGAGACTTGAAGAAGCCTACCGGGCGGCCAAGAGTGAAGCACAGAGAGAGATCCAGAGGATCCAAAATCAATGGTGGGTTAACTTCGCCCACCAAATGCAGAGTTTCGCTGACCGTCACGATACTAGATCCTTCTTCGAAACAACGAGGAAGATCATCGGTCCGGCTCACAGTGCTCCAATGGCTGTGAAGGCAAAGGACGGCACAATCCTGCAGGAAAAGGAGGATACTCACCAGCGATGGAAGGAGCATTTCATGGAGCTCCTGAACCGTCCGACATGCGCAATAGACGGCTTCCTCGATCCTGTCCTCCAGCTCCACCTGCAACACTGGATGACAGAGCTGCCGCCTCTCCGGGAGATCTCCGGAGCCCTGAGGAGGATGAAGAATAACAACGCTGCTGGAGTCAACGACATCCCCGTAGAACTTTTATAAGTTCGGGGTGCACATCTCCTGACCCGCCTCCACACCTTCATCCTTCAATGCTGGGCCAAGGAGACAGTGCCTGGGGAACTGAAAGACTCCGTCATCGTCATGATATTCAAGAAGGGCGACAATCTCGACTGTGGAAACTATCGTGGAAGTTCCCTGCTGTCAACTGCTGGAAAACTCATCTGTTGTATACTGGCCGACCGACTCACCTGTCTCGGTCAGTGGGTTCTTCCGGAGTCCCAGGCGGGCTTCCGTCCAGGAAGGGGAACCGCGACATGGTGTTCTGCACCAGACAGCTCCAGGAGAACTGCCGGGAGCAGCGGAGGGAGTTCCACGCCATCTTTTATGATCTGGCCAAAGCGTTTGATTCTGTGCCCCGAGCAGCACTCTGGAAAGTGCTGGAACGTCAAGGCTGGCCCCCCAAATTCATATCCCTCATCCGGATGTTTCACGATGGCATGAAGGGTTGCGTCCTGACTCAGGGTGAAATGACTCCCCCATTCCCGGTTCGGACCGGAGTCAAACAGGGCTGCACGGTGGAGCAGACGTTGTTCTGCCTCTACATCGCCGTGCTTATCCACCACGTCACCCCTGTCCAGGAGCACAGAATCACTCTAAGCTACCAAACTGAAGGGTCGCTCTTCAACCTCAGCCGTTTGAGGAGCAGGCGGGGGGCCATGGTCACGACCGTCAGCGAACTCCAGTACGCTGATGACAATGCTGCGGTCTCCAACTCCTCCGGGGGCCTCCAGCTCATTGCGGACGGCTTCGCTGCAGCGTACAGGACCTTTGGCCTCTCCGTCAACACCAAAAAGACAAAGACCCTCCACCTGAACCATCGTCCACCCCAAATAACCATCGACGACAAACCCATCGAGCAGATCTCGGCGTTCCCTTACCTGGGCAGCATTATCCAGGAGGACACCGGCCTAATGGAGGCCCTCACTTGCCGTATCCCGGCAGCCCACACAGCCTTTGGACGCCTCGTTCGTCGGGTCTTCAGGAATCACACCATTTCCACCAACTCGAAGATCATGGTGCACAAGTCTGTCGTCCTCCCGACCCTTCTCTATGGCGCCGAATGTTGGACCCTCTACCAGAGCAACATCAAGAGGCTCGAGAGGTTCCACCAAGGACGACTCCGATCTCTCCTCAACGTTTCCTGGGGGGAGAGAGTTACCAACAATGAGATCCTCACCTGGGCTGGCCTCACGAGCATCGAGGCCATGATCACCCTGGCCCAACTGTGGTGGGCCGAGCGACGACCGTCTCCCGAAGCAGCTCCTCTACGCGGAGTTGCTTGAGGGCACCCGTCCCCGCGGTGGCTCGAAAAGACGATTCAAAGACCAGCTAAAGGGTCATCTTCAGCGGTGCCGGATTCCCCCGGCACAGTGGGCTGACCTGGCCGCGGATCGGGCGGCCTGGCGTGGGGCTGTGCGGGGCGGGGTCCGGATCCTCGAGAGTCGACGCGTCGCTGCGGAGGACGACCGGCGAGCGCGGAGGAGCCCGGCCCCCCAACCCACTTCTGTCAATCCTGCGGGCGGGGCTTCCGGGGAAGACTGGGCCTCCACAGTCATCGGAGACACAAGCACCAGGAGCCGTCGCCTTGTTCTGGGGGCCGCATTCCTCGATAAAGAGGGCCTTCACCGACCGTCTTTCTTTTGAAGTTTTAGTTTGCATTTAAGTGTGTATCGTTTTTGTTTGTTTGTTTGTGCCATTGAGCTTTTGGCCATTTGCAGAGTGTTTGCTCCTGTTCGTCCCCGTACCTGCACCCATGTTTGTTTTTGTAAATAAAAATGTAAATTTTTACAAGCACTTTTATTTGCGCTTGTCTGCTTCTATATGCTCTTTGGTCTACCTGCATTTGCCTGCTTCACAACATTTAATTTTGATAAGAAAAGTGCATCGCTTTTTTGTCAAAGTTTTTGTAAACACTGGCAATTTCTTGTCATTTCTAGTCGACAGCAGAAATTCTTTCCTCTTCTTGATTTGTTTTGACACACTTCTGACGCATGCAGAACATAAGTGGAATAACAACAGTTTTCATGAGTTTGCATATGTTGTCTGATCATCAATTAAAATGTAACCGACTGTCGTTGAATTTTTTTTTCCAGTTTTTTAATTATAATAATAATAATAATAATACATTTTATTTGTGGGCGCCTTTCTAGAAACTCAAGGACACCTTACAACAAGCAGTTAAAATCACGAGTACAATGTTAAAAAACTACATCAAATAAGATAAGAAAAAATACAACAAAATAAATAAATAAAACAATGGCTTTATGGTCTGAGTGAATAGGCTTGTCAAAACAGATGTGTTTTGAGGCGGGATTTGAAATGTGTTAATGAGGCTGTATTACGAAGGTCAGCGGGGAGTGAGTTCCATAGCTGGGGAGCAGAGCGACTGAAGGCTCTATTTCCCATGGTGACGAGGCGAGCAGGGGGGACAGAGAGGAGGACAGAGGAGGAGGAACGAAGAGAGCGGACAGGCGTAGGAATATGGATGAGGTCAGATAGGTATGGAGGGGCTAGGTCATGAATGGATTTGAATGTGAGTAGCAGGATTTTATATTGAATGCGGTGTAAAATGGGAAGCCAGTGGAGATGTTGGAGGACAGGTGTAATATGGTTTATGTATGGCGTGAGTGTGATAATGCGGGCGGCTGAATTTTGGACCAGCTGAAGCTTATGGAGGGTTTTTTGAGGGAGACCAAACAGAAGGGAATTACAGTAATCGAGTCGCGAGGTGACGAGGGTGTGTACAAGTATAGCAGTGGACTGAGGAGTGAGAGAAGAGCGGAGCCGGTGGATGTTTCGAAGATGATAATATGCAGAACGAGTGATGTGGTTGATATGTGAGGTGAAGGAGAGGGTGCTATCAAGGATGACACCCAGACTCTTGACCTGGGGGGTGGGGTGAGATGGAAGAGCTTTCGAAGGTAATGGAGAAATTGTTTATTTTGTTTAGATTGGATTTAGTGCCAATAAGGAGGAATTCAGCAGACAAAGCCTTTAATTGGACCACATTTATAGTAATAATAAAGGCTATCAGCTCTGAGCTGATCACAGTTTACAGATAGCAGTCATATAATAGTGACATGTTGCCCGGTCTTGTCTTTCCGTTCAGCTAGCTAGCGGTATCACTGAAAATTACACTCACTGAAAAATATTAAAAGGGACAAGTAATCATGATTCACGAGTCGGTAAAATGACTAAATGTTTGAAGAATTCACTGAGAAATCACTTTTCAGCATGGACAATTGGTTTCTTTTACAGTTGTATTTAACTGTAGTTGAAAGGTGGTGACAATTAAAGCATTGTACAGGAAATTGCTTCAGTCAACACTTACCAAGAACTGAAAAAAAAAATCAACATTTGCAATCCTCAATGGACGCATATCTCGTGAAATGCCTGTTGTACATTTACCATCTGGGCTTTCAACCTGTTAGCCACTGAACCAAAGGTTACACCACACAGGGTCACTTTCCACCACCAATGTTCCATTCAAGTTATTGCTAACACATCCCTTAATGACAAGTCTTTTTCACACTCGTCATCTAAGCAGGCCTTTATGCTTTCCCTTTTTCTTTTTTGGACTGAAAGGGAAAATGGATAAATGGCAGCTTTACCATTAAGTCTCTGATGGAAAGTCAGCATGAAGCCAGCTCTGTTGTATTGTCAGCCCTTGAAAAACACACAAGCTGTGAGTTCTTAATAATTTCTCTTAGAGATTTAATTTGAGTTCTATTTTATTTGTTTGTTTATTTATTTATTTGCTTCAATAAATACAGAACCTAAGTTGAGAAAGCAAAGGACACATGTTCTAGCACAGCAATATTGCACCACCAGTTGTTAAACTTTGATACAGTACATACCAGAGGCGATTGCTCTAAGACTGCAAGGGAAGCTCAGCTTCCCCTAAAATGTCAAAAAGTAAGTGATCAAAATTATATGTGTGTACGTACAATTGTGTGGACATGTCATTGACTAAAATATGCGAAATAACGCGCTCAACTTTTGTGGGCGTTGACAGGCTGGCCAGGAAGCTCAGCTTTTCTGCATGATGATTGGATGATCTGCCTGAGGCTCAATCTCTTTTTGATTGACAGTGAAATGAGCCAATCACCGATCTTATGGTGAAGGCATCCTTTTCATTTTTTGGAAAATGAACGAGAGTAGAATTCACATAGAAGTAAACCGACACATTTTATGATATAGGCCGAAATTGAGCTTCCACTCCTTGACAGACCAGCATCCGCCAGTGGTACATACACTAAAACAGTTCATGCAGACCGAAGGCTCTCTGCATCGCTGTGTTTGCATTTGCGATTTTAAAATGTAAAAAGATGCACATCTAAAGAGTCCTTAAAGTTTCCCACCACACTTTGATCAGGCCTTCATTGTGAAATGTGCTTCGGGGGAGCAATGGAATTCAAAGTGGACCATAAAGGGAGTGAAGTGAGGCCCAAGATATTGCCTGAGGAGAACTAGTCAGGTGGTCTGAAAAGAGAGAATTATATTGTCGTTAGGTTGCCCACATGGCCACTATCTTGTGGGAGCAATAAATCATTTCTACCTCAGAGCAATTTGGGCCAATTCTTTGACATTAATGTCATTCTTGTAATTAAAGGAAACAAAAATGTATGTGTGTGCATACTTTCTGTCATATCTGTCTTCAACAATAGCCTCTCTAGCAGTGGAAGGTTTTGGACCAGAAAGCAGAGCGTAATAATTTGGGGGAAACACATGCTCATGCTGAATTGAAATACCTCTGTTGTCTTATTAATAAACTGTACATAAAAGTCAATGCTAACACTGGAAACATTTTTAAAATGACCTGAATAATTACCTGCCAATTTCAAAATCATCTGGTTTGGCAAAATTATGAGAATGTTTGATTTGCAATCAAAAGTGTTCTTTCTTATCAGAACATGATATCCTCAACATTAACCAGTCTGATTTTAGATTAAATCTATGGCACATGCTTTGGATATCCTTGATTGTGTTGTCATTTTATGTATCATTTTATACCTCTCGGGCAAGGGTGCCAAACTCATTTTTGTTGTCATGATAGTTTCTTTTGCTCCGTATAGGATCCATCTTTTCGTACATTCTCTAAACCTTTTATCTTACAAAATTATGAATCACTAGTTTTGAAATTGAAGACCAGTGAATACTTTTTTTTCTAATATTTTCAAAGGGTGATTGAACACTTGCAATATCTCAATGTTTTTCCTCAATTTGTAATGTTAATATTTTAGCATGGGCGGCCCGGTAGTCCAGTGGTTAGCACGTCGGCTTCACAGTGCAGAGGTACCGGGTTCGATTCCAGCTCCGGCCTCCCTGTGTGGAGTTTGCATGTTCTCCCCGGGCCTGCGTGGGTTTTCTCCGGGTGCTCCGGTTTCCTCCCACATTCCAAAAATATGCACGGCAGACTGATTGAACACTCTAAATTATCCCTAGGTGTGAGTGTGAGCGTGGATGGTTGTTCGTCTATGTGTGCCCTGCAATTGGCTGGCAACCGATTCAGGGTGTCCCCCGCCTACTGCCCGGAGACGGCTGGGATGGGCTCCAGCACCCCCCGCGACCCTAGTGAGGATCAAGCAGTACGGAAGATGAATGAATGAATGAATATTTTAGCATGAAACATCAAGTCAATACACATGATCTGATTGATTGATTGATGATCGGCCACATAGAATGATATGAGGGGCTGTATCTGGCCCCTGGGCCTTAGGTTTGACACCTGTGTTGTAGAGAATCTGGATTGGATTAATAATCAAGAACAATTTATCTGACATAACTCAAGGTGTGGTGGCTGATGTTTGACACTCAAAATATCTGTAAATGTCAAATGTTCGGTCAAAGTCGGGACAGAATGAGGATTACAATAGACACAGATAAAAGGTTTTGGTCACAAAAATTGTTATGAACAGAAACCCATGACCGACAAAGTACCATGAAGGATGCTGGGGAACATAGAACCAGGAAAAGGCAACAGCCAACAACAAACAAAAGGCAAGGAATCATATAAACAAAGAATTCACTTGAACTATGAGGTAAAAATGTCAAGAATGTCTAGAAAATTAGGCACTTGGAGACAACGTCGTGAGCAAGGCTGATAATCCGACAGTCAGTTGGTGTGGCCTGGTTTATAAAGCAGGCAGGTAACGAGGTCAGATTTGAGACAGGTGCGATTCGTGGGGTAACACCCATTCATCATCTCATGGTATTTGTGGTGGTCCTAATTTAAAGTAATTAAATTGGAAGAAATTGATAATATAAAAAACACTTCCAGTTTAACCTGAATGTTTTTCCTTGATGTAAATATTGGACTCATTTTTTTAAATTAAAAATTGTGTTGAAAGCTAAAAAAATTTTTTAAATACATTTTGAATATCCATCCATCCATTTTTTGAGCAGCTTTTATCCTGAACAGGGTTGCAGGGGTGAGGCCTGGGGGGCCCTCGAGCCTATCCCAGCTGGCTTCAGGAGGAAGGCGGACTCCGCCCTGAAGTGGTTGCCAGTCAGTCGCAGGGCACATGTACAGATGGACAATCATTCACACCCACATCCACACTGTCATTGAGTGGCAACCGACCACATGCTCCCCGCACCGCACATAAGTCAGGACAGTGTACGACAACACCATCAGTGACCCTTTTTTTGAATACAGTATGAATAAATATGTATATGTTCAAAGAATTCAAAAATCTTACAGACAAATTTAGCATAAAGGCTACACGCTACCCAGAAAACATTGTTTTCTACAATCAAGTGTTAATGGAAATTCCACCAGTAAGTGATTCATTACAGTGTATATGCATTCGTCATTTCTTAATTGATAATGAAAGCTCTGAAATTGTAAAATCACTTTTAGTTTGACATCTCCGACTATGGACTTGTGTCTCGTGTGGATTAGTGACCACTTCTCCACGTGTACTTCAGAGAGCAGGAAACACAGGACTGGGCGTTGATCCTTGCAGCAGGGATGGACAGGCCATGTCTTTTTCCCAGAGACTGCTATATTTATATCTATTGTTTTGAACAAGGAACAACCTTGTGTGTCTGTGTGTGTGTCTGTGTGCGTGTGTGTGTGTGCGCGTGCTTGGGGGCGCGCAAGTTTGTCTATACTTGTATGCTTTGCTGGCTTGCCAGTTGGACTTAGTCCAGTGATGAAAATAACATCGATCCATTTTCTCTACCGCTTATCCTAATTAGGTCATGGGTTAGCCACAGCCCATACCAGCTGACGTTGGACAAGAGTCAGCGATATACAGTATATACAAACAGAGAGGGAACATACAATTTCCACTCAGGAATGCCAGGTTTCGAACCTTCAACCTCTGAGGCAGATGTTTGAACGACTCTTTCGTACATATATTCGCCTTCAGCTGATTCTGAAATCAGCTGTGCTGATTGAGCGATTGATGTTCCTCTGCGGCAGCTTCATATTTGAACTTAGTCTGTGCTTGGTCTGCCCGTGGGGATGACATGGGTTCCGGGGAACTTTTCTTCATCATCATCATCATAATAATAATAATGAGTGATAGCAGAGTCACTGAGGATCCAGACGAGAGAAGCAAGTTGAATGGAGCAATCCACATCAAGAGGTGCCATAGTCCGCGACCACATGTGCCTTTAAATGCACTTTAAAACGTACTTAGTCAAGTCAAGTCAAGAGTATTTAGAGAGCTCTTTCAAACAGCCATCGCTGCATACAAAGTGCTGTACATGGAGGAAACCACAATCAGGTGGCAACAATGCTTAGAAACTTCTTAGAAAATTCTTGAGAAACAACTTAGGTGGGTTGGTATGGATTTTATGGCGTTTTATTATTATTATTATTTTTTTTAATCAAACAAGGTAAACATATTTCTACAGGCAGAGGGGGAATTATTCAATTAAAAAAAGTCCGGCTGTGTGCACTGAAAATGCTTTGAATGAATTTACTCAAATTAAATGTTGTTATACAAAATAATATCATCCGCATCCAGGTGGTTTTATTTTGGCAACCCACATGATGAAATAAAATTGAGTGAATTCAACACACACCGTTTTTTTTTCCAGTAGGTAGACCAGACTCGGGTCTTCTGTGTTTACACTGCTCAGAAGACCACCCCTATTGTAGTGGGGGTGATTGCATATCAAAAGCATTGTGAGACCAGAGTGTTTTCACACCTGCACTAAAGTGAGCTGTCTGCTAGGGGTCACTCGCAACACACACACACACACGCGCGCACACACACACACACACACACACACACACACACACACACACACACACACACACACACACACACACACACACATTTAGACACACATTTTCCCCAAATTCCCGATGGCCACCCTGCCCCTGCTGTCAATTTCTTTTCCAACCACCACCTCTGCTAATCCTCTGTTCCCCACAAATTCCTCTTTCTCACAAAATACATCAGTCACCTTTGTTACCCTTCTCCTAGTTCAATTCTTAATCCTTTCTGTTTATTTTTGAAATTGATTTTCTCCCGTAAGTTGCGGGGGGGTTTTTTCATGTTATCTCTGTTTTTGCCACTTGACTGTACCAATCATGGACCAGGTTAAAGTAACAAGGAAATACAGGGTATTGATCTTACAAGCTCCAACCCCAAAGGCAAGACAAATTATCTTGATAATTACACTAAATGTGATGATTACATATAATTTCCTTTGGATTTAATATACCGTGTTTTGTTATCTATGTCTCATGAAATTGAAACAAGTACAATACCACTACCATACAGTAGGTTCATCCTGAGAAACATTAGAGAATATGCTTTATGGTCAAAATTCTTAATGCCCTATGTAAACACTGTTAAACAGTGGGATTCTTCAGGTTCAGTGGAAACACCAGAATCATTTAAGATCTTTTTTTCCCTTTTTTTTTAAACCAATCTTTCTAGTAAGTCCCCAGAACCAATAAGCTCTAATTATGGAAATCTCACATCAATGTCTTACATCATACAAAACTGATATACTGTGAAAACAACCAAACAAAAGAAGTCACTGGAGTGGCAGTTAATTTTATGTTGCAGTTTCCTTCCTTTTGACTATCTCATATTATTCTTCTGCCAGGTCGGGGAGGACAGTCCACACAGGGCAGTGAAATGGCGGCGTGTCTTTCTGTGGGGCGATGTTGAGCATTGACAGCAGGTTGACGGATCATGTTTTCTCTTGAGTGATCACAGTCAACTCCTGTTGAGGCACAATGTGCCAGCTCGAGTTTTCCCACACAATGAGAGGGACAGGTGAGGAGGAGGGAAAAGCAGATGCGATTAAGTATACAGATTGTTTGTATGCTTGTGTCGTGTATGCCTGTGATTGACAGTCAACAGATACATTATGCCATGGGTGATCCTGTCCAGCAATCAATGGGAGGTTCTCTGTTGACCCACCTGGTTGTGAGTATCAACACTGTTCGTAGTTAAGTTAACCTGGACATTTGGTCGTATAAATGCAATCGGGTTACCTCCTACTAACTGGGCATTGTTTTGTGTTCTGCGCATGATCTTGCTCTATCCTCAAGAAATCTAGGTCTTTGTAGTATACGGAGTACCGGTACTTGATGATAGGCACAGGAGTCCTTTTAAGTGAACGGAGTGAGTAAAACAAAACAAAAAAAAGTGCTCACTTTAATGTTTGTTATTCTAATTAGCGAGTTTGTATTAATATTAAACATGGAACTGGTTGGCTGGTCTCTCGATGCCATCGACAAAATGTTCTCGACGAGAAGAGCAGGCAGTGGGGAGCCTACTTGCCCCTCAGGGACTTTTGCTGCTGGGTACACCCTAGATCCTTGGAGGAAGCGGAGAATGGTGTGGCTGTCAACACTGTCCCTTGAGGATGTGAAGACATCTACATTATCAGCCTTCTGATAACAGGTATGCTGCTGTTTGGAGCAAGCAGTTTCCTGATCTATCAAAAAATTCAACCGACGGGAGCGGTTTTATTGGAAGAGGCTGCCGGTCTAAGGATGGCAAAGTGCAGATGTCCAACACTCAGACTCAGACTGTGCTCAACCGCAAACTGACGCAGCTTTGGAAGGGCACTGCAATATGGGCAACAACTTAGTGAAACTGGATTTGTGATCAAATATTGAAAGAAATCGCGGATTTGGCTGATCGATGCCATTTGAGAGACACAAGCCACGGACTTCAAGGCTGTCTGGAATTCTTGGGCTGCCTGCTACCAAAAACAACATCTGCTCTCTCGACCTTCCCCTGATGAAAGTACGCATGGAAGCTTGTGCCCTACCATCACCCCCTCCTTCTCGGCCATAGACTGATAAGCCAGGACTGTCTCTATGAGAAGACCTTGACGTAGCAGCTGAGGCCTGTCACGCGCACACAACGAGACGGTCACACGCGCATACACTCCCTTGTATCACCGCCTTCATTGTTTATGTCTTGTGACCCGTTGTAATTGTCATATGCTTGTGCATATTTTTTTTTGCCTAACTCAAACTATCCTCAAAATGAGGATAGTTCGAGCGTGTTTTTTTTTCTCCCCTCTCCCTCCCTTGTGGTTTCTTCTGACTTTTGGGGTTGAGTGAACGCTGGCACGTCTGACTTCCGCTGCTCAACTCGTACTGTGTTTTATTGTTTTTGATTGTAAAGTGTCCTTGGGTGTCTTGAAAGGCGTTTATAAATAAAATGCATTAGTATTATTATTAAGTGCCCTTTTTGGGGGGAATGCAAGGGGGGGGGGTGATGTTGTTTATTTGTGTTATATGCTGTAAAAGGCGGTGTGGCTCGTTGTCTATGTATATTTATGAATGTTGGGATTGTTAAATGCCTGAGTTTGTATTCTGTCTCGCAAAAAAAATATTTTTTTTAAATAAAAAACAAGTGTAGAACTGCTTGTGTGGAGTAAAAATATTGTGACTCTCAAATATGTTTGGCTCACAATTGTTTGGCTGTACTCACAAATACATTTGGACATACTTACAAATACATGTCAGTACGTTTGAACGTTCTTGCAAATACGGTCAAACGTATTCAAATAATTCCAAATGCACTCTGAGTATATTTGAAAGTATTTCATATTTTAACTCCACATTGGCAGCTACATGCTTCTATAGTTTTGTGCTTACAAAACAGTTTTCGATGCTAGCGTTGTTACGAACTCGGGTAAACCGAGTTAGGGAGGGGGATCCAAAAAACGTAGACAAAAACAAGGTCTCCGATGTAAAGACAATTTAATGTCCAAATCGAACCGAAAATAAGCGAGAACATAAAGCGCTGGTCCACAATGAGGACCAGGAGGTAAATCAAAAACGACTAACAAAAGGTGCTTGCACAAAAGAGCAAGAAAAGGAAAGTAAAGCCCACAAACTACGAACGAAAAACAATGTAACACTTTGTACACGCAAGAAAAGCCAGATCATCAAAACAAAATGGTACTTACACACAAACTTGGTCCCGAGACTACACGCGAAAACACGACGAGGTCCATGGTTGTCCGTCTCTGTGTGCCCTGCGATTGGCTGGCAACCGGTTCAGGGTGTCCCCTGCCTACTGCCCGAAGATGGCTGGAATAGGCTCGAGCACACCCTTGTGAGGATAAAGTGGATCAGAAAATGGAGTTCTGGGATTTGGTGCCCATGTGTCTATTTTTACTAGTCTTACAGTTTCTCCTTTTCTGTTTTCCTCATCCTCTTATTTCATTATGAAGGGCTGAAATAGTAGCCTCCCTAAGCACTGCTATTGGGTACTCACCAAACGGTAGGAGGCCCTGCCAGCAATGTATGGAGGCCTTGTCTGATAGACAAAGCATGTTCACAGTTGGATTAACTTGAAGACACCCCATCATCCATGGGTTGGCCTCCATATAGAGATAACTTGAGCTACTGCGACTCTTGCTCATTTGTCTTTTAAAGAAGTTATACTTAAGATGCTTTCACACCAAAATTACCGGAAACACTCATTTCCTGGAAAGTCTCGGGTCAAAAAGTTTGGGTCATGTGTGTGTTTCACATTCACACATCAGCCGAGGTCCTTCAAACACCAATAAAGGGACCATTCATTCATTCATTCATTCATCTCCCGTACCGCTTGATCCTCACTAGGGTCGCGGGGGGTGCTGGAGCCCATCCCAGCCGTCTCCGGGCAGTAGGCGGGGGACACCCTGAATCGGTTGCCAGCCAATCGCAGGGCACACATAGACTAACAACCATCCACGCTCACACTCACACCTAGGGACAATTTAGAGTGTTCAATCAGCCTGCCATGCATATTTTTGGAATGTGGGAGGAAACCGGAGCACCCGGAGAAAACCCACGCAGGCCCGGGGAGAACACACAGGGAGGCCAGAGCTGGAATCGAACCCGGTACCTCTGCACTGTGAAGCCGACGTGCTAACCACTGGACTACCGGGCCGCCTAAAGGGACCATATCATGTTATTTTAAGCTTTCCATTCGGCATAAATATGATTATCTATTACATCTGATTTTTCATGAAGCCCATTGCTGCTGCTGCAAAGCAAGCTAACGTATGTTTTTAAAAAGGTAGCAGGAGCAAAACTGAGTTTGGCTGTACGTTATTGAAGTATTTAACAATGTATTCATGTTAATTTTGTAATAATTCTGTTTCTGAAATGAACAGCATGGCAAGTTCACAATCAACCACACCAGGTTCCCTCGCATCATTGTTTCTGTGTAGCTCCTCAGAAATGATGCTTTTGCGAAAGCTCCAACAACAGTGGGAGCAGACACATTAGCACAAGCATCCACAATCCAACCACAAATTGTGGCGTAACCTGCAGGACTCTGCCTCCCAATCTTACTAAAGCTGTGTTCGGCATCACTCCCACGCCGCTCGCAAATTCACTTTGGCAGTTTATGTCCATTACCATGGCAACATAGCACAACAGTCAAAGCTGACTTTGTGTACTCCGTTTAGCGTATCACTAGCATGCTGGTCCCCTTCTTCTCTACAGTGTAGTTCAAAATGCAAAGTATGCTTGTCCCTCATCAATTGCCATAGCCCAAGCGGGTATCTCGGAAAGTGGGAATTGGTCGAGAGAACAGTCGCTAATGGAAGCCTGGCAGAGCGGCAGAATAAAGCATTAAAATCTCCAAGAAAGCATATTAATATATTTACTTAATGTCGCGCAGAATATTACACGTTTTACTGCAATGGGGCGGACAACTTTTCTTTGTATTCCGCCAGATGTTGCTGCGCCACAGTCGTCCTCGCCCAGATGGATGGATGGTCCCGTTTCATAAAACAAAAGCACCAAGCAATGTGGATTAGTTTATCTTGAATTCACTCGCGGCTGCACAATTCCTATGGTCCTCTGCGTAACTGATAACTTGCACATACTATCTACTATATACACTATATACTGGGGGCGTGCCCTTAGCATCCTCTTCCAACTTTAACGTCCGCATGCTGTCCTCAGTTGCGTCCGCCTTTCCTCTATGTAAGCAACGTGTTGGCATAACATCAGTCAGTCAAGCGGACCCCTCAAAGTCACACAACAGCATTCACAGATTTTGGAACTCGGTGCCTACACAAGGCGACCAGCATTATTAGGCATCCTATCCATTTTGGAGAAAATGTAATACTTTTAAGTGAGCCTTATGGTCGTGAAAATACGGTGCTTAAAAACCTTAAAAGAAACTGGCTACTATTGATGGCAAAAACCAAATTAGGGTTGTTGTGCTCACATGGGAATGAGCAAACTGCATAGATAAGACGCGGGGTTTACATTACAAATCAAATAGGGAGGATGACACCATACTGTGCAACAGACAGCAGTGATGGATAACATGGATCAATCACTTTCTCTGACTTTAATCAGGACATCAGTCAGCAAAACAGACGCAGATGATGGTTAAAGTTGAATGGGCTATTGCAGGGAGGACTGCAGGCATCGCTAACAGCTGTTTTTTTTTTTTTTTTACCACATTTAAACAATTGTGAAAATCTGGTTGATGAAAAGAAAGTTCTACCTGCTTATGACACACAAGTTGTTCAGCCCTGTTAAAAAGGGCTGGTGTTTTGGTTTTCGTTTGGGACTGAGTTTTTGTTAAGGGAATTGCATTCTGATTATTTCTTCATCCTTGTCACATTGCTGAGTGTGTGTTCATTTATTTTCTTATTATTAGGGGCACCTGCAGCATCTGATGGCACACAATGTGGTGTAGCCTATATTTATGTCTGAATTTTTAGGTTTTGTCCTTTTCTTCCGAAAAACAATCTCTTCCTTTCAGAGGATCAGAAATATCGCAAACATTAAGAGTAGGGTAATTTGGGTACCTCGGTTCAAAAAAATGCTCAAGGCATTTTTTGAAGCCTAGAGTACCTACTTATTTACCTTTACACTGTCAGGAAGAAGTAATCCAGTTAATTGTAGCAACAATAGTTCATGCTATGCATGACACGAACACACCGCCATCACTGTCAGAAGCCCAAATTCAAAATAAACAAACCAAATGCGATCAATATATGGAATCAATGCTGCTCTTATTTTGAGCTTGTTTGCTGCAAAGTGTTCCGGCGTAAGGGCTGACAGTCTGTTTGGGCCATCTTGCTACCAATGTCAAAATGCATAGTCCTGACTTAATGTTAATTTCCTAATTAAGGGTGCAAAAAACCCAACTTGATTGTGCTGACACTGTATTGCATGGTGCCTTTTGCCAGCATTTAGCAGCGGCTCCAGTGTTAACGAATAGCTGTGTCAGCGGTTAGCAAGAGCCGTCGGATCACTTTTCAAAGGCAGTCTTAATAGACATAAAATGACCCTGCACACAATGATGCTGACAGCCTGAGACAGTTGCCATTTCCAATGATCACTTTTTTTTTAAATTAGGTTTTCTCAAATGTGCTGTTTTAGCCAGAAAAATATCTCTCCTGTGGGCATCGCACATCGTTTCATAAACCAAAAACTATGTGGAGAGATTTGTTTAAATATGGAAATTGCATCTGTAAATGCTAATTGATTTCCTGAATGCCCCAAAATATTGAAAATTAAACTTTAAACGTATTGAACTGTTTGTTGATTGATTCCATAAAACTTGTTTGTTGAATAAATGGTGAGATATTTTTCGAAAGTCTAACTAATGCTTCTTGAGAAGAAAATGTAGTTTAAATTTAAGTAGAAATGTTGATTACCTAAAAATGAAATCCATTTCGTGGTTAAGTGTCCAAACACCCGTTTATTCGACAACATTTTCAGTCTCAGATCTGAATACCAAAATATTCTATAGCTGCAGCCCTAATTTAGAGTGACAGGTTTTTCAATGGTCCGAAAAGAACAATGGAGACAATTGGAAAAAAAGAAAAAGAGATGGAGTAGTAAACAAATTCACTGAGGCCTGGATACAGCATTGAATTACCCTGCCAAATTAACCTGACACATACTATCTTCATCCGCTACAGTTACAATACAGCTGGCATGAAAACACCAGCGTACATAAACAAGATACGATACATTCAGTTCAACACACTTGGGACAGTCTGAGCCACATTTAAGTCTCATTCTTGAACTTTACTGTTTATGTAAAAGTAAACTGAGAAATACTCCTATTTGCAATGATAAGAAATAATGGAGGAAATCATGTCTGCATACGAATTGGCCATTTGGTTTGTAACCTCATTTAGAAAATCCCATTGAGTGAGTTTTCAGTGTTGACTCAAAGGCTCCTTCCTATTCGCTAGTTCTTGAGCTTTCACACGACAGCAGCTCATTGCTCACAACGTCACCGTGAACCCAGTCATCAGGAAACATCCATTGTTGGAGTGCAGAACAGGGGCAGACAACTGATGTTGATTGTGAACTGTGTGTGTGTGTGGCGGCAGCGGCGGCAGAAGGGGTGTGTTTGCTGGTGATAGAAATGTTTCTCTTCCTGTTTGTAGGTTCTCAGGAGTGCTCTTTTTCCCATGCTGTGAATTTCACATGCATACATTACCATGCTTTCCTGATGACAAAAAAATATATATATAAAAAAGCAAAAAGAGCTGCAAGAAATGCCAGCATCTTTGGTTAAAAAAAAGGGCACAGCAAGACAGGTTTCTATATTTTAGTTTTGGATGAAATTGCAGTCTCCCTCGTCAATGTATGTTGTCATTTCAACAAACAGTATATTTACAAGCAATAAAATAATCAAGTAAGTAAGTCAATAAACATGAATTGCATTGAATAAAACCACACCTTTAAAATGCATGCAAACACCTTAATTTGATTGTGTGGTTGTGTTAGATTTTAAAAGTTGAGAAAAGTTAACAAGTTGACTTAACACGCTGGGACTATTTAATTAGAAACTAAATTCCTCTCACTTACATCCACCTCTCTCGGCAGCTGACTGTAATAGGTAGTTGTTTGGATGAACAAAAAAATAAATCAACATTTATTTATTAATGAATCAACTTGTCAAAGATGTCAATATTTTTATTTTATTTAATGTTTATTTTATACATGCATACAGACACCTTACTGATCATCAATCGCGCCCTCAATCACAGTCAACATCAAGTGGATAAAGCACAAGCGTGATAATACCCAAAACCAGAGTCATAGTACAATAGTTTGGGATTATTCGCAATAGTTAGTTTTGATTTCGTTTCGAGTTTTGTTTTTTTAATTTTATTAGTTTTAATAGCAGCGGCATGGTGGTCCAGTGGTTAGCGTGTCAACCTCACAGTGCAGAGGTGCAGGGTTCGATTCTGGGTCCGGCCTCCCTGTGTGGAGTTTGCATGTCCTGCCCCTGTCTGCGTGGGTTTTCTCAGGGTACTTCGGTTTCCTTCCACATTCCAAAAACATGTATAGCAGGTTAATGGACCACTCTAAATTGTCCCTAGGTGTGAGTGTGAGCGTGGATAGTTGTTTGTCTGCGTGTGCCCTGCGATTGGCTGGCAACCGGTTCACGCTGTCCCCCTGCGACTGCCCGAAGACAGCTGGGATAGGCTCAAGCACCCCCCGCGACCCTAGTGAGGATAAAACGGTTCAGAAAATCGATGAATGGATGGGTAGTTTTCATAGCTTTGTTATTTTATGCTTTTGCTTTCTTTTGAATTTTTTCCTATAGATCCTTCGTTTTGCTGTATTTTTATTCATTTTATTTTTTATTTTTATTAGTTTGAGTTTTTTCATGGGTATTTCTTGTGTGCAAGCATTGTGTAATAGTCCGCAAACTTTGAAGTACAATTGGTGCAGTGCATTAAGCTGCTTCTTAAGTTCGATGCATCACAACACTGTCTTAAATTAAGCTGAGAGTCTCGCTTTCCCTCCCGTTTGCCATGTTACCAATTTCTAAGGGGATCTGTGGCTTGAATTAGCATTGAAGAAGTAGTATTCCACACCAGTCTTTACGAGCCACTTGCCCATTTATTTTTATCTGTCATTCATGGTCAAATTGGATGGAGAGGCAATCAGTTCATCTGAGTTCAACCGCACGTGTGTCTGCTGGGAGCAGAAACGTAAATCTAGAGTCTGTCACTCATTTATGAATCTTCACGCACGACCACTTAGCAGCCAGTGTCAAGTGGGGCAGGGATTTTACTGAACATATGATTATGGAAGATGAAAGAGATCAGCCAAGTCAAATTTATTGATGTAGCCCGTACTTAGTCACAGTCATCATATCTTGTCGCGCCAGTGCTGGATCCATTGCTTGGCAGCATCACTAGTGTCTAAGAGGTCTTGATCTGTGCAGGTAGGCCCCAGTTCACAGTCCAGAAGAATGTGCTCCATTGTTTGTATTGGGTGGCCACACGGACATTCACTGCTGAGTGAGAGTCCCCATTTATAGGTGTTGTTCCGAGTCTTGCCTACTCTGGTTCTAGCTCTATTTAATGTCACCCAGTTCCTTCTTGAGAGGGCTGTTCCACTTGGAAGATGTTCGTTTGGGCTTTGGATTGCACCATTTAGTGCAGAGCTGTCCCATTCTCTCCATTATTCGAGCCTGTGGTTTGTTGACTGCTCAGGATCTAAACTATGGACAGTCATAAAGCTCTTTCTGGACTTCAGTCTTCTTCGTCACAGTAATGTAGTTTTAATAACTGTAACCAGATAGTATAGGACGGTGGTGTCACATTTCGGTTTTTCGGTCTGGCCAGCAGGTGGCAGGAGCAGTCTCTCTAGCACACCTGCTGGCAATCATTAATCAATAGAGACACTATTTAAGGACTCCTACGTTCGACACCTGTTGTGGGAGTATTGTTTATGGCATTGCTTATCTCGTTGCTCATTGACTAGTGGCTTTTGACCTCGTCGTGTTTTCGCGTGTAGTCTCGGTACCAAGTTTGTGTGTAAGTACCATTTTGTTTTGATGATCTGGCTTTTCTTGCGTGTACAAAGTGTTACATAGTTTTTCGTTCGTAGTTTGTGGCTTTACTTTCCTTTTCTTGCTCTTTTGTGCAAGCTCCTTTTGTTGGTCGTTTTTGATTTACCTCCTGGTCCTCATTGTGGACCAGCGCTTTATGTTCTCGCTTATTTTCGATTCGATTTGGACATTAAATTGTCTTTACTTCGGAGACCTTGTTTTTGTCTACGTTTTTTGGATCCCCCTCCCTAACTCGGTTTACCCGAGTTCCTAACAGAATACTCCCACCATAATGGATCCTGTAGACATTAACAAGATCATGACCGCCTTGACCAGCCAGGGGAAATTAGTGGGCCAGCAACGACAGGAGCTCTCGGAGCTCCGGGAGGCAGTCGCCGTCCTAGCCCAGCGGCTGGAGATATTGTGTTCCCAAGGGGAACACGCGACCCCCCGAGAAAGGCCACCCCCAAGGGTCCCGGCGGCTTCATCCGGGACACCCTCTTCCCCGATCATGGGGCGAGAGCCCAATCTCCCCCACCCCCCTCGCTACGGGGGAGAACAGGCTCTCTGCAAGCAATTTTTACACCAGTGCTCTCTGATATTCGACCAACAACCAGCTACGTACGAGAAAGATAGCACGAATTCTTCTTCTTATTCTTATTCATCCCATGGCCTAAGAGGCCGTCGGGGTGCCATGGTGGAGGTCTGGGCAGTCAGGGATCTCCAGCACTCTCGGTCCTTAGCTGTTCGTAGCAGGGTCTGGAAGCTGCAGTTAGTCCATTCCTTAATGTTGTCCATCCAGCACTTTCTCTGTCTGCCTCTTCTCCGTTTCCCTTCCACTGTCCCCTGTAGGATGGTTTTGGATAGCGAGGTATGCCTTGTAACGTGGCCATACCAGGCCATTTTGCGACGTTTTACCATTGACAGTACGGGGTCCTGTTCTCCAGCGAGGGTGGTGACTAGCTGTCTGACATAGTCATTTGTCCGGTGTTCTCTGTAAGATATATGGAGCATCCTTCTGTAGCTCTTGTTCTCAAAGGACTGAATCCTGCGTTCCGTGTCTGCTGTGAGTGTCCAACTCTCACAGCCGTATAGTAAGGTGGAGAGTACCAGGGACTTGTACAGCCTGACCTTCACCGTGAAGCTGATGGTATTGCTCCTCCAAATTCTGGCCAGTCTTGTCATGGCTGATGTTGCGATGCCTATTCTTGCTTTAATCTCCTTTGTGGAGCTGCCATCCTCACTCACAAAGGACCCAAGGTATTTGAAGTCCTTAACCACTTCCAGGGTTTGCCTGTTCAATGTGATGCTTGTTGGTGTTGTTTTACTGTGGCTATTGACCAGTATCTTGCTTTTCTCTGCACTTATCTCCATGCCATAAGCCCTCGCTACCTCTTCCAGTCTGGTGGTAAGATCCTGGAGTTCAGCTTCGCTTTTTCCCATAAGGTCTATGTCATCAGCGAACCGGAGGTTGCAGATGGGTCTTCCTCCGATGAATATGGAGGTGTGGAACTCTTCAAGGGCCTCGTCCATGATGTTTTCCAGAAAGACATTGAATAAGACAGGGGACAGAAGACATCCTTGGCGGACACCGATCGATGTTTTAAAAAGTTCTCCCATAGTGTTGTTAATGAGAACTGCACTACTTGAATTTGTGTAGAGTGATTGGATGACCTGGATAAGATTATTGTTGAAGTTGTAGTTTCGGAGCACCTGCCACAGCCCCTCATGCCACACACGGTCAAAGGCTTTTTTAAAGTCGATGAAGTTGTGGTAAAGATCATGTTGATGCTGGAGATGTTTCTCGATGAGTAATCTGATGTTAAAGATCTGCTCCGTGGTACTCCTTTTTGGTCGGAATCCTGCTTGTTCTTCTGAAATGATTTCCTCTGCCCTGCTCTTTAGTCTATTCAGGATGATCCGTAGTAGCACCTTACTTGCATGGCAGATCAGGCTGATGGTCCTGTAGTTGTGACACTGCCTTGAGTTCCCTTTCTTAGGGATGGGAATAACGAGAGATTGTGTCCATTTTTGGGGCCATTGCTTGGTTACCCAGATATTTTGACAGATATGTGTGAGTACTTTTGTTGTCTCATGCCCTCCATGTTTCCAAAGCTCTGCAGGAATGTTGTCGATGCCAGGTGATTTGCCAATTTGCAGGCTCCTTACTGCCTCCTCCACTTCAGCCTGGAGTATTGGCACGTCGGCATCTTCGCTGGTAGTCTTTGTGGCGTCGGTGATTATGTTAAGGTTGGGTTTTATTGTGAAATTGTAGAGTTCCTGGCAGTACTCTGTCCATCTTCTGGTTACTGCTGTCTTTTCGGTTAGCAGAGCACCGTCCCCATCTTCTATTATTCATTCATTCATTCATCTTCCAAGCCGCTTGATCCTCACTAGGGTCGCGGGGGGTGCTGGAGCCTATCCCAGCTGTCTTCGGGCAGTAGGCGGGGGACACCCCGAATCGGTTGCCAGCCAATCGCAGGGCACACAGAAACAAACAACCATTCGCACTCACACTCATACCTAGGGACAATTTAGAGTGTTCAATCAGCCTGCCACGCATGTTTTTGGAATGTGGGAGGAAACCGGAGCACCCGGAGAAAACCCACGCCAGCCCGGGGAGAACATGCAAACTCCACACAGGGAGGCCGGAGCTGGAATCGAACCCGGTACCTCTGCACTGTGAAGCCCACGTGCTAACCACTGGACTACCGGGCCGCCCTTCTTCTATTATTGTTGCTGTATATTGCCGTGTCTTTGTCAGTGTCTTCAATGTGGCGTATGCTGCTTTACTGTTGCCCTGTCGTATCCCTGCATCTATGTTTTCACACTGCTCTGTGATCCACTTCTCCTTCGCTTCCCTCATCCTCTTCCTGATATTTTTGTTCACCAGAGTGTGCTGTTCTGCTGCCTCTGGGTCATCCTTCTTGGTCCTTTTTAATGTCCTTCTATGGTCACACAAATCAAGGATGTCATCTGTGACCCACGGATTCTTTTTCTTTCTAAACTTCCCCAATACTTCTGTCGCTGTTTCTACGAGTATGCTCTCCATAGTGTCTGTCAATGAGTCTATGTCTTGTAGTAGGTTAAGTGTTGCAAATTTTCCTCCTATGCTTGCCTCAAATATTCCTGCAACTTGTGGGTCTTTCAGTTTGTCTAAGTTGAACCTGATGCGTGGTGTACTGTGTTGCTTTTGTGTTTTAAGTTTGAGTCTGAGCGTCAGCAGTACCATATCGTGGTCACTTCCCACGTCCGCACCAGGAAACATTCTGGTTTGGGCTTTGTTGATGCTTGACTTGAATCTTTGTGGGGTGAATATGTAGTCGATTTGAGTGTGTGTCACACCATTTGGTGAATGCCATGTCGTTCTGCGGGAGATTTTATGTGGAAACAGTGTGTTGGCTGCGGTGAGCTTGTGGCTCCTTGCGAATTCCAGAAGTCTTAGCCCTCTGTCATTCGTTTCTCCTAGCCCAAAACGTCCTGCTGTCCCTTCCCAGTGCTCTTGTGCGTCTGTGCCTATTTTGGCATTCCAGTCTCCCTGGACAATGAGAAAGTCCTTCTTGGGTGTTGCCTTGATGGTGTTTTCTAACTCCTCATAAAAAGTTTCTACTGCATCATCATCATAATCCATCGTTGGGGCATACACTTGTATGATGGTAATATTCATTGGCCGCGCAGCGATCCGGATGCTGATGAGCCTGCTGGATATAGGCGTGCAGCTGATGACTGAGTTAATTTTGCTGTTGTTGACAATAAAGCCAACTCCATGTTGGTGTCTAGATTCCTCTCCACTATACCATATCTTGTGACCTTCTTCTGTGGTGGTCTCACCACAGCTGGTCCACCTAACCTCAGCCATTCCCAAGACGTCCCACCTGTATCTGTCTAGTTCATGGGTCAGCTCTTTCACTTTCCCACAGGCATACAGTGTGCGGACATTCCATGTACCAATGACGGTATCACTCCTTGGGAGGCTGTGATGACTTGATGGTGTTCTTGTCCCAGTAGTAAACTTGTCGTCCCCACCCTGGGGCAAATCAGTGGGTAGCGCGGTCGTTGTTTTTCCGGGCCTCGACCGATCCGGCATGTGTGATCCTGACTGTTTATTCCTCATGACATTTCAGTAGGCGATTAAACTTGGTGGTGCCTATCTCCTCTCCAAGCTCTTCACCAGGGGGCCAAGGACCCCCCGGTTACCCTTGTCTAGTTTAGCCTGCCGGTCGAAGCAGTTTACCGTGGTGTGGCCGCAGAAACTCTGCTACTTGGAGCCATAGACAAGAGCTGGGTGTTGGTGAGGACCAGTTAGGGATCAACCAGCTATAAAGCATCAGCAATGCAGCTGCGACCGTATCGCCCTCAAGGGTACTACCTCTCCCATACACCCCATACACCACGATAGCACGAAGGTGGCGTTCATTATGAGCCTGTTGACTGGTCAGGCGGCGTCTTGGGCAGTAGAGATCAACAATGCTCAAACCGGGCTTCGGTCTTCCTACCCAGAATTTGTCGCCGAGTTCCGGCGCGTATTTCAACATCCGGTTATGAGAAGGAAGGACGACAATCCGTTGCCGAATACTCCATCTCTTTTCGCATTTTGGCCGCCCGTAGCGGTTACGGGGACCGCGCCCTGTGTGGTTTGTTTCGCCGCGGGTTAAGTGCGGCGTTAAAGGACGAACTGGCAACCCGTGACGGTAGCCGCAACTTGGAGGAGCTCATCGATTTGGCCCTCATTGTGGACAACCGCATGCGGGAGCGTGAGAGGGAACGTACGGAAGAGCGAGGAACTACCCGTGTCCCACCCCGACGTACGGGTCGTCGGCCGGCTGAGCACGAGTCCTGGCGACCACCCGGACCCGAGCGTCATTCGTGTTCCGATCCAGCCGACGCAGAGGAGGAGCCCATGCAGCTGGGAGGCGGACGCCTGGGACCAGCTAAGAGAGAGCGTCGGATTCGGGATCGAGCCTGCTTCTACTGCGGCCAATCTGGACACCGGGCTTCCAACTGTTCCTTGACACCGTCCTGCCCGTCCGGGCGCCCCGAAAACTGTGAGTTTGTGCCCGATACTGCGCCACGTGAGTCGAGACGGGAGGAGGTCCATCCGGGACATCCACCAAGACTCGAGTTGGACGGAACATGAAGTGGGAAGTCAACACCATCTCCATCCTGAAAAGGGCCCAGCAGCGAATGTACTTCCTGAGGCTGCTGAGGAAGCATGGCTTGCCACAGGAGGTGCTACGACAGTTCTACACGGCAGTCATCGAATCAATCCTGTGTTCTTCCATCACGGTTTGGTTTGGGGCCGCCACAAAAAAGGACAAAATCCGACTTCAACGGACAGTTAGGACGGCAGAAAAAATCGTTGGCATCGCCCTACCCACTCTTGAGGACTTGCACACTGCAAGAATCAAGACAAGGGCACGGAAAATCCTCCTGGATCCCCCGCACCCTGCCCACCACCTTTTTCAGCCACTCCCCTCAGGCAGACGCTACAGATCTATGCGTACCAAATCCAGTAGACACTTAAACAGCTTCTTCCCTCTAGCCATTAACTCCTTAAACAGTCACTGACATAGTCACTCTTCTTGCACCACAAAATGGTATTACAAAACTACTGGTATACTCTAAAATGGTTCAATGATTTTGTTGTTTACGATGATACTAGTGCAGCGTGTTATACCGGAGACAAATTCCTTGTGTGTTCTACATACTTGGCCAATAAAGATGATTCTGATTCTGATTCTGATTCTGAACTCTTTATGGTCCGTTACGGGTCATTTTTGTTCGGGCCTTGGTGGACTCTGGGGCGGACAATTGTTTTGTAGACCCCAGCCTAGCTAAGGAACTGGGTTGCCAGGTTGAGGTCCTAAGGGAGACAAAGCGGGTTCACGATCTTGATGGGCGACTCCTGGCGGAAGTGAAAGAAATCACCCCACCGGTGAAACTAACATTATCAGGCAATCACATCGAATACCGTAGATTCTATCTCATGCGGTCTCGATCCGTACCGTTAGTGTTGGGGTTGCCGTGGCTGCGCGAACATAACCCTGTCATTTCCTGGGAACGTCCGGCAATCGAGAGTTGGAGCGCATTTTGTTATACTCACTGTTTGCGCTCGTCGGCAGAAAAGAGAGGGCCGACCCGGAACGAGCCACCAGAAGTTATTTGTTTAGATAAGGTTCCGCGTATTTACCATGACCTACGCCAAGTGTTTAGTAAAGACCGTGCCCAGTCCTTGCCGCCTCACCGGCCGTACGACTGCGCCATCGATCTATTGGAGAACGCCTCACTCCCGAATTCCCGTCTATATCAGGTCTCTCAGCCGGAACAAGAGGCGCTGAGAGAATATATCGATAGCTCACTCTCGGCTGGCCTCATTCGGCCGTCTAAATCCCCGTTGGGGGCTGGATTCTTCTTCATCGAAAAGAAAGACAAGACGTTACGCCCGTGTGTCGATTATCGGGGCCTGAACGAGATCACCATCAAGAACAAATACCCACTTCCGTTATTAGATTCGGCGTTCGCCCCCCTCCAATCCGCCACTATATTCTCCAAACTCGATTTACGAAGCGCTTACCATCTGGTCCGTATTCGTGAGGGGGACGAATGGAAGACGGCATTTAAGACCCCATTAGGGCACTTCGAATACCTAGTCATGCCATTTGGGCTGACCAACGCGCCCGCAGTATTTCAGTGTCTCATTAACGACGTATTAAGAGATTTTCTGAACCTGTTTTGTTTTGTTTATTTAGATGACATCTTAATTTTCTCTCGGACTCTTGCAGAACATCAACACCATGTCAGGCTGGTTTTGCAGCGTCTACTAGAGAACCGGTTATTCGTAAAAGCAGAAAAGTGCGAGTTTCACGTCGAGTCCATCTCCTTTCTGGGGTTTATTATCGAGAAGGGTCAGCTGAGAGCTGACGATGCCAAAGTTAAGGCCGTAGTAGAGTGGCCCACGCCCACCAACAGAAAGCAGTTGCAACGTTTCCTGGGTTTCGCTAATTTTTACCGCCGCTTCATTCGCAACTACAGCCAGAGAGCCCCGGCTAACCTCGGTCAAGATCCCCTTTAGGTGGGACACTGATGCTGACCATGCGTTCGCCGAATTAAAGAAAGCCTTCACAAACCCTCCAGTATTACAGCATCCTAACCCCTCTAATCCGTTTGTCGTAGAGGTGGACGCGTCGGAATCCGGCGTGGGGGCCGTCTTATCGCAGCGATCCCCAGTCAACCAAAGACTTCTCCCCTGCGCCTTCTTCTCTCGTCGCCTCAGCCCAGCAGAAGCCAACTACGACGTGGGGAACCGTGAACTGCTAGCCGTCGTTTTGGCATTACAAGAATGGCGACATTGGCTCGAAGGTACTGAAGAGCCATTCACGGTGTACACTGATCACAAGAACCTTGCCTACATCCGGTCAGCCAAGAGACTAAACTCCCGCCAAGCACGGTGGGCGCTTCTCCTCACTCGCTTCAACTTCACGCTCACCTACTGCCCGGGCTCAAAGAACATTAAACCGGATGCCCTCTCCCGCATCCATGACCCTGCGGAGAGGGACAACGAACCCCCAAGCATTGTTCCGGACCATTGTATTGTGGGGGCACTGAGGTGGGCCGTTGAACGTAAGGTCAAGGAGGCCCAGAACGGAGTTCAAGTCCTGGCTGGTTGTCCGACCGGGAGACTGTTTGTGCCCCCACCTCTGCGCGCAGAGGTGTTACAGTGGGGGCACACTTCTAAGGTGGCATGCCATCCAGGGGTGAACCGGACTTTGGACCTCGTGTCGCAGCGGTTTTGGTGGCCGGAGCTACGCAAGGATACCCAGGACTATATCAAGGCCTGTTCCACCTGCGCATGCAGTAAGGCGTCCCACCAACTGCCGG
Organism: Hippocampus zosterae; assembly: GCF_025434085.1. NCBI lineage: Eukaryota > Metazoa > Chordata > Actinopteri > Syngnathiformes > Syngnathidae > Hippocampus > Hippocampus zosterae. The sequence continues at coordinate 18,996,530 of NC_067462.1, forward strand.
CTGGTTTGCTGCAACCGCTGCCTACCCCTTCTCGACCATGGTCCCACATTTCCCTGGATTTTGTCACCGGCCTGCCTCCATCCCGGGGAAAATCCGTCATACTCACCATAGTTGACCGCTTCTCTAAATCTGCCCATTTTGTTGCGTTGTCCAAACTGCCCACTGCTCAGGAAACCGCCGACCTCCTAGTGAGACACGTCTTCCGTCTTCATGGAATTCCGGTGGACATTGTGTCAGACCGGGGCCCTCAATTCATCTCCAGGGTATGGAAACGTTTCTGCCAGGCCATGGGGGCCACGGCGAGTCTGTCTTCCGGATACCACCCACAGTCCAATGGTCAAACGGAGCGCATGAACCAAGATTTGGAGGCAGCTCTGCGCTGCGTTTGCCTCCATCGCCCCTCCTCGTGGTCGGCCCACCTGCCTTGGGTGGAATACGCCCACAACACCCTCGTCTCATCAGCGACCGGTCGGTCTCCTTTCATGGCAGCATATGGTTACCAACCTCCTCTATTTCCTTCTCAGGAGGGTCAGGTGGAACTCCCTTCCATACAGCTGCATCTACGACGGGCCCATCGCGTATGGAAGGAGACCAGAGCAGCACTGTCACGCACGGCTCAGCGGAACCAGCAGATCGCTGACCGTCGCCGACGCCCAGCACCCAGCTATCAGGTGGGACAGAAGGTGTGGCTGGCAACTAAGGATCTACGACTCGCAGGTACATCTCGCAAGTTGGGGCCACGCTTCACTGGACCGTTCGAGGTGGAATCGGTCCTCAGCCCCGTCTCCGTCAAGCTCCGACTGCCGCCCACCATGAAGGTCCACCCCGTGTTCCATGTTTCCCTGTTGAAGCCGGTGGCCACCAGTCCCCGGCTCCTCCGCACACGTCGCCGCCTCCTCCACAAATTGTCGACGGTGAACCAGTGTACACCGTGCGTGAAATCTTGGACTCTCGGCGCAGGGGTAGGGGTTTTCAGTATTTGGTTGACTGGGAAGGCTACGGCCCAGAGGATCGGCAGTGGGTCCCCGGCTCCTGGATCTTAGACCCGTCCCTGCTTCGGGCTTTCCATTCAGCGCACCCGTCGAAGCCGGGTGGTCCGCCAGGAGGCGTCCGTTGAGGGGGGGGTACTGTCACATTTCGTTTTTTCGGTCTGGCCAGCAGGTGGCAGGAGCGGTCTCTCTAGCACACCTGCTGGCAATCATTAATCAATAGAGACACTATTTAAGGACTCCTACGTTCGACACCTGTTGTGGGAGTATTGTTTATGGCATTGCTTATCTCGTTGCTCATTGACTAGTGGCTTTTGACCTCGTCGTGTTTTCGCGTGTAGTCTCGGTACCAAGTTAGTGTGTAAGTACCATTTTGTTTTGATGATCTGGCTTTTCTTGCGTGTACAAAGTGTTACATAGTTTTTCGTTCGTAGTTTGTGGCTTTACTTTCCTTTTCTTGCTCTTTTGTGCAAGCTCCTTTTGTTAGTCGTTTTTGATTTACCTCCTGGTCCTCATTGTGGACCAGCGCTTTATGTTCTCGCTTATTTTCGATTCGATTTGGACATTAAATTGTCTTTACTTCGGAGACCTTGTTTTTGTCTACGTATTTTGGATCCCCCTCCCTAACTCGGTTTACCCGAGTTCCTAACAGGTGGTGTGTAGTATGACTCTATTGGTGGTGAGGCAGACCAAAGAAACATTTGGTGGACGCTGATGAGTAAGAGTGTTGTGTGGCTCAGAGAGCAATTTAGTTTTGATACTGTTGGTTGACAGGAGGAGTATCCAGAAAACGTGACTACTACAGCCAAAGGTGATCACAGAAAGACAGGCAGGAAGGTACTGTGTTTCTCCTGGTAGGAAAGGGGACTAACGGACTTTCTGGCGAAACAAGGAAATACAGGAAGGTCTAGAGGGTAAAAAGGTGAGCTAAGAATAAGTGCAATACTGAGAGGAAGGATGTGAGGAGACAAGAATACCAGGTGCTGCAACGTAAGGCAAAGTTGGAGGTGGCACAGGCCACACAAGAGGCTTGTGATGACTTGTGTACAAGGTACTGTCCAACCTTGTACACAAGTCAGGGAGAAAGGGATCTGTACAGGTTGGTCAGACAGAGACAGCAGTGGGAAGGATGTGCAGCAGGATAGGGTGATTCAAGGACAGAGATGTAACTGTGTTCTCTTTGTGCTAGTAGTGTCATGGATAGATGGAAAGAAAACTTTGAGGAGTTGATGAATGAGTAACGGGAGGTAGAATGGAGAATAAATGGCTTAGTAAGCGGTATTTTAGAAAGATACTAAAGAGGATGAAAAAGAAAAGGCCTTGATGACATCTCTGTGAGGGTATGGAAGCATTTAGGAGAGATGGCCGTCGAGTTTTTGACAAGGTACAGAACTGTACCTGTATTGAATTATATAGGATGAGAAGATGGCGGCCGAGTCGGCAGCCATCTGCAAGTGCTCTTCAAGAGGCTTGTTTTTGTTGTTTTTGTGTTTTGTTTTGTCACACGGTATTTGTTACGTTGTATGGACCTGATATGGATTTTTTTCAGCGTTTTTTGGCCACGACATTCGTCAAGGGAGAAGAATCTGTGCTTGGTGGTTGCGCCTTCTCGGCAGCACGCATATACTGGCACTGATTTTGATTGGGAGAATGCCATCTGACTGTCGGTACTGGACAGCCCCGGTGCGCTTGTGTTTTTTGCCCCTGTAATGAGCAGCATTTTTCAAAGCCCCATTTTGTTCAACAGAAATGTTGGTGCTGTTGGACAGTCTGCGGCTGGATGGATGCGTTGTGATGGATCGGCAGTCAGATGAGGTTAGACAGGAATTCACGTGGACAGCGCTTGGCAAACTACGGCCTGTGGGTCGGATTCAGCCCGTTGGTCTTTTTAATCCGGCCTGCCGAAGATTGGTACACAATTAAGGTTCGATATGAATGATTGCATTCATTTCATTTGGACTTGTAATGACAGGCATTTCAACACCAGGTGGCGCAGTGAATTGAAGTAGCAGAGCACAGGGTGGGAGAGGGAGAGATCTTATCAACAACCTACGGACCTCTGTCAGACGGAAATTCTCGGAAAAAAAAGATCATTAAACTTTTTCATTCATTCATTCATTCATTCATCTTCCTAACCGCTTGATCCTCACTAGGGTTGCGGGGGGTGCTGGAGCCTATCCCAGCTGTCTCCGGGCAATAGGCGGGGGACACCCTGAATCGGTTGCCAGCCATTCGCAGGGCAATCATTAAACTTTCTACTACTATATCACATTAATGATAGATAACATAATATATAATAACAATGGACGTTCCGGTACCCAAAACCCATACTGAAGCCCGCAGTAGCGCCAACTCAAGCAAGCTCCGCCTGATACGACGAAATAACTGTGCCGGCGCCACTATTTTCTATCATTGGATCCAAAACTACAATGCAAAGTGAAAGTTTACGTGCCAACAGGACAACTGTGTGAATGTACTTGTGTGGTCCAGCCAGAGCCCAGACTTGAACCACTTGACCATTTCTGCTGAGATCTGAAAATGGCTGTGCACCGATCCACTGTCCCATCCAACTTGATGGAGCTTGAGCAGTGCTCCAATGAGAAATGGGCGAGTGCCAAGTTTGTGGCGTGATATTTAATAAATTGAGGCTGTAAATACTGTTAAATGTACATCAATAATGTATTGAGCAAAGGTCGTGAATATTTACTGTATGTATATGTGATGTCTTTGTTTTTTATTTGTAATACATTTGCAAAAAAAAAGTTCACATTGTTATTATGGGGTGGTGTGTGCAGAACTTGGAGGAAAACCATTTTAATTTCATTTCATTTTGTAACAAAAAATGTGGAAAAAGTGAAACACTGTAAATACTTTACAGGTGTACTGTAGTATTATCATGCACTCACTTTATTGTGATGTTTTTCATCATGATTTTTTTTTTTAACGTAGCATTTTCATATGGCAGGGGTTTCACGCTTGCTGCCCGGGGACCATCGGCAGCCCGCGGCAAGATACTCTGCATCCTGCTATTTGACATCAAAGTTTAATATTAGTGCGGCCCTCTCCCTTTTTTGTTATGTCATTGCCCTGGGCGTTCGTGAGTGTGCGTGCAAGTGTGTGTGTGTCTGTCCGCGCGCGCGTGTGTGTTGTAAATCACTTATCAAGTCAAGTCAACTCAGGCTCATGACAGCTTTGGGTGAATCCTAATTCTGAAATGACACCAAGTAGCAGGAAAAGATATCCTGTCACCCAATCCCACTCATGTCTTTTTCAAAACCTGTCATGAAGAGAAAAGTTGGGAGACAGACAATTTCAAGAAAAATAGGAGACTGAATCTTTTTTGTTGAGCACTGGGGCACCCGACATGCCTAGAATGCACAGAGCAATTTGCCGTGGTTCAAGAAATCAGATGTCATTACTCAACAAGACATGTTGAGAACCGGGTCACCAATCTTGTTCCTATTCTGAAGAACCGCTAATGTTCTAATTGTTTTAAATGTAGATTGAGAAGTTGAGTTGAGTTGTACTTTGTTTTAATACTTGAAACCTTGTTTTGTGGAATATTTATGCGCCCCAGACACACCCATCCTATCTACGGCATTCGCCATATAAAGTGAGTTTGAGACCATTGTCTTAGGGACTGCAGATGAAAATAGCGTTCACAAAAATTCATACAGAGGTTCGAATGCATTCTCCACATTGTCTCTGTTGGACAATTGTTCATGTTTTCTTCTTTATTTTTTTCCAAAATTTAACACAGAGATTTAACATCCATGGATTTTCAATATTGCTTGTTCTCATTGGGATCACAGATTAGGTCACCATCCAAGCACAATACAATACAATACAATACAATACATGCTGATTTATATAGCGCTTTCACAACAGCGGCAGCTGTAACAAAGCACAGGGCAAATACTGTACGTACCACCATTCCGCCTCACATTGACATCTAAGGGCAATTTATAGGCTTGAATTAATCTACTGTGCAATGTCTTTGGAATATGAGTGGAAGCCAGACTACCGGTACATTTTTTCCAAAGGCACAAACCACTGTAGTTTGCTTACTTGTCCTATAGTTGTTGTTGTCACTTTGTTTGTTTATTTATTCTTTTATTTATTTATAAAGGACAACCAAACCCTCTATTTTCCCCAGACTACCAAGAGGTCAACATTTCATAATCACCCAAGATGTCAGTCATGCATCTTTTTTTTTTTTTGCCCTTTTAAGGCCACCTTAAGAATGAATGTGGCTTCCAACTCACATGACTAATTCCTCTGCCATCAAATTAAAAGAACCACAATTAAGGTTTTCGAGCTCAAATTAATCCGAAAATCCGTTGCTGTCACATGTGTGATCAGAGTTGCCCTGCGGTTGTCCTTCGACAGGAAACACTTAACAAACACAGGATCTCTTTAGAAAAGGGTTGCTATTGTCACATTGTCATGTTGATAGCCCAGGGGTCACGGAATAAAATACTATTGAGGAAGGGGACCTGCAAGTAAGCCCTCCCACACATACGCTGCCCTGAATCAGAATGTTGTTGTTTTTTAACCCTCAGGCTATGGACTGGAGATGTGCAGAGGGGAGGGCTCGCTGAAATTTTACCAGACTGAAGAGACTGTTTAAGAGAGAGGTTGTTTCTTGTTTAGGCGGACGGCGGGAGAGCTGACTTGCCCATGAGGCAATATAGGCAAATGTTAAGGTCATCGTGGTGTTCCCCCAAAAATTATTTCAAATTTATAGACAGTAATCTCCAGCACAGATAACTCCAGAACACTTCCAACAACCGCTCTCTCTCAACCCCAATATCTGGATACAAAGCATCCATTCATCAATTTTCTAATCCATTTATCCTCACGTGAGTGTTCCATTAATCTGCCAGGCATGTTTTTTGGAATGTTGGCGGAAATCAGAGTACCCGGAGAAATCCCACGCAGACACTGGCATACAAATCAGTGGAAATATTTTTTTTCTAAAACTGCCAACATAAACCGATAGTTAATACAGTATCAAACTATTTACCGGAATCACATCACCCAGGATAAAATGTTTGAAATGAGATTAGTGGACACAAACTTCTGTTCACAATGCGCACAAGGACATATTGACAACTACATGCATGCCACGTGGGCCAATAGCAACCCATCCATTTTCTGATCCGCCTGTCCTCACGAGAGTCACGGGGCGTGCTGCAGCCTATCCCAGCTGTCCAATTGGAGGGCACACATAGTCAAACCGCCATCCGTGCTCACACATACCTTAGGACAATTTAGAGTGTTCCATTCACCTGCAACACATGATTTTGGAATGTGGAAAGAAACCAAAGTAGCAATTGCAACCGATTTTGAATTGTAGTCACTGAAAATCTCTGCATGTTTCGACCACAGCGTTCCACTGTCACCATCACTCTGCTTGCCAGGAGACACTACACAAATAGCTCTCGCTCCTAAATACAAGAACCCACTACTGATCTCGCTGACTTTTGCAAAGAAAATAAACTTAACAAAATCATAAAACTAAAAATTCAATCCACATAAGCCACAGGCTCAACTCTCTTACAGTATTCATAGCAATAGAAAAAATGTTGGCTCAAAAAGAAATACTATGTCAGCCTTTAATGATAAATGGAATGGAATGGAATAAGTAATCTCAGATCCAAACCTAACCCATCAAAACAAAACGAAGTACAAAACCACTTTCTGTAACACTTTACCCAACATTAATAAAAATAAACTATACGTTCTCCCCGGGCCTGCGTGGGTTTTCTCCGGGTGCTCCGGTTTCCTCCCACATTCCAAAAACATGCGTGGCAGGCTGATTGAACACTCTAAATTGTCCCTAGGTGTGAGTGTGAGTGCGAATGGTTGTTCGTTTCTGTGTGCCCTGCGATTGGCTGGCAACCGATTCAGGGTGTCCCCCGCCTACTGCCCAAAGACAGCTGGGATAGGCTCCAGCACCCCCCGCGACCCTAGTGAGGATCAAGCGGCTCGGAAGATGAATGAATGAAACTATACACAATTGTTCCTTTCCAACCTACTCCTGCTCACTCACCTCTATTTGTTCTTACTCCCCCGCCAGCCCCCCAACCCTCTCTTTAATGCCACGATGATATACCAGTCTTTACATTTTGTATTTTTATTTATCATCGTCATTGCCATCATCATCATCACTAACATAGTGACATAGATCCAAATTATTATCGTTATTCTGATTTACATGAATTTGTTATGCTGTTGGGGTGGCGCAGTGTTGGAATGGTTAGCATGTCAGCCTCACAATGCAGAGGAGCAGGGTTTGATTATGGCTCCGGCCTTTCTGTGTGGAGTTTGCATGTTCTCTTCGTGCCTTTTGTGCGTTTTCGCCAGGTACTCTGGTTTCCTCCCACATTCGAGAAATGTGCATGGTGGATTAATGGAACATTCTAAATTGTCCCTAAGTGTGATTGTGAGTGCAAATGGTCGTTCGTCTCTGTGTGTCCTGTGATTGGCTGGCAACCAGTTCAGGTATACCCTGCCTACTGCCTGATGGCAGCTGGGATAGGCTTGAGCACACCCACGACCCTTGTGGATAAGTGTATCAATCAGAAAATGAATTGATGCATATATGTTTATAATCTTGTAAATTATGTTTTGCCATTCCTGGTCTGTGTCCCCATGGGGTAGCCATTGAGGAGTGACGTCACAATGAAGTCGGTTGGTGAACGACGAGGAACTCCGGGTCTTCTTTTTTCGACTTCGCAAAGCCAATGGGGCGATCCTGAGCACGTTCCCTAGTCGGAATTCGGAAAAGTCCAACTTCCCACCTTCCGCGAATGCAGTATTATAAATGTCTTATTGAAGTCCGTGATTAGAGGTCGGAAAAGTCAGATATCCTAATTTCATGGAATGTAACATATCAGTCCAACATAGCATCATAACAGTCAGAAATTGGTATTAAAAGACTGCCCAGTTGTGTCCAAAAGGGAATGAATGAGCCTGAAGCGGTTGCAAATAAAAGCCAGCTTCTCTTCCAGCAACATCACAGCCAATGGCAGTTCATTGGTTAAGAGGCTCCGGAAAAAGCCGAATCAAAACGAACCCCGCTGTGCATGATGGGAAAATAATCTTCGTCAAATCGCCATCTTTGCTCAATGCAAGCTAGCAAGCTGTATACTACAGCTTTCGAATGATAATTTCGGCCAAACGACGATTGTTAAAGTGGATACTATTGTTAATTGTAAACACCAATAACTTAAGATAGCCGTTTGGTATACATAACTCCACATACTTTCCACGCACAAGTCGTACGTCTTGGTCAGCGCTCGACGAGTGGTGTGGTCAACATGGGACGCTCTCGAAGCCGAAGTTCATCCCGGTCCAAACACTCCAAAAGCAGCAAGCACAGCAAGAAAAGGAGTCGGTCACGATCCAGAGACAGGGAGAGGTCAAAGAAGCGCTCTAAGTCAAGAGAATCGAAGAGGAACAGGCGCAGAGATTCTCGTTCGCGTTCCCGTTCTGCTACAACCTCATCTCGCAGGGACAGAGCGCCATCCCCGCCTGAGCGCATCGACATTTTCGGAAGGACATTGAGCAAGAGGAATGCCTTAGACGAAAAGCAGAGGAAGGAGGAGGAGGAAAGGAAAGCTGAAATGGAACGGCAAAGAAAAATGTGAGTATGTTGTACAAGACGATTAATAAACAGGAGATCGTCACCTCCATATCTGCTACATGCTAAGCTAACTTGCTAAGTTAGCGTTATGCTTTTTGACAACGCTAGCCTGTAGCACAAGGCTAGACAAGGCCTCAATTACATGCGATCAACTACACAGCGCCGTCAAGTTTAAACCTTATTTCAGCAATATGTTGTAATATTAGATTAGTTTTATCGGTCGTAATTCCATTTTACCTATTTGTTTCATCAGAATGGTTTAATTAATTGAGTAATGTGTTGTACCGCAAACTGCTTCCAAGTATTAACTATGGAAATTGCAACAAAATCAACATATTTTCCCCGCCATCAAGACCATTGTCAGCGGAAAGAGCTGGAATAAAGGAACAAAACGGTGTTTTAATTTAGTCAATATTATTAATTCAGGAAGTTGTGACGTTTTAAACACTCCAAACATAAATGTCAGTGACTTTATCCATAGTCACAATAGAGTGGCCTGTGACTGAGTGTCTGTGCGAAGCGGTGTGCAGCTTTTTCAGGGCTTGTAAGAGACGTATTTTGAATCATAAGCATAAGGAATGACTACATGTGCTCCTAAAGCCATTTTTGCAGTGCAAGCCCCGTCTACCTTTTTGTTTGGCTATACGAATTTCCCTCACCATTGCTGGCAAGTGACGGCAAGTACGCTTCTCCTGCATCTCCCGCCCATCCAAGGTCAGTCAAGTCAAGTACAACTTTGTCAACGTACAGCACAGATTAAATTTCTTCCCTCTCCAATAGACGAGACAACAAGAGGAGCCGCTCCGGGTGCCTGCGCCGCCAGCAAAAGAACAGTTAACATAAAATGACAAAATAATAGAACACAACACATAAGACACAGACAGTCGTGCAATGTTAACCACTTTTCCTGCATACACTTTGTTTTTTGATGCAGTTATAGATGAAAGAGGAGCAAATCAAAGGGTCCTTTTCACCAGTTCACCAGTCTTAGGCGACACAAATATTGGCAACGTGCAAATTGGTTGTTGTGCAAAGTGACTTTGCGTGTTCCAGCGAGCTATCGATACTTATTGAGAGGTCAAATATGACCTATCCTGCTGCGAATGCGTTAAACATTGAATTAGTGCGTAAAGATTATAAAGTTGAAAATGAAGCGACAGAGAAGATTCCAATGCACATATTTTAACAGACATAATTTTTCTGAGAGGAATGTAAAACAGACCTGTGCGATGTCATCACACAAAAATGACTTCATTAATAAAAATGGTGGAAAGCAGTCACATGCTGCCATAAAGCCCATATTATCGCTGAGTAGAGTGAATGCTTGCAAACATAGCGAATTTTGAGATTTGACAGGGTTCGTAAAAGGTTGCAAACATGTTTGATCGTGAAATCTACATTTTTTTGAAATGGTACATCGAGGAACATTGTCCATAAACTGTTTGACTATTTTGTCGCACCATCTTTGCTTATGAATGACTGAGCAATTCAGAGAAGCTCCTCTTATACTGAGTCATGGCATCCACCTGTTCCCAGTTAGCCTCTTCACCTGAGGGATTTTCAAGACATGTTTGATGAACATTCCTTAACGTTGTCTTTTTTGCCACCTTTCCCAGTCCCAGCTTTATTAACATGTTTTGCAGCCGTGAAATTTAAAGTTAACGATTATTTGCTAAAAACAAGAACAATTAACAAACACTGAGCCGAGTACACGAAAGACACCTTTACTTGAACACCATATCTCCATGCAGAGATGTTTAATCTGGTTGAGTTAAGGGTTGTACTGTAAGTGTCGACCGGTCATTCATTTGAACGAAGTTACGTGTGATTATGCCACATGCGAGTACACAAACCTCTTTGTGTTTGGTTAGCAGCCGCTGCTTCGTTGGTTTCGATGTTTTTTCTTCGTGGGTGTAGCGGCCTCTTCGTAGGTTTAACTGTTTCTTCTTCATGTTTGTCGACATCTGCATGCAGCCTGCAACACAATGCCGCGGTCAGTGTTTGCGTTCTATTTTTTGTCACTTTATCGAAGGCGTTTTCTTTTGATATCGGCCGTGTCTATTGTGATACATCTTGATATCGAGTTAACACACAGTCAAGTTTAAATGATTGCAATAAATAATCGTTAATTGCATTATTTTATTGCCTTTGCATCTCTTCAATTAACTTCGACTTATGCTTGTCTGGCAGTTAAATCTTTACGATGGCCATATTGTGATCTTGGGATAGGTGATTTCTATTCAGGTGATTTCCTCTGGGAAACATTGGAGCATTTCTCTCATCATCAATCAGTCATTATCACCGGTGCTTCTCTGTCTCCTAGTCGCCAGCAGGAGATTGAAGAGAAGCTTATTGAAGAGGAGACAGCTCGGCGAGTGGAGGAGCTGGTGGCCAAGCGGGTTGAAGAGGAGCTGGAGAAGCGTAAGGACGAGATTGAGCGGGAAGTGTTGCGTCGCGTCGAGGAGGCAAAGCGCATCATGGAGCGACAGCTGCTGGAGGAGCTGGAGAGACAGCGACATGCTGAGTTGGCAGCACAAAAGGCCAGAGAGGTAACGCTCGGTCGTTTGGAACGCAGCCCCTCCGTTCTCTCTTTGCTACCCCAACCGTTTAGCCTCCAGTCATGCGCTCCATCTGAGACCGGGTGGAGAATGTGTATTTGGAAGGCCCTTCTTCCGGTGTCCTGTTGAGATTATAACCGACCCATGTTAGAACATTCATTGCCAGTGGGACTGTTGAGCCCTGTTTCCAACAAGCTTGACATTGTGGGTCAGTTTTCTTTCTTTTTTTTTTAATCTGCTTCCGTTGTCTTCTGATGTCAAAAGTTGTGAAGACTGTCTACTGATACATTTTCTGGCGCTCTGCTGCTTGGGTACAATCCTCAGCACAGGAGTTTTGATGGTGAATATCAACGAATCATCCCAATAATCAGAGTTAATCGTTTTTGTCTTGAATTGATCTTTCTTTGTATAGAATTCACTGATGGTTCACACGCTGCTAGAAATCCCACTATTTACAGATCACAACTATCCCCATCCCGTTTCCAAACGGCACAGTTGAATCGCAAGTCGAATCGGGGTTTCTGTTCTGAACCACACTGGCAAGCCTCGATGCTTAGTGGAAACATGACTTTACAAATCCATTCAAGTGGCATCTACAGAAGGACGCCAATATTTTCATGCTAAATTTCAACGTTAAATTTAACATACAGGCTAAATCATTCACGTAATGATTTTATGATTGTGCAATATACATATACTGGAGAGAGCGAGACAAGTGGGCACTGAGAAAAAGCCATGACAGTACATCTTTCCTTCAAAATACACTGCGTGTTAAATCTAGTGTCTGTATCTTACTGTTTAAATACCGGGCCCACTAAACTCTTTATTGAATAATTCAAAAATCACATTTTGTTCATACCGGACGTCATCATATGATTAACAGATCATCAATTTGACCGCAATGGAATTAATTCTACGATGATTTAAATTGAAAAACTTGTGAACCTTTCTTTTAACGTATGTAAGAAGAGACATACCGATGCAGTATTACATTTCCTTTGTTACCAACATTTGGAAAATGATTCCAAAGTAGAAGCACTAGATGAAATCAAGATCATGATATAGATCTTCAAATTTGTGGAAAGGGAAAAGCAGAGAGCTGTTTCTACTCTGCCCAACCACCACAAGCAATAAATATTATGGAGTGTTGATTTTACAGACAAATTCATATGAGCCCAATGACCCCTTCATGCACAAGGAGCAGAGTCGTCGGCTACTTCTAGGGTGAGGGCTGTAGTCGATGCACCATCTTTGCCACTTGGAATGAATCTGTAACATATATTGATTTAAAATAAGGCCAGCGCGAGTGCTCATGCAGCAGCCCTTCCGCCGATCCAGATTTCCCATCACTTGTACTCGCTGTATTCTAGTGTAATTAGCATTGCTTTGCCTTTTTTTTTTTTTTTAAACATTTGTTCCATCCAGGTCTTCTTGACAAGCTTGCTTTAATTTGAAGTCATTTAAAATTTTTGGTTTTCTATTTGATACTAATAAATTGTTTCTCTGTATGACAAGTTAAATTTTTGCTTTACGTTTACTTGCATTTTTTTTTCGTTTTTCAGAACAACAAGTGTACTGTGTTTTACTCATGACTTGCTTCCTCTATAGGGCTGTTTGTTAAGATTGATATTGTTATTTGTTAACCACTTTCCTAACTAGCACTTGACCTGAGCTGGCCTGCAGCCTTTCAGCTCAGCTGTGACTTGTGTCCTGTTCTGTAAGTGTTACCGTGGTCCGGTTCTTCGTGAACACACACAAACACCATGTTGTGCTGGTCTCTCCTTACTCTGCTATCATCCGGGGCTGTGCCGCTGCACAGAAATGGAAAAACAGTACATGAATTGCGAGCTATGGCTGCAGGCTCAGCAGTGCAGAAATCGGTTATAAAGAGGAGTACCGCGGACGCGGTCTGGCAGAGTTCCCCATACCTACCTACCTACACGCCCACCCCAGGAGCGTTTCTCTCTCTGCAGGGGCAACACAGTCCGGACGAGACAGTAAATATACAACAGTTTTATGCGGAATGCTTTCACCGGTTGTGTAGGTACACAGGCAAGGAAAATACGTAGGTATACATGCATTGGTGAGCCAAAACTATTCCCTATTTTATTTTTGTATTTTTCTTGCTTAGGACATTTTCTGTATATTCTTCTAGATTGTCTGTCATTGATACTTGTTCTTTGAGTGTGATGAGTGGATTTCCCCGGCATTCTTTTAAAATTGTCAAGTTATTTCACAATACGACAGAATGCCCCAGATGGGGCTAAACCTCTAATTTTACATGGGCGTGGGGGGGGGGGGCAGCTGTAACGGGAGCGGACAGGGTTCCATTTGGGACCCCACTCTAAATTTAGAACAATGTGGGGTGGCTACAAAGAGTGCCACACAGTGGTCATGTGCAAGAGACTAAAAAACCTTTGTGGTGTAATAAGTGAAATGGGTGTGCATGTATGTGTGGCGTATGGGTGTACCTGGTATGGCGCTGCTGTAGCCTGTTTGTGCGCTAACATGACATCGTGTCACCCATCTAGGAGGAAGAAAAATCAAAGCGGGAGGAGCTTGAAAAAATCTTGGAGGAGAATAACCGTAAGATCGCGGAGGCCCAGGCAAAACTGGTATGCTATCATTTCAAATGTTCTTGTTTTTGCTCTACTCATTGATAAATTGAGAGTTTCACACATCTAATAAAATTGAAACCAGAAGTTGACATACACTACCATCATTTCGTAAGTACAAGACGCCCAATAATTTGACACGGCCTCCCAAAAAAAGCTGATTTGTTGATGCGCTTTATTATCAGTGACGAATACATATCAATGAATAAAGATTCAAAACGCGCCGAAAAAGTATAGGCTTTTAAATCCAGGTTAAAAAATTATGCTTTTCTAACATTTTGCATACCTATCATGAGGTGTTTTTCCAAGCATTTTAAAATTCCATCCATCCATTATCTACCGCTTATCCGGGGCCGGGTCGCAGGGACAACAGCTTTAGCAGGGAAGCCCAGACTTCCCTCTCCCTAGCTACTTCGTCCACCTCTCCCCGGGGGATCCCGAGTCGTTCCCAGGCAAGCTGGGTGACAGTCTCTCCAGCGTGTCCTGGGTCTTCCTCGCGGTCTCCACCCGGTGGGGGATGACCGGAACACCTCACCGGGGAGGCGCTCAGGAGGCATCCGAATCAGATGCCCAAGCCACCTCATCTGGCTCCTCTCGATATAGAGGAGAAGCGGCTCGACTCTGAGCCCCTCCCGGATGACCGAGCTTCTCACCTTATCTCTAAGGGAGAGCCCGGACACCCTGCGGAGAACAATCATTTCGGCCGCTTGTAACCGGGATCTCGTTCTTTCGGTCACGACCCATAGCTCGTGACCATAGATGAGGGTTGGAACGTAGATCGACCGGTAAATTGAGAGCTTCGCCCTTTGGCTCCTTCTTCACCACGACAGACCGATACAACGTCCGCATCACAGCAGACGCTGCACCGATCCGCCTGTCGATCTCCCGCTCCCTCCTGCCCCCACTCGTGAACAAGAGCCTGAGATACTTGAACTCCTCCACTTGGTGCACCCGGAGGGGGCACTCCACCCTTTTCCGACTGAGGACCATGGTTTCAGATTTGAAAGTGCTGATTTTCATCCCAACCGCTTCACACTCGGCTGCGAAACGCTCCAGTGACAGTTGGAGAGCCCCGTTTGAAAGAGCCAACAGCACCACATCATCTGCAAAAAGCAGGTCTGCAATACTGAGGCCCCCAAAACGGACCCCCTCAACGCTTCGGCTGCGCCTAGAAATTCTGTCCATAAAAGTTATGAACATAATCGGCGACAAAGGGCAGCCTTGGCGGAGTCCTACCCCCCCGGGTAATGATTCCGACTTACTCCCGGCAATGCGAACCAAACTCTGACATCGGTGGTATAGTGACCGAACAGCCCGTATCAGGGGGTTCGGTACACCATACCCTCGAAGCACCCCCCACAGAACTCCCCGAGGGACACGGTCAAACGCCTTCTCCAAGTCCACAAAACACATGTAGACTGGTTGGGCGAATTCCCACATACCCTCGAGAACCCTGCTAAGGGTGTAGAGCTGGTCCACTGTTCCACGGCCGGGACGAAAACCACACTGCTCCTCCTCAATCTGACGGACCCTCCTCTCCAGCACCCCTGAATAGACCTTACCAGGGAGGCTGAGGAGTGTGATCCCTCCGTAGTTGGAACAGACCCTCCGGTCCCCCTTTTTAAAAAGAGGGACTACCACCCCGTTCTGCCAATCCAGAGGCACTCTCCCTGTTGACCACGCGATGTTGCAGAGGCGTGTCAACCAGGACAGCCCCACAACATCCAGATCCTTGAGGAACTCCGGGCGGATCTCATCCTCCCGGCGCCCTCCCACCGAGGAGCTTTTTAACCACATCGGTGAGTTCAGCCACAGAGATAGGAGAGCCCACCTCAGAGTCCCCGGGCTCTGCTTCCTCCAAGGAAGACGTGTTGGTGGAGTTGAGGAGGTCTTCGAAGTACTCTGCCCACCGGTTCACAACGTCCCGAGTCGAAGTCAGCAGCGCCCCATCCCCACTGTACACAGTGTTAGTGGTGCACTGCTTCCCCCTCCTGAGACGTCGTATGGTGGACCAGAATTTCCTCGAAGCCGTCCGGAAGTCGGCTTCCATGGCCTTACCAAACTCTTCCCACGCTCGAGTTTTTGCCTCGGCAACCACCGAAGCTGCGTTCCGCTTGGCCAGTCGATACCCGTCAGCTGCCTCTGGGGTCCCACAGGCCATAAAGGCTTGATAGGACTCCTTCTTCAGCTTGACTGCATCCCTTACTGCTGGTGTCCACCAGCGAGTATGGGGGTTGCCGCCACGACAGGCACCAACCACCTTACGGCCACAACTCAGATTGGCCGCCTCAACAATAGAGGCACGGAACATGGTCGACTCGGGCTCAATGTCCCCCGCCTCCCCCGCAACATGTGAAAAGCTCTGTCGAAGGTGGGGGTTGAAACTCCTTCTGACAGGGGATTCCGCCAGACGCTCCCAACAAACCCTCACAATACGTTTGGGTCTGCCAGGACATCATCCCCCACCATCGGAGCCTACTCACCACCAGGTGGTGATCAGTTGACAGCTCCGCCCCTCTCTTCACCCGAGTGTCCAGAACATGCGGCCGCAAATCCGATGATACAACTACAAAGTCGATCATCGAACTGCGGACTAGGGTGTCCTGGTCGCAAGTGCACATATGGACACCCTTATGTTTGAACAAGGTGTTCGTTATGGACAATCTGTGGCGAGCACAGAAGTCCAATAACAAAACACCACTCGAGTTCCGATCGGGGGGGCCGTTCCTCCCAATCACGCCCCTCCAGGTTTCACTGTCATTGCCCACGTGAGCATTGAAGTCCCCCAGCAGAACAAGGGAGTCCCCAGCAGGAGTACTCTCCAGCACACACCCTCCAAGGACTCCAAAAAGGGTGGGTATGCTGAGCTGCTGTTTGGTGCATATGTACAAACAACAGTCAGGACCAGGAAATTCATGTTTTCCAAAATCTTTAGTAAACTAAGATATCTTTGCGACTCTGTGGCACAGCATGTAAAAGGCGCACTCTCAGTTCTGGGTGCTGTTTCTGTATTATGGAACACATACACAATCGGCTGTTGCCTATAATAGCAGGCTAATGTGGTTTACTGATCCACGACCAGAAGGACTATTAACTGCAGGATTATGAGCACTGATCGTATACTTAGTTTTCATCATTAGGTCAGTCCCGAGCACATCAGTGAGGTTAAGTCATAAGGAGGTATAATGGCAACAAAGCTCTTATTTAGCTGGTGTGCTGCCACTGCACCGTAAAAAAGAAACGGGAAATGTAAAACGAGACATCAACTTACTTTTTTGTCACATTACTTTTTTTACAACCCCGAGGTAGGAAACCTGTCTACAATACATACAATTTTTTTTGGTTTGTTTTTTCAGTGCAACTCGGTATAATACTCCCTTGGATTTTTTATTTTTTTTTGGGGGGGGGGCACCAAAAATTCTTATCTTATAAATCTTATTCAAGGGAAGTTTCAGGATCTCCACCAGCCCTAAAATTCTGCAAGATTACCATACTTTTAAATAGTTTCTAGAAAACCCAATGATGATGATGAAGTTTCTGATTGTTGTAGTTGTCAGTTTGACAGCAATTGCGTTACAGTTACACTTGTGGAGGTATTATACAAGGTAAACTTCAAACACACTGCCTCTTTATGCAAAATCACAACATCACAGGAACGTTAAGAAATCAGCCAAGATATCAGCAACACAGGGTTGTGGACTGGCATAAGCATTTTCCAGTCGCCTGATGGTCAGGGGCCAATATTAAGCCTTTTTGGATGGTGGGAATACCAGAAGTAGCAATGGACCCTTATTTAACCCTCGTAGTCCACCGCTTGCGATAAATGTAAAATTATGTCTTTGAATCAAAGGCCAAAGGCATTCGGAAAAACACGAGAGAGCTGAAACGTATGGGGGGTTCTAAAATGGCCTAAATTTCATGACGTCACCGCCTGATAATTCTCAGGCATTGCAGCAATAATAAAAAAGGTTTTGATTCCGTAATCTTCACAATTTACTTATTTTGCACCATATAGACCCATTATAATTCATATTTTTGAATGCATCGTAAACCTAATGTGTAAACATGCATTTCACGCGATTTTTACGTCAATCGCTTTGTTTTCGCTTGGACAGACTTATGCATGCCACATTGTTGGGTTGAGGTCATTCCAATTGTGCAACTTTTAGGTGGCGCCAGAGGATCGCAAATGAGTTTGCCTTTTTGCAGGAGGCTTCAAACCAATGTGTTTTACATGAACACGTCCAGTCGGGATTGTTAGTAGGGCTTGGTTGCGACCTCCAGACACAATTTTTTTTTCCTTTTGCAAAAAAAAAAGAATAAAAAATCCCAAAGGACTAATAAAAACTATATATGTATGGATAGCACAGATGCCTCTGAACATTTTGAGTGTTTGAAAAAAAAAAGAATCTATATATACATTGCACGTCGTCCCGCACGCGGTCTGTCCTTCCGTCTGTCCCTTTTCAAAACGTACATACTTCACCGCGCCGCTGCGCGCCGCCACTGCGCCGCTCAGGCAGTGGCTCACTACGATCGCGCGGGCATCTTAGCGATAAAATGTTGTCTACCCACAAGCATTGCAATAAAATTGTTAGTTATTTAGTAGAGCGAAACATCTCTTTATTTTCGCGATAAGCAATGAAGATGAACAAAAAGTTTAATCAAGCAACAACACTTTTGTGGGCCGAAGGCCCACCTTACCAGCCTTCCGCAGGAACTAGCTGATGAGCCGCCCGGAGGGCGGCGAACCACCACCTTACCAGCCTTCCGCAGCAACTAGCTGATGAGCTGCCCGGAGGGCGGCGAACCAGCTAGTGTTTGTATAACACAAAATACATCATTACAAAAATTGTTATATGCGTAACTTAGGTTTTTTTTTCATTTGAAGGACCCAAGGGTTAAAACAATGCTTAACAAAATTAATATTTCAAGTTGAGTTGTGAGCAACTATAAAGGGTCTTTGCACCTCTGGTTAGGTTGGGGGACTTGCACGTTCGGGTACTGGCACATAAAACTCTCTAAAATATAAATGTGTGTGCAGCGTTTCATGAGTATTCATCCAGATCCAACAGCAGATTTTATTTTTATTTTTTGCAAACAATGCATCACCTCGGCAGCGACATGCGTCAACATGAAACTCTAATAGCACCACACATTTCCACCTTGCTTTGCTTCAAGTGGTATTGAATTAAAATCAAATAGCCACGCTGTTTCGTTTCACAACTTTGCAGATGCGACAAGCGTGATTGGTCTGTCCCAGGCAGTCCCCACACCTGGATGTGCGTTTACCCTCCTTAATGTTTTGTGAAGCTAGGAACGTTGCAATTAAGAGACATGAAATGAACCCTTTTTGTGGAGTCGGAGTGCATTGCGGTTATGCACAAGTTGTTAATCTAATAAATGAATTGTTAACGAAGACCCGGGAAAATAATTACGATTACTGCCTCAATGAGAAAAAAAAGGGAGTTATCTAACGCTTTTAGAAGAGGAGTTTTCTACAGTATCAATCTGAGACTGCTCTGGAAAGGCGGGACAGTTGGTACAATACTGTACTTTGCGCCGATTGGGCGATTCAGCAACCTCTGCATGCCGACCAAGCTTATCTTACTTTGACAAATCATAGCAATGGATGAAAATGCGGTTACTGGCATGCACTTTTAAATCAGTAAGAAATACCAAATAAACTGCAATTGGTTAAAAAAAACACCTTTGGGCTGAGGGTGATGGCTGTGTCATATTTTAATGCAAATTAAAATGTTATCTCATTAATTGATACAACAGTCAATTCTAAAAATACTGGAGTGTGATCCCAAAGATATAAAACATTTTGGTTTTCCTAATTGATGTGCAATAGGAAAACTTTGTATGATTTCCCGTCAGACAATGCCGGGCGGGGGTGTCTTTTTATAGTTTATGTAAACTGCTTTCAACTGTATATACAAAATGGCTTATATTTTTGTGTGCTCTGAGCTTGTCTGCCCTCAATGAACTTTCAACTTGGGACTATGTTATTTTTCTGTCAGGCTGAAGATCAATTGCGCATTGTGGAGGAGCAAAGGAAAATTCATGAGGAGCGCATGAAACTGGAGCAGGACCGACAGAAGCAGCAGAAGGAAGAGCAGAAAATCATCCTTGGAAAGGGCAAGTCCAGACCGAAGCTCTCCTTTTCCCTCAAGGCCACCGAATGAGGGAGTAATTTCCTTCAGTCCCATCCAACTCTGCTCCTCATCAACCCCAGTCCTATGTCGGCTACTCGCTTCATTTTGGAAGTGCTGAACGAAGGAAAAGAAAAAGTGCTGCAACTTGGTGTTTAAACGTGCAACCCAGTGAAGGTCCACATCTTGCCTCCTGGCAAGGAAGAACATCGAGACCTTGATGGACCTGACTACTCCTTTGCCTCATTCTGTTTTTTTTTTCCAGCCACACATAAAAACTCAAGTTTGTGCTTTTGTTATGTTTTTTAATTAGATTTTTAGCGACTACGAACATTTGATGTAGAATTCTTTAGCATGACCCTTGCCGTAAAGTAAGTCTTAACTCGGTGTAATGAGTAACTGCGCGCCTGTACTCTGCTGACATCATTAGCAGCAAATGGTCCCGGATGAAATGGAATCCAGTTCAGATTACTGTAAAGTGTCATGCGCAGCTCGGGAGCTCTTTTTTTAGTTAGGTTTTTTTTTTTAACTTAAAAATGTACTTTGGCAACAAATCACAGCAGAGCCTTGAAAAGCAGTTATTTCCTTTTCTAACATCTCAATTCTCTGTATAAGTTCGATTGTCTGTGTCAAATTCACACTGGTCTTATTTTGTTGTCCATGCATGGATATTTGTTGCGAGGAACTTCATTGAAATTCATTCAGTATCACAAAACAAAGCCTCCCTCCCGAGCTGTCCATATCAACGCTTAGATCCAATGTTAGATTTTATTTTTTTCCCCTCTTACGTGATAAGGAGTGTAAAAAGTGGAGACTCAACTGTTATGCGTGATGTCACATTGTGAATCCTTGGTGTGATGTGCTGATTCCCCCTCAACCTTTCACGTTTCAAAACAACTACCTTTCATCAAACCGGTCACAGTAATAACTTTTTTCCCTAGAAATGTCAACCTGTATCATTTATGTTCTTCAGCCCTGTAATGTAAATTAATGTAAGTTGCATCGCTTGGTAACTCTGGAAGGGTAGAGGATGGCCAAATTCAGGTAAGGTATTCATTGAGGTCAGCGAATAAAGTTTGTGTGTGAGTGCGCATGTCTATGTATGTCTGTGGGTGTGTGTGTGTGCACGATGTGAGATGAGCTGACCTCAGGTGGGTATACTGACGAAGGTGGGTGTCCCCGTGTACGTCGCAAGAATTGACCAATAAACCCATTGAGACGTCTCTATTGTTGTTCGTACAATATTCACGAAATGCGTTGTACAAAAGCCAATATGTGTGATTAAAAACAGTCACTGGCTATATCATAGTCAGTTCAACATCCACCTGCCTAATATTAATGTCAATGTTCCAAAACAATGCTGCTTGGATATTGACAGATCACATCAAAACCATTTGTGCAAGTTTTTTGTGGTACAGTATTTGTATTTAACTCATTCAGTACAGGACAATTATAGACCCTTTTTTTACCCTCAGTTTTGGAAAAATTATCTTTGAGTAACCTCAAAGATACTTAAATCTTTGAGGTTGAACGTGTGGTTTGTGTAAATATATACACGTCTTTGGGAGTGAATGAGTTAAACTGCTGAAACGTTTAAAAACGCACCTTTTGACATACCCGATCGAAATGAAGTGTGCGCTATATTCTAGGTTTCTACAATACTTTGGTATGTTGTTTTATGTTATTTGAAGTGAAGCCGGTGTTACGGCGCTTGGCTTGCACCCTTCACGGCTCGAGAAGCAGTACCGACCAAGCAACAAACAAAAACAAACAAAAACCAGCCCGGCCGGTGCTACCATTCCGTCGTTCTCAAAGCCGCCTCTGCTTATTCGGAGCTCGGCCGAGTAGAGGCCGGGTAAACACAGCTGTCCGTTCCTTCGCTAAGTCCTGCACCCAAATCCATACGCAATTACATTCGTTTAATTAAAATATTAATATTTAATGAATGAATATTCTCAACTGTATTTGTAGAGCACTTTAAAACAGCCATTAAATTCCATACATATAACAAAACATTCATAACCCAAGACAGTAGAAAGCACAAAACAGTAAAACTAAGATCAAGTCTGAGTTACGCCGAGTCAAATGCTTCAAGATATTATCTAAATAATACTTTATGTACAATATAATACATCCAAAGAGCTTTCACAACAAGGGCAATTATGAATAGTTTGACAATGCTTTCAGAGCAAATAATTTGGTAACAAAATGTGAAACTGAGTACATATGTTTAAAACAAAAATCAATCAATTGCAAATAAACACCGTTATGTCCGCGTGTGTCCTCGCGCCTTCGTGCCGGTGTCAGTCATGCCATTTGCCATCTGGGATGACGACGTATTCCGATTTGTAATCGGGTGATCCATCAAACTCGTAAACATTTAGCAAGGTAGTTCGTGGCAATGTCCTCAAAAGTAGGTAAATTACTGTTACACGCAGGTAGACTTTAGCCATGAATAACTGCATGAAATTCCAAAAAAATCTATTTAAAACTAATGTCAAGTGGCAATACACCCAAGGCATGTTTCTAAGTCCTAACTTCATCACACGAATACTGTAAATTGCTTAATTTTAGACTGCAGACAGACCGTAGAAAACGTTGCTCAAAGTTTCGACTGTTAACTTTAATCATCTAATACAATTCGTATCGTTTCCCTTTAATGCCTCTCTGAATTCAATTAATTAACCGGTCGGTCAAGCAAGCGGATGCAATAAACATCAGTGGGTTTTGCCTGTGGCTTTGTTTGTGTTTATTCCCGGCCAGGACAAGTGGCATCCGACTCCTAAATTATCTCCCTGGTGTTAACATCAACCTGATTATTGGGTGGGCAAACAAACGCAATCCACAGCGGCTGCTTTTTAACGACCCTGATCAAATTAAGTTGTTAAAAAGTGTCAGATCTTCACACGTTGGTATCGCTGAGCTGCGGTCTAATGAAAGACTATCAACAAAGATTTGGCTTGTGAGCGTGCGTGTGTCTGTGAAGAGAGATCGTCGAAGTATTGATAGACTAAATATAATTCAGTGGCTGCTTGAATCTTCATTCGTTAAATCAACTCGCTCGTTGAATTAGAAAAAAATCTTTTCGGGGTAAAAGTATGTTCAATAATTAAAGTTGTATAATTTTGTAGGCATTACTACTCTCAAAATTACAAGTACAGTAGTGGTCTTGTCCAATAAAAAATATTTTATAGAAAAATATAGTAGGCTAATTAATTTTGTTGAATTCACTCTCGTAAAGCTTCCTACTCACTCACGTTAAATGTAATTTAATTTAGACTTAATTTAGACTAAAAAATTGCACTTTTTTATTTTTATTCCAGTTTATTTATTTTTATTCACAGTTTATTTAGTCCAGTACCCTTTTTATGCTTTTTTTCGGTGTGGCATTTCCGCTAGTGGGTGCTCTTGCCTTTTGAAAAAATTCGACCTGTCTTCAATTGCACTTTTTCTTCTCTCTCTCTCTCTCTCTCTCTCTCTCTCTCATTCTCTCTCAATTACACTCATGGGAGGGACTTTGCGTCGTTGTGCTTCACGGTCCGGACTCACGAGTTAATTGTCGTCATGGCCCAGATTATGGGACCAGAAGCCCAGAAACAATATGAACACCCTTTTATTTTATTTTTTAAGCTTTCATGTTTATCTTGTGTAATTGTGGACACGCTAGACTTTTACGTGACGTCACATGAATGTAATTGATCTATTAGTGTCTGGCTCTGATATACGTTATACATATGTTAATCTTGAAAATCAGTTCCATTACATTGGACAATTGAGTCAAGTCGTCCTCCTTCCTCTCCCTCCCCCACCGGCACAACACTCACTGAACCAGTCTCCCTGCTTGACTGACAGCCGACTTGTGTTGCTTTCCCCGCCCAGGGACCAATCAGCTACGCTCATGGGCGGGGTCTTGGTTAACCCGACTCCACCTAATATATCCGCTCGCGGTCTCTCCCAGTTACTTTCTATCCAGGTTTCGGAGCTGAGCAGAAGCGTGGTCCGTACGTCGTCCGCGGTCGTTTGGAACGGATCTGCAACATTTTGCCGCTGCAGCCCTTTTGTGGACCTCTATTATGAGAACTTTCACATCAGCTCTTTTGATTTATTTCATTCTCATGTTTGATCATTTTTTTCATTTTGACCATCACCATTGTTTCGTCCTTTTCTTTTTTTCTGCTGCTGTTAGCTACAAATTGTTGCTTATCACCACCAGCGTCATCTGAAAGGCGGAATATCATTGCATTCCACAACTAGGCTTTGCTCCCGTTTTCTCTGCCGTTGCCGCTGCTTTGGATTTGATGCAAATTGCTGGACTCAGACAAAGGGGATTTATTTTCTTTTAATTCTACAAACAACACTTGTTCACTCTGAGGAATGTATAGCGACGGCTTTCAGTACGCGCTCTGAGCAGAGGAGAATATACGCAGCGCCAGTGAATAAACTATGCGTCTTGGCTTTGTGACGCTGCTCTTTCTCCTGACGATGCTGTAGACCGCGTCGGGTCTGTGATCAGCGTGCATCTCCACTGGATCGGGATACAAAGTCGAAGAAACGACTTTTTTTCCATTCGGGAGAGCTTGTCGTTTGAATAGATTTTTGGGACAGGTGTATTTACTTTGACAAAAATCGTGCAACCACCCGGAGACTCACCAACCAGTCAAAACATGGGGGACTCGATGTGGAGATATTATTTTGGAGTTCTGGTTCTTGTCTTCAAAGTGCACTTGTGTCGGGCGCTCATTTTGGAGTCTATTTATTGGAACACAACAAATACCAAGTAAGTACGCACGCCTGCACACACACACACACACACGCACACATACACACACGCACGCGTGCAACAAAAATCGATTTAGGAATACATAAATAAGTAACAATTACGTTTTATCCTCGTCTTTTTCCAAGGTTGTCACGAACGTTAACGATGTGGCAATTTATGGCTGAATTGTGGGGAAGTACCGGTAATTTAACGTAAATAATCCAAACTTTCAACATAATTTTAAGGACACCATTGCATATAATACATGATGTCTCGTGTATTCTCCTGGTTGGTTGCGTGGCTGCTGGATGACATTTCGGCTCTTTACAATGCTTGTGACCCGACGGGCCGTGCGTTAAATCGCACCGTACAGAATACAAATCACTTTAAACAGTGGTATGCATGGTTTGCTGTCTGCGTTTGCGTATAATTACATTAATGAGGTGTTTATCAATTTTTTGTTCGACCCCGGTTGCGGAAGAAAACATCACTCCAAACAACAATTTCCAGCAACTGCATAAAATGTTCGGATTGTTGACTAACGGCATGTGACTTAATTTGAGTATAGCCTTCAATGCTTTTATATTTGGCCAGAATCAAATGTTTTCTTTGCTGTTGATATTTTCGGGAGACACTGGGAAAATGCGTGGAGGTATAAACTTTGCGTCGCTTACCTCGGTTGCTTGGCGCTCGGGTTCCACGGGAGCCACTAGATGTCATTCGGAAACAATTTGTTTCATACGAAAGCTAAAAGTTCTGTTTTTTTTCATGAAAAAAATAAATAATTTTCATTTGGGGAACTTACGCAGTCGGCTAATTATTTCATATTGACGCAGGAATAGGAGTGACGCAGGAATGAAGCTCTTACCTTTTGTGTTTTTCTTCTACGTGTACCTTTCAATTTATTGGCCCATATATCGAGTCAGGGTGCACTCCTTTTAAGATAAAGATATTGAGGGTGTCCTACAGCTTTTAGTGATTCCCCAATTCTTAATTTACCGGTGACTATTGCCCGCTCAGAGCAATTCTTATTTGATAATTCAAGCAAATCAAAATGATTTGAGAATAGCAACATTTTTAAAATCACAGCAACATTGTTTTATTCCCAGCAGTCTGCTTTATTTATTTTTTGTGATCACTGAGCGCCAACTCCAGATCAATCTACAGCATACTGTGATATCCAATGGGACCATGTGGCTGTTAAGTGCTCATCTGTTTCCAGTGACTATTAATGAAAGTAAAGTGAGTGTAAATCGTATCTATACAGACACATTGTGTGATGTTTTTGGGTGGGGTGCGTGGGGATTTTTCGCTTGGTGTAAGGGACTAAGCTTTGCACTCTGCAGACAGCAAGCGTCGGGCTCTTTTTTTAGTCTCAATTCCCACAGCCGTGTCTCTATCGATGTAGAGGCCCAGCTATTGACTATCCAACAGTTCAGGCACTCTTCACTCCTAAGTTCATCCATGATAGTTTTTTTTGCGATTCACGCTCCATTCTGTGTCGACATGCAGAGTCGTGGAGCAGTTGACTGTTTGGTGTATGACCTACTCGCGTCCTTGTGACGCAACACACAATAAGCTATATAGAAAACGAATGGGCGAAAAATCAATGTAAATCTGTTTTCTTTAGGGGAAGCTTTAAAATTTTGTGCATTGTCAACTTTTATTTTGAACATGTGATGCTTGTCTGACCTTGGAATTTTAGCTCCCCCGACTGCTGCTAAAACAGCAAACATTCCGCTGAATTAGCGCGTGCATGTGCGCATTCTTTTTGTCCTGTGTGTTATTTCAGGGGTAAAGGGTCAGACTGTGATATCATTGATTTAAATCTGTTTTGGGAGGTTTTATGCTCATGGACCGAATGGCAATAATCAAGAAAGAATCAAAATTCATAAGTCGAAATATCTAGAGGCTCAAAATTCTAACTCGCTTCAAGATAATTGTTTATTGACTAAGATAACCACCCCCACCCCTCAAAATATGGCAATTCTTCCACCCGTTTTGACCAATGGAGATTAGCAATGGAAAAAAATATAATAAACAACCAAACCATTTGATCTTGTTTAATTTGAAAGCTCTTGGAAAGTCATCATGTCTCCTGAATATCTCTATTGAGCAGGTCAGCAATATGCTGGACAAACCAAATGTTGGCTTTTGCTCGGTCTCTCCTTTAGTTTTTCTTAGTCTGCCTCTTTGACTGTTCAAGAAGGAGGAACATTTGAAATGTGAGGGCTCTCGGCCAGTTTAATGGCTTTGTGTGTAGGTGGAGTAGTGGATAAAAGAAACTCGAGGCTGGCTCTATAGCTTTCTGTATGCATGCTACATGTGTGCATCTGTGGAAATAAAAATCCATCCACAAGGCCCATGGCTATGTCGATTAAACCCTATTGTTATATGTACTGCCCTCATGCATGAACTATCCAAGAAAAAAAAAGGAAACACCCAACCTCCACATTCTCCTCACCACAGTCTTAACACACGCACACGCGCGCACACACACTCACTCACACACGCACGCACACAGACGCCTCCTCCTAATCCATTTTGTAGTCGGGAGGGAGAAACAAAAGCGGGGTCTGCTTTACATGGTTTATGTAAAAAGAGCGCTCCCTCTCCTCCTCTGCAGTTCATTAAGAGATTACGAATAAGCCCAAAGGCCCTTTGTGACCGGGCAGTGGCGGGGGCACCTCAGCGGGTTCCTTTGTTGTTTTGGGGGTCGGACTTCTGCTTAGAGATGCAGGTCCATCGTGAATGAGTGAAAAGAGCCTCGGTTCTGAAGGTTGTAATGATGACCCCCTACTTTTCAAAAAAATCCTCAAGTTTCAAAATGTATCCCCCGTCTTTCTCTCGGCAATCGATAGGGAGAAGGATCTGCCATTTTAATGTTGCAAAACTGGCTGGCCGTAATTGTGAATATTTGCTGAGGGATGAAACTAAAAGGTCAGCTAATTAAACCACGTGGTGTTTGACGGAGTGTTCAGATTGCCGAGGCTATGTGGCTGTTTTATGATGTCCTTTCCAGATCATGTATTGAAACAAAAGAAAAAAAACATTTAAAAAAACAAAGTGAAATGAAACAGAGCAGAACAAGAAAGCATCGGTGCCCCCTCGGGAAGAGGAGGGTAATTATGTCTCGGGCCGCTCAGATCCCGTTGCCCTGGCTTACTGGATGAAAGGTGCAGGGAGTGCAGACAGAGTCAGAGAGGACAAGAGGGGATAGAGTGACAGTCAGCATAAAGACCTCTGTCCCTTCGGCCCACAGAGGGCGAAAGCCACAGCGCTGCAAATAATTGAGAGTGGATTAACCTTCACTATACCTTGCCTTGCCTTGCCTTCTTTGTCCATCGCCTTAATGAAACCTTGCGTTGCGGCCGGGATTCAAACACTTGCTGTTGATCAGCGGGTAGATATTCACCATCCCCTCCTTCTGCTTTGTTTTCACATGAATTTGAGGCTCGAGGGAATATCGACTTGAGGGGATATTCACAAAGGAATACACCAGGGTGGCCATTTGGTTTTTGTAACACAATAATCTATTGGTTGAAATTCATTAGCTGATAAGATAACCTCTCCCCTTTTGAAAAAAACAAAACAAAAACTCGTCACACATGCGCACCAACCTTAAAGGAGCAAAGGTAGCTAGACAAACAGATGGCACCCAAACAAATGCTCTTTCATGTTTCCGGTGTCACTCAAATGTTAACCCATGCTAGCAGGGCTTGTCGCGCGGAATTTCATCCCCGTTTGGCACACGCATCTTGAGAGAAAGGCTTATAATTAAGTGGGCCAAACTGCTGGAAGATCAATTGTAACATAAGCGGCTCTGGCTTAAAAGTATGTTTCCAATAAGACTGTTAAGTAATTTTGTCAACACATTGGCAAGCCCGCTTAGTACTATTCAACCTTACACCTCTAAATGATCTCGATTACCCATCAAATGTACACGCCTGCGTTAGAGAGAAACAAGCACAGCTTGGCTTCTCTGTTGACTTTTGGAAGAGAGGATGGTCGGCAGATGGAGGGATTAAAGACGCAAGAGTGTGTTTTATTGTGCTCGACACCATTTTCAGAAACTTCAACGTTTCGATCCGTGCGGCTTGGGGTTGGAATCTCTTGCCACCTCATGATTCAGAGGGCTGCCCGGTTATCGATGCAGAGGACTACAATGTAATCTGAGATATCCATATGTATATACCGTATAAAGACAGAAGGCACGCTGAGATATAAACGCAATGGATTCCCAGAGGCCGTACATAAGCTGAATTGTTCGTAAGTCGAGACACATTAAATGTCAATGTGTAATTGCCATTTGAGGCCATGAAAAAAAACAAAAAAAGAATCATTTGGTGCCAAAGAAAAGGAGTCGCAGGCAGCGTGTTGCACTCCACTTGACTTATTTTTACTTGACAAAAACAGGAAGTCAACTGAAAGTCCGCCACCAAACAACACTCCATCCCGATCGCAGCTCTCAGCTATTCAATGGGGGCAATATGTCAACAAGCTCCACAGTACGTAGCGCGTACCATCCCGTAACTTACCTTGAGAGTGAAGTCAATGTACACACATAGACAAAAGGCGGAGACGGCATTGACTGAGATTTCTTCAAAGTGCTAAGTTGAGCTGAGACTGCTGAGTTGGCATTGCTGGGAAGACAGCGGCCTGACTTGTCTTCATTCTTCTTTTTCTTAACGGCGGCTGGCAAGATGACAGAGTGGTCTTCCTCTCCTTCCTATCGTTTCATTCTGTTGGAAATCCACCTCTGGGGTGGTGCTGTTCTGTGGGGGGTTGCAACTGATATGCGAAAGATCTACAGTTACTGAACAGTGTGATGGTGGCACACAGTTAAAAATACGGTATTTTAGTAACATTTATGGCAGTCAGATGTTCGGAAATCAGGGACCCTGTGTATATATTTATATATATTTATTTTTTGATATATTCATTCATTTTCCAAACCGTTTTATCCTCACAAGGGTCACGGGGGGTGGTGGAGCCGATCCCAGCTGTCTACAGGAACCCTGAACCGGTTGCCAGTCAATCGCAGGGCACACAGAAACAAACAACCATTCGCGCTCAGATCCACACCTAGGGACAATTTGGAGTGTTCAATCAGCCAACCATGCATGTTTTTTGGAATGTGGGGGGAAACCAGAGGACCCGGAGAAAACCCATTCAGGCCCGGGGAGAACACGGAGCTGGAATCTAACTCGGGGTACCTCTCCACTGTGAGGTCGAGGTCCCAACCACTCAACTACCGGGTCTCTCTCTCTCTCTCTCTCTCTCTCTCTCTCTCTCTCTCTCTCTCTCTCTCTCTCTCTCTCTCTCTCTCTCTCTCTCTCTCATATTCATCTCATTCATCTTCCGAGCCGCTTGATCCTCACTAGGGTCGCAGGGAATGCTGGAGCCTATCCCAGCTGTCTCCGGGTAGTAGGCCTAGGGACAATTTAGAGTGTTTAATCAGCCTGCTATGCATGTTTTTGGAATGTGGGAGGAAACCGGAGCACCCGGAGAAAACCCATTCAGGCCCGGGGAGAACACGGAGCTGGAATCTAACTCGGGGTACCTCTGCACTGTGAAGCCGACGCGCTAACCACTGGTGTACCGGGCCGCCATACATGTATATTCTGCCACAACATTCATCTAATCATCAGTTATTGACATGTGTAATTGATTCTGAGACTGGCCTCGACATGGTTTTTGAAGTACGTCATGTTATTTGCGCTACATATGGGCTGCAATTTTGAGCAGTTGTTAATTGGGAATACGTAAGTCATGTATGAATGGTTTCTCTGTAAACCTGAAAAATGTCTGCTCTTGACTTGGAGGCATGTCGTTCTTTTGGGACTACAGTCAAAAACAATCCTAAAAATATAACAAAATGGATGTGCGGAAGAGTTGAAAGTGAGATCATGGGACAAGTAATATTATGATGTGTAACACTCCCACGCGTTGAAAAACAGGCAAGGGAGGAACCGCAGTACAATTAGGGAGGGGCAGAACAAATTAATCACTGGTGATAACTTGCATTCTCACAATTTTATCTTCTAAGTTGCCATTACTTCTGACCTTTTTTTTTAAAGTTTCAAACAATCTTCTTGACTTTTTCCATTGTGAAGATTTATATAATATTGCACATCATATTTTTCTATACGTTTCTTCTGAAATGAAACCAGAGTTATGTGTCACATTCGGGCTGTTCAGACAAAAACAGGATCAAAACAAAGACGGCAGCATGAGACAATGAAGTTTTCTTTGGCTCTCGCTTGTCTGCGGCGAGCGTATGATTAAGCTTCTCTGCGTTATCTCTGGAAACTTTTGATCTTCAGCAAGTTGCCCATTTCCTGCCGAGATAGCATTCATGCTAACTGGGCAGGAGTCTGACACCCAGAATGATTGTCGGAAAGTTTGCAATGAAATGTCTTATCAGCAAAGACCTTTTTTTCCTCCGTGTATGTACATAGGATGTTGGTCGATATCTTGGTGTCTGTCTGTCATTTCTTTGTGAAGAGTTTGTGATTTTTAGAAAGAGTGTTAGAAATGTGTTAAATCTTTCACCCACCCCCCCCCCCAAAAAAAACAAAACAAAACAAAACATCAGTTGTAATGAAAACTGAAAGCTGTCGGAAATGTTCATTCTTATGTTTTTATCTTCTGACAACATACTGCTTCCCTTTGTCCCCGTGTCCATCAGTACTTTGGCACTGAGTGTGTCCTCGGGGGCTGGAAAAGTATCCACTCGCCCTACTTAGCCGTTGTGCTTGACCGTATTCGTTCTTTGTGTGTATATTGCGTGTGTACTTGTGTACATGCGATTGCCGGGAGCGAGAAAAAAATGATGCGTACTCGTTCGAGCGGGATGGAGAAAAGAATGTAAGTTCTGCATCTGTTCATTTGAAAGTGACGCTAATCGGCGAAAATGAGCATTTCGGCAAAAATCACCTTATTAAAAAAATTCTATTCATTGATTCACCACCTGTCCCCCTTCAATTTAATTGTGTGCTTGTTGTTAATTATGAATTATCTGTGCCTTGCCACAAGTCCCCTGCGTGAGATCTCCCCTGCCACACTGCGGGGGCCGCTTTTATAGTCGTCAAAGGAAAAAAAAAAGCTTTACTTTGCTGTTCATTCTGGGAGTTCAGAAAATCCTCCATGGTATCTGTCGGGAAGAGGACTAAAGGTAGTCGAAAGATGCAGTGTCAATCCCCATGTCTTTTAAACTAGAATTGATATTGAAAGAAAATACGAGAGGCGAATAAATACTCAAAGTTGACTACAACTTGACAAAAGTATGGATTAAAATAAACAGTAAACAATGTCAATTGTAACTCAACAACATATAAATAAAATGAAGATCAGGAGCAGTGAACTTCTTAGTTTCGCACTCTTGGCAGCGATCTCTTTATGAAGGACAGCCAACTTCTACTAATGGCCTCTCCACGGAGACATTATATACAGTTAGGGCTGTCACGATCACAAATTTTCCCTGATGATATATTTTCTCAGAAACTATCATGATAAATGATCGTGTTTTTTTAAATGGCATTGAAATTGTGATTGAGCAAAAAATAATTCAAGTATATCATTTTAAGTGCAATTATCATTCAATTCTGAATTGTAGTGAAGATTTGCATTGAAATGTAATAAAATATCTTAGATATCAAAAAAAAGGAGAAATAAAAATGACTCGGGGTGTCTGTCGGAAAATACATTTCAGACAAATATTAACAATGTTTACAACCATATACTGTCTGTCGTGGCAGAGCCAAAAGCGTCTTCTTTCACCTAGATGTAGAAGGCTGGAATGGCTGCTTGGGAATCCACGTCTTTAGTCAATTTGCTTCGTCTGCAGTTGAGTTAAAAGTGAAAGAATAATCACAGGAAATACGTTGACAGCGCTATTAATTATCATCATCATTATCATGATTGACTGTGTATTTTTTTTCACACACATTCATCAGAGATACATTTCTTTCAGTATCTGCAAGTGGTGTATGCTGACAGGCAGAAAAATGAAATGTTCTTCCATTCAAGGGCAAAAGGAATGAACAACCAGCCCGTGAATCCAACTGTTGTCATTCATCCAACAGAATAAGGCAGATCATATCAGCTTTACGTTCAAGTAAAGAAAGCCTAGATTTCACAAATCAGTACTTTTGATGTTTATGTTTGCTGGTTACCCCAGATTTTTAGGTACCAAGGCTCCAACTGATCAATACTCTCCTAAATAAAAGCCAGCGTTATGGAATAAGTCTCATATGATGTACATAGGCTGATGTGTTTAACGCACAGCAATTTCAAGCGAGCTGTGAGCTCACTTCTGGCACTAGAAACTGGTATCTTGTGCCAGTCACGAGTGTCTTCAAGTTTCTGTTGGGCGTAGTGCATGAAACAGCAAAGAAAAGAGGGCCATAAGGATAGCTGTTAGCCAAACGCAGGGTTGCGCTGGATAGCATTACCGCTACTTGGCTATTGTTAGCGGTATTGTACACGGTGCAGTGGCTCATTAATAAATGAGAAAAAGCGTTTCGTGTGCCGTGTGAAGCGACGGCACACAAGCGAACAGTCGAGGTGAACCGTTGAGACAGGATTCAAAAGCAGTTGCAGCTCTCGTGTGTGCGTGTGCGTGGTTGAGTGCCAACTTGCACAGTGGCGAACAGGGTGATGGAAGAGGCAAAACAAAAGAAGCGTGAATGGATTTTGATAACGTATGTCAACAAACGCGCATGTAAATGGTCCCCCAAAAACTATGATGTTCATTTTTTCTCATGGAGTCAATATGTAATTATCGCGATAGGCCAAGTTACAGCATAAAACTTCAAGACCCAATTGGCAAAATTCAAGACTTCCTCAGTACTTTTGAAGGTGTCACATGCAAATTCATACATTTATTAAGCCATACACTTTGATCCGTTAAGACTCACACACATTGTCGCAATCATTTAATTCCATTCCAACTTTAAAGGGAATAATAATACAAAGTGCATTTTTCCTACATCAATTCAAAGTGCATGAAACCACAAATTGTTTCGAGAATGTTTTTCTGGGTGTTCTCCAGTTGTGAATAAACACACACACACACACACACACACACACACACACACACACATATATATATATATATATATATATACACCGTCTGTCGTGGCAGAGCAAAAAGCGTCTTTTTACAAGTGTGTGTGTGTGATTTCATTGAGCCAGGTCATATGTTAGTGAATTAGATGACACCTTTTTTAAACACAATGTTCTGAGCATCTGATGCATGTCTGGGTACAAAATAAATGACTACAACAATAAATAATGTATGCACTATTTACATTAATTTTTTATGCCTTGTCCACACGTTGACGGATATTTTCAAAACACACTGCACTTTCGTCTTGAACAAGTGACCTTTTGATAACTTTATCCAGTGTGCATACTTTCCAAAGGTTCATCTTCGTTATCTGTCTCTGGGGAAACCAGCTCCTTTTCGGCATGATCTGATCTGAAAGAGACTTTCTTTGTTTAAATATTACAACATCTCTCATGACATTATCTCCTTATGTGCTGATTTCACTCAGTGGAGTGACAGACACGAGTGCATTTACACTTGCGTGTAAATTAATCTTATTTTATTTTTCCCCCGGAGATGCGGAAAATCTAGCTGTTGTTTTATTAAAAATGTTTGTTTATATGTGTGGACGCAATCAAATGACTGGGTGGGTCTCTCATTCATTTCTTTTTTGCACATTTCTTTTTGATGAAACTGGGCTTGCAATGTAATTGTCTCCAGACTCCTGCAGCCTGTCAACGCCCTCACACACATATAATACACTTGATGAAACTCAAGGATAATCTTCGGTTGGAGTCATGAAAAGTCATCATCGTAGCTTTCATCAGCTCGTCCTCACATCCGTAACTTCCTTGAACCGTGCTGAAGTATTATATTTTTACAAATGTATCTTTACAAAGATGGTTTGTTTTAATACCCGAATCTGTGGGAAACGTGCCTGATTTGATTTGATTTGACTTGGGGCACAGCAAATAAAGACTCACTTTCAATTCAATGCGAATGAGAATATGTGGATCATCGGAATGCTGCAGGGCCTCTTCATATTTGAGACTAAATGGCGCTATTATTTTACGTTTGGGAAATATTTAGGGAAATTCAATTACACTCCCAGACAAAGGCCTCCAGGCTTCCTGCCGATGAATTCCTGCTACTGTTGCTGTTGTTGAAATGTTGCCACACAAAGCAAGGCTTTTTTTTTCTCCCTATTGTTTTGTTGCTTTGTGTCCTGCTATTTCTTACATGGCAACGTTTCCAGAACGTTGAATAAAATTGGTACATATTTGTTTTCTGTTCAACAGCTAAATTCAAGGACATAACTATGAAATGTTGGGACATGTATTTGATGATGATGACGATTTTTTTAATTTTCGAAAAAGTCCGTAACAAATGCAACAAAACGCAATGTCAATGTCAATTAATGAATGTCAAGTCGTGTGCGAGAGTAAAGTTCCGTTTTTCTTTTCTTCTTTCAGATTTGTGCCAGGACAAGGTGTGGTACTCTACCCTCAGATCGGTGATAAATTGGACATTGTGTGCCCTCGAGTGGATGGTGGGGTGGGTGAGGGAGTGGAGTATTACAAAGTGTATATGGTGCCCAGGGAGCAGCTGGAGAGCTGCACCATTACCAAGGCTGACACGCCACTCCTTAACTGTGTCAAGCCTGACCAGGACGTAAAGTTCACCCTCAAGTTTCAGGAGTTCAGCCCCAACCTTTGGGGTTTGGAGTTCTTCAGGGGAAAAGACTATTACATCATCTGTAAGTATCAATAATATCTCCAATGCGATCTTAAATATCCGTTGAAATGTATCTTCGTGTTTAGTTGCGACCTTGAGGTTTGTTTTGTGACTGATCCAGCTGTTATGATTCTCTCGGCGTGTAATAATCCACTCTGAGAATTACGTGGGTCACGCTACATTCCTGATCACCTGTGACGTGCTAACATCCTTGGGGAAGTTTTGACGGGGTTTAGTGACGGCCTCCTGGGTTGTAATATGGGAGGTGGACTGAACCATCTGTGGTGCAGAGGGGATGTGGGGGGGGTATATTGAAGATAAGACCATCTGTGAGGCTCTGCCACCGCCATCTGTGTGCTGTCACTGTAGAGGAAGGCAATATTTCTTCGTCTCTAGACGGAAGGGGAAGAAGAAGTGGTGTTTTCGGATAGGGAGAGAATTGCTGGAAATAGTAATTTATCCAAACAATGTAGGATTGTATTGTGCAATTCAATTAAGAGTCAGCATAGGAAACCTCCCGCATTAACCTCCCCGTTCTGACTCTTGCGCAGCATGTGCACGGGCGCGCCTTATGACAAGCAGTTGTTTCGGAAACAAAACATGTTCACGGCTAATAACGGGCGCAAATTTTGGCAACGACGGTTTCTCTTAAACCGAACAAGTGTCCCCGTCGTCCTATTTGCATTGACACGTCTCTTTGTAGGAGTTCGCATTGGGCATTTATGTCCATATAGGTGAGAGCTTTCGCCCCGGTCTTGCGGCTTTTTCCACAGACACTCAAGTCAGTCATGGGTGTCCGCAGAAGCTGAACAAACACGAAAAAATAATGCACTTGTGTGCGCTGAAAGACGTAAGAGAACCAAAGTGCACAAGCTCAATTACCCAACTCTTACCTCTTTCCTAGTTCGCTTCACCAAAACGCTGCAGTTAAATATTAATGGGTTAATGTTGGCGTTTTCTGCTTTGATGCTCCAAGAGTAATCTGCCTGTTTTCCTGCCACTCAATGTCAGAACAGGAATGAGTAAGCGATGAAGAGGCATCCCATCTACAAGTAGAGGGCGAGGTACATGTCCAGAGAAACAGATGTGTGACGATAAAGTTGAATATTTTTTTTCCCCGTGGTTCGATAATGCGGAGCGCAACGGGGACCGTGCAGCTGGTCATTTTTTCGGCCGCGTCGCGGTTACCCCCGCTTCCCATTCATCCTCCCTCTTATACAAGTTATGTCTTGTGACTTGTTGTAACTGTCATATGCTTATTTATGTGCTAGGGTCTTTTTTTATCCTGGACTTAGGAAGAGGATAGTTCGAGCGTGTTTTTTGTTTCCTTCTCCCTACCCAGCGTTTTTCCTTTCTGAATTCTGATTGTAATTTCCCCATTGCGGGACAAATAAAGGATATCTTAATCTTATTGTTGCACTGCCCCGGAGTGCAGCTTGTGGCAGCTTTCTTTGTGCACACACTGTCCAGATGCACGCTCCGTAGGGCAACAAGAGACGTCCTCTTAGCTCCACGTCGCTATAGATTATGTCTCCTCGCTCATACAGCGTTATCACAGCATGAACAAAGAATAATTTTCAATTTCCAAAAGCTTCCCACGAAATACATCTTGCCCGCTTTCAAAACAAAGGGTTCTCGATAACGGCTTTTTATATTGCATGCAAAGTGCCCTCATTCGACATCCACCCCTCAAAAATGCTCATGTGTCACCCTCAAGAGAAGGAGAAATTGGTCTTTTTTTCCGAGTGAGTCGTATTTTTCTGTTAATTGCCTCTTTAGTCTATCTCTTGCTTCAGCTCTGCAGCTGTTGCAGCCGCCCGCATTTGAAGGATGGCGTTGATGCTGTGATGCAGTGATGATCTTTTTTTTTTTTGGATTAAGAAAAGCCTCAAACAAACACAAAACAGAATAAATAAATAATAAATAAAAAAAGATAAGACGAAGAATGAAATTAGATGCAGAGCGGAAAGCGCCGGTCTTTGCTTCTGGGTGTAATTGCTTGTGAGACAACAATAGTTATTGTGTCAAGTACGTTTAATAGTAGAAGCGTATACAGTGACCTGAACAAAAAAAACAACAACAACAAAAAAACTTGGGTCTGTATGCACGTAGCGTCCACTCTTTGAAGCCTCACACTGAAGATTTACTGCAAGGATTTGATTAGTCTTTTGGAGCGAGCACTTGATACATAATTAATTAACCAGCGTTTAATCCTCCATGTCCTCTCTCAATTGCCAAGGAACCCACATCCATTCAAAAGATCTGGATCTCAACCAATTGGATTAGCGCTGCTTTATGCTGATAAACTGCGCAAAGGCTAGACTTAGATTACATGGATCGACCTACACAATCAATTCAAGCATATTGATTCAAATATATTCTCCGGATCTCATTTTTTGACAGACATTCAAGTCTATTTCCTGTCGCTAAAAATAAATCTGTGATTTTTGTCGGTGCTTCTGTGTGTGAGTGTGTATGTGTGTACGCAGGCTGCTTGACACATGTTGTGTTGCATCTGTCCAACAGGCAGCTTTATGTCTGCAGATATTTCTGTCACTGTGCCTACAAGTGTGCACGATACGCTTTCATGCACGCCCGTGTCCGTGAATGTGTCTTTAAGTGGCCGCGCTTGCCGCTCCAGTTGGGAGGCAAATGGATTTGATGTGATCGTTTGCGGCAGCATGGCTTGAAGATGAGAGCCTTTGTTAGCAACATTACAGTACGCGGGCATCGGGGAGAACAATTACAGGTCCGTGATTGACGTATTGAAAGAAAGACGCAGTGAAGTCGAGTGACTGGAGTTAAGAACAACAAAAGGGAGGAGCAAAAAATAGATCTCCTCAAAAAGAGCGAATGCAGCACGTTTCAGACGGAGAAGCAAATTATAATCACATTTCTGTGAAAAGAGTCATTTGCATGGAAAATAAGCAAATGGAAGTTCCATTAATTCAAGGTTTCATTATCCAATCACTAATAGGCTCAAACAAACAACAACAAAAATTGTATGTGGCGATGGATTTGTGGAAAAATTCTCAAATGATTGGATTTGAAACCTGTCACATATGATGCAACCATTTCTCATGTCTGGAATAAATGGTTAATTTGTTCATCATCTACCCGAACAATGTCGACCTTTGAATTCCTTTTGAGGTGATGGGCAGCACTTGTTATGAGACAGCGTTGATTTTTGGGGTGACCAGTCTTTTGGCCCGGCCTTTTTCTCAGGGTCATTGCTAAGGTGCCCCCTGTCACAGGTGATTTGGCAAAGAGCGGTGACGGGAATTAACCAGGCCACAACCCCTGCACTGAGACGATGGCTTCACGCTCCTTAGCGACCCTACAGATGGCAATTACGCTTCATATTTATGTACCGGTAGATCATAGCTGTCTTGGTTGCACTTGGTTTTATCATCTCGTTTCTCTCTGTGTGCGCAACACAATTTGTCTTTCTGCCTATCTGTATTTCTGGAATCACTTCACAGTCTCATAACGGCGTGTTTGTTCTCCTGTATGTAAATCAAACCCACAACATAGAACAATGAAAGCAAAGTAGATTCCAGTCTTTATGACAAGATAATCCACAGAAGCAGCCAAAATTTACAGTGTCCGACGTCGAGTAAAACGGCCGCATTCTCACAGCTTCCTAATTGAGGAAAATGCAATTACATTTTTAATGTTAGCTGAATTGTCTCAATTAGCTCTGGCGGTAAACACTCTCCAAGCTATCCGCAACACTGGAGGTTTTTCACCTTAGTGCATTAGGTACTTGAAATCGCATCTCACAATTGACTGTCTAGTTAAACGTTTGATGCTTTCCCACTCTTTGAATTTAACAAATGCGAGAAAAGGAACTTTAAGATAAGAAATCAAACTCAGAATGGTCGAAGGCTGCAAGCGCATTTAAGATGGGGAGGATGTTCATTGAATGCTGTTGATCATTTCACAGGTATCTTAAAAAAAGGAAGATAATCAGGACACATAGGTTTACCGTTGTCATTTTGTTGAGGCCATTTGTGACATATGTTCAAGTGAGAAAGACTGTATGAAGGTTTTAGTGACATACTGGATGACCTCCAGGGCCAGTTCCATCCATCCGTCCATCCATCCATCCATTTTCTGTACGTTTACATTTTACAAGGTCATTGGCTAGTTAGAGCCCATCTCATCTGACATTGGACTAAAGACAGACTGCACTCAGTAAAAGGAAACAATTCCATTCACAGAAGAAAAAAATAATTGGATACTTGTGAACAGCACGAAAGGGAGAAAAGTAATTACATTAAAGTTGGTCGACCTGTCAGTCCTTTCATCCATCGTGTGTGCCCAAAATGTATATGGGTTGTACTGCATTGTGTCTGTTGGTTAAGTCAGTTGAGTCTTAACATGACTTTTTTCCTGCTGCTGCTAGAGGATTTTTCCTGATGTCCGCTCCTCGCGACGGCTTTTTTTTTCACAATTGTGTGCGCACACGAATGTATGCCTCAAATTTCCAACCACTAAACTTCTAACCATATTGAAAGTTTTAAAATAAATCACATTCTGCAGCAATCCTCCTCATCCATCACTAGTGGCCTGCAAAACACAAAATACCAGTAGATTTTAATTTTTTTTTCCATCTTCCTGTCTTTCGTCATGTCCTGACTGTCTGTCTTGTTTCATGCCAAAGGATGTTGAATGTAATCCATTTGGGATTACTTTGCATGAACCAGGTCCAATAACCAATAATGTAACCCAGCAATGAGGGGTAGCCCGTTATTTCTAACTGGCTGGTCTTTCAATCAATCCATCATGTGTCTGGCATGTTTCAGATGGGCTGCTCTGTCTTCCTGAGCCCATTAAACCAACACATTATGTTTAAATCCAAGTCGGGCTCCCCTGGCACAACAGCTTTAACTCTGTACGTAACAGGACCACTACTTTTCCTTGCAGTTGTGTTGCAAATCAAATGAAACCAACCTTCTTGGCCTTCTTTTGGTTCCGACACCGTGTGATTGTACCCGAAATACTCTTTCTTTTCATTTATTGCCTTACACCTGTCTGCACAAATGTGCCATGCCATAAACACAACTGTAAAAACATGCCCTCACGGTGTTAAGTCACTCACAAGTCAACAGTGTCGCTTAATGATCTCCAACAGGATTGTTAAATTCTTGTGTGTTGTGCTAACAGGTTTATGAAGCGCTCGCTCGCACACACGGACACAAAATCACAGAAGCACAAGCCCTTAAGGAGCTTTGTCTGTAATGTGCTTTTGGGCCACTACTCGAAAGCCACAGGTCAGTGAGTGAGAGAGGCAATGGGCAAGAGGAGGGAGAATGGAAGGAGGGAGGGAGCCCTTGTTATCATCCTCTTTGTGTCTTTTCCCATCACAGCTAGGGGATCCAGATCAAAATAGTAGCCGAGAGAAGAAAAACAAAGACAACCGAGGCAAATGGGGAGAGAGAGGAAACTGGGCTTAATTTTTCAAATGAGTATCTTTCCGAAGGTTCTGTCGTGCTTGCATGAAAAAAAAAATTGCAGTAATGGGAGTGGAACATGTGGCGGTGATAGGGAGGGGTGATGAGCAAAAAGGGTTTCGTAAGGTGGGGTGTTGTTCAGAGGAGGGGTTAGAGAATGAGATCTTGGGACAAGAAGCAGGCAGAGCAAGGGGGCGGGAGGTTTTCCGAGTATGGTGGAGGCAGATGTAGTGAATGCGGGCCACTGCACTCTGGCAAGAAGCCAAGCTGCTAAGCCCTGGCAGCTCGTTAGCTTCGATGTTACTGACCTGATAGACCACAAGCTCTACCCCGCGCCTGCCCCCCTTCTTCACTCAAACCACCAACCAACTCCAGTGCTTCTTCCCAGCCACTAGAGACTACATACTAGATAATAGCAACCACATTGAGTGGTGGAACCTTTGGGTCTTGAAACCATCATACTTATTAGGGCCCGACCAATTTAACAGACCGATACACATTACGTACATTACAACAAAAGACAAAGATAAACATTGAAACGTTCTTTGAAAAAAAAAAAGGGGTGGGGAGAATAGTTTTCTCTCTGTTGTATAGTGACTCAAA
Organism: Hippocampus zosterae; assembly: GCF_025434085.1. Taxonomy (NCBI): domain Eukaryota; kingdom Metazoa; phylum Chordata; class Actinopteri; order Syngnathiformes; family Syngnathidae; genus Hippocampus; species Hippocampus zosterae. The sequence goes on from NC_067462.1 coordinate 19,038,105, forward strand.
TGATATGCTGTTGATTTATGGTTGATTAATCACATATCGGACAATGGATTTTATTGGTGTTATATTTAAAGACCAATATTCTGTTTAGCAATCCAGGCTACCAAGAAAACATTGATCATTCTAACCTTTTTTTTTAATCTCTCTTTGTCCTGTAGCTACTTCAAATGGCACGATGGAGGGAATCGACAACCAGGACGGGGGAGTATGTAAGACCATGTCCATGAAGATGGTCATGAAAGTGGGTCAAAGTGAGTATTAGTAAATTATAGTAAGAGGAAGCAATGAGCAGCCACCACAGCAGTGTTCGTTCAGTGTAAAAAAAAAAAAAAAACTAGTAACATTCGACAAATGTAATGTTTAGTTTGCTAAGACCACAAGAGACTTGAATGAGTTTGGAATGAAGAGAAAGACGCATTCAAACAATTGTGCAAGCTTGCAAGCGTGAAAACATCTGCAGTTTTGAACCCATACAATTGTCATCTTTTTATAGATGCACACAAACTGTTGTCACAAGCACCACCCATGCAATAGCACAGTTGTAAAACCAGATCCTATTAATTAATCTAAGAATTTTTCCTGAATCAGGTGCTTTTTTTTCAACTCCCCGAGGCTGGCACATTTTCTTGAGGTACCGTGTTGAAAATAGTGCAACGTTTATGCTTTGAAATAACGTACAAGCAGTTCTCGACTTATATATTTCCATTCCCCCAAAAAATGTGTAACCCGATGTTTTACATAAGTCGGAAAACGCGCCCTCGCCTCTTTCAATATCCATGAAATGATATTAAACTCTTTTGGGATTATAGTTTATAATCCATTTAAAGTTTAAACTACCTCATACAATAGATACAATTTCAAACTTTTGGTTTATCATGAGTTTGGGTTACTTTTTTTTTTTTGCTATCCGTGGCTTTTTCCCGATCCCACGCGAATAGCCGTTTACTTTCTTTATGACACAAATGTCACAGGTCGAAACAAGTGACCGTCTACGACTAGTGTGAAGAACACACACAGTTAGAGTTCATGTGGATTGAATCAGGCAAGCCAAGGTAGGGATGCATGGTAGTCTAAAATAATTATAATAAATAATGTTTTTTTTTCAAAGTTATTCATTAACAAACAAGGCAAATCAAAGCAAGATAAAAATGAGAAATAATAAGTCTAAAAAAATAAAATATGCTCTGTGACACAGAGGATCGACCCAGCAAAGATGACAACAGGCCACGCTAGAATGATCAGAGACTTACTGAAGGAAAACGGAACAAAGTACAAACATCCTGACAAGACAACAATGCACACCAGGACAAGTCACGCTTTGCTGGAGAGGGCTGATTGGCAATCACAAGGATCATGTGGAGACAATGACATGATGGGTGGTAGAAAATGAGGGCATAAACTGGGCAAAAGACAACAATGTGGAACCAAAAAAGAATCATAATGCCATACCTAGCATACATCATACTGCCGTGCTACGCAAATCCTAAAAACCACAGTGGTGGTTTTTAACTCTCATTATCATGATATACTATTCATAATTTTGTCGTTGTGTTGTTGTTGTCATTTTGGCCTAGTTGGAAATGTGAGTACCGTATTTTCTGCACTATGAGGCACTTCGGAGTATAAGGCACACCTTCAATTAATTGCCCATTTTAAAATAGTTTTCATATATAGGGTGCACCGCATTACAAGGTGCAGAAAATACAAGTTACAATAGTGGCTGAGGTTGCAGTATGCATCCACTAGATTGAGCTACGCTAAAGGAATACAATTCAATACATTACAATACAATACAACACAATACAGCTTTAGTTATATAGCGCTCTCACAACCGCTGCAAGTGTAAAACAGCGCTTTACAGATCATTGAAAATACTATGTCCAAGAAATCAGAATATTGATCCATATTATAAGGTGCACTGTTGGCTTTTGAGAAAATTGAATGCTTTTCTGTACTTGAAAACTCAAAACTGTATCTTGATTGTGTTTTCTCAGATCCCGCTGACCCGATTTCACCCAAAGACAAACCCACCAGGGTTCCCTACTCTCCGAAACACCCAGACAGCAAGGACACCCACAAAAATAATGAAGTGTTGGAGAAGCCAGGTGAGTTCATCTTCTGCCATTTTAAAATCAGCACAAGTGGTCACCGAGTGGAGAATTTATTGAAACAATCGGGGATCACAAAGGAAGTGTCGAAAAGAATGGACCCCAATTAATCCGTCTGTAATTGAATGTCAGCCATTAACGTGATAGGCATATGTGGCCTCTTCACTCTCAAGGACTTTAAAGTCATCATTATGCTGGTCCACTCCCATGTACTGCAATCCATCATTGAAGTGACATTTTCAGCAAAATGAACTGATGGTGTGCCGTCTTTTGAACCCTGCTCCATTCTTGTCCCACCAAAATTTGTACAAAAGCAAAATGAAAATATCCATATGCACGCATCAGACATTTCTTTAGAATTTCATTCAAAACTCTAAAAACAATGCTTTGCTCCGACTATATTTTCCCCTGTATTAATATCCTGTGCTACCATAAAAAAAAGTCCCCCTTCATGTCAGCTGCTACCAGGAGCATATGGGCATTAGAGGAGAGTGTACGAGGCAGGATAATCTCCTTGTACGACAGCAGAAGGGTTCTCGCTTTGGGCTGCCTGCCAACTTGTATCAGCTCTTACCTCAATACTACTGCAGATAGATCACTTTTAGGCCTCGGGGGATCAGCAGAAATCATGGACACCAGGCAACACCTGAGTACACCAACCCTTTAGTCCTGGACGCAAACAATTTCCATCATTTAGAGCAGTTACATTTTCCCTCGTAGGGCCGTAATGACAGTGAAACCACAAAATTACTACTTGTACACAACAAAATAATAGATATCTAGTTTTGAAATCAGTCAATTATAATCGTTTGTTCAATTATTGTTCAAGTGAGTGTACACTGGGTAACAAAATTATTGCAAAATCTCAATGTTATTTATTATACATGACAATTTGAAATTTCGGTACAGATTTTAGCAAGTTGACACACATGATTTGCTTTAGCGGTCCACATAAAATGACCCGGTGGGCCGGATCTGGCCCCCGGGCCTCGAGTTTGACACATGATTTAGAGGTTCGGTAAGACAGGAAATGTACCGGTATTTATTTATTTTAATAAAAAAAACACCCTCTGGGTTGGTAGTTTCAAATTATACGAGCATTAAAGTGCCTTTTTTTGTCCGTTTGTCATCGTTTTAAGGCAGCACTCTTCGTAGGCTGGATGCGAATGGCAACCAATTTAATTTGACCTTCGTAGAAAAGCCTTCAACATAAGTATCCCTACTCTCGCTCTCTCTCTCTCGAACCCTCGTCATCGTGCTGTCATGTCACCCAGTGTACATTATGAAAAGAATGTTAAAAAAAGAAAAGAAAGATAAGAGGTCTCCTGTCCCTGTTTCTTTTCGTGAAAGCATTAACCACATCTGAAGTGCTCTTGGGAATTTCAAACACGCCTTAGACACGACCGAGCAACACTATTCACAATTCTGTTAATTTTGTTGCACAAAACCAATGCAATGTCTTGAATGTTTTGAAACGTCATCTCAGTTTGAACAGTTTTCGTCTTTACGCTTTTCCATGGCACATTTGCCTCCCATGACATGAAAGGGGAAGTCAACCCCAAAATGTTCTTTACGGTAATACTATATGTTCTATGCGCCTCAATTTGTCTGAGCACGGCATTCTGATTCATGATGCATTTGTGGAATATGAGTTCAGCAGCAACATTTTGAACCATCTCAGGCGGCGGCCATTTTGCCACTTTCTCTCAACTCAAATGATCTCACAGATACTGAGGGCTCATCTGTTTTCTGAAGCAGACCCATGAATTTTTGCAGATGAAATGTGGGGGTTGACTTCCCCTTTAAAAAAAATTACGCTTTCAAAATAGCCCAATAAGAGCTAACATATATTATGGGCTCAACTTATTTGTCATGAAAAACAAGCTTTTTCTGTCATTTCCACTCTCACGCCTATCTTTTTCTGTCCGTCAGGCGCAGCATCCAGAGAAAGTGATGCAAACAACACAGGCGGAAAGTCGTCCAATATCATCGGTTCTGGGGTGGCCATCTTTGTCAGCATCGCCTCAGGCAGCGTCATCTTTATCATCATCATAATCATGCTGGTGCTGCTGCTGCTCAAGTACCGGCGGCGTCACCGCAAGCACTCGCCGCAGCATGCGGCCACGTTGTCTCTGAGCACTCTGGCCACGCCGAAGCGAAGCGGCAGTGGCGGAAACAATAATGGCTCAGAGCCCAGCGACATCATCATCCCGCTCAGGACTGCTGACAGCGTCTTTTGCCCCCACTACGAAAAAGTCAGTGGTGATTACGGCCACCCGGTCTACATCGTCCAAGAGATGCCACCGCAGAGCCCTGCCAACATCTATTACAAAGTCTGAAGGGGAACGTTTCAAAACATGAGACATACTGGATCGCTCCCAGGGTAGAGAGTGGCAGGTTCATGGTTTCAGCGAGCACAGCCTCCATGCCTGCAAACAAACTCCCTGACCCTTTTTCTCTCATTCTGCCAGGTCCTCTCCTCTGATAGTATTTTTGTTGTCGACATTAGATTATACCTACTTCCTCTGGTATGTTCACAGCGAGTTTGACTGCGATTGGCAGAGGCTTGAGAAATTGCTGCTGCTGCTGCTACTCTGTTTGGCTTTGGGGAAGAGGAGGAAGAACTTAGAATATCTTTGCCCACTCTTTTTTTTTTCCACTTTTCTGGTTTCTGCAAGAGTGGCTCGCACGTTTGGGAGCTGGATATGTGAGGTCGGAAAGGTTCGAGAGACTGCAAGTGTTATTTTTCTTTTGCTGTGATGGTAAGGGCCAACAGCTATATGGAAGTGAAAAATTCCAGATTCCTTGACCTCATCATAGTGATATTGCCGTTTGGAAAAATATGAAATGAGCTGGGAATCGACAAAGATTTGAGGCCGGAGGAAAGGTAATGGAGGGGATGTAGGCTGACCATGAACTGACAAAGTGACTGCCCTCTCTTGATGTTCACTGTTTTGAATGATTGTTTGGATTCCCCAGGCGAACAAGAAAAAGGGGGATAGATTTTTGCACCCATGCCCTCTGGGACTTTCTTGACTGACTCGCAGTTATCGTCCAAGCACTCTGCCAGCCACACATACAACCCACCCACCCACCCACCCACTACGACGCGCATGCGTCAATACCAACAGTTTTGTTGTTGTTGTTCTTCTTCTTTTTTTAATCCTCATTCCATCTGTCATCCTCCTTTCTTGTTACTTGAAGGTTGTATCCAGTATGTATCCTGTGTCAAAATACGTTGGAATTGATCACGTGTGGCTTTCAGATCCTTGTGTAGCTGCGTGAACATCGGGGTTTAATTCATCATCCATACATACGTCATTTTGTATGTAACATTCAAACACAAGTAAAGTAGCAAGTGTGTTCAAGATGGATGGGAATGAGGACAGTCGTGTGACAGGTCAGTTCAAAAGACATGCCCGAAGCGTGGAGGGCATTCAAAATAAAGAGCAGCACTTTTAACCCTGTTTTGGAACCTGCACTCTTCATAGCAGTGCAGAGATAGACCGTGACAAGAGGAGATTGGAGAGAAGCTGTATCCTGGCATTTGTGATTAGTAACGACTTCACCTCAGCTCCCCGCAACCTGAGCTTTAAACGGGAAATTGTTTAGGGCAATAAGAAATCCAATTTGCCTTAGTGTCGCATTTCTTTTTTTACATCGGTGAAGAGTAGTCAAGATACAACAGAGGTTAGCATAGCTGCGTGGAACAGCCCTCGGTACTGTAACGTTTATCCTAAACATCTGAGGATAAGGGCATCTTGAGCCCAATGAAGTATGGCCAGTGCTCACATTTTTTTAAAGCAGGGACACACTCATCCATTGCCGCTCATTTTTTCCACCCCATCATGGTTTCTGTCTTGCCGCTTTAAAACAATGTTTTACGAAGTATACCTTATAAAAACGCAAATAAAAAAAATATTAAGATTTTATGAGATTTTATTTATGATAGGCAGAGCACAGGCAGGTGTTGGCATGGCAAGAGGTGATAATATATTGTGGTATACGTGCACATTATGCAACCTAGATATTTTATTAATTGATATGCTTCAAGTCCTGCAATTTCATGAGATCTCCAGGCGAAGCAGGGCCAGGTGAGGGAATTCGGACCCTTGGCTCTCATAGAGCAGAGTAGCTGTGTTTCCCGTCACTCGCTCAGTGTAGCATATACTGTATGTCAAGAACACCCAGTGCCCCTTCACACACATCCTACATGTTGTCTTTACATGTGTGTGCGTGTGTTTTGATTTTCACCGATTTCACAAATCTTCAGCTGACGATGAGATCCATTTTCTGAGTGTACAGCGCCCCTGCCATCTTCCTCATAAATCGCATCAAAATTTCACCGAAAAGCCAAGCCTACTATGAGGTTTGTGCCTCAAAGAGGCTACAGAATCAGCAAATATGCAATTATTTATTTTTTTAATCGATTCTGATATATACGTTAAAAAAAACACCTATGGGAAGTGTTCTTAACCACTGATAAGATGTTCCAAAAGACATCACTGTACAACAACAAAGTGTCAAACAAACCTGCTGTTAGTTTCATTCCTTGCATATTATTTCCAAATATTTTGTTTTACCGCTGTGCAAAAGTTTTCACCGTGTAAAAATGAACAATTAAAAGCGTATGACATCCGAACAAGTATTTAGGTGAGATGCAAAAAAAAAAGACACATATAACATACAAGCTGTTTTAGTTACTGTTGAAGTGCAGCAGAATATGACAATCTTATTTAGTTTCTTTGAATCTGGCGTCCTTTTCTTAGCTGTCACTTGAATAAAACTCTCCTTACATTGAGCGGATTTGGTATGAATGTGATTGAATGACTGTGAGAGGCCATGGGAGTCTTTGAAAGTCGGAGAGGAAAAGCACGTCACATTCTTGTAAAATGCCTTGCTCGTATTCTCAGCCCCCCTCGGTCACTTGACTCAGAAATTTTGCACCACTCTTCTGTAGGTAACAAACTGTAAATACATTCATGTTTGTACTGTATATGGATCCTGGGTTGTTACAATAGCCTTATTCACCTTTTTAGGAAATTTGAAAAAAGTTCAGAAAAAAAAGAATTACACTTCGGTAAAACAGAGCATACTACTTTTTGGTAAATAGCTTATGTAAATATTGATGAGAACACAAGAAAACATTTTTATAAACTCTTAAAGTAAAAGGTTTTGTATAAAATTTGAATTTTTTGCTATGTATTTTAGCTAGCGCTCAATGGAAAGTGTCCTCCCCACTCCCTTCCCTTTTGCACTGTTTCCATAGTAATTTGGTTTGGGAAAAAAAAAAAGAATTGCCAAACTGACTGCTGCATATTTGTGCCATGAGTGTGTACCATAAATATTTATTGAATTAGGGTTTTTTTTTCCTTTTTTTTTCTTCAGTCCAGTTTGTCAGTAACACAGTATTATATTTGAATTGCTTTCAGCCTTTTTCTGTTGTCCTGTCATGGTTACTGAGTGGCTGTACTCCTTTTCTGCTTTCTTGTCAAGAATGAGTTGAGCAAGTTGTGAAAAATGGTTTTCATGTTTAAAATCTGAAAAAAAATCAAAGTGAGGATATATGACACATTCCACCAGTCTGTTACACAATGCAAACTTTTTCAATAAAAAAAAAACATTTTTTTCCTATGGACAAGCTCTCTGGTTGTGATGTTATGGACCGAAAAATCTTGTAATTCGATTCATTTTCATGAATGAATTACATGCTACGTGGTATCGAATAGTTAGCACATCCGCCTCACAGTGTAGAGGGTTAGGGTTTGATTCCAGGCTCCGGACTTCCTGTGTTGGGTTTGCATGAGCTCCCCTGCAATTGGCTGGTAATCGGATCAGGGTGTATATTGCCCATAGACGGCTGGTTTGGGCTTCAAGTTATCAAATATCAAAATAATTGTTTATATAGGTGCGGCCTATATAAACAATTATTTTGATATTATTACTATTTGGTTTTGTCAAGAGAATAACCTGCACAAATAATATTTTGGTGTAACGTAATCCAGTTATATGCTTCATTTTAATCTGCCCCCTCATTTTTCCTACCTCTTGTCAAAATCCCTTCACACGCAGTCTCTCTTACTCACCCACACACACACAATTTTATTCTATAGCTGGCAACAACTTAGTGCTATGTTGTTAGCTTTTTATGTTTGCTGACTGAATTGTGATAACAAGTTTCGATGCTGATTGTTTACTTCGGGCTATACCGTAGTGCCTGTCCTTAAATATGTCCACGGTGTCTTTGATGATGACAGGAACTACATTATGGAATTGTGCAGTAAACACCAACATGTATAATTTTTTTGAGGCTGTAAGGACTCCTCAAATAGCATGAATTTCTTGAGGTATGTGTTGTGGATGGACGGCCCAGTAGCCCAGTGGTTAACATGTCGGCTTCACAGTGCAGAGGTACCGGGTTCGATTCCAGCTCCGGCCTCCCTGTTTGGAGTTTGCATTTTCTCCCCGTGTCTGCGTGGGATTTCTCCGGGTACTCCGGTTTCCTCCCACATTTGAAAAACATGCGTGGCAGGCTGATTGAACTCTCTAAAATTGTCCCGAGGTGTGAATGTGAGCGTGGATGGTTGTTTGTCTCTGTGTGCCCTGCGATTGGCTGGCAACCGATTCAGGGTGTCCCCCGCCTACTGCCCGAAGACAGCTGGGATAGGCTCCAGCACGCCCCGCGACCCTAGTGAGGATCAAGCGGCTCGGAAGATGAATGAATGAATGAATGAATGAATGGAATGGAGTGGATAACAAAAGTTAAAGGCAGCAGTTGATCCAAAAGCGAATGGGAGACAGTTGGCAGAGGTTAAAGAGAGAGTCTGATAATCCACCTCAGAACACTATGGTGGCTCGCAAACAAAAAGGTGAAACTCTGGCTTAGTGTTGGAGAACTGACGACGAGAAGATGGACTGCCATGAAGGAAAAATGTAGCATCAAGTAGTCCGTGTAGGAAAACATGGAGTTAGGCTGGGCAGGGAGTCCAAAAAGACAACAAAACTCAAATGGTTATGCACCCAACTTTCGTAATTCACCCGGCCCAACCTAATAATTCAAGGAAAAAGACAAATGGAAGGTCCCCGGAAGTGGACTCCCCAAAATAAATGAGCAAGTGAAAATAAATACACAGAAGGAAGAGGGGCTGTGACTAAACATCACAGTATGGCCACGGGGAGTAATACACAATGGTATAATTCACCCCATAATGCCCTCCTATGGCATTTTATCTAGTTGCACACCTTTTATAATCCACTCCCGCTCCACACAATTAGTCAGTACCATCGTGAGAGGACATTAGCAAGGAGCATACGTAATGTCACATCAAATGGAAGACATGCATGTAAGGGCTGGGGATATGTAGCCTCTGTAAGATGCTTGCGTGATGTGATCAATAAAGTGAATGAACAACTGAAAAGCAGCATGCAACCCAGGGGTGGTCCGTGAAGATTTTTTGTTTTGTTTTGTTTTTCATCAACACCAAATTATTTGGAGAGGCGTAAGGCATAGTGCCACTGAAAAGGCATTTTTGCACATTTTAATCTATAAAAAAAAATGCAAAATCAGTTTGAAAATCCCCAAATTTGCAGTACCAGTCAAGGTTGGAAACGTCTAATTCAGTGCTTAGCATGTTCGCCTCACAATACAGAGGTCCAGGGTTCAAATCCGGTCTCTGGCCCTCCTGTGTGGAGTTTGCATGTTCTCTCCGTGTTTGTGTGGGTTTTCTGCGGGTACTCCGGTTTCCTCCCACATTCCCAACACATGCATGGCAGGTGAATGGAACACTCTAAATTATTTCTAGGTGTGTGAGCGCGAATGGTTGTCTGTCTCTGTGTGCCCTGTGATTGGCTGGAAACCAGTTCAGGGTGTCACCCCGCCGATTGCCCAAAGACAGCTGGGATAGGCCGCGAACCTCTTGAGGATTTATGGTTCGGATAAAAAAGTCCTGAATTGTAGATTAATACTCACGTCATTGCCATTATGAAGTGATATTGATGGACTACTTTGGTCATCAAAACAATATCCATCCAAATGGAAAACAACATGTTTTCCAATTTTGATTTGTCAACAGCTTTGCACATCTTGGTATTTTCTCCGTCAGCTTTGTGATGGGGATGATGCTTTATGACCTTGTATTAAGTTTCAATTCACAGTTATGAATTATCAAGAGTTAATAGCTTCAATGTCTTGACCTCTTAATGTGTTTGAGACCGTTTGATATTGAAGGTGTTGAACTTTTGACTGGTACTGTCCAGTATATAACCCATCTGAATGTCGCCCAGTTGTATGTGCTTATTTTAAGCAAGGGCATCAAATGTTTGATTTTACAATCCAATCTAGAACTATCTTAGGAGGACATCACAAGTAATTAGCACATTTGCATCAACAGCGACTTGTTGACAGCCCAATGACCTACTTCCTCGCTGAAACCGTTTGGGATTGCACTAAATATGGCAACAGCAATAAACTGCAAATGAATATTGAGTGGATATCCGGATGATTAGAAAAGTGCTCATTGCGTCATCTTGGGTCAGCATATGACAGATGTTCCTTCTAAGAGTTATGATTTGAAATCAATTTAAAAAGTCTTAAAATGTATGGAGAAAAAAAAGTGTGAACATCCCGCTGGCATTTATACAAAAAAAAATAAAACTCAAAGCCGACACGATGAGTCTCAAACACAGAGTAATATAAATGGGACTGCTCAGTGCAATTTCAGCCTCTTTGCTGATCTACTGTCATAGGGAGAAAGTAATTAGGAGGTTTGCTTCTTGTAAGCGATATGAGGACTGTGTAACAAAATAAACCAAACTTGTGACTCACTTTAGTTTTCTTGGCCAATGTATCTAACCGTCCGTCCTGCCCAGAAAGAAATGGAGAAACCTGGAGAAATATTGCATCGTGGAAATACAACCCGAACAAGCTAGGCATCTGTTTGCACTTCGGCACCCGTTGTACTGTTACCAATGCCTGTTCACACCGCTAATTCATGAGCCGCTGCCACGTTCTCTCCAGCCAGAGTCTACAAATCACTACATCAAGCAACAAATGAGATTATAACTGGGACACCCAACCATTCAGCTCATCTGTGTCCATCTGACATTGGTTTTTGGCTTCTGCAGTCAGTAATTGAAATTTTTTGTTTACTCGAGATCAGAATCGAACAAGAATGAAGGCCTGGGCCAAGTTTTAACAGTGGAGTTTGGGATGTGTACAGTAAATGGTAAAACCTCACATTTGAGACATTAGTTACAGCCATCATTTCTAGGCATTTTGCCTAAAAACTCCTTTTGTTTATGAGTCCGAAGCTGAGAATGAAAAGATCACCACAATTGTACACAACAGGTCTTAGCTGTTTAGGGAAAAAAGAATTTAAAAAGCCAGACAAGCCAAGATGAAAAACGAGAACATAAATTGTGGCTTTCTCACAGCAGTGCATCATCTCCCGACGTCTTACTCACACACTTTGATGGAGGAAGAGGAGCTGTAGGCAAAGACAACTTTATGATGTTTTTTTTCCCATTTGACGTTTCTGTTTTATCTTGTCTGCTTTCATGCCTTGTGTGGTGGAATGGTGGTTGGAGGCAACAAGGCGTCACTGGCTTTTTAATTGGTGTTTCATTTTGAGAAGGCTGGCAAGTTTACCACTGGGTCATTGTTGTAACATTTTTTTTCTGACCCTCTATCCTCAGCACACATTGGTTATCGGGTCTTCTCCGCCTGAGCTTCCTGAGCTTTCTTTGTCAAACTCAAATGACCTACTGTTTTGTAGTTGACCAAAATTCATACTATTGTCTTACTATTGTCTCTGCTACTTACAGTATATGAGTGTGATGATTGAAACTGAGGCGGCCCAGTGGTCCAGTGGTTAGCGTGTCGTCGTGGGTTCGATCTCGGCTCCGTCCTCCCTTTGTGGAGTTTGCATTTTCTCCCCGGGCCTCCGGGTACTCCGGTTTCCTCCCAAAACATTCCAAAAACATGCATAGCAGGGTGATTGAACACTCCAAATTGTTTATAGGTATGAGTGTGAGCGCAGATGGTTGTTTGTCTCTGGCTGGCAACTGGTTCAGGGTGTCCCCAGCACTCCCCTCGACCCTTGTGAGGATAAAGCAGACCGGAAAATGGATGGGTTGAAACTGATACTGAGAATCCACGAAACTCACCACAAAACAAAAAAAAAAGTTTCACTCCCTTTTTGATCACTGAAGAACACGTTACCTTTAGAAGAAGGTTGTTGGGTTGTGCCATGATAGTTTTCCAATACTATGTCGAATGGAGCTCCTGTCAAGCTAAAAATTCCGAGTTTTATCTCCTGTTGCAATTACCACTTAAGTGGTGTAGAGCACATTGCAATTTTCTTCCAACTCATCTGGTCATCTGACAGGATTCTAATCATCATGACTTGTAAACCAAGATCGTACCATCCATCCTACTACATCAGGCTTGCCCAAAGTCCGGCCCGCGGGCCAAATCCGGCCCGCGGTCGAATTTCATCCGGCCCTCGGCCCCTGTCATAAAATCAGTGCCGTCTGGCCCGCAGGTTGGGCGCAATGGAACACGTGTTGCATTGACTGAGGTCTCGTAGACTGGTGAGTGATGTTTCATAGAGTACTGCTTCCCTCTAGTGGCTAAATGAGTAATAGCATTCACTAAATGAGTAATAGCATTTAGAGACTAGAGGGCATCACTCACGAGTTAACAAGACATCACTCCGTGTTTATATTGACTGATATGTCATATTTCAAATGATCCTTGCAGTTGTGGATATGTGTATTGCTTGTTCATTTCCCTGTTGTTCGAGTCAAAGGTTTTGTGACTATTGAAAAGTCATGGTGATACATTTTATGTTTCAAATCAATCAATTTGCACTCAGGAGACTTCTGTTTAAGAAAAAGTCAAGTGAATAAGCAGTTGCATGTGATATACCCGTTTCAAATGAACCAAAAGAAATTCTTAAGATTGTTGAAATTAAAATAAAAATGGAAATGTGAAACAGACTGGCTTACTAAAATTTGTTGAACAATATTGTTGTTCAATGTAAAGAATGTCAGCCAAGGTCGGCCCCCCGACATTTTACCACATAAAATCTGGCCCCCTTGGCAAAAAGTTTGGACACCCCTGTACTACATAGGTCGCCTATCAACGAAGCCACAATTTGAATAGACGTGTAGTCTGATCCTCAGCTCAAGACGCTGCGTATAGTTTGGAAACAAAACCCACGGACTGTAAAGATTCTCTGCGTTGATTTTTTTTTTTTTTTACTGTATCTAAGCTAGGTGTACAGTATGGCAAGGAACGTGCTGTTTTGCTGGAGCATGACTCTGGCACAAAGGTTTAGATACACCATTAAAATGTGCGTATAGACAAAAGAGACAAATTATTCATGCAGCCTGGTTTCATTGTCACTATTGTAACAGCAGACAGGAAAGGATTTTGCATACATACATATAAATGGTCAAATTAACTGCTCTGGCTCCAGCTGTGAAGCTTCACGTCAGGTTTAGTGCACTGTGGTGGGCACAGGGGACGGACGGAAGAATCAAGCCAAAAACAATAGCTTCCCTTTCTTAGCTCACACTTTACCTTATCATCTGCACTGATCCGTGTGATTGGCTGGAGATGAGCTTCCTTTAATGCAAACACACGCACGCACACACACGCGCCCGCACACACACACACGCACGCACACACGCACACACGCGCACGCGCGCACACACACACACACACACACACACACACACACTCACTGAATGGGAATGCAGCGAGTATAAAGTTGAGCAGATGTTCTAATGGGGCTACATAACCAAAAATTACCAAGAAATTTGCCCTGAAAAAAATGCTGTGTTGAATTTACTTAATTTTAATCATCAAGTGATTGCACACAAAAAATCATCTGGATCCAGTTTCTAAGGAGCCATAAAGTCTATTTAAAAGTAGCTATATATTCTATAGGCGGGCCGGTGGGCCAGTGGTTAGCACGCCGACCTCACAGTGCAGAGATCGTGGGTTCGATCCCGGCTCTGGCCTTCCTGCGTGTAGTTTGCATGTTCTCCCCGGGCCTGTGTGGGTTTTCTCCGGGTAGTCCGGTTTCCTCTCACATTCCAAAAACATGCACGGAAGGCTGATTGAACCCCCCAAATTGTGAGCACGGATGGTTGTTTGTCTCTATTTGCCCTGCGATTGGCTGGCAACCAGTTCAGGGTGTCCCCCGCCTACTGCCCGAAGACAGCTGGGATATGCTCCTGCGACCCTTGTGAGGATAAAACCGATTGATGGATATAATCTACCGGTACTTAAAAATGCATCTGGATCGAGATGATTTTATTTTCATTCATTCGTTCATCTTCCGTACCGCTTGATCCTCACTAGGGTCGCGGGGGGTGCTGTAGCCCATCCCAGCCGTCTCCGGGCAGTAGGCGGGGGAAACCCTGAATCGGTTGCCAGCCAATCGCAGGGCACACATAGACGAACAACCATTCACAACTTATTTTTATTGATCAAAACTTTGTGTTCGGAAGGTTTGTTACAGTGCCGTGGAAAAATATTTGCCATCCATCCATTTCCAACACCGCTTTTCGTGAACAGGGTCACGGAGAGTTGGTGGAGCCTATCCCAGCTGACTTTGGGCGGAGGGTAGACTATATCCTGAATTGGATGCCAGTCAATCGCAGGGTACATACAGAGACAAACAACCATTAGCACCCACACTGACACCGTCACTGAGTGGGAACTTATCCCACGCTGCCTACACACAAGTTCGGCATGTGTACCACAACACCATCAGCGGCTTGCTTCATAATGTACAGTATGTGTGTGTGTGTGTGTGTATCAGAGGTGATTGCCCTAAGACTGCAAGGGAAGCTCGGCTTCCCCTACAATATCAAAAGATAAAAGTGATCAAATATATGTGTGCACATACAATTGTGTGCACAAGTCATTGACTAAATGACGTTGGCCGTAGAGAGAGTTTAGGGTAGGTTGTCCCAATGCATTGAAACGAGACAAGTCATTGGATCAATGCTGGTTTTTTCCCGCCCATCGTCTCTGGGAGTCTATGGACAGTGGGCGTTTATGGGCTGGCCCGGACGCTGAGCTTTTCTGCACAATGATTGGATGATCGGTCTGAGGCGTAATCTCTTTTTGATTGACAGCAAAATGAGCCAATCACCGATCTTTTGGTGGAGGCGTCCGTGGGAACATTTTTCAATTCTCATTCTGTTCTGAGTTGAAATGGAGACTTCTAATAATCGTAGCAACATTCTCTATGTTGAAACCGACGATCAACAGATTAATATTTTATTTCTGGTGTGTTTTATTGTAGTTGCTTGTGTTCGCAGACTGACTTATATCACCACAGTTAAAACCCTGGAAAATATGCCTTGTTCATATGACAGGATCACAGATCATTTTCTTGAAAAGGAACGGAGAGTAGAATTCACGTATTAAAAAACTGACACATTTTACGACGTATGGAATATATATATATTATATGGAAAATTGTAAAATTGAGAATCCAGTCTTCTCTGGCTAATTATTTTTATGATGACACCTCATGAAATGGTGCCGTCCAAGAGTTTTTTTCAGCGCCTTCCAATATGATACCATAATGCCTTTGTCATCTTTTAATTACCATCTTTATCGGCGATGAAGACACTGATCAATATCTGTCTATAGGAAATGCTTGGAGTATATTTTATTACAACGATCATGTACCCGTTTAGCATTTACAATGTTTTTGCACCAATTTTCTTTCCACTCTCGTCTCTTATACTTTGAGCATGTGTGTTAGCGCTCTAATTTCTTCAGCAAATAAATTGGTCCAGTGTCATGGCAGTTATGAAATGTAGGGAGATTTTACTGTGGTTTATGGAGCTGACATTTGCAATAAATACTAGCTCCTTATCAATATTCATGACTAGAAACTTTTTTCCTCTGACCTTCGTGAACAGTTGATGAAAATTACGCTCTTTCTGTGTGTATATGGTGAGTAATGAATGCCAAATTTAAATTAATGCAATCTTGCCCTGCCATTTTTGACAAACCTAAGAGTCAACATGTTGTCAAGCTGTAGGCCCTAATTTAAACACCCGTTTGCACTGTGCCGAAAAACAAAAAAATCTGATCCAAACTGCGGTAAGTGGCATTCCTGTTTCTTGGTAGATTGCGTCATCTCCGTTTCAACCAAATTACATTTGAGTAGCATTGACAACAATCCAACATGGTAACATGCTTACTCAACATGCTGTCAAGGCGAAGCGCTTGTTCATGTGAAGAAAATAAAGCCGGCAGCGATACCTTCTTGCAGACTTCAACCTGGTCTCTGTCTTTTGGCTCTCTTTAGAAGCTCAGCCACCGTTTGAAAGCCAGAATGAGTAACAGACGGAGAAAAAAGACAGACAGCAACATGCAAAGACGCAAAAGCATCGAGGTATGTATTCTGCACAGTGTCACAGGAAGATAATATGAAAACTTCAAACGTCGTCAAGCATCACTGAGACTAAAATAGAGCCACGCCCATGAGCAGACTGCCTGTTACACCATTGTTCAATGGTGTACTGTAGTTCCTAACCCTGCAAAATCCAAAACTATGACGTACAACTTGCTGAAACTACAGAACATTTACAATATTACATCCAAGGAATAAGAATATTGATCCATATATAAGGTGCATTGGATTATAAAGTCCACTGTTGACTTTTGAGAAAATTGAATGCTTTGAGCTGCGCCTTATGGTGCAGAAAATACGGGACTTAAAAATGTATTCTGGAGATAGTACATAACTGTGGTTATATGTTAAAAAAATGTGTTAGTAATGTTCGTTACCATATTTAAACTAATGTGACTTGTACACTTTTACTTTTTTACTTTTAAATCTAACCCTCAAATAACTATATGATATATATTTTTACATATTTGTCTGGTGTAGTCTGTATTATGAATGGTAAATACGCATGGTTTTGGAATGTGTGTATTGAGAGTGAACAGAAAGCGCGTGTGTGTGTGTGTGTGTGTGTGTGTGTGTGTGTGTGTGTCTGTGTGTGTCTGTGTGTGTCTGTGTGTGTCTGTGTGTGTGAGAGAGAGAGAGAGAGAGAGAGAGAGAGAGGAGGAGGAGACCTAACATCCCCGCACATTACACGGGGTCGGATAAATAACTAATTCTGTGAGAAATTTGATAGATTCCCACAAGGACAATGGTAGTTCGTGCAAAATAAGAGAGGAGCAAACATAGATTAGGGGTGCCCATTAGGTAGATCCTGATCTACCGGTAGATCTAAGACAGGTCCCAAGTAGATCCGAGGAGTGTCGAGAAGAAAAAAAACAAACAACCATTTGTGTGTCTTTGTACATGTTAGTAATATATTTTTTGTGTTAATATATACTGCACACTAATCAGTCTCATTTTCACACAAAAAAATATTTAAAAAATAAAATAAAGCAGGTAGATATTAAATTTGTGTGTGTGTGCGTGCGTGTGCCGGTAAGGGTAGATCCCGTGAGGTTAGTTGATCAAAAAGTAGATCTTTGATCCAAAAAGTTTGGGCACCCCTGATATAGAAGCTTGCACAACAGCCCTCTACCTAAATCTTTCCACATTGTGTTCTGTGTATACTACAATCTGCATGCTCTCTCACTTGAAAATGTCCTCTGGGAAAAAAAAAATATTGTCCATGAGGTTTTGGAACAGCTCTTTTCCAAAGAAAGTGATATATAGGAGACAGAGGATTGTGTTGAGGAGGACCTCAATTTTGAGGCATTCTCATCGGACGCATGAGAGTTTTGACCCTCCAGTTGTTTCTCAACCACCAGCAGACACGATCCCTTCCAAAAATGGAGAAATACTGTGATATGATAACAATGCAGGCCCCCATGAGACTGGCAATGAATGTTTGGTTGCATCTCGTGGACCCTGTCCATTTCGATAGTCGATGCCAAGCAAACCTGCCAATATGGCAGGAAGACTGGTGAAACCTGAGATTGAGAGAAGACGGCGCCTTACAAGAGTATTAACAGCTGCTGCAGGAATTGTGAGGTACATACAGACAGAGACAAACATCCGAACTCCTCCATTGTGCAATAAATATTTTCTGAGGATGTTAATGTTTTCCTGACGTGTTAAGTGAGATAGCTATTCTGGTGTGTAAGTGTGTGTAGATATCTACACACACACATCTTTGGGGAAATGATCATTTGACCTTTCATTCATTCATTCATTTTTTGAACCGCTGAATCCTCAATAGGGACGCGCGGGGTTGCTGGAGCCTATCCCAGCCGTCTTCGGGCAGTAGGCGGGAGACACCCCTGAACCGGTTGCCAGCCAATCGCAGGGCACACAGAGACGAACAACCATGCCCACTCACACTCACACCTAGGGACAATTTAGCGTGTGCAATCAGCCTGCCATGCTTGTTTTTGGAACGTGGGAGGAAACCGGAGTACCCGGAGAAAACCCACGGAGGCCCGGGGAGAACATGCAAACTCCACACAGGGAGACCAGAGCTGGAATTGAACCTCTGCACTGTGGAGTCGACGTGCTAACCACTGGACTACTGGGCCACCCT
The DNA here is from genome assembly GCF_025434085.1 of Hippocampus zosterae. Lineage (NCBI taxonomy): Eukaryota > Metazoa > Chordata > Actinopteri > Syngnathiformes > Syngnathidae > Hippocampus > Hippocampus zosterae. The sequence goes on from NC_067462.1 coordinate 19,056,770, forward strand.
CATTTGACCTTTTATTTCTTTATTTATTTAATTGCAGAAAGCATGTCCGTGCCCTTTAGGGAACTCTGTCAGATGGTAAATGTTCCATATGATCAGATAATGATTGAAGAGATTTTAAAATTGGATAATTTCTTTCAATTAATTTCTTTCAAGTAAACAGCCTTTACTGAGGACAGTGCATAACGATAAACTAATTCATGCACATGCTTATTTGGTTTGTGTACGTAATTTGAAGTTTTCCATGTTGGAAGCAAAGAGGACTTGGACAAAGAGAATTTGTATGAAGTTGGAAAACAGAAGCAGAAGGAAATGCTGAGACAGCTACGGGTCATGTGTCCTAGTTTACTGTACATCAGCCATATGCGCCAGTCTGGTAAACATGACTGCGATGCAATTGGTGAGCCGGTAACGAGTAACATTTTCAACATTTGACAACTTGTACCTGCGATGAGAGGAGGGTTTATGCTCATGGTCTCATTGATGTGGTCCTTGTGCTAGGGGAAGGGCTGACAATTCCAGAAGATCAAACTCCCTGTTTTTTTTGTGATGGATCAGTGCACAGTGAAGAAGTGTCTGCAAAGTTATGTTTGTGTCGAAATTGTCCCTGGGTGTGAGTGTTCGTCTGTGTGTGCCCTGCAACCGACTGGCAATCGAAGACAGATGGGATAGGCTCCAGCAACCCCCGCAACCCTTGTTAATATAGAGGATCGGAAGATGGATGGATAAATGGATGTAAGTACGAAGTGGATATATGTATAGCTTAGGCATGACATGATGTTTACACAGTTTTATGAAACATTACAGGGATCCTGTTTTTGTTCTATTTTGCGATATTATCACCAATGGATCATTCATTCATTCATTCATCTTCCGAGCCGCTTGATCCTCACTAGGGTCGCGGGGGGTGCTGGAGCCTATCCCAGCTGTCTCCGGGCAGTAGGCGGGGGACACCCTGAATCGGTTGCCAGCCAATCGCAGGGCACACAGAAACGAACAACCACACACACTCACACTCACACCTAGGGACAATTTAGAGTGTTCAATCAGCCTGCCACGCATGTTTTTGGAATGTGGGAGGAAACCGGAGCACCCGTAGAAAACCCACGCAGGCCCGGGGAGAACATGCAAACTCCACACAGGGAGGCCGGAGCTGGAATCGAACCCGGTACCTCTGCACTGTGAAGCCGATGTGCTAACCACTGGGCTACCGGGCCGCCAATGGATCACTGGAATTCAAAATCAACCACTCTGTTGACTGGCAGCCACTTTCACGTCACCAAATCAGAAACTCCATCTCAGACAGTCGCACAGTCACCCCATTCTATCCAGAGCAAATGAAGATCAAAGAGCTGAAATACAAACATCTCCAAGAGCTTAGGGAAGTCATCCCAAAGGACTTCCATGGCTTTTATGCCAATTTGCTTCACGAGTTGAATATATGCTACATTTGAGGAAGGTGCAAAGTGGGATTTATCCCAGTTCCGACCTCAAAGCATTCGTGGTGAATGTAAACAAAAAAAGACGGCTGATTCTGATACTTTTTGTTGTTTTTCTGGTTCATGACAACACATTTTTACCTCCAGCCAACCTTCATAATTTATTTTATTTATATAAGTAAAGGAATATATTCAAAGCATTATCCAGCCAATGTCAAATAATTAATCAAATGTAATAATAAATAAATGAAGACAGGCGGTCCAGTGGTTAGCACGTCAACCTCACAGTGCAGATGTGTGTTTGATCCCAGCTCTGGCCTTCCTGTGTGCAGTTTGTATGTTCTCATTGTGACTGTGTGTTTTTTTTTTCCGGATACTATGGTTTGCTCCCACATTCCAAAACCATGCATGGCAGGTTGATTGAACACTTAAAGTTTTCCTTCTGTGTCTTTTTAGTGTATTCAATTGAATATATATTGAAAGTATTGTTAGATTTACATTTTCCACAATGATCCAACTTCATTGGAATTGGGGTGTGTAATAAATGGACAATTGAAATTTAGTGTTTTCTATGACTGTCAACGATTCTTTCACACCTCCGTGGAGGTCATTTGCATAATTGCTTCAATTCGGCAAGACTGGAGGGCTTTTAAAGCATGAATGGCATTCATAACGTCATACAAAAGCATTTCAATTAGATTCAAGTCTGGACTTTGACTAGTCCACTCCTAAACTTTCATTTACGATAGTCATTTTTTGTAGGGGGAGGTCATTCAGAAGTTGACTAGTTGTGTTTTTCAGCATTATCTTGCTGCACAACACAATGCACTTCTAGGTCAGAAATTCATATCTCAAAATGTTCCCTCTGGGTTTTCTGATAAAAAGCAGAATTCATAGTTCTCTCAATCACAGCAAGTCATCCATTTCCTGAAGCTGAAAGCAGTCCTAGAACATGTTTGACTGTTTGCGTTCTTTTTTTTTTTTTCCAAATCCCTACTTTGCATCTGAAGTCTTGGCAATATCAGTCAGATGTCCTTTTTAGCCCTTCCTCTTCAAAAGTAAGATGAGCTTTTATGTGCTTTTTGGTCAGCAGTAGTTTTACTTGGAAGTCTGCCATGGATATCATTTTTGTGCAGTCTCTTCCAAAATGGTGAGTCATGAACCTTTAACTGAGATAATGAGAAGTTGCAGTTCTTTCGATGTCCTGAATTCCTTTGTGACCTCCTGGGTAAGTCGCCACTGTGGTCTTGGGGGTCATTTGGGTAGGCCAGCCACGCCTGGGAAGATTCACCACTGTTCGTTGTTTGCCCCCATTTGTGAATAATGGCTCTCACCGTGGTATGCTGGAGTCATAAAGGTTTGGAGTGGCTTTGTAACCCAATCTACACTGTTAATCCATCCATCTATTGTAACCCTATCTAAACTGTTAATCCATTATCCATTTTCAACACCGTTTATCCTGAACAGGATCGCAAGAAAGCGCTGGAGCTGACTGCGAGCAAAAGGCGGACGGCACCCCGAACTGGTCACCAATCAGTCGCAGGGCACATATCAAGGCGAACAAGCATTCACATCCACATTCGCACCGTCACTGAGTGGAAACCGATCCCACGCTGCCCATACACAAGTCAAACGAGTGTACCACCACACCATCAGCGACTCTAGATTCTAAATGTCATTTCTGTTATCTATCATTTGTTATTTAATTCCCTTGGTGCTGGGCATTTTGTTGGTGCCTTTTGAGCTCTTGCGGCTGACTTCATTTGGCAAGATAGGTTTTACATAGGAGGATTTCTGAACAGGTCTAGAGGTAATCAGGCTTGGGTGTGCTCAGTGTAAATGAGCTCAGCTTCCCATTTTAATGTGATTAGCCACAGTTAGTTCATCATTGAAAATGGAGCCAAGTACTTTTTCACACAGGGCCAGGTAGCTGTGATTTTTTTTCCTTTTCAATAAAAATCACAATTTAAAAACTCCATTTTATGTTTACTCAGGGTATCCTGGTATGATATTTACATTCGCCCCAAATCATAATCAATTAAAGGAGGGAAACTATCCAAAAAAAAGATGTTGGGAAGTGTGCAAATAATTCTTCACAGCATTGCAAATGCTTCTGCTACATTGTTATCTTTTAGTACATTTACAGAACTTGACCCTTAAATTGATCTGTATAAGCAAAGTAGGCCTTAACCTCATATTTATAACACTTTTTTTTAAAGAAACAAATGTGATCCACACTAAAACATTTGTTGTTGAACCATATCGGGGCATCGGGATTACATTTATGTCAAACTGCCCGAAGTGAAAAATCTTGGTGGTTAGGAACAAACAATGACAATCAATAGTAGGAGATAGATCCACAGTTTTACTAAATGCTAATTTCCCAGCAAAAAAAATATGCAAGTATTTAAGGTTGTGAGACTGTGTGGGTGTATGTAAATGTGTGCAGGCAGATGAACCTTCGAGAGGATTTATTGTGAGCACAGTGTGACCATATGCTTTCTGCCTCCATCTTCTTCTGCATAGGTGCAGCAACATCTTTATATCTTACCCAAGAGATGCATATGGACACATAGCAGTATGTATGTCCAAAATAACTCTATTGATAAGCAAAAGTGGAGCTTGAAACTTGAGACTGTGACTTTTTGACTGAGGAAATGATCCATCGATGTCACATCCCATGTATTTGTCTGTTTGTGGAGTAGAGTGTAAATTGACACTTTATATGAGTGGTTCTGTGTGACAGAAGTAAGATGTAGTGTGGCGAACAGATAAGATGTCTTCGAAACAATGGTCCTTTTTCCGGGCCAAGATCTGTGTCAGAACCTGCAAGCTGATCTGCCGCTGCCTCCTGGAGCATGAAAAGCCTTCTGTGTCTCAAACCAAGCGAAACAAAGTGACTGCAGACCCGCTAACAAGAGCCAGAACTTGTTTTGCTGCAGTAAGGGACATGACTAGTAAAGGATTTGGGGCATGTCTGTTGATGAAGCTCAATTATGTATGTGTATATACATCTCATTCAATTAACCATAATTGGTAGTTGCTGAACCGATCAAAAATAATGAACAGAGGCTTCATGTTTATGTTTTGTGATATTGTGGCTTTTCTCTTTAATTCGACATAATTAAAAGCATTGTCTTGAGAAAAGAACTGGTATCTCTTGAGCAAAGCCCCCCTCCCCACCCCTCCTCCTTATAACACATTTTGATTGTTTGCATCTTCAGCCAAGAACATAAATACAGAATCTTAAAAAGTTCAAGTCGTCATGAAGATAGATGATTGTCATGCACAGAATGTCATCATATATTTGTCTGCATTATGAAAATGTAGCAGATACCAAAAGGTTTTGTGTATCACTTTCTCTGTCATCATTGTTTTTGCTCATTGTGGTAACACTTTTAACTTCTTTTTTCACTTGCAAAACTTTTAGGAATGTTAAAATGGCATGTCAATCATTAGCTGTAGGGCAGGCACGGAAAAGAAAGGGACCACAAGTTTTCCTTTTTTTATTTGTGATATGTTTCTAGGCTTTCACCACAGCCTTTTTAGATAATTCTGACTATCCAGAATTAGTCGCATGACCACTCATAAAGCATTCATACCTTTAGAATACAATTTGAAATTGATTTTCAGATATTTTATTCAAACATCTTAAAATTGGGAAACGAACACTTACCAGTTGGAATTGATATGAATTTCTTACCTTATAACCTAGAAAAAATGTTTTTTGGGACATCATCCGAAAATCAACCAGACTACATAATCGGCTGTTATTGTGCATAAAACCAGGAAAACTATACATCATGTATCAACAAAAAGCTTAACATAGAAATACATTTAATTTGACAAAATGGATTCTAAAATAATAATAACTGTGAAAAATGAGATATTACTGTACTTGACCCCACCATTGAGCATTTTTAGATCAAAATAGACTATGAAATAAAAATGATACGCAGAGCCCATATATGCTCAGTGAACAGCCCTAACATGTCCCGACTACAGCCGAACATAAACATCATATCATATTAATTGGTGAAAAATAATTTGTTGCCAGTGGCAGTTACAAAGAAATACAGTCATCATAACGGCACTGTGTATTAGATCTGAATCTTTTTATTTTATTGATGCTGACAGAAATCTTAAGTGATCTGCCTTTTGCATTTATGAACACAGAATGCAAACGCACACATTCCTTCCAAGTAGCCTGTTAGATGAGTGGTGCACACGTCACTGTCGACAATTAGTCTAAATTCTGGATCCATCCTGCAAGTTAATTTCACATTTAAAGAGTGACATATTTTTTTAAATGGCGGCCCGGTAGTCCAGTCGTTAGCACGTTCACTTTACAGTGCAGTTCAATTCCAGCTTTGGCCTCCCTGGGTGGAGTTTGCATGTTCTCCCCGGGCCTGCGTGGGTTTTCTCCGGGTAATCCGATTTCCTCCCACATTCCTAAAACATGCATGGCAGGTTGATTGAACATGAGTCTAAATTGTCCCCAGGTGTGAGTGTGGGCGTTTTCGTCTCTGTGTGCCCTGCGATTGGCTGGCAACCGATTGAGGGTGTCCCCCCCCTACTGCCTGAAGACAGCTGGGATAGGCTCCAGCACCCCCCGCGACCCTAGTGAGGATAAAGCGGTTTGGAAAATGAATGAATGAATGAATATATTTCAAATGGATCTCTCTGGAATTCGTGTCTTAATTCAAAAACTGTCAACTCAAAAATTTCATGCTCTGGGTTTTAAGATAAGATAAGAAAACCTTTATTAGTCTCTCAATGGAGAAATTCCCAATTCACAGCAGCAAAGTTATGAAAGGAAGAAGTAGAACAACAAAATATAGGAGCTGCTGGAAAGGCAGCCACTCTCGCAGCGCCATTTTAAAGTCAAAATAACAAAAATAACACAACACATAGGACACAGTCGTGCAATCTTCAGCACTTTTTAGGGCCACCTTCAAACTTCAACAGAGGCACCTGTGGAGTTGTTGCGCCCATTTGATCCTCTTGCACATGGTGGATGCATCAGAAGTCAGGTCGGGAGAATTGGCGTATCTTGAAAGTGCGCAAGCCAGGTGTGGAAAAAGAATTGTAAAAAAAAATAGAGAGAATATGGCCTAAAACTGAAATGGGTGCAGATGCACTGGCTAATTTTGCATGTTTGAATAGCGCAGTAAAAGGCAGGTGCAAATAAGTTTGAAAATCAACACCAGTGAAACACAAGCTGAATAAAAGGTGAAATGGGGAACTTTCTGCCCATGTAAAATTTTTAATTTAAGAGCTGACTTGGAGCCTGTCACAAGAAGGAGTCATGCCATGTCATAGTTGACAAAACTCCTTTCAAGTCTGCATTTCCTTTTTGTCTCTGTCATTTCAGCACACTGTGACAATTAGTGCTGACCTCTGCCAGAGCGGTCTTCCAGGCATGCTGCCCCTGGATTTTAAATGGAAAAAATATAAATACAGTATACATCCAGGCGCTACACACTCAGTGTGTGTTAAATCAAACAAGAAATGGCTTGTATGCAGTTTCTGGCTTCCCTACAATTATCAGAGATTTATGAGAGATTTTTATATTTATTTATTTAACAGCGATAAATTCCATCACTTCAAACTTAATTTTGTTTTATTCGAATTTTCCATGGTAAAAATCACCACCAAAAGTACAAAAATCTCTTTTAAAATGATGATCTCCACTTTTACACCTGTTGGGAACAGCACGCGACTGAGTGAACACGCAATTCAGAACCCGCTATTTGAGATATCAACAACAGATTGAAAACGTAGTAAATTATGTGCAAAACATCTCCATCGACAGTGCAAGTGATCTTTTAGAGCAGGGGTGCCCAAACTTTTTGGATCGAAGATCTACTTTTCGATCAACTAACCTCCCGGGATCAACCCTTGCCGCCGCGCGCGTGCGCATGCGCACACCCGCGCACACACACACACACACACACACACACACACACACACACACACACACACACACGCGCGCACGCCATGATGAGAAACGGCCTGAAATAGAGGTATACGATGCACTTTTGCAGCCTGTTAACTCTCGTAGCTCACACGTACCGTTTTAAAGTGCTTCCCTAGGCCCTCCTAGATTCCTATTCTTTGCTCGTGCCCTCGGTGAATTGAACACGAAGCAAACTCTGAATGAGAATCATGACGATAAAAGATAGAGCGCAAGAGCTCTGATCACAAACTCTGAACAACTTCCGGTGATGTAATCACGCGCCACTGTAAATTTAAGGTTTAAATGCTTTATTTTTTTTGTGTGTGTGTGAAAATGAGACCGATAAGATTATTAGTGTGCAGTGTATATTAACACAAAAAATATATTACTGAGATGTACAAAGACGCAAAAATGGTTGGTTGTTTTTTTTCTTCTTTCTTCACTCCTCGGATCTACTGGGGACCTGTCTTAGATCTACCGGTAGATCAGGAGCTACCTAATGGGCACCCCTGTTTTAGAGCGAACCCACTGAGTAGTACACACTATTTTGGATTTTCATAAATCAGTTTTATAGTCTCTCCAGCATGTCTTGAGTCTTTTCTGAGGCTTCTTTGATCCATCCATCCATCCATCCATCCATCCATGCATCCATTTTCTGATCCGCTTATCCTTACAAGGGTCGTGTGGCGTGCTGGAGCCTATCCCAGCTGTCTTGAACTGGTTGCCAGCCAATTGCAGGGCACACAAACAACCATCTGCGCTCACACTCACACCTAGGGGCAATTTAGAGTGTTCAATCAGCCGGCCATGCATATTTTTGCAATGTGGGAGGAAATCGGGAGTACCCGGAGAAAACCCACGCAAGCCGGGGAGAACATGCAAACTCCACACGAGGCCGCAGCCGGAATCAAACCCTGCACCTCTGCACTGGAAATCTGCACACCAGTCGACCACTAGGCCACCCAGGCCTCTTCCTAATTGTATTTTTAAAAAATTATATCTATATCTATCTATGTATATATATAAAACCTAATAATACAAATGAGCAGACTAACAAGAAGAAGTGTCTTTGTTTTAGACAGTGCATTTGTACATATAAGTGCGTAAAGGTTAATTTGGAGAATGGTTATCAGTGAGAGAAAAATAAAAGGGGTGGGCGCGCAGACCAAGGACAGTGACAAAGTAGAGTACAACAAGAAGGTGAATGGTCAGTGTTCTAAGAAATGAAGTAGTGACTTCCAGTTAACAGGGAGATTTATACTTGTCAGGGTGGATCTCTGTTCTATGGAAATGTGGTCTCGAAGAAGGTTTTTCCATTGTTGAAGGTTAGGTTTGTCTTTTGTTTTCCACCGTTTGAGTATAGAGTTTTCATTGCTATATATAGTTAGGGTCACCTAGATGAGTTTATCATTTGATGGATCCAGGGTCAAAGTTGAGGCTTCCCCCAGGAGGCGAAGTAATGAAGAAAATGAGATTCAGCAGTCGAGGAGAGCAAAGAGTGATTCTGTCACCTGTCTCCAGAATTAGGAAACAATTGAACAAAACCGGAAGGCAGGCATGTGGGTGTCAGGGGTATTTTGTGTACATTGAGTGCATGTTCCTGTATTTGCAGTGAGTTTTTCCATTTCTTCTCCTGTAAGCTGGTATCAATGTATTATTTTTTATTGGATGAGGTATAGTTTGCATTGTGAGACAGAAGCATGACATTCATATTTTTCATAATGTACATTTTCTGAATCATAAATGTGAGTTGATTATATTCCACTTAATGTGTGCTCTGAAGGCAAACTTCTGAATCAAGTTTGAAATGGAAACAGTTTATTGCCTTTGAAGAAATCGATATGCTGTCGCAGTTTGTCTGTTCTCTTTCCACCTAGGGACTGTCTGCATGGTGTGGGCATGTCCATTTCTTAATATATTGTAATTGAATTGATATTGAGTACTGGTCGTGGATATAATTTGGTGCCCCCACCCCACATGTGATTTGGGTTTTTGGAATGCTGATAATAATATTCTGGGCATTTCATTTTGCCAATAGAGTTTAGATATTGATTGGAGGGATTGAAACCAGGATGAAGTGGGATGAGTTGGGATCATATTGAGACTTCAGTTTAGTTTTGGGAGGATGGAGATTTTGATTGCTACTACTCAACCCATGAGAGAGAACGGAAGATTCACCTCGCCCAAAAAGTTGTCAGTGATTGATTTCAGAAGATATGCGTCGTTTAGATTGAACGGTTCTGACATCTTGGAGATGTTGAAGCCATAAATTATATGACTTCTGCAAAGACGGTGAGTGGACAGTTTCACCCAAACGTATGCTATGTACTACTTATATTGTACACTTGTGATCGATAATGAAGTACCGTATTTTCACGCCTATAAGGCGCCATTAAAAGTCTTACATTTTCTCCAAAATGGACAGGACGCCTTATGATGCGGAGCGTCTTGTGTATGCACTGAGTTCCAAAACCTGACTGACAGCCGACACGCTGTTTATATAGAGAAAAGGCGGAAGTTACTGTGGACAGGCATGCGGCAAAGAAGTCGGCCAATCGGTGAAGGGTGGGCGTGTATATATACATATATGGAGAGAGAGAGAGAGAGAGAGAAGAGGCAGACGTGAGTGAGGACAGGCATGCGGCGAAGAAGTCCGCCAATGAGTGAAGGCTGGGCGTGTAAGTGGACGCTAAAGGGACGCCCCAAGCAGGTACCAACACTTGTATAGAGTGTGGCTATGTGCATTGTTGCAAAACAACTTCGGTTTTGGTTTCTAAGAACCCCCGAAAATAAATTCTACAAAGAGACACGCCTATGAAGCTCAGTTCAAACTTCAAGCCGTCCGTTATGCTTTTGGCATGCGTGCCCATCTCACAGCAGCGGTGAAAAACCAAGTCAAGCAAATGAACTCTGAGCTTGCCGTTATTCCCGGAGGCTTGACTAAAGAACTCCAAGCGCTGGACATCGGCATCAACCGGGCGTTCAAAGTAAAGTTGTGACCGGGCGTTCAAAGTAAAGTTGCGAACGGCATAGGAAAAATGGATGATCGATGGAAAACACAACTTTACAAAGATTGAGAGGCAGCGCTGGGCAAGTTACGCCACAATTTGCGAATGGATTGTGGCTGCTTGCATGAACGTGTCTGGTTGCACTGTTGTTAGAGTTTTTGGCAAAGCCGGCATCATTTCTGTGGAGCCACATGGCAATGAGAGTGACTCTGACAACGAGAGGGAACACAGCGTTTTTGATGGATTACCGGTACTTGCAAAATTGTTCAATTCTGATACAGATGATGAGGACTTTGATGGATTTCTGGGTGATGATTGATCGAAAAACGTGAGTACATTGTACGATGGCTAAATAAAATACAACGGAACTCAGTTTTGCTTCCGTTGCGTTTTAAAAACGTGTTTTAGCTTGTATCTTTATGCCTTGGCATGCTAACGTATGTTTCAAGCTAACATGTTTTTAGCGAGCGCGCATGCATGCCGTATGTTTAAGCTGGCGTATGTTTTACCACTTTAAAACTTCGCCCAATAATACAGTGCGTTTTGTCTATGTGTAAAATACAGAAATAGCACCCATTAATGAGACTGCACCCAACCATACGGTGCACCGAATGGTCATGAAAATACGGTAGTCAAAGACCTTAGCGAAGGTTTGTAATAGTGGTTGTTGCAAATAAAGTAGTATATTATCCGCGTTAAGCTACTGGTAATTTCATGGTGAGAAGTGGGTGTCTGTATTCGTACAATGTTTGGATTCCAGCAAATTGCTGCGGCAAATGGTTCAATGAATAAAGTGCAAAGAGAGGAAAAGTGTACATCCTTGCCTGGTCCCTGTGTAGTGTGAATGGTTGTGTTAATAAATGCTTCCCCAAAAGCACAAGTACATACAAACATTGACCAAACAAACATAGTGTCATAAAATTTAAGACTCTTCTATTTACTGTCACCAAATCATGTAATTATGTATCACATCTTTATGTCCATCCGTTCTTTTATTTTAATTAATTTGTTATTCATAGTATTTACTAGATCGTAGTACTATTCCTATAAAATATACCTGTATGTATTTTAATGATTGTGATATCGTAAATGTATGCCGTATTTTCCACACGAAAAGGCGCACTGGTTTATGAGGCGAATGGGCTATTTTGTAATTTTTTCATATATTGGGCGATCTACATCATATATAGATGTAGCTATGCTCAAGGAAACACCAACAGAACCATCAGATGTCAGTAAAAAATATTTAATAAAGCAGTTACACAGTTCACTTAACCACCAGCAAGTTATAACATTGACTTGTTAACGTTAAACTCTCTTGCTGCTGCTCTATTTTCGTGTTCAACTGCGTAACCGATTGCCTTAAGTTTGAATTCTGCGTTTTCAGCATGTCTCAAGAAAGGATCGATTTTGGTGTCGAAATATTACCGTAATGACCATACACAAGGCACATTGGATTTTAAGGCGCACTGTGAGCTTTTAAGAAAATGGGAGGCTTTTAGGTGCGCCTTTTAGTGCACAGTAATTTTGATTGATATTGAATGGCTGTAGCCCCAACACAGACCCCTGGGGGATACCACACATGATACCAAGTTTTTCAGATGTATGCTGCCCCATATCATGTTCCCTTTCAGTTAAGTTACTCTTTAACAATTCCATTTTGTTGAATAGGATTGCATATTTAATGGTATGGAAGGCGTTTTCAAGATCAATTTTTTCTGATCTTGTTTATGAGTGATTTCTTTCTTTAGTTGCTCCAATAAATGCCATTGAAGTAGATCTTTTGTATCTCAAACTTGTGTTTAAATTTTTTTTGTATTTATGTCGTGGAATTTCATTACTCTTGATACCTGAAATGATGAAACCAATAACTGATATTTTGTCTGTTATTTGGATTTCCCTTCAGCACAAGGTGAAAGTCTACCTTTGGATTTCACCATTAAGGTTTGTTGCTACAGCAGCGTAAAAGACATGAGCTGGAAAAGTCCAACAGATTAGATGGTGCTTTTTGCCTTCTTTACACTCTACCCTTCTCCCAAACACATGCTGATCAAGATGGCAACTTTCCCTGTAAGAACATCCAGAAATAGCTCACCCTTTGAGCTGTTAGTTCCAGTCCAATGACCGATAGTGGCTGGGGACTTTTTTTCCCTATTCTTTGAACTTCGAAACACCAGTATGGCTTTGTATGACCCAGTTTGCACAAGTTACTTGAACATCATCAATTCAATTACATCTTTCCTGCTTATAAATATTTATTTTTACAAATGGTGTGTTCCGCTTCAGTCATTTTCTTCACAATCCTTGGAATAATGTCCATTAGATCGATGAACAAGCGTCCAGAGCAATGCAATGAAATGGAAATTGTCTATAAATGACATCTGCTCCACATCATAACCAAAACTCATATTGTAAAAAAAGCAATGTAATCATGAAAATGCTTTTTTTGTTTGGTTGGTTTTGTTCATTATGTGCTGGCTGTATACTTGGACAATGAATTTTAAATGTTATTTTATTACTTTAATGTTATTGCCTGACGACTCAATCCATGTCAGTTGACTTTGAACTGCCCTAAGAGCTCCCTATTTTGGATCTCGCTCTTCCACTTTTGCACTCTTGCCATTCTTTCCTGTTGAACAAAATCCATTTAATCTTCTACAATAGCATTAGAATTTTCAAAACCTTGCCATTTTTTCTTCAATACCATAACGCGTTCGCAACAATGTTGGGATAAGATTGTCCTGATCTGGAACTTTTATTGTTGAATGTCCATTAGCTTGGATTAATCAGTGACACTGATGGAAATTCTGGACATCAAATGAAAACTGAATTTTGAATGCTGTAAGGGCATGATTTGAAAAATGAGTTATTTATTAGTCATTAAGCAACACTGACATACAGACAGAATATGTATGTGATCATATGAGGGTATATTTACACATACAGTCTTATATCTACACTATAATTTTCATTCATTCATTCATTTTCCGATCCGCTTATCCTCGCAAGGGTCGCGGGGGGTGCTGGAGCCTATCGCAGCCATCTTCGGGCAGTAGGCGGGGGGACACCCTGAAACGGTTGCCAGCCAATCGCAGGGCACACAGAGGCAAACAACCATGCGCACTCACACTCACACCTAGGGACAATTTAGCTTGTTCAATCAGCCTGCCATGCATGTTTTTGGAACATGGGAGGAAACAGGAGTACCCGGAGAAAACCCACGCAGGCCCGGGGAGAACATGCAAACTCCACACAGGGAGGCCGGAGCTGGAATTGAACCTGGTACCTCTGCACTGTGAAGTTGACGTGCTAACCACTGGACTACCGGGCCGCCCGTAAAGAGTAATTAATTTGTACAAATCTTTTTTTTTTTTTTTAATCAATCCCTATTTCAGGCATCGCTGTGTACATACATCTACTGATGCCTAGTCTGGACACATCATCAGTGATGTTCCTGGATTCACTGGACGTTTCGGGTCTTTCAACTATCAGACGCCCTCCTCCAGGTGACCCAGCCGGGGTTGATCAAGTCCCGGCTTGTGTCCAGACAGCTAGCTAGCTACCATGACTCCATGGATCTCCTCTTTTGAGCCACAGCCATCTTGAGGCTCTTTCTGCCGCTTCAGTGGTATTGCGGATGGCTCTCCTTTTCCTCTCTCCATCGATGCCTAAACTACAGTAGGCTCTGGCCAAGGAACGGGCTGCAAATCCTCTGCAACCAACCTCCACAGGGAAACACCTTGCTCTCCAACCAGCCAGCTGGCAGTCGCTGACCAGTCCTGCGTACTTGGAGAGCTTCCTCTCAAAGGCTTCTTCCAAGCGATCTTCCCACGGCACTGTCAGCTCCAGCAGCACTGCTTGTTTGGTGGACTCCGATACGAGGACAATGTCAGGTCGTAGGGTGGTAACTGCAATATGGCTGGGGAACTTCAGCTTTTTTTCAAGATCCACCAACAACTGCCAGTTGTCAGGATGCCTGCAGATGATGTTCTGCTGGCCGTGGTAGGCTTGTCCCCAGCTCTGACAAAGGCAATGGTTTTATTGGAGGGGCGGAACTGTTTAGCCCATGCCAGCCCTGCGGTAATGGCTTCCGCGATAGTCTTAAGGACTTGATCATGCCTCCACCTGTACCGTCCATCTCCAAGTGCCCTTGTGCAGCCACTGAGGATGTGTTCCAGGGTTCCTCGCTTGGAGCACAGTGGGCATGCCGGTGTCTCTGCTATGCCTCATGTGTGCAGATTTGACGGGCTTGGGAGCACATCATAAACTGCCTGGATGAGGAATTTAATTCGTTGAGGCTCTGCTTTCCAAAGCTCTGCCCAGGTCACTTTCCTCTCAACTGCGTTCTCCCATCTTGTCCAAGCACCCTGTTGTTTCATTCCCACAGCCTTGCAGGTTCTTGTGTCCTCCACTGCTGCTCTCACCTCGTCCTGGACAAGACGTCGCCCCTCCTTCCCCTTGGTGTTCAGCTGGGGAGATGGAAAGGATCCTAGCCCAGCTCGACCTCGTGTGACCACTCCAGTCAAGCACCTGTGCCGGAGCCTTGCATCTGCCTCTTCAACCGCTTCCTCTGCCCTCCATTTCCTGCCAGTCCTCACTTGGATCCCAGCCTTAGCCACCTTCGGATCTCTTGAGTCCCTGTATTGAACCACTTCTCTGGCTCTGGTGACCTTAAATTCCTCCTCCAAGGATTTGAAGGGCAGTTGCAGTTTGTTGCTGTTTCCGTAGAGAGCGATGCTGCTCAGGCTCTTTGGAAGTCCTAGCCATCTCCGGAGGTGGCTGCTGACCTTCCTCTCTAAGGTCTCAACTGTCGAGATGGGGACGGAGTAGACCAGGAGGGGCCACAGGATCCTGGGAAGAATGCCGTGCTGGTATACCCAGGCTTTAAACTTCCCCGGTAGGCCTGACTTGTCCACTGATTTCAGCCAGCCATCCAACTCCGTGCATGTCGACTGGATAGATTTTGTGTCTCTCAGAGAGCAGTCGAAAACCTTCCCTAGGCTCTTGACCGGCTTCTCTGAGATTGATGGAATGGCTGTGCCTGAGATGGTGAACCGGAACTTGTTTTCCACCTTCCCTTTCCTTAGCACCATAGATCTCGATTTGGCGGGTTTGAAACGCATCCAGGCCCACGCCACCAGCTTTTCAAGACCCTTCAGAATCCACCGGCAGCCTGGGACTGATTCTGTCGTGACTGTGAGGTCATCCATGAATGCCCTGATGGGTGGTTGCCGTTGTCCGGAGTTCGTGCGGGGCCCTCTGCACTCTGGCTCAGCAGATTTTGTGAGCATGTTCATGGCTAGCGAGAACAGTGTCACAGAGATAGTACACCCTGTGATGATGCCGATCTCCACCTTGTGCCAACTGGATGTCATTGCTCCTGTAGAGATTCTCATCCTGAAATTGCTGTAATAATCAGCGATGAGATCTCTGCATCTTCTGGGTACATGATGCTTTGTCAGAGTGAGCTGGACGAGCTTGTGTGGAATGGAGCCGAATGCATTTGCCAGGTCAAGCCACAGCACTGATAGGTTACCTTTGTTCTCTCTGGCCTCCCGAATAAGCTGTGTGACCACACCGCTATGTTCCAAACATCCTGAAATTCCTGAGATGCCACCTTTCTGGACAGATGTATCGATGTAGGAGTTCTTTGCCAGGTAGGTACACAGCCGCTTGGAAACAGCACTGAAGAAAACCTTTGCCTCAACACACAGCAGGGAGATGATGCGGAACTGGTCTAGCTGAGTGGAGTTTTCCTCCTTCGGGATCCATACCCCTTCAGCCATTCTCCATTGTTCAGGGATCCTTCCCCTTCTCCAGAAGACTCGCAGGATTGTCCACAGACGCAGCAGGAGTTTGGGACAGTTCTTGTACACTTTGTATGAAGTGCCACTCGGTCCTGGAGCAGAGCTCGCCCTTGCTCTGCGGACAACCTCCCTGACTTCCTTTAGCTGCAGCTCCGACATGTCGAACTGCTCTTCAGGTTCAGGATGTTGCATTCTTCCAGCTCCTGCTCTCTTGCGGGGTCGCTGTACGTCTGCTTCAGATGTTGGTTTATGATTTCCTGCGAGGAGACCAGATTGCCACTCCGCTTCTGCCCCAGCAAATCCTTCATGAACTTGAAGGGGTTAGCGATGAAAGCAGCACGCTTCCGTGCCCTCTCGCGTCGCCGCATCCGGTGCCACTCTGCACGGCGGAGAACTCTAATCTTTTTCCGTAGGATGCACATTAGCTGGGCCAGGCCAGTGCGTTCCTCTTGTCCTGCCGCCTTGTACTGGGACTTCAGCGTTTTCATCTCCTGCCTGATGTTGTGGATCCTTACCGCTCTTTGATTCTTTGCGTACGTTGTTCCCGGGCTTTTCTTCTCCTCCTCGCCAAACCTTTCTGCTGCGAAGCTGACAATGACTGCCGTCATACTGTAGCTTGTAGCTTCCCGTCGGCGTGTCCCTTCGCCATAGCCTCCAGAATTTGGTCGACATCGTCGTCGAATTGCTTCCAGAGAGAGGTCATGCTAGCTGCAGGCCATTCCATTCATAATGGAGGTGAAAAAAGGAAACGCCGGTTGAACGCAGCCAACGGCATGCCATTTTCCCTCCGCCACAAAGCACCAGTGAGGTAAGCTCAGATAAACTTTGAAACTTTTTCAAACAGTTTCAAGCTTTTATATATTTATTTACAAAACTGGTGTACTGTGCTCTCTTTACTCTTTAGCCAATGAAAAAAATTATGTCCGCTTAATTTGGTATGGCGAAACTGCAGCTAATGAGACCACTCAAAATCTTGTATTTTTGTAACAGCGATTGTGAATTATCGATGCTGGGGCACGCATGGATTGATACAAACGCAGACACAAACATACTGTTCACCTCTACTCGACACAATGGAATCGGTTATGCTTGAAAAAGTATTAACCCTTTCATGGACAGCTGATCATGTGATTACAGGGTGCATGAAAGGGTTAATATTGATGCACAGTATATACCGGTAATCACTGAATGTTATTGAAAAAAAAACCTAATTGATAGTGTAGATGCACAAGTGAGTCAAATTGGGAACATGTGCTTTGTGTAACCAGTAAATGGAGTATTGTGGCTGGAGAGAGATTTTGTGCTTCGGGGCGGTCTTCTACCGGCCACTTCCCTGGTCTCTCTTTCGTACTTTGACATCAGGTGCCCTCTCCACACAAAGCAGCAACTTTTCTTTGAGTGAAAGTTGGGGAGAAAAAAAAGAGAAAAAGTGAGACAATGGGAGAAAAAAAATGGTCGCAGGCATGCTGTAGCTTATCCTAGCCGTCTTCAGGCAGTCGGCGGGGTACAGCTTGCATTGGTTGCCAGACAAATCACACCAAGGGGACAATATGGAGGGTTCTATTAATCCATCATCGATATTTTGGGAGGAAACTGGCATACCCGGAGAAAACCTGCATACAGTGATACTTCTACTTACGAAATTAATTGGTTCTGGAATAAATTTCTTACAATTTTGTAAGAAAAGACGCGTTTTCCATGTAATTGTACTCATTCGTTACCTTTTGTATCTTTAAATTTCATTCGTAACAACAGGCAACATTTTGCTGTTGAGACCTTTTTAACTTGAACATTTTGTATGAAGAGACGTTCGTAAGTAGAGGTACCACTGTACTCCACACAGGATGGAACTCTGGACCTCTGTACCGTGTGGCGGATGAGCGAACCAGTCGGACACTCTAATAATGAAGATAATTTGTAAATACTAAAACCAGAAGCTTAGTTCACAAAAGTTGTTTTTTCCAAAATTTACGCAGAAATCCAGGCAATTCCAGAGCATTCTCATACGTTTTCCTTGCATGGTCTCATTGGCCATAGAATTAGTCACAAGTGGATGAATAACAATGGCGAGAAAGAAATATGATGCAAGACAAAACAGGCAGAGGAAGTGCAGGTGGGTGGTGTGAAAGTGACTGGGTATCTGGGTGTTGGTCAAAAAGAAGAGAACAGCGGGAGAGGATAAAGAGAAAGGGAAGACTTCTTGTGTGATGAGCCAGAAGACAAAACATTCAGATGAAAGAGTGGCATCTGCAGAGACTTAAGACAACGTAAAGACCAGGGTGCATTCTGCGCTTAAAAGAAAGTCAGAAACACAACTTCCAAGGGGAATGTTGCAATCTGAAGATTGCTATTATTCCTCCATCCTTTTTTTTTTTTTTTTTTTTACTGCTTGTCCTCATTACGGCTGTAGGGAGCACGCAGAAAAGGATTCACCATCCACGCCGATGGACAATTTAGAGTCTTGAATTAACCTAATTTGCATGTTTTTGGAATGGAGTGGGGGGCTGAAATACACAGATAATTTGTATTGATATTTGTAGGTGAAAATTATCATATTGAGTCAACAATTTTAAGAACTCTCTTTCTGCCCGTCTATCTTTTACATATGGTTGTTGTAGTTTAGCATATGCAGGTGCGTTTTGTGTTTAGGAGTGGGTGGGAGGCATGGCAAGCGACTGGTGCGCAAATCTGTCTCATAATTCAGAGGTCATCCCTTCAAAGCTCGGAGTTTGCATGTTCTTGCCTGCGTGGGTTTTCTCTGGGTCTTCCGGTTTCCTCCCATATCCCAAAATCGTTACAGATTGTGCTCTACTTGAATGACCGTTTATGAACTCATTCATATTTTGGGAGAAAATGTCCTGAATTTCTGTCCAATAAGCGTTTTTATGAATTATCCTCATCCTGCCGTCAAAATGTTGGATTAATTTAAAGCTTTTTCTCAAAGAGTATAGGTTCATTGTCATTGTTGCAAGTCATGCACCAACTCATTTTCATCGATCACATCAACCACATTTCATCGAGCCTACGAGGTCAAGTTGAATTATTTGTTGTACTTTTCTTCTTGTCACCGACATGAAAAAATGTATTCACTGTGTTGAATTATTTGTCATACTTTTCTTCTTGTCACGGACATGAAAAAAATCATTCACTTTCTTCATTGTCACCAGTTTTTCTGTGCATGGTGACCAGTGAACAATTTCCCAATGCCTATAATGTAAATTGAGAGCAGCCGATGAAGGTTTGAGGAGTAGGAGGGTCCAAGAAAGTGTTTTCTGATAACTCCACAGAAACATCACAGCAACCTCCGCAGCGCGCGTACACACACACACACACACATGCACACGCACACGCACACACACACACACACACACACACACACACATACGCTACATTGGTTGCCATAGGGACTGGTCATGGCTGCAGATTGTGCCAATAGGGTGGCATTGGGTCCAACTGAGATCAGAGACTGTTATAATTTAAGATCAATTCTCCATCCTTCTTGATTCAGCACTGATGCTGCCTTTATAATTAAAACATAGAACTCATGATTTATTAGTTAGCTAATTTACCGTTTATCACATTTAGAATGTGCCGTTTGTGGCACCATAAGCAACATGACGCACAGGACAAGAAGCTGCCTGAAGAGCCTTGAATTTGGAAAAAAAGGGCTAATTAATAAAAACGTTTTTTATGTACAATGGGGTTAAGGATTAAAAAAAAAGAATGGCATCTTTACACATAATGAAACACTGGTAATTATACTGGATTAAAAAAACGACTCAAACAAAAGGATATTATATTGTTAATTAATTTACAATCCATATCATCCATCCCCTTTCATGTGTTTCTCTCTATTGTCCATTTGTTTATCCCTTAATGTCAACTGCAGTCCAACCATATATGGAGATATTGCAGAAACCATTAAGCAGCAGTACAGAGACTTAAAAAAAAAAAGACACCAAAGGAATAATAATGTATGCCTGGGAAAACGAGTGCTGTAATTTCGATTCATTTCCAGCCTGGGCCCCTGGGGTGCTGAGTGTGTTTGATCCCAAAGGCAAGTGAGTGGGGAGAACGAGGGTTGCAGGCATATGTATGCAGAGGGGAAGAGAGAGAGAGGGGAGCCAGGGAGTTGCAGAGAAGCAGAATGCCATTTAATATTCCAGACCACGAGTTGAGATGAGAGACTGCTCTCATACCTTCAGGTTCATGAGCATAATGAGATTTTTATTTTGCTGAGTGCAGTCTGTGTGCTTGTGTGTGTGTGTTCTCTCTCTGATCACTTACGTGTGCTTGTGAGGGTGCAGGGGGTGGGGGGGGGGGGATTATGTCCCATGGGCTGACATGTCTCGATTATATTATCACATCAGGGACTGATGTATATATTTATGAGACACTGATACACATGCCAATAAGGGAGTCAGGCTCATTACTCTGAATGCCTCTTTAACACCTCAGATAAGGTTAACTGATTACCACTGACTTACTATATGTTTGACAGTAAGCACACATCGTATCAGCACACATAGCATATTTACTTTCAGAACATTCCCAGTGGGTAAACACCTTCCCAACCCCCGAACATCTTCAACTTCCAGATTCCTTGAGGTGAAAAACAACCAGCTGAAGAGTGTAGGAAGAATCTCCCTAACATTCTCATTCAATATATGGGTGTGTGTTGCATCACCACAAAAAAAAAAAAGCAAACCTGTGCATAAACACTTGTATCTCCTTTGCCTAAAAGAATGGAACTCAAAACAGGTATCATTTTGCAATTGCGTTCATTCATTGCAGTGTACTTTGGATCATTGTGGGTGGAACATATCAATGCAAGACTTTTTTTTTCTTTACGGACTAGTTTTGCTAATAAATTACTATTTGAGGAGAAACTTTCAAATTTTGAGAGGCACATTTTTACAGGGCACTCCCAGAGACCTGAAGGAAGGCTATTAACAAAAACAATAAAAATATGACAATATTTCAAATGGGTATCTTTTAATCGCCATCTTAAATTTACATTGTGCCGAGCAGTCAGCTATTTTCTTTTCGGTGGAAATGTTTTCAGTGGGAGCAATTTCAAACACATATATTTGTTTCACTTCAAACTGAAGCAAAGCTAAATTTTTACAAATATATTGAAAAGAAATGTGAGTAAGTATATAAGATTGTGATGCCTGGTGACAAAATTCAACCATGGAAGTAAGAGTTGAGGGGTGTCTACAGGGCGAGGTTCTTTTTCATGCCATACTTCCGGTTAACTTGCTGTTTATGTGTTGTGATGTTCAGTAAAGTTTTTGCCACACGCCTCCTGCATTTCCATTCCTTCACCACCACATTGGTGACCACCCAAGATTAGTTCTGAAGTGTCAATGGCTCTTTCGAACATGGGAAATAAAGTGATTCTGGAAATAAAGTGATTCTGAAGTTGCCCGAGTTTTGGGAGACGTCCATGGCATCCTGGGGCGCACAGATGGAGGCTCAATTTGCTCCGAGTGGGATTAATGATGACACGCGCTAATACTACATTGTTTCGGCGCTTGGGGTGGGGGCACCACTGCTGGCACATGAGAAGTCAATTATCAATATCGTTTTGTTTATGGAACGGTTTCTACGCCACATTCCACTATATGTTGAGATTGCCTTCCCTCACTAACACTACGATCACCTAACCACATACTCTTGCCAAGTAGGCGGACTGCTTCTTCCTCTCGATGCGGTGGCCCCACCGTGCAGTTACCCGTGATTCCAGTGTCTCACAGTTACATGTCAATCTTACAGTATGTTAGCTTAGCAATTAGCATTATTGCTCAGTCTTTCTTCGTAATCCCTTTGAGAGAACGACAACTTGTCCGAAGTTTATCCATGGAGACAATAATTCCTGACTTAATGGTGCCTTTGGAATGTGTTTGGCTGTACGAGTGGCTAAACAAAGCCCGTTGCTAGCTAATGCGGCGTAAATAGCATTGAGCTTGCCTTGATCTCCGACTACTCGCATACAAGCATCATGGACACATCCACGAATTTGGGATCGCCTCGATCGCTCACTTCTCAGAAAAATGTGTAAACCCTGCGATTCTCAGTTTTGCTATTCAATGTGTTATGCTGAGGCACAAAGTAGTCATTTGATTTGCACCGTGAGATCGAAAACCGCTTATTTCTTGCCATTCCATCCATCAGTCCTTGACTGGTTTTCGGATACATATCGTCCTCGCAGCCTCTTGCCGGTGGGACATTCTCGGAACACCTCCCCAGGGAAGCATCCAGGAGGCATCCCAATCAGATGCCTGAACCACCTGTCATGCATCGCAATCAAGCAACTATAGGGGTGTTCACACGGCAGACATTTGCATAGGTGCAGCACTGACGTATTTTGTTGCAATACATCTTACACCGGTGCAAATTTTGTGGAGCGTTCACACATAAAAAGTTGCTTACGAAAGAGAAGCGTGATAACCCCGGTGCAGCCCCACTTGCGTTCACACGGCAGTTTCTGCGGACGTGCAATACAATACGGCAATAATACCGAAATAAAACATGCACCTGCGTATGAGAGAAGAGAGAAAGGAAAGATGACGGAAGTACAACAGAGCACAAAAGCAACGTATTCAATACCCATATGTAATCAACTCTTCTCATGCGTAGTGAGTCTACCTCTGTAGCGTTCACACGTTCCATTTTATATCGGTGCTGCCTCACAAACGAGCATTTATTGCAGAGTAAAATTTTAAACCACCTCCTGAGCTGGGTTAAATTTGCTCCGGTTTGAGCTGTTTTCATGGGCTACACCGGTTTAATTTTGTATGTGTGAACGCTCTACGGGGGGCAGCACCAGTGCTACATCGGCGTAAAAGTTGCCGTTTGAACACCCCTTGTATAAGGACATTCTTGCCAACAACTGGCTGTCGGATAATTTAACTTGCTCATGCCAATGTTCATGTCCAATTTTCCAGACTTTCCTGATCTTGCTCCGTTTTTTTCCCTTCCTTCATTTTTCGCTTTTCTTGTCGTAGTCGATTGGTAAGTTATTCTCGGTGTGTATTCGTGGTGAATTGGTTTTCTTGTTCTTTTGCGACAAGCTATTATCATTTATATTTTCCTTGCCTTTTGCAAACGCCTTTTTGTTTCTCTCCTTTTACCCTGGTGTGTTTACCAGCGTCTTTATTTGTACTTTGTCGGCCGCACGTCACTTTTTCTGAAATAAATATTTCTTGTGTTCATTTTATCTGAGTCTGCATTTTGAGATTCCACTTATGTCCCGCACCAACTGAACCCTGACAGTTAGGCCAAGAGACTGGTGTGCAAACAGCTCATTTACCTGAATCAGAGAATAAATTGCAGAGCTTGCCGACAATCGTTTCTATTTTTGTGTAAATAAATGTTCGTGTTGAGTTGTTTATCATTCATCTATCCATTCTCTAAATAGCTCATCCTCACAAGGGTGAGTTCTTTATAACGAAGACATAAAAAAATATTAGAAACAATCGTGTTTTTTTTTTTTTAAATTGATGGGACTCAAATATGCAACAGCCGATCATGCCGCAAAGTAGGATCTCTAAGCATATGTGTGTTTGTTTGCCATTGCTGATGTCCCTTCGGTGACCCCCTGAAACTGCGCCTGCTATAACTGGTCATATTTGCTTGTGGCTCAAAGATTTATCATTCTAGTAGCCAGAGATATAAACATTCAAGATATTTGCATCTCAAAATCAACAATAGCGATTTTCCCTGTTTAAACTGCAAGTACTGTACATTCGAATCCAACGCTCAGGCCAACCAATCACAAACTGCATTTGATGGTTGCTGTGGCACTTCAGCCAATGACAAATCCACGAGCGAGCGTAACGAGTGTGTCACACAGCACGGCAGAAATTAAGGAGCGTGCTGAACATAATTTGATGAATATAGTGTAAAAAAATAAATCATCCATCATTATTTGAAGCCATTTTGGATGGAAAAAAAGACACAAAACCAGAAAGAAGTGTTGTGTATGTAGAATGTAAAGAAACTTGATTACACTTGATTTCATGCTCCATCCTACCACACTGAGCCCTACTTCTCTTCACCTCATTTTGCCATCTGCTAAAAGGTCATGATTTATCCTCCCCTAATTATTTTCTTTTTCACCACAGCTTCCCTAGTTTCCGCTTTTCTTCTTCATATTTGTTTGCAACGATGCAATGTGTTTGCCATCAAATTAGCTTTTACAGGACTAAGCTGAGTCACCACAAGCAGATGCTCAGCACCTGTTTGTGTTTACCAACAGCTCATTGGCATTCACCCTTTGCGCGTTACCTCACAGCCTTCATTGGAACGCTGCTTCTGCCTTGACGGATGGCAAAATGACTATTTGTGCCTGCTGAAACCGTTAAAACTCCTGTGAAGCGGATTGTCCTGTATCCATTTATATAACGGATTATCTTCTTAAATGGTCATGTCTTGATGTGCGGTCGGATGTACTAATAGAAAATGGCGTAATCCAAACTGGGCTTTTTATTACATACCTGCTGATGAAGATAAAATGCGATGGATAGCAGCAATCAAGCGAAAAGACTGGCAGCCATCAAAGTATTCGAGGATTTCTCACAATCAGTTTTTTACAGGGTCAGTAGAAATGGTGGATGTCATGGCTAGATGGCCAAAAATAACTTATATAGTCGCTAAAACGTTAAATCGCTCCATTTTCTGTCCACTTCAGTTCAGCAGTCATTAACTTTTTCCGTACGTCATGGTGCACTGACGTGTTCATGTGACGGCTCAATTAGTTCTGTCCCTACGTGTGATCATCTGAATAAACAAGAACACACTTTGTCATTTGCCCTCACACATTGAAACCAGAAATATATATCTGTGGTGTCAATTTGTTAAATTTATTTATTTTTATTCCACGAACCTATACTATTTGTCAGTCCACACATGGGGTGCTATTTCTCCTAATTATTCATTCATTCATTTTCCGAACCGCTTTATCCTCACAAGGGTCACGGGGGCTGCAGGAGCCTATTCCAGCTGTCTTTGGGCAGTAGGCGGGGGAACAACCTGAATCCGTTGCCAAACAATCGCAGGACACACAGAGACTAACAACCATCTGCGCTCACACTCGTACCTATGAACAATTTGGAGTGTTCAATTACCCTGCTATGCATGTTTTTGGAATGTTTTGTCAACGTGCTAACCACTGGCCTACCAGCCCGCCTCCTAATTATTCACCAATCTAACATACAATACAATACATGCTGATATATATAACACTTTCACAACAGCAGCAGCTGTAACAAAGTGCTTAACAAAACAGTTAACATAAAGTAAAATGTTCGTAATAGCTTGCTCGCTGTGAGGGGTTGAACAAAGATGTCGTTTTGGGGCCCTGCTGAAACATCATGATTTTGGGGGTATGAGGATTCTACCTGACAGTGGCAATATGCAAAATTTGAACTGCAGCACCAACCTGCAGGAATGTCATTTAAATTGGATACGTTCCTGAGGGAATACAATCTTATACTGATTTGATTTTTGAATCCATTGTTCCACAATATTTGGGGGGAAATGTATACATTATATATTCATTATTTCTGAACCCATAAAATGAACAAGAAAAATCTTTATAAAATATTAATAACCAGTGGGTGGCAAGTCTGGGCACCCATCGATCATCAGCCCATCATTTTTTTTAAGCCGAACTAAACTGAAATCGTCAGTCTATCATGTTATTTCAACCGGGCTTTCACCTTCACTTCGTTCACCACGTTCATAAATTAGTCGGTCAATCTAAAAATAAAATAAAATAAATAAACACATCATTAGCTAACAGATGAAACATCCAATATGATTAAATTATATGGAGTGCACCATAAATCAGTGTGTCAAACGCACAAACCTTCAGTTGGCATTATATATATATATATATATATATATTATATATTATGCCAACAAACATATACATATACAGTACATACACACAAATATATTTTACATATAGATATTTCAAAAAAGAATTTTTCATCACACAAAATATGAGGAACTCTAGCTATCTATCTTGGAACTGAAACTGCAGCTTAATCTATGTTAGAGCACAGCTTTGGTGGTCATCGCACCAGACCTGCTCGAACTTCAACCCATGGGTTGGGAGCCAAGACTGCGAACCAGCAGTGTAAGAACCCAAACTGTTTAAGTCACTTAAAGACTGATGTTTCGTGAACATCCTTTTGCAGGGTGTGAGCTGGCATCTGTTACACATGATGCCCAGACTTGAACGCCGCTCCCAAGTGACTAGCAAAAAAATGACCAGTCGCCTCTTTAGCATGCCATCCCTGCATCATGCTCTCCAGGCAGGGCTAATCGATTGAATCCAGTTATTATACTAATGTACCAGTGGGAATGAGCATAGATTGATTGGTCACGGCTGGAGACTGAGACACAAGGATGACATAACAGAAAGTGGACTGTTGTGTTTGCACATCAAAATAACAATGTAAATGACAGAGGGTTGTTTCATTCGGGAAACATTTCATTTATTAAAATCACACAACCATTGGGCATGTCGGCAGTATTTCCCCATTTGACAAAATGAAAGCTTTGCAAATATATTGCGAGTCTTTCACATTTTTGTGTAAAATACAGATAAAGTTTAGGATGCTTCTGCTTTGTTGACGCCACGTTGGAAAAACATGAAACAAGATATACTCCTTGTGATTGACGTCATTACCGATTTGCAACGTAAGAGAACTCAGGGAGAGCAATCATCAGGCTAACAACACAATTCCTAGGAATCACATTACTAGTCATGTATTAAATTGGAGATTAAGACACTGGATAGAAAGCCCTGGGGTGAGCATTCTCCAAGTGGAGGCCCCTGGAACTGTTTGTTGTCCCTGACAATCTCCGCTCTCAAGCGCTTCCATGAGTGAACTTGTGTGCAGAGCACCTTAAAATCCTGCCCTAGATGCTTGAATCAGATATCCTTCCTACACCGTTAACAAGCTTCTGGATGTGTGTCGCAGAGGCCTCCGGTACCTGGTTGCCTCTGAAAGTAATGGACTTGATTTTGGCAGGACGCTCATCTCTGACTACCATCAACAACACTTGATCACCTGAGTCGTGTAACAAGTGGCGCCAGTGGGTGGAGGGGGGAGGGGTCCTTTCAGGTCTGCTCTCTGCAACCTGAGCTCTGCCCCCTTTCTCCTGTGTTGTGCGTGTGTGTGTGTGTGTGTGTGTGTGTGTGTGTGTGTGTGTGTGTGTGTGTGTGTGCGTGATTGCAGGTTTGGTGTGATGAAGTCACCAGCAGCTGCATATGATCAAACTGATTAGCAGCATAGACCCCTGGATATTCAACGCTGTATGTCGAGTTTGCACATGATATGCTTATCCTCGCCCTATCTGGATTTCTTGTCCCCCGCTTGCCTCCTTGTCTTTGTTCCATGCACACATGCTTTGAATCTTGTTCCCTGTCTGCCTGTACTCAGCACACAGTTTACTACCTCTAGCAACAGGAACCATTCCCATCCAGCCACAGCCATTCCAACTATGTTTGTAAACAAATATGTCATCGTCATGACCTCTTATTCTCCTCTCGCATCTGGATTTGCGTCTTTATCACAATCAGAGCCTGAAAGGCGCTGTCAAGTCAAATTTCAAAATACAATACACATGTTTGAAGATAATTGCTAAAAATATGCGCAAGGGTTGTGAATGCATAGGCTCACTTGTAGAGCTATTGCGTTAAACTGTTTTTCACTCTTTCTTTTCTTTTTTGCAAAGGGCGGTGGGCGGAGCAATCGTGATGCAGTTTGGGATTCAGTCCTCCAACCCCTCGCTACACATGAACTTGAGCTCCTTCATTTACATCAGTGGTTATCTGTTGCAATATCCCTTCAGTTAGTTAGCCAGCTGTGGATGCACCGTAAAAATGCATATTTCGGATTATCAGATGGTATGGCCTCTTTTAGAGCACTTCATTGTCTGTCGTGTGTGCAATACCACACAGAGAAGGCGGAAAAGATGTTTTTTTTTAATCCTGTGTGACAGCTCGTGTGTGCATAGGGACTTCATGCTGGCACCACAACTTTAGAGTTGTTGTTGTGGGATGGAAAAGCTTCCATGACTAACCAATGGGATGTATTCCAGCCACTGGAGGCTCAAATGGATAACATTTCACAGCTCAAACATGTAGTTATGTGTAAGCATAAGAAAAATATGAAAACCAAATAGCATCAATTTTTCCAGTTTGTTGTAATGGTATTAGATTGACAGTTGAGTGACGCATGGTTGTTAGGGCATTTATTTTTCATGATTATTATACCTCATGTTGATCGATTTTAATCGTTACAATTTGACATAGTTGTTACTCAGAGTTGTCTGTGATGTTAACAATAGAAGGCATTCATTTTACTTTACAGCGACCTGATGCAGATGAGAAAGGTGGCCATTTTGTTTGTTGCAGAGTCCAGCTTCAAGGGTTGTAAGGGAGACATTTTATCATGAACTAGATGGGAAAAGGAATAGAGTCGGGGTGAGGTCAAGGTAGAGGATGCGAAGAACATAACTGAGGGGAAAATGAGTAGGACAAGTTGATGATTGTGAAAGCAAGAAATTGACAGTGTGATGAATGTTGAAAAGGAGAAGTTCTGGAGTGAGTAAAATAAGGTAAGAGAGCGCGTTAAGCCCTTTGTTAGAGACATTAGGAAAAAGTCGACAGAAGCATGTGTTGTTCTATATGATGGAGTTACAAACATATGCAGGAGCCAAGCCTGATATACATTTATCAATAAAAATGTGTTCCAGAATCAGAGCGTGGGTGCCATTTTGTTTTGCACAATGCACGTACTGGCACTATTTCACGCCCACCCTTTCCACTTTAATGTCCGTATGTTGTCATCTGTTACGTCTGCCTTTCCTCTCTATAAGCATTGTGTCGGCACAACATCTGTCAATTTAAGCGGACGCGTCACTGAAGTCGCACAGCAGCATTATTCGGCGCCCCATCCATTTTGGAGAACGTTTAAGACTTTTATGTGCGTCTTATGATTGGGAAAATGCGACTTGTTAGTTTGCTTTGTTTAATGGAGGTGGCAGCTCACATTTTGGTTTGTTACCTTGATTACTTTGTGTTATACTATTGTACTTGTTGTGATATAGGATGCTTTTTGAGTTTCCAGTCTATAACTAATTCTGCCTTTTTGTTCTCAATCCATTAATTGATTAATGATCTTTTGTTTATTCTTCCAGGCAGTACAGAGGCAGAGTGCAGGTATAAATAGTGTCCCCCCCACCTCAAGTAGATCACTCCCTGTATTAGATCCAAAGGTTAGAGTGGCGACACTCAGTACCTGTTGTTTTAGGTTATTGGCTTTAGTTGGTGTCTTTTGGGGACTTTTTTTCATTTGTCTTTGCATAGCTCAGGGGTTTGGGGTATGTGTTGTGTGTGTGCATTGTGCTTCATGCTGAGTTTTGCTCTTTGGTACAAATAAAAATACTGATGGCAGCCCGATGGTCCAGTGGTTAGCGTGTAAACCTCACAGTGCAGAGGTCATGGGTTCAATTCCAGCTCTGCCCTCCCTGTGTGGAGTTAGCAAGTTCTCCCCGGGCCTGTGTGGGTTTTCTCCGGGTACTCCGGTTTCCTCTCACGTTCCAAAAACATGCATGGCAGGCTGATTGAAAACTCCGAATTGTCCCTAGCTGAGCACGGATGGTTGTTGGTCTCTGTGTGCCCTGCGATTGGCTGACAACTGCTTCAGGGTGTCCCCCGCCTACTGCCCAAAGACAGCCAGCATCCCCCGCGACCCTTGTGAGGATAAGCGGATCAGAAAATGAAGCAATGAATAAAAATACTGTTAAATTGTCATTTTTGTTATCATTGCCTCTTCCATCCACACCTCTCTGCTGTCTTATGTTACGCTGGCGGCCTCTGCCTAACAGAGGAGGGTATATTAATGTATGGACAAAGCCTCCGATTTGCACATCGTCATGAAACAACGCATCTTTCTGCAATATGGCTATACTGTGTATATATATATTCATTCAGTCATTCATATTCCGAGCCGCTTGATCCTCACATGGGTCACGGGTAGTGCTGGAGCCTATCTCAGCTGTCTTCGGGCACTAGGCGGGGGACACCCTGAACCGGTTGGCAGCCACTTACAGGGAACACACGGACAGACAACCATCCGCGCTCACACTCACACCGAGGGACAATTTAGAGTGTTCAATCAGCCTGCCATGCATATTTTTGGAATGTGGGAGGAAACCGGAGTACCCGGAGAAAACCCACGTAGGCTCGGGGAGAACATGCAAACTCCACACAGGGAGGCCGGAGCTGGAATCGAACCCGTTACCTCTGCACTGTGAAGCCGACGCGCTAACCACTGGACTACCGGGCCGCCCATTATTCTTAATATACATACACACACATATATATATATATATATATATATATATATATATATATATAATGGTTAGCACGTCGACTTCACAGTGCGGAGGTACCGGGTTCAATTCCAGCTCCGTCTTCCCTGTGTGGAGTTTGTATGTTCTCCCCTGGCCTGCGTGGGTTTTCTCCGGGTACTCCGGTTTCCTCCCAGATTCCAAAAACATGCGTGGCAGGCTGATTGAACTCTCTAAAATTGTCCCTAGGTGTGAATGTGAGCGTGGATGGTTGTTTGTCTCTGTATGCCCTGCGATTGGCTGGCAACCGATTCAGGGTGTCCCCCGCCCACTGCGCGAAGACAGCTGGAATAGGCTGCAGCACCCCAGCGACCCTAGTGAGGATCAAGCGGTTCTGAAAATGGATGGATGGAAGAATAATGTATATTGGAAAAGAAACAATTAAAAATAGATATTAAGGAAAAAAACACATTGATTTTAGTCAGTCTCTCAGTTGTAAGTTGGTTGAAGATTCTACGATTTTGCCCAAAAGGATAGAACTTTAGTTATTATTAACACAGTGGGATCTCCTTCTTTAAACGGAAGGAGAACAAAGGCAGGTTTCCACCCATGGGGTGGGGATAAAAAATGCATGTTTGAGGTGGAGCACTGTGTCTGCTCACAGCTTCAAAAAGTAGAAATTCAGATTATGAGGATCTGCAGATTTTTAAATCAAACTGCATGCGTTTGTTCCCGGGAGCTATGTGGAGGTTGCTTCACTTGGGGACTATCAACAATTCAATACACTCACCAGATAATGCCAACTTCCTTACTCCCCATTGTCTAAGCATGATACTATTTGGCTAGGTCCCGACCGCTATCCGAAGCTGGCTGTGCTGTCGAATCACAGACTGCAATGATATTGCCCCATGTCGTTTTTAATTCCCCATGCTGTGCATGTCGGTTTGCTCTCATGCTGCTGCTTTGTGACAAATACATTCTCGATTCCGATTGGATGTCGGCAATGCAATGCTACAGACCAACTGGTGAGACTTGCAGAGTCATCTCTCAGTGTGGAGACGAAACTTTTGAAAGTACCGTTTTGTTTTCACAGTGACCTCCATACCTCCAACGCCATGGACCACACGCATAATGGGTTCACTTTTAAGTTGAAGACCTTTAGCTACTTTCTGCGTGATGTAATTTGTGTCCGATGCTATGTCGATTAATGTGCCGACATTTTGAGCTGTGCAAGTTGTGACTTCAAGCAGCATCATGATGACAGACCATTCCACCAAAGGATTTTCTGCCAGAAGACTGTTGTAAAATACATTTCACGATTCTTTTGTCTTTTCCCACAGCGCCGACTGTGGCCCCCTTTAGACGCACGTACATATGATGTCCTGTCACCAGTGAGTCTATCCAATTTGGACTCGTGCAGAGGATATCTGTTTTACAATGGATGTCATCAGAGTGAACCTCCAAACATAATGCATGCTTCCAGCCCTCTCACAGCATCATTTTTTTCTGGGAGGTTTAGTGCACAAAACCTTTTGCAAAAGTATAGATTTCATTCTTGCTTGTCTCTCGACGAAGGTGGACGCTTTTGCTCTCTGCTCCAGGTATGCTGCTGTTTGGTGTTAGCAGTTTCCTGATCTATAGCACAATTCAACCAACGGGAGCGGCTCTATTGGAAGTGAAGAGGCTGCTGGTCTAAGGATGGCATAGTGCGGATGTCCAACACTCAGACTCAGACTGTGCTCAACCACAAACTGTTGCGGTTTTGGAGCGTCTCTGCAAGATGGTCAAGAACGTGGAGAAACTGGAATCCGTGCTCAAATATTGACTGAAATCACGGATTTGGCCGATCGACGCCGCTAAAGAGACATAAGCCACAGACTCGAGGCTGTCTTAAATTCTTGGGCAGCCTGCATCTGCTATCTCGACCTTCCCCTGATGAAAGTATGCACAGAAGCTAGTCCCCCACCATCACCCCCTCCTTCATACACTCCCTTGTATCACCGTCTTCATTGTTTATGTCTTGTGACCTGTTGCAACTGTCATATGCTTGTGCAGGAGTTTTTTTGCCTAACTCAAATTATCCTCAAAATGAGGATAGTTCGAGTGTGTTTTTTTTTCTCCCCCTCTCCCTCCCTTGTGGTTTCATTCTGACTTCCGGGTTGAGTGAACGCTGGCGCGCTTGGCTGCCGCGCTTGGCTGCCGCTGCTCAACCCGTATTGTTTTGTGTTTTTTGTTATTGTAAAGTGTCCTTGGGTGTCTTGAAAGGCGCTTATAAATAAAATGTATTATTATTATTTTTTCATTTTTGTTTGCCTTCTCTACAGAAGAAACATCCTTGGGAATTGCTGCTCCCTTTATTTGAGGCTCTGATGCGGGCTTTCCTTTAGTTAAGTCGATTTTGACTCACTTGGTCCAACTGTTCATTTTTGGATTTCACTCCAATGACCAGATGCTGTCTGTTTTTATTGTTCTGAAAAAGCACAAACATGACACAAATACCCAGAGTCGCATAAACGTCATACAGGCAACAAACGCAGATATGCATTTATCATTGTTTTTAAATTCCGAAACTAAATTAAGTTCAATCGAAGTTTTATAAGGCATAAGAAACAATTTTTCAGCAATAGGTTTTAGCTAAGTTTTGAAACAAATCGAAACATCTTAAGCCATTTTAAAGGAATGAAGTTATCTTCTTATTTTACATAAAGAATATGAACAATTGCCTGTTAATTAATTTCGCACTCTCTTCATTACATTCTGAAAGTTTTAATCATCTGATGCAAATGCATTCAATGAATTCAAAGCCTTTGGATTTGACATTAGCAAACAAAATGATTGGAATAAACTACAAGTAAGCAAATCATAAGCATGAGCAAATTGAATCGCGCTTACCGGGTGTCCTTTTGAGTTGTTTGCTTGAGGGCTTGGTTTCTGCACAGTTTTATGCTTTTCCCTTTTGAAAAGGGCAAAACAGAGCTTTTGAGTGTGTCTGTTCTTTGCAGCGTTCACATGGAAAATACAACAGGTGCTCTGATTGAGATAAGTCACACCTGGTGTATCTCAGTCAATCAGGAAAGGGGAGAGGAATCCAGGGAGGCTGGAGAACGCCCGGCATGCACATTATTGGATGTACTGTTAGGACTGGTGACGTGTTTTTGTAGGAGAGCTTTTCAAGATGTGGTATGACTTTCAACAAAGCACCAAGTCAACTCTGTAAAGTAGGATTCATGTCCACTAATTTACAATGCGTTCAAACAATAGTTATAATCAGTGTAACATTAAATCGTCACTGATGAGCAGATGTGCGGCAACGTGCTGACATCTTGCACCTCCATGAGTAGTGATTCGGTCCAGCTGCCTTGCGTGGGTTGATCCCGAAGATGATAATCTTCACACTGGCTGTGAACACTGCATTCCCGATAAATCATCACCAGAGGCAATATGCAGCACAGCCAGGTTTTATTTTGAGGTGAAGTGGGACATTGCGTTAGTCAAAGTATGTGTTCACACAGCCAATCTGCAATAAGACAATTCGACGTGCGCTGATGTCTGTCTGATAACTCCCATCAGCTCGCTGGTGGTGAACACGAATGTACTTTGTACAATAAACAAAAAGACCGTCTGTACCTCACAAACATGGCACTAAGATGGTTTAAAAAAAAAAAAAAGGTGGATAACAGCCAATGTGTACGCGTCTTCAGCCTGCTTGTCCGTGGGAGGGGCGGTCTGTCCCTCGTGTGTTTTCGATTTCAAAGAGGCCAAAGAAGACAGATCTGCTGTTTAGCAACTGTATATCACAATCACAAGTCTAGGGTCTTGGTTTAAAGGAATTGATGGTCTGTATGCCCTACCAGAAACTGTGTCTCTCGTGTTGCTGAAGTGTCTTGATTGGAATTAGAATGTGGAATTTCCCCTATGCGTTTGCATTTCTGTGTTTTGATTTGAAATTCTAGTAGTCTGAAATGTCCTCAATGCAATTGCAATAACAATTTATAGGAGAATTTGATCTTGATTCGCTTTGTAAAACGCACCACTATTGCTATCTGAAAACACCCTTTGTGTACCCTGTTATGTTTGACCAAACCAGGGTGTCCTGCCTCTTGTCACCTGAGAAAGACTCCGGCTTTCCTGCAACATTTAATCCAATAAAGAGGTAGAGAATGGAGGGATGAAAAATGATCCCCAGAATATAAAAAAAATAATAATGAAAAAATGTTGCTGACATCGCTGCCATTTCTTTGTTTTTAAACGTATGCTGCATTCACTACAAACTGAATACAGCTCTAAATCCGTACTGCAAGGAGGGTGATCAGAGGTCTGGAATGCAGAATATCTCCTGGCCGGTTTAGAGGATTACACAGCTCTGTGAAAAAGCCGAAAAACTCTGCCCAGTGGTGTTCCACATTTAGTCATTGCCGGATAATATAGCCACCTGTAGAGCTGGTGGTTTGCCCGGTCTGGCTTTGTGGAAGGTTAGTTTATCCATCCTGGTTGGAGCTTTATCAACAGTTCACATAAATGTCCTTAGAAAAGGAGTCCCCACAGTGTGTGTGTGTGTGTGTTTGTGTGTGTGTGTGTGTGTGTGTGTTGTGTAGCTGATCTAAGAGTGTGGGTTTACAGTGATAGACATGTACATGAATGAGCAGGGCTGTCTTATTTATTGTCGAATCACAATATCTAATCTGCATCTTTTTGGGGGTCGGGGGCTTGCTCCTCTTCAACTGGAAAAAGCAACAGATCTAATTTTCAATTGCACTCGAATGACATATTCAAGTTCCTTCATCCGCTTCCATGGCTGCTTTCACACTTCTCATTTTTGGTGTGGTTGAACTGCAATTTCTCTGCTTGTGTGGGTTGTTTGGTCAAGTGTTATCCTAACCACAATGTGCAACAAACATGCAGACCAGCAATGCCAGAGGGCATGTGTCATGATCCTGTTCTTGTGTATCTCCAGGAGGTGGCCCATTAAAGTGATTTAGCTCATCAGAAAGCTCTACAGAAACCGGAAATGATCGTGATCAATTTAATCATGTTAGAATAGGGAAAAGATCTAAAATGGGCACGATATGGCTCTTGAGGAACCGGAGTTCCCTACCCCTGCACTAGACACACTGCTCTTTCAGAGCCAGGTCGACGCTGCACCTGATGTCTGTAAATTGTTAGCTCCTTTTTGTATTCATTACTCACAGTACACAAAAAGCCAACAGGAGAGTAGTGTTTAATGCCAAAAACTCACGCAAAACATGTCTCATAATTTGGACAAATTGTAGGAGTGTGTGTGGTTTATATCTAAAATTATATTACTTGGTTGCATACATAATAATTAAGAGCAAATTATGAATCAGCAACATGGAACAAATTCATGATTATAGTGCAGTTCTAGAAACGGTGTGAAATATATGTCACTATATGTGTCCTGTATGCACGACATGATAGTTTGTCAAAATTTCATTCTGCAGCAGTGTCTCTCTCAACACGCACTTTTCTGAACTGTCAGCAGCACAGCAGATTACTCACAGTGAACCGTTTACCATGCGTACTTGTTGTGATCATATAACATATATAACAGATATAATAGTCTAACCAACTAGTCTCCTTTTTCTTTTCTTTTTTTGTAGCTACTACACTGTGACCAAATCAGCCCAGGTCGAGCCAGATCATCGTCAGCAATCTCTTCCCCCCCCCCCCCCTCTCATCCCCTCAAACAGAAGCTGCCCAGCCTTCCCCATCAGGTAAAACATACTTTCCCTCCACCCTGCTCTCTACCAAATAGATAGATCAGGTGAGTACAATAACATGGGATGTTGTGGTCGTATGGAACATTAAACGTGAGTATAGGTTTCTGCAATTCAGCCTGTTCCAGGTTAAAGAGGGTTTGTCATTTCAGCCTTACACAACAAGCTCATAGTGCAATGAGTTATACAATATTATGAATTATGTTTCTGGTAGGAGTTTTTGTTCCACCCGTAACAGATTCCTGCTCGAGCCGTGTGATTGTATGCTAGTAAAACTTCCCTCTGCTGGCCCTTTGCTCAGTTTCAGTTTTAGTTCACTGGTTTGCTTGTTGGACGGCACAGGAACTCCCTCAGTTCCACATGTGCCCCTTTTTCACTTTGACCACCTGCCCCTCCTAAGGTCACGGCATACCCCTTACTAACAGACACCTGACATCATCCTCTCACGTTCATCTTTTCAATTTGTATTTATTTTGGACCCCATCATTGCAATCATTTACATATTTTTATTTGTCTGTTCCTGCTCCTCCACAGTGGTGAGGGGTGAAGATGTAGAACATAGGATGATATTGGCTCAGGCTCTTCAGTACAAACCTTGTGGCATGCTAATCCTCTCTGGAATAGACCTTGACGAAAGATTCACATAATATTAGCCTTCTGTCATTGTAGCTATAAATCATCTGTCAGCTTTATCAAGGGCTG
Source organism: Hippocampus zosterae (assembly GCF_025434085.1). NCBI lineage: Eukaryota > Metazoa > Chordata > Actinopteri > Syngnathiformes > Syngnathidae > Hippocampus > Hippocampus zosterae. The sequence continues at coordinate 19,093,793 of NC_067462.1, forward strand.
TTGTTGCTTTAACTGGTGAGTGAAAACTCAGATGTAGGTCGCGATGTGCGTGTGATTGTGGAAAAAGCATTTTTTTTCATTAATTATAGATTACGTTTTAGGGTAATTGTAACTTTTTTTTTACAGTTAGTATATTATATTAACCCTTTCGTGCAACCTGTAACCGGATAACATGGTAAGCTGTCCACTCTAGTGACCGCTGTCCCTGAAAGGGTTACGTGTACATATGACTTGTATCAATTGAACGGTTGCTTTTCGGTCGATCTAAGATATAACTAAAACAGAAAAGTTAACCATAAACATTGCAATTACCCCAGTGTTAACTGTACCTGGAATCTGCAGCTTTTTATTTTCCCATGTGGACTGAAGTTGTCACACCCACAGTCCAAGCTGTCCAATGAAAAGGCCTCTAACATCGGTTCACCCACAAGACTGAAATAGATTCGCAATCAGAAATCCCGGAGTTGCAAACAAAACTCCCAAATTTGCAACCAAAATGTTAAAACTTTTAAACCAAAAGTTTAAAATGTACAAACAACATTTATAAGTATATGAGAACAATGTTTTTTTATTTGTAAACTAAACCAACACTTTAAAAACATGTTTGAAATGGTGGTTATGGTTTAATTTTTATTTCTTCATTACAAATCCATTGTTTTGGTTTGCAAATATTTTTTTGGGTCCTTTTTTGGGCTGAGGTTTCCTTATACATCCACTAGATGGCGCTACGCTATAGGAAATACAATACAATACAGTGCTATTGACATAGCGCTTTCACAACCGCTGCAGCTGTAACAAAGCCATTTGCAGAATATTTCAAATACTACATCCAAGAAATCAGAATTTGGATGCATATTAAAGGCGCATCGTTTTTGAGAAAATTGAATACTTTTAGGTGCGCCTTATCGTGGGGAACACGGGGTATGATATCAGATCCACACGAAGCACACTTCGTTAAAAAAACACATGGATTTACAGTTCCTGTTAGTGTGCAACTTTACATTTTTTTGCCTGGGGACAAAAACGGTAGCAATTCAGTGAAAACGGAACACATCCTACCGCAGTCCATATCTGAGTTAAGCCATTTAATTGAATATTTTACCAATGGGACGACAAGTCCGGTTGCATTGGTGCATATTCTTTTGTCACTCACTGGAAAGGGCATCTGCAACAGGGGAAAACAAGTAGGCATCAGTTGAGAAGTGTTTGTCGCTGGAAAATAAAATAAAAAATAAGATGCATAAACCGAGTCCACCTCATACACACAAACTACATAAATAAGAAGTACAGTCAGAGCACACACACACACGCACAATACTTTACTGTGTGACTGAAAAAAACAACAGGAAGCTCTGTGATACCTGAGCATCTAGTTTACAAAGTGTGTTAGTGTGAGAGTGAACTGGTGTGGGAACCTGCCAATAGAAGAGTCGGGTCATCTAACCCTGACGCTCATTTTACTGCACAACTGCTTCTCAGATATCCACACACTTTCACAAACATCTCACAACAGGCAGAATTGTAGGTTCTGTTACAGGAGGCATTCTATACAAATTAGGCAGGAATTCACACAATCGTTAAAACTCACACTGACAAAAGAAAATAGATGTTTTCTTTTTGCTTATTCACATTTTTTTCTTCTGAAAGACACTGTTTGTGTCAAGGTTCGAAACAAATTGAATAATGTTTTAGGTTCCCAGAATCGTAGACACCAAAAAAAAAAAAAAAAAAAAAACTACATCACAAGAAGTTTAATTACCGTACAAGAACAAAAAGCGCACCAACAAAATATGAACAGAAAACGCTGATTAAATGAACCAGGAACTACAATACATAAATGAAAAGCGCTTGCAAAAGGCAAGAAAATAGTTTAACCCTGAACACCAACGAAATGTCCAGAACCAATTACACGAAACAAACAAAAACAAAAAAAAAGAATAAAGCATGAGTACTTCCAAAAATAAAACAGGTAGTAACGGAATGAGATCGACTTTGATGAGAACAAGAGGTCGAGAAAATAACCACTTTAGCGAGAGCAGCAACAAGGTCAACAATAATCCGACAAAATGACAAACTGCAGGTGATGAGATGAGAACATTGGCAGCATTACTGAAGGATTGGCTCCTTCAGTCACTGCCACCTGCTGGAGACACAAGAACAGGATCGTGACCGTTTGATATGATGAAAAGACGGTTTAAACATACATATGAAGTGCCCTCAAGGAGAACACTGTTGGCTGAGGTGAAAAGCGTCCATAAATCGACAGATTTAAGTCTTTATAAACGCAGTGCCGGTATACAGTTTGCACTCTGCTCCTTTTTATTCAAGGAAAGAGATATATAACCCTTAAAGGGGTTACTGTGTTGAAAATGTAAGATAAAAAGAAAACAATTGTTTTGTGGTTTAGCTCAAAACTTAAAAATGTTTTTGAACTGACAGCAGTGATGACCCAAAAGCACACATCGACAAGCAGCAAGACAAGTTCGAAAGTTAATTAAGAGACAACTGGGACCTCTTGGCACCCGAGAGACAGGGAAGCAGGCTGTGAGGCTTTTGGAATATGCAAATCCTCAGTTCCATAGATTAGTGTCCATTGAGCAGCCCGTTGTTGGAAGACGCCCAACTCTCCATGCTAGTCTTACTGCTGATGTCTGTGATGACAATGGCCCAAGATAGCCCAGTGTCATCTGCGTACCTGATGTCTCGTGTCTTGGTCAAGGCAGTTTTCTGGATGGACATTTACAGAAGGAATGGAAATCACGCTCCCCTGAGGAAACCATGAAATGGCGTCTGACCAGGTGCTCTGGAAGCCATTTCCCAAACCTTTCAGCCTTCTTCCTGTGATGAAGCTGTGTACCGACGCCAGGTCCTTAGGCCACAGCTTCATGTCGGCCAGATGCTGCAGTTGTATGAAGTGGTCCACCCAGATGAATGCCTTAGACAAAAGGACTCACACCATGGTTGATCATCTTGCCTTCTACAGCCAATAACTGGAAGTGAGTGGCTATGGTTAGGTTTCTATTTTACCAACTGTGTGAGTGCGATTGGCCGGCAATCATTTTTTATGTTTATTGAATTGGGTATGGGACATACATTGGAGTCCCTCCACATATTGGGATGGGTTTCATGACCACCGAAAGGCTTCGTAATGTGAGGAGCTATGGGAGCAAGATCTTGAGCAGCCGTGGCAGTACGGTGTCAGGCCTTTGAACCTTTAGATGGTTTTGTGTCTTGATTGCTCACTGGTGGATATTCATGTCATTCATTCATGCCATTTTTTCCTCAATCGAGGAAAATGAATTGAATCGATCCCAACCGGACTGCTCTGTTTGTCTGAGAGGAATTTTCGCCTCTCATTGATACTATATGAGTCCTGAATTTGTACCTAAGTTGGAACACTCTGTCTTCCACTCACCAGTAGCAAATTCATCCTGGCTATCTTTAATGCCATCTCACTAAAGTGCTAATGGAAAGCTGATGGCTTGTTCGGGAGGGTGGCTAATTAATGTTGTGTGTATCCACATTCTCTGCAAATTTAGTTGGGTGTCAACATCCCGAAATATTTCCTACATTTCGCGTTTGCTCCTCCCAGTGGAATATTATTCGACAGATGGTGTATGTGATGACATGGACAAAAAATATATATAATTAAATGTATTACGTAATTAAAATTCTGTCCAGGATAACAATTAAAACACACTGGGGCATAGTGAATATTTAATTAGCTTCTCTCTCTGTATCATTAATCCAGCCTCATGGAAAGTTAAAATCAAATTTAAATGCGGCTTGAGGTAAGCATTTTTCGATTCACTGTTTTCTCATCCCCAATGACAACAAAGTGCAGTTAATACAAAATGTCTTATATAATATCTAATTATATATATATATATATATATAAAGAATTGACTAAGAGGAATTATTTTAAAGCTTTCCCCACAATTAATGTGCCCTAAAACCTGTTTGACTAAAGTGATTGACAATGCTGCGGGTAAACCCAGCAAATGTTGTTGCACCAGTTTTCCCACCCTCTTACTTCTGGAGACATGGCTGTGTCTCCCAGCGCACAGTTGCCACCATTTAAAGTGTCTCTGAATAACCGCTTTTGGTCGACACATTTTACATCACAAGCCATGGGCCGCATTGAGCTTCCACAGCATCAAATACTTTTCCTAATTCCACAACAGTGAAAATTATTCGTTACAGCAGCAAACAATAGTATACAGTATTATGAAAAGAACACACACTATATAAAGGAACCAGATGATTTTTAAAACATTTAAAACAACAACAAAAAAAGAAGCAACTCCACTTTGCACTTTGCGTTTTAATGTCTGACTATGTTTGCCTTGGGCATCTAAATGACTGGCATACAGCCCTGGACTGAGCCAGTCAACATGTGTTCCTTCGCTGCTCCTGCATTGATGAGGCAAAGCAGCTCGGAGGAAGAACTCATGTGAATTTCACGACACAGCCATCAACACTACAAAGTCGGGGGTAATGTGCTTCAATTGTGCAAGGATATTCTGCGGTCGGGTATAAAGGGATCGGTGAGATGGCGCGTGGACAGAACGAACGCTGTACAACACCTCATCTCCAATTGACATGTTGTCAAACACATCGCAAGGTAATTGAATATCTTGGTCTCGTTTTTTTTAATATCACAAAGTCTGGGCATTTGAACATGAGTATGGTGATTACACATTTAATATTACATCATGACGCTGGTGACTCTCACACTGACCCGAGATCTACTTCATTTAGTATTTAGGATTTACTTTAGCAGCATGCCAGTCATTTTGGGGTAACAAAATGTCACAACATATTGACTCAGTAAAAGCACACAAAAGTGACAATATTGCTGGTTTGTTCTTTTTCTGCTGCTGATCTTATCTTGTCTGTCAGGGTTCACCTTTTGAGGTTCCACGATAATACATAAAGCCAAGTCAACAGATCGATCAGGGGTGGGTTATTTTGCCCTCGTAAAAATGGCCATTCATGGATTTTGTCTCACTTATCCTTTTAAGGGTCACAGGGAAGCCAGACAACACTGAACAGATTTTGGGTCACGAGCATAGAAATTCAGACTCATCTCTGTACCAGCAATTGAGTTTGGTCATAGTCTCATCAAGTGCATTTCTGAGTCGGGGAAAACCTGAGCAACCACACCACAAAATGTACCAATCTGAATAATGTTTAGGATTAAAAACACGACAAAATCCAAAACGAATCACTGGTAACAAGGGTCCAGGTAAAACGAGGAATCAACAAAAGGCGCTTGCAAAAGGCAAGGTCATGGAACACCGAGGATACAAACAAAATGAGAAAAATCCAATTCACATGACAAACAAAAGCAAGATCAAATGACTAAACAACAGTGTTATATCTCCTAATTTAAAGTTTTAAATGGTTTCCCGCCTCCTTGAGCCGATCACAGCCGGACCTTACAAGTCCCCGCAGAGATCCTTTTGAAAACAAGCATTCATTCTCACACATGGGAACAAACACACAAGCGAGGCGGGCCGTGTTTCAGTCAGTCGCCTGCAAAACGGGCGTCCGTCACTGATGTACTGAGAGGTCCGTCGGTACTTGGCCTGGTTAGTGACAATTCCACTGACAGATGGAAACCCCTCTCCGACAGTCTCTGTCTGTGATTCTTTTTAAGATTTTCATCATTCGCCTATTGTCAGCAAAAGAAGCATCCCTCATTGACACACTGACAGACCATCCCCATGTACTGATGGAATGCCCACCTCTGTGTAACGGGTCTGTAGTTGCACAAACCCCACTAATGTAGCCATGGCACAAACATGTCATCAAACATTACAGAGACCAAGATGACACAATCCTGCATGCAATAACAGAGAATTTTTTGAGACAGCTATTTTTGCTTTACCTCTACAAACCTTGAGAAATCGATCGGGAAGACAAGAGGTCTCCAAGTCCTTTCCTTGGGAGCCCCTATCCAGCCTGTTTTAGATATTTCCCTTGCTCCAACACACCTAATTCAAACGGGGGATCGCTAACAGGCTTGTGCAGAGCGTGCTGATGAGCTGATCATTTGAATCAAGTGAGTTGGAGCAGGGAAACATCTAATACTGGTTAGATTGGGTCTCCCGAGGACCTGACTTGGAGACCCGTAGGCTGGACAAATCAACAGAGTTTGTACTCTTTCTTGTTTCTCTCGGTTGAGTGAGTTCGATGAAAGACAGTTGGCAACTGTTGTGGGGCATATAATGCTCTCCAGAGGCGAGTAACAGAGCAGAATCTTGGGGTAGGTCAAAGGTTGGGTTGCAGTAGAACCCTGGGGGGACATTAACCTTTGAGCCCAGTCTGCATAATTGTGTGTGAGAAAGTGAGTCGGAAAGGGAGGGATAGGTAATTAACGAGTGTTTTTAAATTAAAATGATGACGGTGAGATTGCTTTATTTTGGTGTGGACAGAAAACAGCAAATTTCAGACAATTGATCAACAGTATTTCAAGTAGGATCAAATCCACAATTTATATGCTCCATGTTATTTTGTAGGAAATTACAGTAATTTTGAAGGGTTCGACAGAATGGAAACAAAATTCATCTCAAAGTACCGGTAGATTGATGTGAATGCGACTTGCAATGACTACGTCAAGATCGCTGACATCACCAACTTTGAGAAGCTATTTCTGGCTTCCATCACAACCTCTTTCAGTTGTTGTTGTTGTTGTTGCTGTTCTTGTTTTTTTTTGCGTTTGTTTTTGTTTTTTTAAGTTGGGGCATGGGTATTGCAATCGAGACAGACCTCCATCCCCTTTTGAATCTGCTTATCCTCACTAAGGTCGTGGGTACACCCCGAACCGATTGCCAGCCAGTTGCATGGCACACAGAGACGAACAACCATCCGTGCTCACACTCGCACCGAGGGACAGTTTAGAGCAGGGGTGCCCATTATATGGATCGCGATCGACTGGTGGATCGTGGACTGGTTCCAAGTCGATCGCGAGGTTTAAAGGAGAAAAACAAACATCCAACCGTTTGTGTGTCTTTTTGCACGTTAGTAATGTATTTTTTGTGTTGATGTACACTGCACCCTAATCATCTTATCAGTCACATTTTCACCAAAAGTATATATAAAAAAATCATCACAAAACAAAGCAGGTAAATCTTTAACCTGCGGTGCTGAGTGACCTGCGTCACCGGAAGTTATTAGCGCTCAGCAGTCTTTCGTTGCAGCTTGTGATCAGAGCTGTTGCACTATATCTTTTGTCAATATCATTATTTTCATTCAGAGTTTGTTTTGTGTACAATTCACCGAGGGCACGGGCAAAGAATAGGAATCTGGAGGGCTGAGGGAAGCACTTTAAAACGCTACGTGTGAGCTACGATAGTGAACAGTCTGCAAAAGTGCGTCTCATGATTCCGTGTCAGGCTATTGCTCATCATGGCGTGCATGTGTATGTGCGTGCGCGGTATCGGGTCGATCTCTAGAGGTTGGTTGATCAAAAAGTCTATCTTCGGTCGAAAAAGGTTTAGAATGTTCCATTAACCTGCCATGCATGTTTTTGGAATGTTGGAGCACACCGCAGTACCCAGAGAAAACCCACACAGGCACGGGGAGAACATGCAAACTCCACACAGGAAGGCCGGAGCCGGAATAACCCTACACCCCTGTGCTGTGAGGCGGATGTGCTAACCAGTTGGTCGCCCTTCGACGCTGACTTGCTGACACCCAGTGTTACATATTTACCTACAATGGGTGAGCATTTTAAAGGTCCCAATATATATCCTGTTTACGGGACACAATAGGTGTACCTTTGATGGTACTGCCATAGTGGTGAGACATTGGATCCCAAACGGTACAAATTTAACAACTTTTTTCCAACATTGTAATGCAGTAGTAGTGATAATCACATTAAATGTGGTCGGGATGAATAATGTTTCAGAAATACCTGTAGTTCAGGAATATAAAACAGTCACAAACAGTAAATTGGGGTGGGAGCTGAGAGTGCCTTCTTGTTCAGTGCGACAAGGGATTTTTGTGCCGGACGCCGTTCACACCCTCAAAGTGTTGTATGTCGGGATGTATATTTACAGGTTGTGTTCATGACAGGAAAACTACTATTTTATAGAAGAGACGAACTGATGAGCTTTCCACATGGAATCTCATGCTGTGTTGTATGGCCAGCCTGTGTGGGTTGCCTGTGAAACATCTGTCAGCATGTCTGTCGTCAGGTGAATTAGCTACGGTGTGGTGAGTGTGTGTTACAGAGAGCAGAGACCGACTGAAACTAAATCATTTTTAGAGCTCTTTCTCTTTGTTCAGAACTACTGATCCTCAGTGGTCCAATTTTGAAACCTTGCATGTTACTCTTTTCTTTTTGCTGATTTCATTGAAACTATAATCCTAGAATCTGCGTACTTTCCTGGCAAAATCGAATAAAAGACTTGACTTTGACTTGGTTTTCATGAGATTTTTTTGGGCTTTAGTTTGAAATACAGACCTTTACAAGTCTATCCATACTACTGTTGAAAATCTGTATTTTCAACATAGTTGTTCCACTTTATTTAATCGGCGAGCAATATTTTTTACACAGTAAGCACAAACTTTTTAGTGCATAAAACCAACCAACATGTCAGGATGAAGAAAACAGCCCACTTCATGGACCATCAGTATTAACAGTACTGTATTAAGTAGGCAGCGATGGAAATGATTACATTTGGATTCAAGTATTGTATTATGTTTTTGATGGAATTTAGAAAAAGAAAACAGCAACATCCAATGTTTGCAACTCAAAAATAACACCCACAAAAAATACAACATCTAACAAAGACAGAAGCTTTGTCAACTTCACATTCAGATAAAGTCGGCTAAGCGGTTAACGGTAATTAGAAGAAAAACAAACAAAAAATAATAGAAGGACTGGTTTGTCACCACTAAAAACTATGAGTAGTTGACACTCTTTTGATTTCTCTTCTGTCCAAAGTGAGTATCGTGTAATGCAAACAATTTTTAAAAGAAATTACTCGCGTCAAAAAGTTACCATTATAATGGCGATTATAACATAATTTCCTACTGTCAGATTCCGGTGCGAAGAAAGGTATCCCACAAGCATAGACAAGTATAAATGAAGAACAAGAGGCTTATTGCAGAAAACACAATAGCGACGAAGTACAAGAAAAGTCGGCAACAACAAAGAGACACGATGAAACAAAATAAACACAAAGCTCTTACAAACGACAAGAGAATAGATCATTGAAAAAAAGTCTCACGTCAAAGTGGCAAGGAAGTCCAATTACACAAAACAAAACAAGAATAAATGGCAAAAGAATATAATCAATACTTACACAAGAGATAAAGCACCAAGACTAGAGTTTTGAAAAATGATCGTGGAACGTCTAAAAAAAACAAACAATTGGTCCTAGGAGAGTGAGCAAGTTTGAAAAATTCGACAAAGGACTGCTGTTGCCAAAGTCCTTTCAAATCCCCTGACAGAATGCATCACAGGTGCAACACTGAAGGGGACCGCCCTCCACTCTCACAATAACTGAGAAAAAAAAGAACCCCAAAAACAAAATGACAACCGGAGAGAGATCAAAACCACGACACCAATAACCCAGCTACCGTAAATTCCGGGCTACAGACCACACCTGTTTAAGAGCCGCATGCTCGGATTTATAAAGAAAAATCTATTTTGTAATTATATGCGCCGCACCGTACTATAAACCGCTGTCCAATGAGTAGGTGGGGGTTTGCTCCTGCGTCCCTGCCGCCGTGGAGGGCCTCCGGGTGACGCGGTCCCCCGCTGAACCCCCGCAGAAAAAAAACGCTAAAAGGTTAAAATAATCTCCATATTTTTATGAGCATGATAAATGCATTTGCACAACGAAATTACGCTGAAACACATATTAAGAGGCCAGACAAAGAGAGATCTTGATGTACATTTGCGTAATTATGAGGAGAAATACTGCAGCCCACCAGGCTTTAAATAGAATAATGCAAATCATATAAATGGGAAAATATATATGAAATTATTTCTATAAAAAGCCGCTTAAAAATGATCATTGTTGGCAGCTTTAGGCCCGATTATTTCCATTTTCCTTTTGTATTCTAATATTACATCCATGCTTTTATTTTAATATGTAGTCACCCCCAAACGAGAACCCTTTCTGATCTCTGATTTTGAAAAGCTTCTCAGCACTGTGGCGAAGTTGGTTAGTGTATGCTTGGTACTTTTCTTGTGCTGTCAGTGCACTTTCTATTTTTTTAGTGTTCTTAGAACTTTTAATATTTCTATATCATTTACACCACTAAGGAACATAGTGGGGGAGTTCATAGAATATTTATTTATTTATTGGCACAGCCATTTCTTTTTCTAGTTGACTGTCTACTCTTCATGGATAAAAAATATATTTTTTAAATAATTTATTTCATTGACAGAAATGTTTTATTTTTTTATTAAATATTATGGATAGTTTATTTTTTAAAGCCATTATATAATTTTATGTTCTCCATGTTTACTGTGTGATACTCCTGCATGGTAATGTTCTTCCTTATGATTTCTTATAACGTTTCCGAGTTTATTTTTATGCTTGTTATAAAAACATTGAGAGAGCAAGTTTTTCTTTTTTTCTACCACCTGTGTCATCCATGGCTTAGTCAACTCTAAATTGTAAAGACACCTGGCCCAACATGCATAAAAATCCGTTAAATCCGTTAATGATAATACATGAACACGACAAAGCACTCTTGCTGCATCAAATTTTTGAACATTGACAATTATGACCAGAAATGAACTGTAAAATTCAAAATCATTAAAGCAATCATTAACAAGTGATGGTCATGGCAGGAAACTAGTCGAATAATAACTTTTTTGCTATTTCTTTTGTCGATAAAGCCTGCCATTGTGACCCGAATTGATGACGTGGTGTAGAAAATGAATGTATAATGCTGGCTGAACTGAGGTCTTTGTAAGGAGTCTTTTAATGAAAATTCTTGTCATATTCCAAATTGCATAACCATTATTGGACGTTTGCTGCATCACTACACTTTAATTGAGAAGTCATCTTTAAATACCACAGAGGAAATGGTCACACTTATCTTACATTGGACAACAACAACAAAAATGCCAATGACTGTAGATAGGCAGATAAATTGTGCTGGTTGGTGCTCTTCGGATGATGGTCCCACTGGTGAGCCAATGCCAGTGGCCAAACTAGAAGAAAGCAAGCAGAAAATTGAGTTACAAGTTCATTCACAGTCGAGCAGATGGCTTTTACTGCAATAAATGACGACTTGCAGCCTAGTGTTTAAGGTTGTAATCTTTAGAGCTCCTGCAAAATTATTTCCGAAATTTTGGAAGTATAGGTCAATCAAACATCCATCCATCCTTTTTCTGTGGGCCAGAGTCAGATGACAACCTGTTGCCAGTCAATCACAGGACACACAAACTGTAGAGACAGACAACTCTGATTCATATCTGCAGTTGACTGAGTAAAAATTGATCTCACGGTGGCTGTCAAGACATTTGTACTACTTCTACCCTATAGGTAACTTCATCCATCCATCCATTTTCGAAACCGCTTCTCCTCACAAGGGCCGTGGACGTGCTGGAGCTTATCCCAGCTGTCTTCGTTCTGAAAAAAAGATAAAACTGAACACATGACTGACAGGTAGCCAGATGGTCGAGTGGTTAACACATCGACCTCACAGTACAGAAGTACCAGGATCGAAACCATCTCTGATCTTCCCATGTGAAGTTTGCATGTTCTCCCCGTGCCTGCGTGGGTTTTCTCTGGGTCCTCCAGTTTCCTCCCACATTCCAAAAACATGCGTGGCAGGCTAATTGAACACTCTAAATTGTCCCTAGGTGTGAGCGTGGATGGTTGTTCGTCTTCGTGTGCCCTGCGATTGGCTGGCAACCGGTTCTGGGTGTCCCCCGCCTACTGCCCAAAGACGGCTGGGATAAGCTCCAGTACCCCCTGCAATCCTTGTGAGGATAAACCGGGTCAGAAAATGGATGGATGGACATGACTTCCAATTTATTTTGTGTGATAGCGTTCTATCAACACTGCTGTGCTTGTCCTTTCATGTTTTAAATATCGCTACAATGTATTAAATATAAGAATAGATTTATGTACATTGTTTACCATCTGTATTGGTTACATCATACATATAGGTAGCTTTTAGTCCCAAACAAATGAAGTGATTAACTAATCGTAATTAATGAATTCTCAACAAATATGAGTTTAACAGTTTTTTATAGCAAACTTGGTGAATCGTACTTTCTCTCTTTTCTTTGTTTGACATAATAACAGAAGTAGCCATGGATCAGAGGGTCAACTGTTTGATTCCCGTTCTGTCCGAGTCCTGTGTCCTTGGGCAAGACACTTCACCCAGCTTGCTTCCAGTGACACTCACATTGGTGTACGGAGGAGTGTGAATGTTTGGTGGTGGTCGGAAGGGCCGTAGGCGCACACTAGAAGCCACACTTCTGTCAGCCTGCCCCTGGGCAGCTGTGACTATGGAATGGAGTTTACCGCCACCAGAATGTGAATGTGCGAGTCCATGAATAATGTATCAATTGAGAGCACTTTGAATGTGCTACAGAAAAGCGTCATTTTAATCTGCTGCATTATAATTATTATTAATGAAGAGCACAAGTGAACACAAAGGGCCCAGTGTTCATCGACAAGGAATCTCCGGTCGGTGTAAAAACTGTTGCACCTTCATTTTTTTGCTGTGAAAAGCCTTGTTGAGAATTTGGTATGGATAGGCTTTTCAGCTCATTCGATTGCACTGCCCCCGCCGCATCAGTCAATGATAACAGTACACTACATTTTAGACTGCCCAAAAGCAGGTTTAAATTTCTGTGCAGGTAGTGCAATGCAATTTTGGTGGATCTGATCCTGGGGCAGACAATTTCTGAGCTCCGTGAATCTGTGTTGTGTATTTCATTTATAAATATGACAACCGCGTGGGACAATCCCTCTGAATCATTGCAGAAATCATTTCATTAAACTTATTATTATCATTACCATCTCAAAAATATTTTTAATCAAACTCCCGCTGCCGGCATCATTATGGGTGGTGGTGGGGTGGGTTTTCTCACACATGTAGGGTGCCCAACCACGGCAGCCCAACTTTACGACATCTGCAAGTGGAGATGTTTTTGCAGTTCCTCTTACTCTAAATTTTACGTTTTAATGTGAGCGGTGAATTATTCCCTGGTAACAGTAGCAGACTTGTGTTCATCCACCCCTTTTATTCAATTATTGTTCACTCACTCTTGCAGCACATAATTAAGAACCATGAATCATGACTAAGTATTGTGTTTAAAAGTCACTTGTGTCTCTAGTAGAGATGTTCGAGATACGGGGAGAACATGCAAGCTCCACACACTAAGACCGGAGCCGGAATCAGACCCTGTACCTCTGCACTGTGAAGCACACATGCTATCCAGTTGACTGACCACCGTGTCACCCTATTTGCTATCCACCATGTAAATTAATGTAAAGAACAAAACATTACGTAAAGAAAAGTCCTCTCAATTGTTCCCCTAAAAACCACATACGTGATTCTGTTTAAAAAAAAAGTAGCTAAACTGTTCAACTATTGCATATTACTGTTCTCAAATTTATTTGCTTTCCTAACCTTCGACACTGCACACCACAGGTTGTCAAAATAGATAACGCTCTGAGTAAAACATTCACACGGGCTAGAAATGCAGACCACGCTACAATGCAAGACAATAGAGTTATTGAGTTTAAAAAGGGCACTTTAAACATTCCACGTCATTCACAGCTGTAACAGGCACATTCTGCTTGTTTCACACATTCCATAGCTATCAGCTAACACTGCAGGACTTCACAGCTGCAGAATTATCTTTATAAGTACAGGTATATTAAAACATACAAGGAATTTGACTCTGGTGGTTGGAGTCATTCTAGTAGCAAGAAACGATACTAAAATTGATTTACTGGACATTCCCACAAATGTACAACGATAGAGTCCGACACCAATATCAAGTGCCCAATAGTATAATGATTTCTCTCATCAACACAACGTTTGATGTTGAGATTGCGGTTCAACTGTTGAACAATCTTATGACCGGAAGAGACTCAGTTGGGAGGTGTGCGTTTTTCAATACTACCAACCAAGGCTGTATAAAATGGTGTCCGAAGTGAAGTCTGACAAAAGTATTTTGCCTGCCCTCCTCTTCACCCTTGCAGCTTGCAAGTCTTCAACACAGAGTACTGGGCTCTGATGGTCCTTTCAGCAAACCTCGCTGTCTGTAGTGGTTTAATTTTCTCCTTTGTAGCAGCACCAAAGCAGACTGAGATGGAAGAACACTGAGCTAATAAAATGACATCTGTGTCGAGATGCCCCGGCACAAGTCTATCCTCTGCTGTACCTTTTTGAGCATGGAATTGATGTTGGCCTTCCACTTCAGGTCCTGATAGATTGTACTTTGCAGGAGCATGAAGGTCTCAATTGTTGACACAGCGTAGTTGGACAGTGTGTGCGGTCACTGTGGCCAAGGATGTTTCCATCAGTGCACAATTGTCTATACTGTCTTGAAGGGCTGAGCAGCGCTTGCTGTGCGACTGCTTTTAGGGATCCTTCTAAAAAAAGAATCATGCAAGTCAACTCTTTGCTAGCGTGAAAGCAGCACATGACAGGCTCAAAGTTCTTCCAATTATTTACTAGATCGGCGCAGTATTAATATGCACTTTTTGTATTATATAGAGAGAGAGAGGAAAAAAAAATTCTTAGACATGGAAGAGTTGTCATTTTCTGTTCACACAGTGGAGATTTTTCATCCTGACATAAGTTTATCCCAGTAGTCGCAAGTGTCTTTGAAGTCATTTTCATAATACATATGTATAAACAAAAATACGTATCCATTGGAACTTACAGTTAAACACACAGAATGTGAGACTGTGTGAGATGCGTTGGCAGATGTGTATGTTCAACTGTAAAAGAAAACTAGAAGAAATTCATCATCTGAATTACGAAAGGAACACTTTTTGCTGGTCTCAAAATGTGTGCTGAAAAGACAGTGCCAAATATTACAATACATCGTTACATGCGTGACAAACGTTATGTTGAGTATATTACCAGAATATTGTTGTGCATTTCTGCAATCCAGAAGGAATAAATAAATAAAATAATAGTGACATGTTTACATTTACAGGCAATGTCTGTAATATAGTAAAAAACATTAGGATTCTTTTTCATATTTTGGTGGATGGTAACCAGGAACTTGAACAAGCATATTTAAGAAAAGATGCCTGTTAATTCGTTGGAACATTCTGTACAAAAGAGGGACACGACAACAACTTGTGCAAGCGGCCGCAAACACAAACAATGAATTTTTCTTTTTTTTTTGCTTCTTTAGAACAATCGTTATTTCTCAACCAGCAGACATTCCAGGGGAAAGAACAACTCCATCCATCCATCCATCCATCCATCCATCCATCCATTTTCTAAACCGCTTATCACCAAAAGAGTTGCAGTCATGCTGCAGCCTATCCCAGCTAGCTGTCTTTGGGCAGAAGGCGGGGTACATCCTGAACTAGTTGCCAGCCAATCGCAGGGCATGCATAGACAAACACCCATTCACACTCACAACCTCACCAAGAGACAATTTAGAGTGTTTCATTATCCTGCCATGCATATTTTTGGCATGTGGGAGGAAATCTGAGTACCCGGAGAAAACCCAGGCAGGCACAGGGAGAACAGGCCAAAACCCTGAACCTCTGCACTGTGTGGTGGACATGCTAGCTTGTCGACCACCGTACCGCCGAAGAACAACACTTTTACTGGAAATTATGCAATATTTTCGGGAGCTATTTGGTAACCTGGGTAGTCAAGGTTTGGGTTTAGCCTTAGGTTTTTAATTGCAGTTGGGTTGTAATTCTCAAAATGACTGCCTCCTGTTGCTGGAACGGATTTTATTGCAAGCAGCCATATGATATCAGCCAAAATGCTCTGACAGAGCTGCCAATTGTTATGGATTAGCCTTATTTTATTCCAGAAATCACTGAACGCAAACCCATTACTCCTGTAACACTGATTGTTCCGGATATGTAAGAAAATAATGGATCATTATACATCTCTCTCTCTCTCTCTCTCTCTCTCTCTCTCTCTCTCTCTCTCTCTCTCTCTCTCTCTCTCTCTCTCTCTCTCTTTCTCTCTCTCTCTATATATATATATATATATATATATCAGGCCTTCCACTGGAAGCAGTAGACAGCAGTAAAACACTCATACCCTCTTTCATTTCAGTATCATATGGTAAGTTTCAAATAAATGCATACTATGAGCTTGAATACATTTGTAGCGTTTCCACATTATTTCATTTACTTGCTCCAAATTTTGCATCAGTTTTGGCCTGAAAATAAAAACCCAAGGCGCTTCTCTTCCTCTCTGCCATCCCTCACGGTCCATCAGCATCTCTCTGTGCTGCTTATGGTTGGGCATGTTGCTGGGTGTGTTGCTTGCTGAGCCTATTTGCTTGATAACCGGAAAGCTCATAGGACGAGCGGCACAATAGTAAAAGCAAAGCGTGTCTGTTCCACATGGCCGCCCAGAGAGGCACATCAGTTGTAGACAGAAGCTGGCCCACCAGCCTGTCATCATCATCAGTAAATTACAATTCCTCACCACTATTTAAGGACCGTCAGTTAAAAAAAAAAAGGTAAAAGTTTCATTCATTTCATCAGTTTGGACCTCTTTATACACACACAAACACATTTTTGCTCCTCCTGCTTCTCCTCCACAAAGGAGATCTTGTAGCTGGGTACCCCAACAGGTACATTTACGCCTTGAGGAATACCAGCTTATAGAAGATGGTGTTGGCCAGGACGGCCCTCGTGAGGGGGGGACAATGTGGACAACATTCTCTCCACGGTAGCGGAACTAGGGAGTGGGGTGTAATATTTGACGAACAAGTCTACTCGTGCAAACCTGTCCTCCTCGGGGAAGAGGGCCCAGGAGGGGGCTTACAGTTCTGGATGCTGGCCCCAGGCCAACAGACTACTGATATGACGCAGCACGATTACATGAATGGGGTTAATGCGCTAACAGGCCAACTTGTACTGCAAAAATAATTTGCCTAAGATAGTATTTGCTTTCCGGGTTAGTCACGGTTCAGGTAATGGCCGAAAATTGCTTCCGTTTGTGCTTATTCTGTCAGTGTTTCAAAGTTTCCGTCACACGTCAGTCCACAAGCAAAACGAGACCCTGTCATTGACAGACTGATTGACCTTCCAACGGTATTGATGGCCTTTCCACCACTTTCAATAGGATACAATTGTCAGTAATGATGTCATCGATATCTATAGAAATAGCCTTGCTCACATTTAGCAAGGCTATTTCTATAGATCTTGTGTTTACATTGTCAAATGATGATTTCTACAACAATCCTAGGGAAATCACAATGTCCCATCACTACTGTGCTGATTTTTATAGCAGGCTGGTAGCCTACTCATGGGGTCGATTGAGCTTAGCTGAGCCGTGTTGGTACACTGTGTAGACGCTGACATCAGCCACAGCTGCTTCATTGGTAGCATGACTTATTCATGTTGGAAAGTTGCACTAAATCTTACCCTTTGATGTTGTCTATTTTTGGAACGGACACTCAATTAAACTTACCTGACGACACTGAGAACTCCGAACCTGGCGATGTGACTTCAAAGCCCATCAATCCACCTGTCGGTGAAGGGCATCAGCATTACGTATGTTTACCCATGTTTTGTTTTGAAAGCTGTCCTTTTTAACTTTTTATGATTAAGCAGAGTTAAATGACCCGCCCAACAAAACTATACACACAAGGGCATGGTGTGCGGAAGGCTGAGTGTGTATGCATGATATGAGTGGATATGTCAGTGCATGACAATGATTGACATACACATGCTTCTACCAAAAACGTCTCTAATGGGCTATTATTGTCGCGAGATGACAGGTTTTAAAATAATCAAATGATATATTTGTAATTGCAAATTCTGCCTTTAAAAGTAGATTGTTGTCAAAGTCTTATAAGAAAATCTAACCTTACTCGTGGCTTTATCAGTATCACAATTTCCATCACAATATGTGAAATTTTAAGTGGTCAAACAAGTTAAATCAACATTTTCCTGCTCACAATCAGCCATTCAAATGGAATTTTTAAAAAAGTGAAAGGCGACAAATAGAAAGGGGGAAATGTTCGGCAAACTGGTGAACATTAAACTAATTTACAGATTCTCACAACCAGCGCCGCCAGTTCGTTATTGCTAAATGATTCTGTCAGTTCAAGCAACAATCACTCCTCACCAACAGCCCCTTGAATCGACGCAGTCAAAACAATGAGCATGCACTCCTGAAATTTTCAGAGGGCTGTTACCTCTCCAGCGGTCTAGACTCAAGAGCATTCCCTTGACCATTTTACTTGCTCATGCTCATCAAATCGGCACCAACAATTATATGAAGCTAATACTACGAATGGAGTTCTTTTAACAGAAAGGAGGGATAAAGAGGCACGATTATGAGTAAAATGTAAGTCGTTGAAGTTCATTTGGCTTCAAGTGATTGAAGTGCCATGCAACTCTGTGCAAATTAGTTGAAAATGGGCAACTTGATATTCTTTCAGCAATACATTAGAATTCAACCAATGTATGTGAATTAGCCATTAATGCGTTAAATCAACTAATTAAATACAAAATCCTAACAATGTTTCATTTCTTTGAGTCAGAGCCAATTTTTCAACCCGTGTATAGCTCATGGCCGCAAGCCATATCGATAGTGATGGGTCCATGAGGCCTCATGAGGCGTGTCGACACACTGACACACTGTGTTGATACTGTGCTGATACTGTGTCACTGACCACTGCCACCTGCTGGACCTTCAAGATCCCTGCAGCCAACCCACTTAACAGACTGAACTGACTGATAAATTGTTTTGTATATTGAACATATAAAATATACAATTCGGTAATAAATTGGCAAAAGGTGAAGGTAAGATATAAAAAAAGGAAAAGAAAATAGTCATCATCACAAATATGTGGTCAAAGGAGTAGAAAGAAGCAAAAAACCTACCCCGAGTCCTACCCCTTCTTATATATGAATTGATCATTTTTCTAAATAGGAAAGAAAGTCTAAATATCAACAAATGCTTTTACCCTTATGTATGCTGTACTAATACATTTTTACATTAGGTTTGTATATACAGTACATACTCTTTAGAGCACATGTATATGTCGATTTTCTCATATTCATAATGGATGCTACAATTCATTAATATATTAAATAATCTCATCAATGTATTTCTGATGTATTGCTATATTTCATGAGTGTATCGAATTTATCAGCTTAATTCTGATTTGTATAGTTGTCTTGTACTACTCTCGAATTCATTAATCTCAGCAAGAGCGTTCCTCATTTTACTGGTCCGTTTCAGAATCATTCCACAGATTTACACCTATTACAGATACACTCCTTTGTGTGATGTTCGTTCGTGTTTTGGATTTTTTTGTATAGATTAGTACCCCCTAAATTATGACAACTTTCTCGAATTTTAAAAAGCTTCTGGATCTTTTGGCAAAGGATATTATTGTGTGCTTTGTACATTAATTGGGCGATTTTGAAGTCAATCAGGTCATGAGATTTCATGGTTTAATTTGATAAACAGTGGATTTGTGGGTTCTGTCCATTTGGAACCAGTGATTGTTCCGATTGCTTTGTATTGTAGTTTTAAAACAGTGTTTTACTGGCATTTCCCCATATTCCCACACAATAGGTCAAATATGGAAGTAATAAAAGTATGTGTACAAGGATCTCTTATTCAGCACATCCTTAGTTTTTGGGAGGATCCCTATGGTTTGGGATATTTTTCTTTTATTATCTATTATGTAGCTGCCAGCACGGTTTTGCATCTACAACTGTTCCAAAACATTTTCATAAGGTCATTCATCGATTTGATGATGAAGTGTATACAATATCATTCACATCCATGCATTCATTTTGCAACATTCAATGTGTTCAAATAATGTGAAGATCATTTGAATGAGGATGCTTGTGGGCTTTTATTTCACAAATTTTTATTGAGAAAAATAAGATGCTGCAATGTTTTAAACTTCAGCCTGTTGCGTCTTTTACAAGCGATTTCTCCTGCTGTGGAGAACACACGCTCACAAGGGACGGATGAGGCTGGCGTACAAAGGAACTCCTTTGCGAGGTGGGAGAGGTTTGGGAAAGAAGTGTGTTGCTCCTTCCAGTACAGCTGCTTCGTGGAACCTTGATTGTCAAACATGGAGTGGAGAGTCAACCAATAATAATTACTGATTGTCAATTAAATCATCAACATAGCAACCGTGAAAAGATGAGTGAACGTTTGTATACCTGGCGTAATACTGGGTGTATCGCGAACTTCATTCTCATGCTTGGCCCGATAATGCCTCAGCATGGTGGAGGTGCTTCTGTTGGTGTATGACAATTCGACCCGGCAAATTCGACATTTCACCTGTAATGAAATGTGAATAAGAAGTAACCAAGAGTTACCTTGAAATGTATTCGGATTAGAATGGTACAACACATGTCAATAATCTGAGAGGCACTCGGCGAGTGCCTCTCGCCGACAGAAGGCGATTTGAATAAATAAATAAATAATACCTTATTCTCCGCGACATCAAAATGGTCCCACACGGCGGATGATTTGCGTCTCTGCTCCATAATCGGCAAGGAAGGAAAGGCACTGACACGAACTTCGACAAGCGAGCGTGAGTGAGGTCTGGCTTGTTTCGGCAAGTGGCATTGTGTCGCCAAACCCACTTCCTTATAAACACTGTGCGGCGGGCTTTTGCTGCGTCAACGCCCTCTGCACTGAGTCGACGCCCCCTGGACTAAGTGGCGCAGCCTGTACTGTGCCAAGCAGCCGATGCGGTCTAAACTGCACCGGTGCAGTTCACGTGTCAATTAGCAGCCTGGACTGTGTCAACGCAGCCGATGTGTCAATTAGCAGCCTGGACTGTGTCAACGCAGCCGGTGTGTCAATTAGAAGCCTGGACTGTGTCAACGCAGTTCACGTGTCAATCACGTGACATAATGAGCCAGCACATGCATCGACACGTGGTTTGCTCTGTGAGCCCGGCGCATGTGTCAATGCATCGGTGTCGCTGGACCCATCACTACATATCGATCATACTTCATGTCACGTTGCGTGGTGGTGGTGGACCCAAAAATCAGTCAGAAGGGAGGAGCAGGGTGAACTTGACGAATTGTATTTAAAACAGCTAAATCCAAAACAAGCAAAGTCCAAAGTAACAAACAAAAAACATGACTGAAACAAAAACTATCAATAACTAAAACACTACCAGAACAAACCTGATAGCAGCAACGGAACAGCAACAATGTCCCGACAATGAGTCTTCGGGCGGGAGTCCTTTTATAGAACTAATTACCTAATGACCAACAGGTGTGCAGCTGCAGGGGGAG
This sequence comes from Hippocampus zosterae, assembly GCF_025434085.1. Lineage (NCBI taxonomy): Eukaryota > Metazoa > Chordata > Actinopteri > Syngnathiformes > Syngnathidae > Hippocampus > Hippocampus zosterae. The sequence continues at coordinate 19,115,236 of NC_067462.1, forward strand.
TCCTACAGTGCCACCTGTTTGTCCCAAACCGAATCATGACATTTCATGTACATCTTCACATGTATTGATGGCTTTCATGCAATTCTTGCCTAACTGAGGCAAATACAGCATATGTCACAGCTTATAGAGGCATGGCTGTTAACACCACTGCTTCAAAATAAAAATAATTATACACATATAAATTAAAGTTTTTCCGTCAATGACACAGATTTAAACGCAAACTGAATTGCCATAATGTTATTGTGAGACAGGATTTAAAGTCAATAAAGCTTTCAGCTTGAGCACCTGGGAGGCCCTCTAACAGGGATAGCGGTTTTATTGTAGTGGAGTGTCACTTTATGGAGTCAAGCAGAAGTGAAGTACAGCTTAACTAGGAGACATAAAGAGGTTTTCTAGGGAGGGAGGGTAAAGGACAAGCAGGTGAGCTCAACTGGTTAGATCGCTTTAGGGTTGCAAGTGTCTGTCAGGATGACGTCAGCCAGCAGATTATTGAAAGGAGCCTTTATTCTTCAAAGCAGCTTGGATCACAGGCCCCACATACACAAACACTGAAGCGGGTTTGAACACACATCTTTCAGTTCTCTCTTCCTGCTTCTCTTCTTACCTTTCTTGGTCGATTGCAACTGGATTTTCTTTGTGTGCGTTTCATTACACATGCCTTTCATTCAACACTTTAGAATCTCGACGCAGAAACAGACAACAACTGTTGAACTGACTTTTTAAGAATCTTATATACCAAACATTTTGGGGCCCCGAGGAAGAGCTTGTTTTTCTCTTACTGAAGACAGTCTGCCTTTGAAAAAAGTAGTAACGCTAAATACTGCAGGGTTAGGCCTGCAGGGAAACCTGTCACATTTTCTGCTGATATGATGTCCATGGGCTTGGTTGGTCCAAGATTAAAAGACTTTGACTTGTTTTCCATACCACAATATCAAAATGAGCAAAAAACATACACTGTATAAAAACTCAACAATCATTACAACACAATACTGTGAGGTCTAGGATTTTCCTAAAAAGAGCCAACCTGGACCTAAGTGTCATGTACTTGTGTTCTCAGGGTTGTGAGGTGAGGGTTTCATGTTATGGGTTTGTAGGGTATTGCGCTGTTGAAGTTGCAGTGCATGTGCTACCTTTGTTATGTAGTTTAGCACAAGTCATTAAAAAAAAAACATGTTTCGGAATCGGAGGGAATGTAGGGCTCAAAACACTGACTCTTTGGTCACTGGGTGACTCACTCCATCAACTAAATCACAGTGGCCCCTAATGTTTGATGCAGCAGTGTTATTTATGATGATATGTTTTTAAGCACTACAGTAAAATCGAATCGAAATCCAGTAACAGAAAAGGAAAAAAAATCTCCCCTCAAAGTATATTGTAAAAAAAAAAAAAGGGCACATTTCCAAGTCCTAAACCGCAAGTATGTGAGGGTCCATTGCAATTTCCATTAAAAACATACAGTTTTTAATGAAATATAATTACAGACCACATGGCGCTACACAATGGGTAGGGAGGGCTTTTGTCCACCCCCAGCTTCAAATCCAAGCAATTTATTGAATTATTTATGTGTAAAAACAAGTTGTTGTTGTTTTTTCCCCCCCAAAGTTCACCAGTGTGTTTCTGGAGGCATGGGATGAGTCTTTTCATTTCTTGTTCAATGGGGGCATGTTCGGAAATAATCTCGGGGGGCATTCGGAAATCTCAGAGCGTGCACTGGTTTATTGTGACCACTTGAAAATAATTAAAAAAAAAACGTTGCTCAAATTTGTCGTTCAGCTATTCAGATTGCACCAAAAACGGCGCTTGGCACTCGGTGCTCCAAATGAGGCCACTGTGCGCCAGTGCTGGCTCCATTCGGAAATTAATGTGTAGTGCACTCGAACTCACCAAACACACCCATTCTCAGAGTAGTGCACGGACGTCAGAGTGAATTTCTGAAGGCGTCTTGCAGTAATTTATCTTGCAGTCCATCTCAGGAATGGATAGCTTTGTGATGGAAAAAAAAAATCCCCAAATCTCCCACTCTCCCAGGGGGTGCAAAGTCGAAGATTTGCAGGTGTTTTGTGTGTGTGTGTGTGTTTGGATGCTTTGCACTTTTGGTGTGTTGGAGTTTGTTGGCAGCTGAGTTCCATATTTAGTTTTCTTAGTGTCATCATTGCTTTAAAGAATCCTGACTGCCTGCTTGCACCCTGCACCTGTGGACCGATTGCATCCCCGCCTGAACTCCACTCACCCCCAGTTGAAACGGGCATTCAAATAAACATTTGTTGAACGCTAACCTGCCTTTTCCCAATTTCTGTTCGAGCCTCCACGAACCCTGATCGAGAGCGCGATGGGAAAAAATAAGCCCTGTCTAACTTCTGAAGAGCCACACCTTTGTTAATCCCTCGTCTGGAACTATGTTTACCGATCCACAGTTCATCGCTATCCACTTGGAAAGAACATTCGTCAGTCTGTCAGTCACTGACTTGCTCACACACGGGGTGTTCCTGAATTTAGTTTGGCAAAGAGTTTTACGACAGTGTCTTCACAGCTAACATTAGCTGCAGCTGCAGTTGCGGCTGAGTGTTTTGCATTGTTTTATGTGGTAGGCGAAACCTGAGCTGCTAATGTGGTAACCAAACCGCTGACAAAGAAGGCTGACAAAGACGCAAGAATCAAGACAAGGGCACGGAAAATCCTCCTGGATCCCCCGCACCCTGCCCACCACCTTACCCAGCCACTCCCCTCAGGCAGACGCTACAGATCCATGCGCACCAAATCCATTAGACACTTAAACAGCTTCTTCCTTCTAGCCATTAACTCCTTAAACAGTCTGACTACACTGATGTACAGTCTGACTACACTAATGTAGTCACTCTTCTTGTACTACAAAATGGTACTACAAAACTACTGGTTACTCTAAAATGGTTCAATGATTTTGTTGTTTACGATGATACTAGTGCAGCGTGTTATACCGGAGACAAATTCCTTGTGTGTTCTACATACTTGGCCAATAAAGATGATTCTGATTCTGATTCTGATAACACTGTACCTTTATAAAAGGTACCCTTGGGGCATTTTTGGCAATTGAAATTTACCATTCATAGGACTGACAGCTCTTACCTGCTTCTTTACTTTCACATCTTCTCTGCGCTTCTCAATGCTTGTCTCAACTTGTCTTCACAACTACAAAAGGAACCTATCAGGTTTATCCAAACACAATGACAGCCAATCAGTGGCCTCTTCAGGGTGTGATTGACCATTGTTATCCATCCCCCTACCACCTCCCTTACGCTCCAACAACCCAATCGCAAGGAGCCCAATGCATACAAATGGAACTAATCAACATGCATAAACTGTCACATTAGAGATTAAAAATTTATCCATCCATCCATCCATCCATTATCTACCGCTTATCCGGGGCCGGGTCGCGGGGGCAACAGCTTTAGCAGGGAAGCCCAGACTTCCCTCTCCCTAGCTACTTCTTCCAGCTCTCCCCGGGGGATCCCGAGGCGTTCCCAGGCCAGCTGGGTGACGTAGTCTCTCCAGCGTGTCCTGGGTCTTCCTCGGGGTCTCCTCCCGGTGGGACATGCCCGGAACACCTCACCAGGGAGGCGCTCAGGAGGCATCCGAATCAGATGCCCAAGCCACCTCATCTGGCTCCTCTCGATGTGGAGGAGAAGCGGCTCGACTCTGAGCCCCTCCCGGATGACCGAGCTCCTCACCTTATCTCTAAGGGAGAGCCCAGACACCCTGCGGAGAAAACTCATTTCGGCCGCTTGTATCCGGGATCTCGTTCTTTCGGTCACGACCCATAGCTCGTGGCCATAGATGAGGGTTGGGACGTAGATCGACCGGTAAATTGAGAGCTTCGCCCTTTGGCTCAGCTCCTTCTTCACCACGACAGACCGATACAACGTCCGCATCACAGCAGACGCTGCACCGATCCGCCTGTCGATCTCTCGCTCCCTCCTGCCCTCACTCGTGAACAAGACCCCAAGATACTTAAACTCCTCCACTTGGGGCAAGATCTCCCCCCCGACCCGGAGGGGGCACTCCACCCTTTTCCGACTGAGGACCATGGTTTCAGATTTGGAGGTGCTGATTTTCATCCCAACCGCTTCACACTCGGCTGCGAAACGCTCCAGTGAGAGTTGTAGAGCCCCGTTTGAAGGAGCCAACAGCACCACATCATCTGCAAAAAGCAGGGATGTAATACTGAGGCCCCCAAAACGGACTCCCTCAACGCTTCGGCTGCGCCTAGAAATTCTGTCCATAAAGGTTATGAACAGAATCGGTGACAAAGGGCAGCCTTGGCGGAGTCCTACCCTCACTGGGAACGATTCCGACTTACTGCCGGCAATGCGAACCAAACTCTGACATCGGTGGTATAGTGACCGAACAGCCCGTATCAGGGGGTTCGGTACCCCATACCCACGAAGCACCCCCCACAGAACTCCCCGAGGGACACGGTCAAACGCCTTCTCCAAGTCCACAAAACACATGTAGACTGGTTGGGCGAATTCCCACATACCCTCAAGGACCCTGCTAAGGGTGTAGAGCTGGTCCACTGTTCCACGGCCGGGACGAAAACCACACTGCTCCTCCTCAATCTGAGGCTCGACTTCCCGACGGACCCTCCTCTCCAGCACCCCTGAATAGACCTTACCAGGGAGGCTGAGGAGTGTGATCCCTCTGTAGTTGGAACACACCCTCCGGTCCCCCTTTTTAAAAAGAGGGACTACCACCCCGGTCTGCCAATCCAGGGGCACTCTCCCTGTTGACCACGCGATGTTGCAGAGGCGTGTCAACCAGGACAGCCCCACAACATCCAGAGCCTTGAGGAACTCCGGGCGGATCTCATCCACCCCTGGGGCCTTGCCACCGAGGAGCTTTTTAACCACATCGGTGACTTCAACCACAGAGATAGGAGAGCCCACCTCAGAGTCGTCTGGCTCTGCTTCCTCCAAGGAAGGCGTGTTGGTGGAGTTGAGGAGGTCTTCGAAGTACTCTGCCCACCGGTTCACAACGTCCCGAGTCGAAGTCAGCAGCGCCCCATCCCCACTGTACACAGTGTTAGTGGTGCACTGCTTCCCCCTCCTGAGACGTCGGATGGTGGACCAGAATTTCCTCGAAGCCGTCCGGAAGTCGGCTTCCATGGCCTCACCGAACTCTTCCCACGCTCGGGTTTTTGCCTCGGCGACCACCGAAGCCGCGGTCCGCTTGGCCAGTCGATACCCGTCAGCTGCCTCTGGGGTCCCACAGGCCATAAAGGCTCGATAGGACTCCTTCTTCAGCTTGACGGCATCCCTTACTGCTGGTGTCCACCAGCGAGTACGGGGATTGCCGCCACGACAGGCACCAACCACCTTACGGCCACAACTCAGATTGGCCGCCTCAACAATAGAGGCACGGAACATGGTCCACTCGGGCTCAATGTCCCCCGCCTCCCCCGGAACATGGGAAAAGCTCTGTCGAAGGTGGGAGTTGAAACTCCTTCTGACAGGGGATTCCGCCAGACGCTCCCAACAAACCCTCACTATACGTTTGGGTCTGCCAGGACGGACCGGCATCTTCCCCCACCATCGGAGCCTACTCACCACCAGGTGGTGATCAGTTGACAGCTCCGCCCCTCTCTTCACCCGAGTGTCCAGAACATGCGGCCGCAAATCCGTTGATACAACTACAAAGTCGATCATCGAACTGCGGCCTAGGGTGTCCTGGTGCCAAGTGCACATATGGACACCCTTATGTTTGAACAAGGTGTTCGTTATGGACAATCCGTGGCGAGCACAGAAGTCCAATAACAAAACACCACTCGAGTTCTGATCGGGGGGGCCGTTCCTCCCAATCACGCCCCTCCAAGTCTCACTGTCATTGCCCACGTGAGCATTGAAGTCCCCCAGCAGAACAAGGGAGTCCCCAGCAGGAGTACTCTCCAGCACACCCTCCAAGGACTCCAAAAAGGGTGGGTATGCTGAGCTGCTGTTTGGTGCATATGCACAAACAACAGTCAGTAACCGTCCACCCACCCGAAGGCGGAGGGAGGCAACCCTCTCGTCTACCGGTGTGAACCCCAATGTACAGGCACTGAGCCGGGGGGCAATGAGTATGCCCACACCTGCTCTGCGCCTCTCACCGTGAGCAACTCCAGAGTGGAAGAGAGTCCAACCCCTCTCGAGAGAACTGGTACCAGAACCCAAGCTGTGTGTGGAGGCAAGTCCGACTATATCCAGTCGGAAATTCTCTGCCTCACACACCAGCTCGGGCTCCTTCCCTGCCAGAGAGGTGACATTCCATGTCCCAAGAGCTAGCTTCTGCAGCCGAGGATCGGACCGCCAGGGTCCCCGTCTTTGGCTGCCGCCCAGCTCACATAGCACCCGACCCCTTTGGCCCCTCTCATGGGTGGTGAGCCCATGGGAAGGGGGACCCACGTTGCCTCTTCGGGCTGTGCCCGGCCGGGCCCCATGGGTGTAGGCCCGGCCACCAGGCGCTTGCCAACGAGCCCCACCTCCAGGCCTGGCTCCAGAGTGGGGCCCCGGTGACCCGCGTCCGGGCAAGGGAAACCTTGGTCCATATATTGTAGTCATCATAAGGGTCTATGAGCCATGCTTTGTCTGGCCCCTCACCTAGAACCTGTTTGCCATGGGTGACCCTGCCAGGGGCATAAAGCCCCAGACAACTTAGCTCCTAGGATCATTGGGACACGCAAACCCCTCCACCACGGTAAGGTGACGGCTCACGGAGGGGGATTAAAAATTTAAGTAATGCGAATTAAAAAAAAAAAAACCATACTGCTCCAAATGTGATTACAGTCACATTTGGAGCAGTATGGTTTGTTTTTTTTTTTTTTTTTTTTTTTTTTTTTTTTTTAATTCGCATTGATTAAAAATTTAAGTAATGCGAATTAAAAAAACAAACCATACTGCTCCAAATGTGACTGTAATCAATTGATCACATTGTATTTGATTGTAATTGTCGTGATAACCTGACACCCTAATTTATATATTTGATATGTGAGCAAATGAGCTACATTACTGTGTGTGTGTGTGTGTGTGTGTGTGTGTGTCTCGGGGTGAAGTTAATAACAATCTGGATAGCCATTCCTTTCCTATAGCCATCTCTTTTCACCAGGAACACCTCAAGCGTAAGCAAGTGTTGTCGAAATCATTCAAAATTTAAAAAAGTCTTCATCCTCCCTTTTTTGTGTTCAGGTGCTCTTTGTGGAGGATATGATGAGACCTTGAGGCAATCAGATGTAAAACACAATATTTATAGGTGTTTTGCATTGTAAAACCAGGAGTTGAATCAGTGAAGGTAACCCGACATGCACCTTTTTGTAATATGGGAGGAAACCAGAGGACGCATAGGTTATCTCCGCATCAGGAGATCATAAAAACTCCACTCAGGAAAGCCACATTCAAATCCCCAAGCTCAGAATTGTGATGCTGGTGTGCTAAGCACTTATTGTCCACTGAGCTAATTAATAATTAACAATTGACATTAAAGTGGACTGGGACCCAGTGCATGCCTACGTGAGGGTTCCCATTGATATCGTGCGTGGGTGGGCACACACACACACACACACACACACACACACACGCACACACACGCACACACACGCGCACACACACCCACACACACACACACACACACACACAACTGTAATGCAGTAACAGCCAGGGCTAGTTGGGGACAAAAGCTTGCTGGTCGTGACCTATGTGAGCTGAATGCTAACAGAGAGTAAGGAATGCTCACCAAGGGGACACATTCAATTGACGCACAAACACACACACACTGCTCTTTGAAGCATTTAAAAATGCAGTCAGACTTGTTGACTTGCAGCAGCGTTTGGGATAGAAGCAGAGTGCCAGAGAGCTCTGATTTTTTTTTCTCCCTGGAGCCAACGGGCAGAATCAATGAAGGACACATGAAAAGCTTATTGGTTATACCATTTCCAAATGGATAAGATTTTTTTTCTTTTACTTTTGCCCCGAAGTTAATTGACCTTTATTAACCCTTTCATGCACCCTGTAACCTGATAACATGATAAGCTGTCCACTGTAGTAACCGCTGTCCCTGAAAGGGTGAAACACAACACTTCCAGTTTTGCTGTCATGCTTAGTTGATAATAATTGACATATCTTTGTATTAACAGCACCAAAATGTAGCCAGCGTCAATTGATAATTCTTGTGTTGATGGAGTCGAAACGAGATGACATGTGAGTCATACCTGGTGTGTGCATTTTTGATTTTGCATCGTGAGCTGTACTTCAGGAACCTGAACTGTTTGAACTACTTTTAACTACAACCACAAGACTGCCCACGTAGTCTGGGAACATTTAGTTTCGACCTTTGACCCTAACAATCATCTGGTATGACTGTGGGAACACAGCAGGCTGACGATTTCAAGGTTTACCCTGTCATCTGCCATAAAAAGCTCATGGGGGGTGTGGGGGGTGTTTGTTGGTGGGGCAGAGGAAGCTGGTGGCAATAGAAGGAAACAGTAAAAGGAGATGGCAAAAAGAAAAAGTGTCCTCCTTTGTTTTGTTGTGAGGCTGGAAAGGATTTTTAGTTTATCTCTCCTCTCTGTATTGAATCTTTTAATTTATTTCCATGATTTACTCAGTTTATTGCATGTTTTATTGTGAGTCGGCAGAAATTTGCGGTAGCCAGGTCTGGCCTGGCAATCAATAGTCATTGATGCTATTAACATTGCACCACGTTTGACAAGTCATAAAATCCAACCTCACACAATCAAGTAATTGCAAACAGTGTCACAGCTGATTTACGGTATTTTTAAAACCTATCAATTAAAATTCAGCTTATGAGCTTCCGATCAAGTTTTGTATTCGTACGTTAATGAAGCATTTGCAAAGGTTTATTCAAGGCAGCTACACTTTTCAGTTCTACTTTTTCAGTACAAATTCTCCCTATGTTGTGGATTTTGACCTACAGTGGACTCAAAGATGTTCAACGCCTATGTTCAAACATAAGGGTGTCCATATGTGCACTTGGCACCAGGACACCCTAGGCCGTAGTTCCATGATCGACCTTGTGATCGTGTCATCGGATTTGCGGCCGCATGTTCTGGACACTCGGGTGAAGAGAGGGGCAGAGCTGTCAACTGATCACCACCTGGTGGTGAGTAGGCTCCGATGGTGGGGGAAGATGCCGGTCCGTCCTGGCAGACCCAAACGTATAGTGAAGGTTTGTTGGGAGCGTCTGGCGGAATCCCCTGTCAGAAGGAGTTTCAACTCCCACCTCCGACAGAGCTGTTCCCATGTTCCGGGGGAGACGGGGGACATTGAGTCCGAGTGGACCATGTTCAGTGCCTCTATTGTTGAGGCGGCCAAACTGAGTTGTGGCCGTAAGGTAGTTGGTGCCTGTCGTGGCGGCAACCCTCGTACTCGCTGGTGGACACCAGCAGTAAGGGATGCCGTCAAGCTGAAGAAGGAGTCCTATCGAGCCTTTATGGCCTGTGGGACCCCAGAGGCAGCTGACGGGTATCGACTGGCCAAGCGGAACACAGCTTTGGTGGTCGCCGAGGCAAAAACCCGAGCATGGGAAGAGTTCGGTGAGGCCATGGAAGCCGACTTCCGGACGGCTTCGAGGAAATTCTGGTCCACCATCCGACGTCTCAGGAGGGGGAAGCAGTGCACCACTAACACTGTGTACAGTGGGGATGGGGCGCTGCTGACTTCGACTCGGGACGTTGTGAACCGGTGGGCAGAGTACTTCGAAGACCTCCTCAACTCCACCAACACGCCTTCCTTGGAGGAAGCAGAGCCTGGGGACTCTGAGGTGGGCTCTCCTATCTCTGTGGTTGAAGTCACCGATGTGGTTAAAAAGCTCCTCGGTGGAAAGGCCCCAGGGGTGGATGAGATCCGCCCGGAGTTACTCAAGGTTCTGGATGTTGTGGGGCTGTCCTGGTTGACACGCCTCTGCAACATCGCGTGGTCAACGGGGAGAGTGCCTCTGGATTGGCAGACCGGGGTGGTAGTCCCTCTTTGATTTTTTAAAAAGGGGGACCGGAGGGTGTGTTCCAACTACAGAGGGATCACACTCCTCAACCTCCCTGGTAAGGTCTATTCAGGGGTGCTGGAGAGGAGGGTGCGTCAGGAAGTCGAGCCTCAGATTGAGGAGGAGCAGTGTGGTTTTCGTCCCGGCCGTGGAACAGTGGACCAGCTCTACACCCTTAGCAGGGTTCCTGAGGGTATGTGGGAATTCGCCCAACCAGTCTACATGTGTTTTGTGGACTTGGAGAAGTTTGACCGTGTCCCTCGGGGAGTTCTGTGGTGGGTGCTTCGTGGGTATGGAGTACCGAACCCCCTGATACGGGCTGTTCGGTCACTATACCACCGATGTCAGAGTTTGGTGCGCATTGCCGGCAGTAAGTCGGAATCGTTTCCAGTGGGGGTAGGACTCCGCCAAGGCTGCCCTTTGTCGCTGATTCTGTTCATAACGTTTATGGACAGAATCTCTAGGCGCAGCCGAAGCGTTGAGGGGGTCCGTTTTGGGGGCCTCAGTATTGCATCCCTGCTTTTTGCAGATGATGTGGTGATGTTGGCTCCTTCAAACAGGGCTCTCCAACTCTCACTGGAGCGTTTCGCAGCCGAGTGTGAAGCGGTTGGGATGAAAATCAGCACCTCAAAATCTGAAACCATGGTCCTCAGTCGGAAAAGGGTGGAGTGCCCCCTCCGGGTCGGGGGGGAGATCTTGCCCCAAGTGGAGGAGTTTAAGTATCTTGGGGTCTTGTTCACGAGTGAGGGCAGGAGGGAGCGAGAGATCGACAGGCGGATCGGTGCAGCGTCTGCTGTGATGCGGACGTTGTATCGGTCTGTCGTGGTGAAGAAGGAGCTGAGCCAAAGGGCGAAGCTCTCAATTTACCGGTCGATCTACGTTCCAACCCTCATCTATGGTCACGAGCTATGGGTCGTGACCGAAAGAACGAGATCCCGGATACAAGCGGCCGAAATGAGTTTTCTCCGCAGGGTGTCCAGGCTCTCGCTTAGAGATAAGGTGAGAAGCTCGGTCATCCGGGAGGGGCTCCGAGTCGAGCCGCTTCTCCTCCACATCGAGAGGAGCCAGATGAGGTGACTTGGGCATCTGATTCGGATGCCTCCTCAACGCCTCCCTGGTGAGGTGTTCCGGGCATGTCCCACCGGGAGGAGACCCCGAGGAAGACCAAGGACACGGTGGAGAGACTGTCACCCAGCTGGCCTGGGAACGCCTCGGGATCCCCCGGGGAGAGCTGGAAGAAGTAGCTAGGGAGAGGGAAGTCTGGGCTTCCCTGCTAAAGCTGTTGCCCCCGCGACCCGGCCCCGGATAAGCGGTAGAAGATGGATGGATGGACTCAAAGAAACGGCTCTGAGCTGTTCAGCCTATGCATTGGTGCAAAGCACAGGTGTCAAACTCAAAGCCTGGGGGCCAGATTGGGCCCACCATGACAATTTATATGGCCCATGAAATGTAAATCATTTGTTTCAATTTCCATGATACTTTTTAAAACCTGTACCGAAATTTCAAATCCGCATTTGTAAAAAATAACATTGAGATTTTACAATTTTTTTGCCCTGTTTACACTTACTTGAACTATGACTGGACAACCTGTTATAGTCGACTGGTTTCAAAACTAGTAATCCATCAATTTGTTGTGTACAAGTAACAATACGGTGAGGCGATTAAACCTTTATTTGGTTTCATAAGACGTAACTGTGGGCCGTGACAAATATTGAGTTTGACACCCCTGCTGTAAAGACTGCTTGGTCTCTTCAATTTAGCGCTCGTTGCACTTCTCACTACACTGCACACCATAAACAGCATTGCTGAGTTTGCCTGTTGGAATGATGTCCTTGGGGTGAAACTGCTTTTGTGTGGTGTTTGATGTTTGAAATGCATTGGTATGTTGTGTGTGTGTGTGTGTGTGTGTGTGTGTGTGTGCGGGGGATGGGGGGGGGATCCTTCAGAATTTTGTGAGAAACCAGCTACATAATGCGCCACTACAACTGCCTCCTGTTTGTACCCTCGGGTGTTAACATTTAGAAGTGAAGAAGCCTTTTGGATAAAAGGTGAAACGTCTTCACCAAACAAAAGACTCTGAGTTGCCGTGATTCAACCTATGCAAATTATCTGGTGGACTGAGAATCTACACAGTCATTAATAATGGGCGCATTCTAACTGTGCCACACTGAAAAAATAAAAATCCTTGGATTTACATTAATTCGAACATGTATATCGGTTGCACATGATTAAAATGTGGTAAACCGATTTAATTTTCCTGTTATCCTAAAAAATAAACAAATGATGAATGTTTATTTCATACATTTTATTCACATGCAACCAAAACTGAAGTACTTTTTTTTTCAGTGAAATGGCTTGAATGCAAATCAACATACTCTATTTGAGCTAACACTTCCTTTAATAATGTTGTAACATTATGGCAAATAATCAAGAACAAGCAGATGCAAATGTTATGATAAATCTGTTGCAATAGAGGAACACCTCTGAATACTCCAACTATGTAAGGATATGAATTTGTTATTGGTCTTTTCCTGAAGGCATCTGCGATAGCACGTCTGTCAAAGTCAAGGCCCGAGGGCCAAATCTGGCCCACCAGATCATTTCATGTGGCCCGCGAGAGCAAATCAAGCATGTCAACTTTTCCATGATGCTTGCTGAAGTCTGAACCAACGTTTCAATTTGTCATATGTAATTCATAATAACATATGATATTGCAAACATTCTCTCATTACCAAAGCCCTTATTACATTCACGAAAACAATGTTTCAACAAGTCATTATTCTTGACTTCTGATTTTAAAACTAGTTATCCATCTTTTGTGTGTGTGTGTGTGTGTGTGTGTGTGTGTGTGTGCGTGTGTGTGTGTGTGGTATACTGCAGTTAACTGTAGTACAGTAATGCAATAACCATGATATAACGCCATTATTATAATATGTGTTGTAATAAAATTGCATGTGGCAAATATAGACAATATATAATAAATGTTACATACATATACAGTGCACTCCGCTTAATAGAACACCATTGGGCCGAAGCGCTTCTGTTCTACTAAGCGGGGTTTCTATTAACCGGAGACACTTTATTAGGTACACCTTCAGACACGTCGACGACCAAGTTATGCACGCAGAAAACCCCCTGTTGACGAGTTAGAAGAGATTTTTCGACTGTGGACGTCCATATCTTTAATCAAACAACAAAACAACAACTTTAATCAACTTCAGTCAAACATCTCAAATCACGAGAAAAATTTCGTTACTTTTGTCTGGAAACAGGAGTCCGTAATTTTGCGGTTGACTTCCCTCTCAATGCGCTGGATAAGAGGGAAGTCCTGGAAACCGCGGGCGTACCTTCTGAGAATCCGGCAATGCATCGTATCGTCTGAGTATGTCCTTCTTATAGCCCTCGTCTCTTGAATGAAGTTGAAGCCATTGTGACGTGCGTGTGTCTATGTGTGGAGTGACGCGTGCTACCTGTTACTGTATACGGCTAGAACTACCGCGTTTTCTCGCGATAGTGGTACAGTATCGCGATAGCTACACTTCGAAAACCACTAGTTTACAATGTTCATTGCTTACGGCCTGTTCTATTAAGCGGAGATCTGTTCTACTAAGCGGAGTATCTTTATAGGAAATTGCATTAGGCAAATCTGTTCCAGAGCCTTTTGCTCTATTAAGCGGATTACTCTATTAACCGGTGTTCTATTAAGCGGTGTGCACTGTACTGTATAACATCGTGTTATCAAAATCTGTAGTCGTATAAATATAAATAAAATAAATATCTATCATTCAACTTGGCAGTTGAAAAATATTTACAGCATGTACCACCTAAAAAAGTCATTTTACAGGTAGCAGCATTGAATCAATATCATAATATAATGACATCGCAGGCCTAAGTGTTCTCACAACAAGGCGGAGGTCTTACACGTGAATTTATTATTGCAAGCCACTGTAACTTTAAGCACAGTGCTTGAAAGTAGGAAAATAAAATGTACTAAAGTAATAATTACAGTTGAATGTACTGAAAATATTGAATGAAAATCATACTGCAATAAATGTTTTTTTAATCCTAAACATTAAATACCCTGTAAAGTAATTTGTGTGCATTTTTAAATACACTCAATATGTTTGAGGATAAGTGTTGAAAACATCGTCGAAGACCGAGATAAATATAGTACTGAATTGCTGATATATACGGTAGCACAAAACTCACCCTCTCAGCTGTCTTCATTTTTTGGGCGGGGCTAGATGGGGATGAGCCGATGCAACCAAGGAACAGAATGAGTCCCCCCGCCCCACTACGAAAGTGTCCTCATTTTATTTGTGGCAATTCCGCTTCCTGATTGATAATAACTCGGCCTACTCTACTACTACAACATGCAGTTAGCCATCAAAGCTATGCCCACAACCCGAAAAAAATGCATGTTCCCTAACTGTGATGTATTTTGTGCTATTTGAGCTACAACGTGTGCTGTGTGCAGGCATTCGTGGCGCATATAGTGAGAGTGATGTGGTGAATTACACTAAAATGTGGATATGAGATTTTTATACTTTTTAACCACATTGGCAAAAAAATTGAATGACTCAGCACCAACTGTGATAAAAGTATGTGTGTGTATACATATACATACATCATACATACATAGATACATACATACATATACTATATATATATATATATATATATATATATATATATATATATATATATTGTGGTGAGGTGAGGTGTGTGCATTTTGAGGGGGGTGAAGAAATTTTACACTAATATATATTTGTTGTGTTTATTGATGTTTTTACAACTATACAGTATCGTAATCATATTGAATAATAATACTTTATAGTTTGTTATCATGGAAATGTGTAATAATTCTCTCATATGACTTGACATGCATGTAATTCAGTCAGTGTTGTGGGAGTGTGAATGTGAATGCTATCTCTTTCTTCCGCTTTACTGACTGGTGACCTCTCAGTTTTGCCTGAAGTTAGCGAAAATGCTCCTCCCCGTGTCTCTGAACTGGATAAATGGTATAACAAACCAGACATTTATTTTTGTTGTATTTTAGAGATCACTGCATTTTTTAAATAAAGATTGGGATTGATTTGATGTGAGGCGATCAGGAGGTGTTGCCTCACTCTCCAACCAGGATTTCTTTCTTTTTTTTTTTAATAGAAACTTTCAACCATTTGGGTGGATTTTTTCCCCAAACACATCACACAGATTTCATCATGTCAACATGTTGACAGAAACAACAAAAAAAACCCCAAAACCACAATCATTTCGGTATGGACTTGAAATAATATGCTACGTGATCCTCAAAGTGAGGCATGTGTGTTCATGGAAATGCATGTGTTGTTGTGTAAAGGGACAAAAGGAGGTTCACTGTGTGTTATTTTGTGGTGAGTGCATGCGTGTGTGTGTATGTGTGTGTGTGTGAGAGTGTGTGCGTGTTAATGTAAGATGCGTGTAGGATCAATGCTGTGTGGAACTGAATTAGACTAAATGACAGGAATACCAGGAGTGAAATATATTAACAGAAGATATATTTAGAAAAGAAAAGCTGTGTTTTGAGAAATAACATCTCTCCATCAATCCTTCCATTCATTTTTCTACCTCATCTCCTTTTCAGGGTAACAGGTGAGATTGGAGCCTGGCGCTGGCTGACTTTGGGTGTCGGATTCACACTAGACTGGACATCAGCATGTTAGTTCTCAGTTAACCTAGTTTGCATATTTTTGGAGTGTGAGTGGAAACATACACCTTGCTGTCTGATACACAAACTCCACACAGAAAGGTTAAAGCTGGAATTCGAGCCAAGAGCTATGAGGCAAAGGCTCTAGCCAGATACAGCACCATACCGTGTGCTCAATTATTTCACAAATTAAATGAGATCAAGATTCACACTGGTTTGCACCTTGTAGGTTTGAATTTTTTTAATTTAATTTTTTTAGAGACAGAAATAGGTTTGATTTGTGTCCACCCTGCTGAGATAATTACAGCAATGGTAATGGTGTGGCCTTTGTGGTGTGTTTGTGACCTGACAAGCAGACATTGATGTCCCACAAGAGTTCTTTCATCAAATCCACCTGAAAAAAAACAAATAAACAAACTTAGCCTGTGAAAACACCCTTAAAAGCTACAAATAATGCCCCAGTTGCTCCCCCTGTCTTTGTGTTTGACAGCACAAAAACAGATGTTAAAGCAAGTTTCTCACACATTCTTCAGTTTTGCTCCCCTTCTGCCACTGACCTCTCTCTGTCTTGTATGTTTGTGTTTGTGCGTGTGTGTGTGTGTGTGTGTGTGTGTGTGTTTGTGTGCGCGAGCGCACGCACAAGCACACTCTTGACTAAATGCCCTAAACTTAAAAATGGCATGAAGTAGTTGCGATGATTATAAGCATATTTTTCCAACTGAGTACAAAGTTCAATGGAAGTTTTTGGGAGGACCAACTAAATGGATGCATTGATGTCACAAAATAAAAGGTCAGAGGTTCAAGGTGTGGCCTTCTCAAACCAACTTTTTTGTCGTTCATGACGGTTGCGCTTGTCAGGCTGTCTTGGACTGGGCGATACATCACACGATGAGTCAGTCACCTACCAGACCCTGCCCAATCGTCGCGTGCTTCCGTCAAGATTCAGTTCATCGGCGCAGATCTGTTGGGGAGGTGGCACACGCAGCTGTCAAAGTAATGACGGTGGAGGAGTTACATGCAGAAATAGCAAACGAAAGAGAGAAAGAAAGAAAGAACTTATTAATGACACCAGGTTTGCTAATCAGGTACAAGTACAAAAGATCACATCACACGGCAGTGTTTCCGGAAGTAAATATTGACTCCAGCATGTAGGGGCACGTTTTTAACATTTTGTTTCAATGGAGGAGTGATGCGGGAGGAGGGAGAAATATTCGGGTAAATTAGATTACATTTTTTCTCTTCATTTAATAGAGACATCTACTTAAATTGATGTCACGTCACGGCGAGATCTACTATAAAAATGATTACGTAGTAAAAGTCATATTTGTTTTTGGACGGTGAACGAGTACACAAAAAATCTGATATAACAAAACAAAATCAGAGTTGGGCATCACTCCCTTCAGTGTGAGCTTAACACTTAAAAAGTCTCTGTAAATTGAAAATAACTGTCTTGCGAATTTGCCAAACCCCAGAGAAGACTGTTAACAACTGTGCCAAGTGAAAAAAAGCACCACAAAATGAAAATCGTGAAAAAAAAACTCATTATTTCTACCCTCAGACGCCTTGGTGAAATCACATCCTCCTCAACTCAATAAAATATCTCTGTCGAGTGTCTTTATTATGCAGGTACGTGCATTTATTCAGTTCATGAAATAAAAATATAGCTGGAATATAATGGCACCCTCTCTCCGTACAACATCCTCCATGAACCAGGAAGGGAGTAATTTGGGGGGGGGGAACAAAACAAAATGATTTGTCGCAATATTTAGCCCATTTTTAATAATAATAATAATAATAATAATAATAATAATAATAATAATAATACATTTTATTTATAAGCGCCTTTCAAGACACCCAAGGAAACTTTACAATAACAAAAAACACAAAACAATACGGGTTGAGCAGCGGCAGCCAAAACACGCCAGCGTTCACTCAACCCGAAGGTCAGAAAGAAACCACAGGGGAGGGAGAGAGGGAGAAAAAACCCACACTCGAACTACCCTCATTTTGAGGATAATTTGAGTGAGGCAAAAAAACTCCAGCATAAGCATATGACAGTTACAACAGGTACCAAGACATACACAATGAAGACGGTGAATCAAGGGAATGTATGAGGGAGGGGTTAATGGTGGGGGACTAGCTTCCGTGCATATTTTCATCAGGGGAAGGTCGAGATAGCTGATGTTGTTTTGGTAGCAGGCTGCCCAAGAATTCAAGACAGCTTTGAGTCCGTGGCTTATGTCTCTTTAGTGGCGTCGATCAGCCAAATCCATGATTTCAGTCAGTAATTGAACACGGATTCCAGTTTTCTCCAAGTTGTTGTCCATCCTGCAAACCCGCAACAGTTTGTGGTTGAGCACAGTCTGAGTGTTGGACATCCGCATTATGCCATCCTTAGACCGGCAGCCTCGTCCAATAGAGCCACTCCCGTCGGTTGAATTTTCGATAGATCAGGAAACTGCTCACACCAAACAGCAGCATACCTGTTATTGGAAGGCCGAAAATGTAGATGCCGTCCAAATCCTCAACGGAGAGTGTTGACAGGCACACCATTCTCCGCTTCCTCCAAGGATCTAGGGTGTACCCAGCAGCAAAAGTCCCAGAGGGACAAGTAGGCTCCCCACTGCCTGCTCTTCTCATCGAGAAAATGTTGGCATTTGGCATCGAGAGACCAGCCAACCAATTCCATGTTTGTTTTTAGGATGAAAATACGACAGGAGGCTCGGAAAAGTCAGACATAAGAACACATGGATAACACATGGACTGAGTCGCGAGCAGGGAAGGGTGAGGTGGGGAGGGGTGGGGGGGACAGCGCAGAAAGCAAAAAGCGTCCGCCTTCGTCGAGAGCCAAGCAAGAATTTAGATTCCTTTTGCAATAACTCTCATTTTACTTTTTTTTTTTTTTGCAGGGGTGTTTAAGGCACAGGATTAGTTTGCCCTATTTAGTCATCGTAAATGAGTTATTGGTTTTTCTTCCTTTGTTCCAAGTTGATAATATATTTGAGCCAGTAAGCGATATGGACTGTTCATACAACTGTGTTTTTGTTGAATGGAAGTACTCCTGTGTTTCATTTTTGTTACCGTAGTTTTCCTTGCGTAGGCTTGACTTCACTGGTTGTTCTCGTTTCATTTTTACAGCTGTGTACTTCAGCCGTGGGCCACCTTATTCTGTTTGCTGTTTTTACACATAGCTTTTGGTGACCTTACATCGTCATTGTTTTTGTTATCGGGCAGTGTTATTTCCTTGAGGGTGCCCACCTTTTGTTTTAAGTGTTAAGTGTTGTTTGATTGCTCATTTCTTTATTGTGTGTGTCTGCTCTAGTGTCTAAGTTTTGGCAAATTTCACCAACTGTTACTCTTAATGGCTGCCTACCTTGCACACACCCACCGGCAATGGTTCTCTGAATACACAATTTCATTGGCTAAATCCTGTGATGTAAGGTGCGTGGCACGGGGTGACCCAGTGGTTAGCACATCGGCTTCAGAGCGCAGAGGTGCAGGGTTCGGCTGTAAGGAATTTTTTTTCTCCGCGTACACTGGTTTCCTCCCACATTCCAAAACCATGGAACATTATAAATTGTCCTGAGGTGTGAGTGTGAGCATGGATGGTTGTTCGTCTCTGTGTGCCCTGCAATTGGCTGGCAACCAGTTCAGGGAGTACCTGGCCTACTGCCCCGAAGACAGCTGGAATAGGCTCCACACCCTCCGCGACCATTGCAAGGATAAAGCGGACCGGAAAATGGATGGATGTGATGTGGGGTGCAGTATTTACATTTACATGCACACGAGTCTGTACATTTACTACCATCATGACCAAAAAAATGCTATAAAGTTGCATGGGATGAACACTGCGTTAAACCATGAAACATGGCACAGTAAAATGAATCTGGATCCGCACCGGCATTATTGAGGAGCAATGCTTTATAGGGCTGAGATGAGACGACTCACTGGATTACTGAAGAACATTCAATTTCTTTGCACACAAAAAGTCTTTGCCAGAACAGGCATCCAGAAAGTACACTGCAACATTTTATATGAGCTTAATCCACTGATTTTCCTTTGTAGTTGATTTATATGTATTCTTGTGCCCAATTGTAAATTACGCCGCACAGTTTTACATAAAGTTGCTTTAATTTAAACGAATGTAGCCTTGGTCTTCGACTCTTCCTCGCTTCAGCGTCAGATAAAAATTGATCTGGGAAGCACACTGTACTGAATAATGAATGTGGCTTGGGAGTTCTCCTACACGGTGGTTCAAGCGGTTGATTAGCATGCCAACTACAAGAACACATATCATGGCATCACCCCATGCCTCAAAAGCTCATATTCACTTTTTAATGGTTACAAGGAAGACGGCATGTGTAAAAAGTAACCGATGATTGTCGCACAGACATCATTTAAGGGCTTTCATTAATGATTTGACACTGCTTTTATTTTTTCTCCTTGCAGCAGAGTTATATTGTAGTTCCCCTCATTAGTATCTGCACTGGCATAAAAAGGACTTTGAAGGCTCTCACAAAGTGTAGTCTTACCCTCAGTCAACTTTTGGGCCCCAAACTTCAGGAATTCTTGATCAAGCACCTTCGGGCGGGGGGGGGGGGGGGGGGTCGACCATGTGAATTGTGAAACTCAAGCTGGATTACTGGTATTGTTTTGTACTGATTGCAAGGTACTAATTCCAAGCTGTTGGCACCGTTTGCCAAAGGCTTGACTGACAATATAAAAATGTTTTTATATAAGCCTAAATATATCGATAACATGAATAAAGTAAATCGTAACGTCTAAGTGAAATGTCTCAATTTGACATTCACTGATCATCTTCAATTTATATTCTCTATAGATTTTGTGTTGCACACCATAAACAAAACAAACAGCCAAATCACACACGGTGACATGCAAGCAGATATGTCAGACTGAAAGGGGCGCGCAAACAGTTCTGCTCCTGTTGAGATGAGGGTGATGCCTTGCTCAAGGGCACCCTGAGAGTTGCTGGGCAGACTCGCATCTCTCCAACAACTGGTTGCCTTTTTAAAAACTTAATACAACATATGGTCTGCAGCAGGAGTTATTTTATAAACCCGGTTTCATTTTTTTGGGGGTGTTCGCTTGCAGCTCACTAAAGTGGCTTGTTTGCACTCTCCAAAGAACTTAATGGGAATGAAAAAAACAAAAAACAAAACAAAGCAAAAACAACCAAACAAAACAATTTCCCTCTCGGGAGGTTATTATCATATTATGATCATTATTTATCTTCCAGGTGATTATTATATTGGCTTCAAGTTGACACAGAAGTAAAGGGCTAAATGTGACTAAAAGCAATGCTGCAAAAGAAATTGCACAAAGGAGTGCTTATATTCCCGAAATATTGTAAATGAAGAAAATCGAGTTACCAAACTGAATCAAAGTAGAAAGAACCAATATTATGCTGGTACAGTGAAGCAGGACAATGAATAATGGCAAAAAGCTAAGGAATACGCTAAATAATATAATGGGACAAAACATAACTCCAGAAGACGTTGTAATGGATATTAAATGAATAGGAGAAAAATCTCACATGGATCAGAAAAGTGCATTAGTGCATTAGTGCATTGACCTCACAGTGCAGAGGTTCCAGGTTCAATCCCAACTCCAGCCTTCCTGTGTGGAGTTTGCATATTCTCCCCGGGGCTGCGTGGGTTTTCTCCAGGTCCTCCAGGTTCCTCCCACACTCCAAAATAATCCATGGCAGGTTGTCTGAACACTCCAGATTGTCCCTCGGTGTGAGTGTGAGTGTGAGCACGGATGGTTGTTCATCTCTGTGTGCCCTGCGATTGGCTGGCAACCAGTTCAGGGTGTCCCCCGCCTAATGCCCGAGGACAACTGGGATAGGCTCCAGCACCCACCGTGACCATCGTGAGGAAAAGCAAATCGGAAAATGAAGGAATGAATGAATATATATACAGGTATATATAAGACAAAAGATGATTCCAGCAAACGGTTGAAGTAAGTAAGGAGATGTGTTTAGACTACCGTATATGTAAATGCATTGGAGCAAATATGAGCCTGCAGCACATAACAGATCACTTAAAATTAAGAAAAATGGAGATATACAGGATAGATCGCACCCCTGTCAATTCATCCACCTTTTCCGGAGTAACTCTAAAGTGTTCCCATGCCAGCTGAGAGAATCTCTCTCGTGTGTCCTGGGTCATCCCCAGGGCCTCCTCCCAGGGGGGCATCCTTAAAGCATCCGAACCAGATGCCAACCAACCTCCTCCACCAGCTCCTCTCAATGCGGACTCTGAGTCCCTCCTAGATGAGCGAGATTATTTCCTAATCTCTAAATGGCGACATACACATTGCATATTCAACTCATTTTGGGCACTTTCGAGGAGCTTTTTCTTTCCGTCAAGAACCACAGCTCGTGACCATGGGTGAGAGTAGAAAAAGAAGGTGAACCAGTTCATTAAGAGTTTCACCTTCCGGTTTAACTCTCCCTCTTCACCACGATGGACAGATACAAAATCCGCATCACTGCAAAAGCTTCACAAATGTTTTTGTCTGTCTCCTGTTGCATATATACATACAGAGAGAGAGAGAGAGAGAGAGAGAGAGACATAACTGTTCAATTCTTCATTTAATACATTTACAACTCCCGAATGATTTTAAGAAATTGTTAACATCGTAATAAAAACAGAAGGAGAGAGTGCGATTGTTATTTGACACAAAGGAATAATGCTGCATATTCTGCGCAGCCGCTCTACCCACTATGCTCACTATGCCAGGAGTTGACACGCTTTCCCTGGCACAGAATTTGTACTTGGAGTTCAAAACTCATTCCTCAGCGAGGTGGCACAAGTTAATGTGTTAATTACAGTTCATACCTGACACTCCCACAAATTCATATACGGCAAAATCAATGTTGGCAATATGATGATGCCCGATATATCTCACAAGGGAGAGACGCATCACCGCTGTTAATCCGTTGATCACCGTGTCGTCCCTTCAACTTTTTATTTTATTTCTTTTATTTTTAATATGTTTCCAATTTCTTACAGCCAGTTGGGCGTTGTAAACCAGCCATTTTGGTTAATATGTTAATTGACAAATTTAACACTTATGGCATAACTGTTATGCACTTGAACAAGTCTGATGTAGCCTGTGATAAATCTGCAGACAGGAAACACCAAATTACTCGACTGACATTGCCGCAGCTGGAATAGAGACCCTGTTAATCTCGAAGACATTTCAACCGTAACACCGATATTTCACACAACAGTGTACAGTGCAACCAGCGCGAGAAACAAACCTGGCGTGAGAAACGAACAGAGGTTGTGTGAAGGAGGTATATGCAAACAGCGAAGTGTCTTCTGCCAGTAGTCAGGGGGACACCCTGAGCTGGTTGCCAGCCAATTGCAGGGCACAGGTAGACAAACATTCAATCTCATTCACGATCATACCTGGGGACAATTTAGTGTTCTATTGTTTGAGAAATGTAAGGCCGGCACACCCAACTGTGTAGTTCGCTTCCGCACAGCAACCCATTTCTTGTATCAGCCCTTGGAAAGCGCAATAGCGGTTGTCCCGGTAATGTACTTGTTTGGGGTTACTCAATAAAATTCCCCAAAACACATTTGTGGGTGTCAATCTACTGCCTGTCTGAGGCCATCCACCAGCCTTTATGACTCCCGGAACCCACCTGTATGTTCCAATCAGGAACAATAAGTAAACCAACAGTAAGATCGCTTTCAAGTCTATGTATACAGTCATTTTAATTCTGGAATTCAGATTAAGGGCAGGGGAAAGTGCATTATTAACTATTGCCGCCACCTTTCACAAAATTTTGTGCATATTGACCCAAGTTGTTTTCTCAATGAAGTTCAAGACTGAGAAACTCACTATTGCTGGCTCAGTGGCTTTCACTTAGCAACATTTTTCAGGCTTTTCTTAGAGTTGGATCGAGCCTTGTGGGCTCAGTATTTGGGGCTAAAAAAACGGTATGTTGTTCTCCCCTTACTGACACAGAGCAAAGACATTTGTTTTTTTTGTTTTTTTTTTACTATCATGCTATTCGGGTGGGTGCTTGCTGCTTTAGCTCACCCATCACTCCTCATTCATCCCTGAAAACATAGGGGATCAAGGTGTGACCTTGGGCACGGTTCAGATTCCAAGGTGAAAGGTCAGCCTTTCGGCACGCTAAGAGGTTGGTGATGTTTTTCTGTCATCAAAGCAAAGGCATAACATGATGGAACTTGTTTAAACCCGAGCAATTAACTGTCTGTGTGCGGTAGGAGATTAGACAGTGGTTTGCGGCGATTTAAAAAAAAATAAGGTTGCGGGGGTGGGAGGGTAGGGCAACTCCCATGGAAACGCAGGAAGCTGGGCCTTATCTCCAAGGCCCAATAAAGACACTGAGGGAGAAAATATTTCTAAGTGACATCCATGGGAATTTTTTTCCCCCTGGAGCTATAGCCAATCTTTCATTCATTCATTCATCTTCCGAACCGCTTGATCCTCACTAGGGTCGCGGGGGGTGCTGGAGCCTATCCCAGCTATCTTCAGGCAGTAGGCGGAGGACACCCTGAATCGGTTGCCAGCCAATCACAGGGCACACAGAGACGTACAACCATCCACGCTCATACTCACACCGAGGGACAATTTAGAGTGTTCAATCAGCCTGCCATGTATGTTTTTGGAATGTGGGAGGAAACCGGAGACACGGGTTCAAGTGCTTATCCCTTGTTCAAAGTGTATAGGTAAGAGCAGGGGTGGGCAATTATTTGTAGCACAGAGCCACATGAGAACCTGAAAATATTATGGAGGGCCGGCTCAAAAGGGTGAACTAAACTCTACAGAATATTAATTGGATTTCTTGATTTAAAAAGCAGTATTTTGCATTTTTGGGGACGTTTTTCAGACTTTAAGAGTACATTATTCCGTCGTATCAAACGGGACTTGGCGCTACTGCGGGCTTCCGTATCGTCTCCCCCTTGTATCTATGTATGCATATTTTTATAAGACATGCATTCCAAAATCTACAAAACTCATGTTTAGATTAATGACAATGTCCTTGAGTCTGACAGCACCCTCTCAATGCACACTATCAAAACTAATTTGATCCGTTTAATTTCCTGCCTGCAACGGATGAAGATAATTGACGATTCTTTATTCTTTGACTGCCAATCCTGCCCTGAGCCTTCCCTCCTTCCCCGCAAAGGTTTGCATTTATGAATCACAAAAAGCGGAGTCAAAGGCTCGTTATGAGTGATCCAGAGCTCAGACTTTGTCCATTATTTTCTTTCATTTAAATCATATCTGCTTGAATGGATGTGACTGGCAGGAGCGAAATCTGCACCAACCTCCTTCTCGCCACCACCTCCTGCCTTCTGCCCATGACTCACTTATTTGATACGCTTTCAATATCATCATCAAACATGCTAACCCTAACATTTCTCATCTATGGAATGGACATTTTAAAATTTTGTTTGACTTTTCGTTTCAACTGTGGGTGAAAATTGGCGTTCCCTAAAACCAACCAGACACACTACCTGCTCCCTCTTCTAACCTTTGTTATTTTTTTCTCGCACAGACAAGTGGATTGATAGTTGGGGTGTTGAAAGGTTAGAGGGAGGGGTAGAAAGATGAAAGAGGCAATGCCCCAGTGTTTATTGTGAGAGTTGGACTCTTGCTGTGTGCATTCACCTTCTACTGGCTTCCAGACCTTTGATAATTTCCCAGTTCTGCTGCTCGAGATGGAACACAAAAGCATGAAAAGGTACATCAATTAAATATCTGTAGTAGACAAGGCCATCAATTAATTCAATCATGTGAGATTTAATTGTGGAAACAATGATAAAAGCAAGCAATAAATCAACAGTAACATAAAACATAAGCACCCTGAGGCATGAAAGTGGAGTAGTGGCAGATTAGATTTATACCAGGTATAAATAGATTGTTTTGCTACTTTTGGGATGTATGAATCTGGTATATGGTTCAACTGTGGTAAAACTTTAAACCTTGAATTTGTACCCACAAAGGTGGTGTCTTATACTGCGGTGTAACTACAGCAGATTTTCCTGCATCACCTTCAGTGATTCCCAACCACTTTATTGAGCCAAAGGCACAGATTTGAAATGTAAAGAATCTCAGGGCACACCACCCAATAAATAAAAATAGAAAAAGTGTCACAAAGAGTTGGATGTATATGTTGATTACAGACAGTACTTTTTACCACCGAATACAAGACCATTCATTTGTTCAGTCTGTCAATATGGGCCCTATTTTGGAAGGCAGGCAGCCGTCCGCTTAAAAAATGGACACATCTTCATGGTGCTGGTGCAAGTCTAGTCTAGCATTTTTGGGGTCTGCAATGCTCCTCATTAGGCATTCCGGCAGACAAAACCTCTGTGGCCCCTGATGTGCATGATAATTTTGTAATGAAAATTGATGTGAAAAAAAAAGGCACATCTCTATTTTCGTACCGGGGCAGGTCTAGTTGAGTGTCTTTGTGAATTTGGTAGATGTGCAAGGCATTCTGAGTGATGCGACGATTGTGCATGGCCAGGCACAACTCGTAATTTTGTGACAAAAACTAGACTAAATTTTAGACGACTTAAAATCAGGTGTAATTGATAGCGCAGGTGGTGTAACACGATTTGGGTGTATTTGATCAAGACGCGGGGCAGATGGACTTGTATGAACCTGTGGAGGAAAAAAGTTGGGAACCACTGGCGTAGAGGAACACGATAGGACAAGAAAAAAAAACGTCATTGCAATTTGTAGGCACCGTGAGCTATAATATGCAATCAGCTTTCAATACGAGCCAACTCCGGTTCCTCGAGTGCCATATCCTTCCTGTTTTGAATATCCCTCTTCTCCAACACATCTGATTCAAATGATCGGCTCATCAGCAAGCTCCGTAAAAGTCTGAAAAGATCAGGAGCAATTAAATCAGGTGTGTTGCAGTCGGGAGAGATCTAATACAGGCAGAATATGGCTCTTGAAGAGTATCCGCAATATCTCATGGAGACTAGTCGGGTTCTAGGGAGTCAGGGTCTTGGTGACGTTGCAGAGACTAATTCTGAAGAGATAGCTCTAAGACCTGGAAATGACCGATGGAAGGAGACAGTCGGAGCAGGGCAGGTGCAGAAACATCAATCAAAAACATGGGCGTACCTTATGATGAGACAAATGAGCAAGCACTGGAGGGCAATGATGCAAACACATGAACCATAATTTATGCATGAATCAGAACATAGAGCAAAGTACAAAAAGACAAAAAACAGGCCATAGGATACTGGATCACTGCGGGATACAGCATCATTCACACCGTAGCATCAAAGAGCTTCCCCAAATGAAATGAGAAAGCAATCGCTAAAACTACTGTGCTCATCATGCAACAAAACAGTCTGATTTATCTAGTTTGTGTTAATTTTATTTTATGAACGGGAACCTTTTATTTCTCCCCATTTGGCGATATTTGATTGAGATATGAGTCTTTCAGCATTTCAGCCACCTGTTACCTTCTTCAACATTTGGTAATTACTTTTTCATTGAACGGATGAATGATCAAATGTGCGACTACAATCTGGCATCTGATGAAAACGGCATTAGCCATCTTGCTGAGTGATGATTTAGGATCTAACCATTTGTTTGAAGAGTATTGATCATCCACATACAAGTACTGGACTGTATTGACAAATTCATCCAAGTGGCAAAAAAAATAATAAACCTTGCCATGACACGAATTACCTAGATTATTGCAAATGACAACATGACTAAAAAAGTACATCAGGAAAAGCTTGGTGTAGCTGTCCCCCAGATGAATGACCAGGTGAAATATTTATATACATAAATATATCAAACCATCCATCCATTTTCCAATCCGCTTATCCTCACATGGGTCACGGGTAGTGCTGGAGCCTATCTCAGCTGTCTTCAGGCACTAGGCGGGGGACACCCTGAAACGGTTGGCAGCCACTCACAGGGCACACACGGACAGACAACCATCCGCGCTCACACTCACACCGAGGGACAATTTAGTTTGTTCCATTAACCTACCATGCATGTTTTTGGAATGTGGGAGGAAACCAGAGTACCCGGAGAAAACCCAGACAGGCACCGGGAGAACATGCAAACTCCACACAGGAAGGCCGGAGCTGGGATCGAACCCTGCACTTCTGAATTGTGAGATCGACGCGCTAACCAGTAAATATATGTGAGGATGAGGAAATATTGTATGCTTGTAAAACTGCTCATTTTTCTGTAGGATTTATGAGAAAATTAAACAAAGTCACAACTTTAAAGATTTGAAAACAAGTAGGAGCCACTGTAATACATCAAAGTCTGAAGTATGTCTTCCTTTTCCAGACAGGTAGGTTTTTCTTTCACTGTAAAATGACCCCCCACCCCCACCCCCACCCTCTGCCCCTCCAAAAAAAGCGATTACCGCCAAGATTCTTATGACTCCAATAATACACACAATAATTGGCCATTTTACACTTCCGTCAAATGTGGCTTTGAACATCAAGGCGTGTGTTGACAGGTAGGCATTGTTTCTGTCTGCCGTGAGTTTGGAATTCCGCGTGGAAAGCACCATGACTTAAAATAGAACAATAACACTGTCTGGAAGTAGCAAAGTACAACATAAGCCTTGTTATGACCTTGCTTTTTCACCAATGAGTCATGTCATGTCACCGTCTAGTATTTTTACCTCAGGAAATGTCACATACATATTGTCAGAAGTTGTAGGACAGCAAAAAGGACACCACTTCTTTCCCATTTCAATGTTTTGCAATGCGGTTAACAACTAAAATCTGAAAATATCATGAAAATGCATACATCTCGCAGAAGCATTGCTGCAACAATTTGGAATAAATCAAATTGATTAACGGGAGCCCCCGGTGTATTGAGCTTTGTATATGAACTAAAATAGTGTCCCAAATGCACCATTTGGGAAAGGTGCTTGATGACATCGGATATTGAACCGCCTCGTTATAGTTAAAACAGATGTCTGCAGCTTACGGTTTCCTGATGTTCAACAATGCATCCATCCATCCGTCCATTTTCTGATCCGCTTGATCCTCACAAGGGTTGTGGGGCGTGCTGGAGCCTATCCCAGCTGTCTTCGGGCAGTAGGCGGGGGACACCCTGAACCAGTTGTCAGCCAATCGTAGGACACACAAAGACGAGCAACCATCCACACTCACAATCACACCGAGGGACAATTTAGAGCAGGGGTCTCAAACCTGTGGCCCTTGGCCCAAATGCGGCCCACAGGACAATAATTTGAGGCCCCCCCTTGATCTGAAAGTTTAACGTTAGTGCGTCCTGTGCGAGTTTGATATTGATACCGTACAAATTAGCACTACCTCTGTGCTAAATAATTAGGTCTGTCTAATGACAGGTCTGTCATTCAAAGGCTGACAACTTGGGAGCACCCGGACGACAGCGGCAACGTGACCGTGCCCACGGTGCACTGCACCATCTTGAATACACGTGCAAACCACAGATGTAAACAACCCGCTGCTGATGCCTTCGCTAGTGCTGCTGTATACACATTTAAAAAAGATAAACAACATGCCAGTGTGGCTGGCACCGGAGCCAGGTTCTCCGAAAAAACAAAAAACCTGACGTTACACACGCACAAGAACGGGGAAAATGAGTGCTAATACGCTAATACGGAGCTAGCACTATTACATTACACACAAGCAAAGTTTTATGCGTATGTGTCAGTGTTCGCATTACCGTTCGCTCCATGCTAGCTACTCGCCGAACTTCTCAAACTTTCTTAATTTTTAAAATGTATTTCATTTATTACTAAACGGACACCAAAAACATAGTGTTTCCATGGTTTCTGACCTTCAACCAATCACTTACTGTGCCGTACTTGACGTCATAAGCAGGCGCAGGACCCTGAGCAAAGCTGGTACCAGCGGAAACTATATTTTTTGATTTGTTTAGTTATTTTTTTATTTCATCTTATTATATGTGTCGAAAAATAAAAATGAAGATATTTGAAAACAGTGCAATGTTTTACCAAAGCTTTTCTTGAGGAAAACCGGAATCCAAAGCACTGAAAAAGTGTAGGGTATAGCAGAAGCCAAATCAGTGAGGAATCTATCTATCTATCTATCTATCTATCTATCTATCTATCTATCTATCTATCTATCTATCTATCTATCTATCTATCTATCTATCTATCTATCTATCTATCTATCTATCTATCTATCTATCTATCTATCTATCTATCTATCTATCTATCTATCTATCTATCTATCTATCTATCTATCTATCTATCTATCTATCTATCTTTGAAGTCAAGATGGCGCCCGAGTAGGCAGCCGTCAGCAAGTGCTCTCATGAGCCTTGCTTTTTTTTTTGTTCTTGTGTTTCTTTTGTCACTTTGTGTTTGTTGTTACGTCGTGTGGACTTGATGTGGACCTTTTTCAGCATTTTTTAGCCACTACATTCATCAAGTAGGAGACTCTGTGCTTGGTGGTTGCGCCTTCTCGGCAGCATGGGTATACTAGCACTGTTTTTGACTGGAGGAATGTCGGCGCCATTTGACTGTCGTTGCTGGACAGTCCCGGGGCGCTTGTGTAATGGGCCTGTAATGGGCAGCATTTTTCACAGCCCCGCTTTGTTCAGCGGAGAGATCGGTGCTGTTGAACGGTCTGCGGCTGGATGGATGGAGGTCTTGAGGAGCCGACGATGAGAAGAAAGGAGCGTTGGCGCGGAGTGCCGATGCGGATTTGGAGCTGGGAGTCGCGGCTTGGAGTTTGAAGCGGATTATGTGGGACAGGAGAAGTGAACTAATCTCTTTTCGTCATTGGACGCTACAGCTTCGTGTTTGCTTTCAAACTTTGCTTGTAGCAGACGTGTGCACATTTTTCAGCATGATGTCTCTGATCCACTGGTGAAAGGACACTTTGATCCTCTCCTCTTTCATCTATAACTGCTTCAGACAACAAAGTGTATGCAGAAAAGTGGTGAAGATTGCACGACTGTCTCTGTCCTATGTGTTGTCTTGTGTTATTTTTGTTATTTTTGACTTCAAAATGGCGCCGCGAGAGTGGCTGCCTTTCCAGCAGCTCCTATTTTTTTGTTGTTCTACTTCTTCCTTTCATAACTTTGCTGCTGTGAATCTGGAATTTCTCCATTGCGAGACTAATAAAGGTTTTCTTAATCTTAATCTTATCTATCTATCTATCTATCTATCTATCTATCTATCTATCTATCTATCTATCTATCTATCTATCTATCTATCTATCTATCTATCTATCTATCTATCTATCTATCTATCTATCTATCTATCTATCTATCTATCTATCTATCTATCTATCTATCTATCTATCTATCTATCTATCTATCTATCTATCTATCTATCTATCTATCTATCTATCTATCTATCTATCTATCTATCTATCTATCTATCTATCAATTCTGTTTTTAATAAATGCATTCTTTTGGGAAAGCTTGATGTGGCCCAGCCTCACCCAGACACTAGCTCCAGCAGCTCCCAGGTAAATTGAGTTTGAGACCCCTGGGTGTTCCATTAACCTGGCCCAGATGTTTTTGGATGTGAGAGGAAACTGGAGTACCCGGAGAAAACCCACGCAGGTGCAGGGAGAAAGTCCACATAGGAATGCTGGAGCCAGTATCAAACCCTGCACCTCTGCACCACCAGGCCACCACCAATCCATCCATGTATTTTTTTGCTTGTCATCGCCGGTGAGCGAAAGTCACTCCCAGCTGGACTCGTCACCAGTCGTTCACCAGACACACAAACACATACATTCATACCTGTGGCCAGATGTCTTTAATTAACCTATTTGGCAAATTTAGAAAGTACCTGCAGAAAACCGGTTTGAAAGAAAGGCAAACACATCATGGAATATATTTGTTGGCTTCTGTCTTTAGTTTCTTGAACTATTCAAAGTTAAAAGTGGCTTCAAACTCAGTCGCGAGATTATTTGATTATGACGAGTTGGTTTACTGAGTTGAATTCGTCACATTATAGCTTGTCTTATTATAAAATAATAACAATAAAACAAAAAAATACACAGCTGCATAATCTCATCCTTTCCCCTTTACATAAAGCCTGTTATCTGACGAAGATTCCAAACAACAAGAGCATCTCATGCCTCTTTCCTCTTACCCCCGGGTGATTCTGAAGCCCGTGAACAGGAGGAAACAAAAAAACTGTTTTGTGGTTGGGGGCTCAGGAAAAAAAATAAATAAATAAAGAGGCGTGTGAAGTGATGATAATGAGAAAATAGCCTTCTAATTTTATGAATAAACAAACTACGGATCTTGAGGGTGTTAGGATATAATTTCCAATGCATTGTTGATGGTGTCTGTGTGTGTTTGCGTGTGCATGTGCAGTATCGTTACCAGATAAGTGAACAGTTACAGTAGCTTAGCTTCAGTGAAGTATTCTTTCTTCTTTGCATTTGCAGACAGTCTGGATTGCCTTCAGCTACTGTGCTTCCCATTACAGTTCAGTCTCGAAGACGCCACAGCATGTCAGTTTCACACTCGCTCTGCGTTTATCTGGGTTTGTGTTGCCTTGTAAGATAGCAAGAAAAGGAAAGTACTTTATGCCGTCTGGGGAATCCACTTTTATGTAAAAAAAAAATATCAGGCAGGGTGCTTCTATGTTCAGGCTGCATTCCATTCACGTTACAGCTCACAAAATCAAATACAGTACCTGAATCCTGAAAGTGGTTGGCTTTCATCACACATATGATGATTTATTTTTTTTGTCGTAAATATTGAACACGGTTTATAATTCAGCTTGTCGGCCTGTCTGGACATATCCATTCTTAACACACCTCAGGCATAAACATAATGTTACATGGCAGTCTTACACACAAAAAGGCTTGAGTTTTACTTTTACTCTTTTGAGCTTTCCATTGTCTTCGTTATATATAAATTGTTTTATTGTTTGCTGTTGGATTCATTATTTTTGCTGCATGTACAGAACTTTGTATACAGTGAGGGTTGTTTTAAAGTGCTCGGAGAATAAGATGCTATGTCTAGCATCTGATATCCTTGGCTGAGAAGGTGCCAAATTCAATATTCCCTCTAATTTTGCATGCGTTGATGCATTTGCAGAATTTCCCTGAGCATTCCTCGAACCACGATGAGCAACATCACGCATGCGCACGGCCGCCGAACAAGTCTCGCACCCGTCCAAGAACTGACATGTGACATCATAACACGTGACATGACGTACTGTAGATATCTTACAAAAAAAGTCCAACCACCTACTCTATATATGGAAATAGAGCCTGAATAGTAAATAGTCGACTAACTTCAGCTGTCAGGTCATTGCAACATATTTGAAAAAAGCAGGTCAAAGTGGCCTAAATTTCATAACTCACTTTTTGTAAATACAGTGAACCCTCGCTATAGCGCGGTTCACGTTCTGCGGCTTCCCTGTTTCATTTTTTTGAGTGCAATTTTTGTAATGCTTTTTTTTTAAAAAAGTGAATTAAGTTCTGCATCCTAATTGGCTCAGGGACTCACCAACTTGAACAGCTTCCGCACCTCCTCTCTGTACAGCAATATTCTCGGGCGAGGCGGGCTGGTGGTGATCAGAGGGCGCAGCGGTACATCCCACGACCCCGGGGGGGAAGCAGCGAGGTAGGGGCAGAAGAGCACTATAGAGCTCTTTTTTGGGGGGAGGGAATTGTATTTTCCTTTTGGGAGGCAGCAAATATCACCAATCGTGCGCTGTCATCTCCACCAATGGGATGCTCTGCCACATCCCTACCAGTGGGCCCAACATCATAGAACGCCACATCACCTTCCTCTTTTCCCTGCTGCACAAGATCAAGTCACCTGGAGAGTGGATACTGTGGAGGCCTGGCATGACTTCTGATGCTATCATTTGGGTTCCGCCACTCCCGCCTTGTGAACAAATGGTGTGCAGCCCAGCCCTGTCGAACAAATTTGTTCCTACCATGCACACTGCCTGTACCTCACTCCAACTGAGGAAATATTCTCAGCATTAAGATGGAAGAGATTTGATCTCCAGCCAAACAAAGAGACCTCAGCAACTCACTGTACCCCTTCAATATCCAAACTCAAAAGTAAGACTACGCTGGACTGTGTTGTTAATATTATCACCTGGTATAATTATTATTAATAATTATTTTTTTTAATGAAATTTTCTTGTAGATATCAGTCATGAAGTTTGTTTGCGTAAGCTTTGTTCACTCTGTGAAATCACTTTTGAAGAATAGTTTCAAACAACACACACACACACACATATACAAATTGATATATATATATTTAGAGAGAGAGAGAGCGTACCTCTGCCTCACGTCGGCAGAGGTACAGGGTTTGATTCCGGTTCTGGCCCTATGTGGAGTTTGCATGTTCTCTCCGTGTCTGCGTGGGGTTTCTCCGAATAGTCTGGTTTCCTCACACATTCCGAAAACATGTGTGGCAAGTTAACGGAACACTCTAAATTGTCTCTAGGTGTGATTCTTAGCACAAATGGTTGTTGGAAAACAGATGGGTGGACGAAAAACTTGTAAGTCAAGATCAACGTCAACCATGGTGCATATAGATTTTAATGATGGAATGCATCACTCTCAAAAGGTGTCAATCGTTCAATAGCAGCAAGCAAAGCAGCCTGTACGCCACTTCCTGTGTTCAGCTGATGACAATTTTGGCAAACAGGGCGGCAAACATGCTTTCATTTTTTTGTGTGTGTCTAGTGTAGTTCCTCTGTGCACTCCTTTGCCCTTTGATGAAGCTGATTGCAACATTGACAACACTGTGATTCCCACCTAGGTGTTCCCAAGCTTTCATAAGCTCACTCATCTTTTCAGAGATGTAAACACGCACCTTTGGATGTGATGTGTCACATTGTGGCTTTGCAGTTGTTAAGTTTCAAATTCCTGTGGTGAGTAATTAAAGTGGGTCCGTGCCAAGAGACATGTTTGTTCCTCCGCACTCATGTACGGTAGCAGTCATACCCACATGCCAGATTTTTCGACACTGTGGTTGAACAAATACGTACAAAAAGCACACAGCATTGACAGGTATTGACAATTTACTGGGCAGGGTTGACTTCAGTAGGTACAGTGATTGTTTGTTTGTTTATTTATTGAACATATAAAACACAATACAACACCAAAGTGACAAAGGTGAAGCCAAGCAAAAAATGTAAAAAGGAAAAGAAAAACTCAGTCATCATCACAATTCTATGTTCAAAGGAGTAGGAAGAAGAAAGAAACTTATCTAGTCCTACCCCTTCTTAAGTAGCAACATATGAGTTGTTCTTTTTTCTATACAAAAATAAAGGGAAAATCAACATATCATCAATGCTTTTTATCATTATGTGTACTGTACTTATCTATCTATACAGCTCTCGGTTTGTATAGACATGCTCACTCGTGCATATTTTATATCAATTTTCTCATATTCACAATAAATACTACATTTCATTCATACATTTAATACGTTGATCAGTGTATTTCATCTTAACTCTGATATGTGGAGCGTTTTTGTACTAATCTTTTGAATTTGTTTTTGAACTTGACAAGCGATTTACTCATTTTCAGTCCGTTTTGAAATTATTCCACAGATTGACACCTATTACTGATACACTCCTCTGCTTGATGTTTGTACTTGTTTTGTATTTTTTGTATTGGTTAGTATAAATTATAACACATTTCTCTAATTTCAAATAGCTTCTCGATGTTTTTGGCAAAGGATGTTATTATGTACCGGTACTTTGTACATTAATTGGGCGATTTTAAAGTCAACCAGGTCATAGAATTTCATTGTGTTTGATTTGATGAATAGTGGATTTGTGGGTCCTGTATATTTAGATGTATTGATTATTCTGATTGCTTTTTTTGTAGTTTTAAAACAGGGAGTGTGTTTGTTTTGCAAGCGTTTCCCCATATTTCCACACAGTAGGTCATATATGGCTTCATTAAAAGTAAAAACCCTCCCTCTGTGGCTAACTTCATGTCTTTAGGGATTAATTTAATTTGTGTGCAGGTAAACAGGTTGTACCTGTTTAAGTGACATGGGGAGAATATGTCAGACCGGAGGGGTTTTTTTTCTTTCTTAAATGTCTGAAGCATACACAGTGGCTGTCTGATATTTAGTCCCACGGGAAAGTAAGGACGAAAGTCTAGCTAGTCTCCAGCTATTTTGCTTTTGGAACGACTTGAAGCATGTTTTACAGATGTGTTTATGATATGGTTAAAAGGGGGTGTTAAAAATAGCTTCACAAAAAAAAAGAGTTAATTTACTCCATCTTATTTTGTCAAGTGGAAATAAAATCAGCTGGATCTATTTAAATATATTTTAAAGTAGACTATACCTGTACATCTACTTCAAAAATGCATCAACATCCAGATTCTTCTTTTGTGTTCAGCCAATTGACAAAATAAAATAGAGTAAATTTAACAATATTTTTTCAAGTGTGCTTTATTAGAAAATATGAACAATATTTCTTACAGGTGTCGAAATTAATTTATTACTTGCTGTTGTGTTAATCGAGTAATTTTGAGTTAGTGTATCAATTAATTTTTTACAACATTACGAACTGTCCAAAACCACTGATTCCACCCTCTAAAAAGTCAATGTTTCTGTCATCTTTCATGAAAGCAGCACGACTGTTGAGCTTGAGTTTAATCAACAAAAGACATTTGGAAACATCTGCTTTTACTTTGGTTTTGGTGACATGATTTACTCATCTTACTAAAACTCACTTTTCATCCATCCATACTCTCGCAATATCTATATGTCCATTTTTTTATACAGCTCATCTTAAATAGGGAGACAGGTGTGACGGTGCCTATCCCAGCTGACTTTGTGCGAGAGACAATCTACGTGCAACTTGTCACCAGCAAGGCACATAAAAACAAACATAGATAAACTGCCAATCACAGTCACACCTATGGACTATGCCGAGTCTTCACTTAACGTGATATTCATGTTTTGGAGATCTGAGAGGAAACTGGAGTACCCGGGAAAACCCACACAAGCAGAGTAAGGGCATGCCAACTCGTCGATGGAACGCGCAATGTAAAATCCATCAATTTCATATTCGGTGTTCAATAATTAATTCGTCCTGATACCAGCCATCTCGTTACCTCTGCGTCCCACGTCCATGACGCATAATTTTCGTTTGGGACACGAGGAAATTTCTTAGTTTAAAAAACAAAAACAAAAAAAATTACGGTAAATCTTTTTGCAACGAACGCAGTTTGACAATCGGCACCATTTTGTTTTGATCTTGCGTTAACTAATCTCGCGTGACGAGATTTCCGTTCTTGCGAGACGAGATTGGCGAAATCGGCCTTCACTTCGTGGAAAACAGCCAAGTTGTGTAACATTAAAACAAGTGCTGTGAACAAGTGTTGCGAAAGTTTATTGCGGCAATATCACAGAGGAAGCACCTCAAGTTGGATAGTTTTTTGCGATAATAATCTTGTATGCCTGAATTATTTAAATTTTTGCAGCATTTATTTATAAGAAATAAACCTATTAACAATGTATATTGTTGTTGTTTGTGTTATTGTCATATGCAATTGAATAAATAGACCATTTCAGAATTCAAATTTGGGACTCTCTAAATGCATAATGGGACTCATACTTTTCTGATCAGTGAGTCCCTGGGACACGCAGGGCTCAAACTGTAAAATTATCACTGCTGATACACTTAATATAAATAATGGAGAAAAAAAAACATGGACACAGAATTGGAACATATTACCTAATGGCCGATGGTATCAACGGCATTTCTGGTGTCTTCCTGTTACAAAATTTCCCTTTACTGTGCTCACAACCTGTCACTGTCAACTGTGACCTTGTAAAACGTCTTGTGAGCGTGTTTCCACCCACAAGAATGTAGGGACTCGAAATTGTCTGGCTCTGAAAGCAGCAGTCAGCTGACTGGCAGGTGGCGTGTGTTTCAGATGGGTTCTTGCACCCTTTCAACTTGATACAGCAATGTTAACAATGGACAATCATCGTGCCAGGTCTGAAAAAAAAAAAGGTCAGGCAGAGTGGAAAAAATGTTTTTCCCTTTTGTTTTTAAACGGATTCATAATTGATCCTGGAAATATTAAGGGCTTAAATTAAATGAGTGTGTGGGAATGGAAGAAAGTACACACACAAAAAAATTGACTCTTCCACCCATCTCTTTTCTAATCCGCTTGTGCTCAATGAGGGTTGCAATGTCCGCTCATTGGTTATTGCTGTTTCCACATTTGTCACAAACTACATCAAAATTGCTCAACTGCATAACTGTTTAAGTCTTCAATAAACACATGAAACAAAATGTCTCATTTATGACGCCCGACTGATTTTAATCAATTGTGAAAATCGTCACAAGAAAACAAAAGGAGAGAGAGTGAGCGGTATTTGAACCTGTGACATGAAGGAATAATGCCGCACGTTATGTGCAGCTGCTCTACCCGCTATGCCAGGAGTTTAAGCGCTTCCACTGGCGCCAAATTTGTACTTTGCAGATCTAAACTCGTTCCTCGGCGAAGTGGCACAAGTTAATGTGTTAATTACAGTTCATACCCGACACTCCCACTAATTCATATGCGGCGTGATTGTACTAAATATTGCTTTGGGTGAGACTACCTGCAGATATTTCGTCCGGCTTCTTGATTTATTATCTTGACCTTGATGTGGAGACCCCAACTCGCCACTATTTTATTGACGTACCCCAAAGTTCCACATATGCATTGATTGTCATCATTTATGAATATATTTATGATGGCGGGATACCTCATGCTGCTCTTGAAGGGAAGTAAAAAGTTTGGACGACACAGACCAACAGGTGCACGTCCTTGCTTGTAAAAGAACAAAATGATGAATTGTGGCTTCTTCTCAGGTAATTTAGATGTCAAGCAGTCTCCCTCAGATCTTTGCAAAGCCATGTGCGAAGATGCCTTCCATCCGCCTTTAGTCTAGTCAGGCCGTCAGCATTGCCCTTCTTGATTTCAAAGTGTCGGTTCAGTGATTTATTGAGAGTCATCATGGATGAACGAGAAGCAGACTTAAAAAGAGTGAAGGTGCCTTCACACTGCAGAAGTAAAACTCGGTCAGCCAACAACCAAATGAATGTTTAGTTTTAGCTATGTGGTTGAGTTAAACTTGACACTTATGTCATTCTATTTGGTAAACAAAGAGAAAACGTTAAAAAAGAAAAAAAAATACTACATTCAATTTGTGAATGTTGTTCCTGTGATCCCAGAATGAGGACATGCTCACTGCTCACTTCTCCCATGCCTTCATCATGTCATCATACATCTTTTATGGAGTCCTGTTGCTGTGTCTGTACGTCAAGCAATGAGGCACTCTTTTTTTCCCCGAGCCAATAAGTGCTCATTTTATGCACCATTAAAACTGAAATATGCTAAGGTGCAGCATTTTAAATGAAACCGTTTGAACAATAGACGGTTTTAGTGTGTTTATCTCTGATATGAAGTTTATTACATCTCATTCCCGTATTCACTGGGTCCACAAACTGCAGTGTGTTTCTCTTAGTATGAATTATCCCTCAGTATGGTTCCCGGGAAAGTATAACGGTGCAAGTGCTCGTGCTATTAGAAATCCCTGGAAAATGTCAGTGTGACGGGAAACTGCGTCTGCTAAAGAAACACAGACGTCCTCTGCTTGCTGCAGGGGGGTGGGGGGTAAACTGGTAGATAGATACTTTATTTATTCTGTGAAGGAAATTAACTATTGCTTAATTATAGTACATTTCATAAAATAATTTTTAAAAAATGTCCTTTTCTTACATCACCATTATGTAATATATTCCGTGGACCTTTTTTTCCTTTGAATTAAAAATATGGAACAATTAAAAATATGGAACAAAAATGTGCCCGCACCCGCAAAATGGCCTCTCTTTTCCTTTGCATCAAATCAGTCACCTACCTACCTTTGGCTTTCATTTTGCCTACAATGTTTCAAACTCTCAGTCCATCACCTCTGCCCTTCCCCTTCACCGTCTGCCTTCGAACCAATCTACCTCCTTTTCTTCCTCTTTGACCTTCGGGAACCCGCATCCTATATGTCAATAGCAGTGTTGTTCCAACTGATCTGGGATAACTGTCAAGTTTGTAATTTGCATATTTGTTATGGACAATGTTTTACCGGATGCCATTCCTAACACAAACTTAATTTATCCCGACTTGGGACTGGCACGACTTGGGACTGCCTTATGACGCTTACTGTATGTTGTACAGCGGAACCTTGGCTCATAAACACAGCGGTTCACGAACATTACAGTTTCCGAAGCAAATTTTTTCCAGAAATACTGCCTCAATTCACTTGGCAGGTACAGAGTTAGCTCAGTCGTGTTTTTGTAAAAAATAAATATTTAAAAAATCATTCACTCCATGGGTTACCCGCTGAGGGCATCTTTGCTTTCGCTGTAAATTAACCCTCAATGGAGCCCCAGAGAAACTGCTGGCTGAATATAAAGAGCCTGCAAAAAAGGGTTTGACGTCATGCTTTATTCACCAAGATAGCCACAAGATAATAAAACAAGAAAAATTGAATAATATTTTATTTTAGATCAACATTTTGGAATTGGCTGTTGACCATTTCCAAGTGTAGGTCGCCTCCTACCCGGATGAAAATTGTCATTTAACAGAGGTGACACTACATTGACACCGTTAGATTTACTCAAGTAACTTTTGGGATGGATTGGGATAAATCATTTGAGGGAACTAATGTACCGTCACCTCTGTCTCACACACACGCACACACACTCACTCACACACACATGCACACACACACACACACACACACACACACACACACAAACTTAACTTCTAAATATACCGGCAAGCATTCATGATGAATAAATGTGTTCATTAAATATGCATGCGATTCGAAGTTGATTGATTACTTTTGAGCACAGCCATAACCCAGTTTGAAGAGTGCGGGCACTTTTGTTCAACCAATTTTTGTTTTGGAGGAGGGGGGCTTGTTTTATTTGTACCTCTCCTCTCAAACAAGTATTTTAAAAAATTGAGTTATACAGGTTATAGGTCGTTACTTAAATGGTGGAAAATGTTAGCTTTTTTTTTTTTTACATCACCAAATTCTGGCATTTCAACAATGGAGATAGGACTTTTATATCCACTGTACCACTGTCTTAGTGAGTTTATTATGCTGTTCAACAATTGGAAACACAATTGTGTGTGTGTGTGTGCGTATATATATATATATATATATATATATATATATATATATATATATATATATATATATATATATATATATATATATTTGTGTGTGTGTGTGGGTGTGTGTATATATGTCTTTTTTTTCTAAATTGAATGAAAAAATAAAAAATACCAGTCGAGATAGCGACGTTGCCATTATTGTTACATCCCTCGTGCTTGAGCTCAGTTACATATCTAATCAAAAGTTTACTGCTCCGATTGCCCGATGCCAGGTGTGATGCACTAAAACATCCAACGTCAGAATTCAGACATTTTTCTTCAGATTTGCTCATGTGCTACATGAGAGTCGAAACTCTTATCACTTCTCACACAGAAATTCTAAATCTGCAGTATCTGGCTCCAGGCTGGTGTGAAAATATTTTGGAGGAAAGAGAAAACAAGGGTATAAAACAGCATTCCACAAGGCCGCAGGAAGGCGTAAGTTATTCTTTGCCCTAGAACAACAATGTCTGATTCCGGGACACACAGTATATTGATTGCGTTGTGTGTGTGTGTGTGTGTGTGTGTGTGTGTGTGTGTGTGTGTGTGTGTGCTTTACATGCGCGTCGGCCGGGGAAGGGCTGTCATGGATAATAAGGAAACAGATTAGACAAAATGGGAGAGACAATTTTTTAAGGACTCGAATGTCACAATCAGACACCATTGACTAAAAAGGAATAAAATACGCCTTTTACGGCAATAAAAAAGAGACAAAGAAAATAGATTAAAAAAAGAATAGCTATATTAGCATTCTTTTTAGTCTCTGGCATTTTTAATTTAGTTTTATCAGTGTTAAAAAAAAAATCTACACTTTGCTCCCTGCACTTCATATTTCCTGCTCTCAATTCATATTTTATCGTGCATGTTGTAAAACAAATAAGATATGGTGTCTTAAATAAGAGAATGGTAGAATAACTTTTAAGCTGCATGAACCAAAAACAGAACAAGTAGACAACTTGAGCCGAAATTCTTCCAAGAACAGGTCAGCACTGAGTGTGTGTGTGTGTGTGGGGGGGGGGGGGGGTCCGTTGAGCCAGACTGACCCTCCTTGGCAACAAACTTATTATTTACAAACTTATTCTGATGAAGTCTTCAACAATGCGAACCCCTGACACCTGACCAGATTCTCTTCTGAGAAGAGAATCCTCTTTCACACACAGCGGAGGACGCCATTTCGGCAAGCATGATTTGTACGAGATGTAAGACGTGTTACAAAAATATACAACATTTAGTTTTTTTTAATTGTCATGGGACTATATGCCCCTTAAATTAATGAAAAAATATTTACTCTGAAGTCAGAGCAGCTTTGTCACAATCACACTGCATATAGCATAGTCTGACTTGGCCATGTAATTCCTAACAATAAATAAAACTTCAAGGTTTCAAGGAACAATAAACAGCTTCAAGGATTGATACACCTCAATTTGTTGTTTCTGTTGTATCACTAAAGTGTGCACCAGAAGTACTTGAGGTCTTTGTTTCTCCCAAGTACTTAAGTACTGTATTTGTTTTTGGAAATTACTTTTTACTCTCTTTCACTGTTACCTTCCTCTGTGGCTCTGTCCACCACCTTTTGTTTTTGAGTAATTCCAGTTATTTTTGTTCTTGCAATGACCTGGGTCAAGACTGTAAAACAGAGTACATGCACACAGCTCCGTGTTACAAGTTTTATGTTTTGTTGTGATCATTGAAAAAGCCACTAACCTTGATAATATGGGGGAGAAGTGAACCAACAAGCAGTCCAGCTCATTTGTATCGTCGTCTGTCAGGAGCTGTTGTGGCTCCGGCTATGAATCACCAATGAATATCTTAAATGACCTCACTGCTTTTGTGGCGGCTGTTTGCTGACTCTTCGTCGATCAGGCAATATGAATAGAAAGACAAAATAAAGAAAAGATAGATGTGTCATAATACAAACACATGAGAGGTTGACATTTTTTCACAAGAATTCTTATCTTTGACTCTCCCCTCCCTGCTCTTTGGGAAGGTGGAGGCAAAGGGTAAAAAAAAAAAAAATCCCTCTAAGAAATGGGAATGAACAAGATCTACAACGTGATCACATCGAGCCGCGTGCTGGAGGCGGAGAAAGCAGATGCGACAATTGTTCATTCAACGTACAACATGTTGTCTTCTAATTTCGCGTGCGTTGCTTGGGTCCTCACAATTTTCATTGATGTATTGATCTCTTTGATACAATCAAACAGTTAAAGTTAAAATTTTAACTGAGTGAAAAATTCACTCAAATAAACTTCATGTTTTTCCATTTATGCATTTTCTGTCAATTTGCGGTTCTCTTTATGTTGTTCAAGCTCCTCTTTTGCCCTTCGGTGCTTCATTTTGTCAACTTTTTGTCTTTTGGGCCTACGGGTTGTAACTCGTAAATAGGGAGAGATAGTATGTTAAATCCAAATAGAAAGTGATGGTATGCACACACACGCACACACGCACCTACACACACACACACACACGGACGGACACACACACACACACATACACACACACACACACAATCACACACAAATGTCGATAGACAACAATGCTAAATAGTGATTGATTGGAAAAACGGATGTCAGAGAATTCAGAGGCAGCCGACCATCTAGGATCAGTGTTGCTATTTTTTAGCTTTGATCGCATGGCAGCTCTTTAGCGAGTTTTTAGCAACCACTTTTAAAACATGGCTAATTATTAGAAAAAAAACCTACGGTATATCTATTGGTAATTAAATGTCAAGTGTCATTACATTTATCGGGGTTAATGGGGACCAAAACCACGCACGATAAACGAAAAGCCGCGAAGTAGCGACCAAACAATATATATTAAAAAAACAACAACACATTTAAGTCCGCAAAAAGTTCGCAAACAGTCCGTGAGAAGCTACAAAACAACAGCGAGTCACATAGAGCAACATATACAGTACTGTACTCCGTGTATATGAAAAAAAAATATGAATGTTAGAAAAAATCTGCGATGCACCGAATCCGCGATAAACGAACCGCGAAATAGCGAGGGGTCACTGTAGCATGAAAATCAAAATTTCTCAGAGGCCCCATTGTAGGAAAAAAAAAGTGTTCAAAAGTCATTGGTTATTATGGTACTTATTACCTTAGTTGACGATATGCTTCTTGACTTCAGTGACAACAGCCAACTGACTTCCTAATAATGACTACATTATATGACTGATTACACAACCAAAGAATTTAAAACGGATGCCAAAGAATTCAACAGCAGCCTAGCCTCTAGCATCAGTGCTGCGTGCCAACTCTATAGCGAGCGTCAACCAACAACTTTTAATACACGTCAAATTACATCAACCTACAGAATATAATGAAATATTGTGTGTCACTGGTTTGAAAATCAATCTGGCATGACATTCAGAAGCAAAAATACTGTTCTATCTAGCTTCTAGCATCATTGTTTAATCCAGAAACCAACTCTATGGAGAGTGTTTTAACCCACAACTCAAAACATGCAATTGTATGGTGTCAAAGTAAAGAATATCTAATAAAACCACAATTATCACTACTATGAAACTCAATAAATATTATTTAGATCTATGTGCTTCCCGCTTCTTCTCGTTCATTGATGTCAGTTATTGTATTTTGCTGCCAAGGTGGAGAATGAAAGAAGTTGGTTTCTATCGGTGATGAATGGGGAATATCCCAATATAAACTGCAGCGTACTGATAATGTCACGAAGCCAATA
The DNA here is from genome assembly GCF_025434085.1 of Hippocampus zosterae. Taxonomy (NCBI): domain Eukaryota; kingdom Metazoa; phylum Chordata; class Actinopteri; order Syngnathiformes; family Syngnathidae; genus Hippocampus; species Hippocampus zosterae. Next base: position 19,159,834 of record NC_067462.1, read on the forward strand.
GACATCATTTCTTACTTTCTACCGTCATGAAAAGCACATTACATTCATTCTTTTACTTGTTATTGATGATACTAGGGTAGCCTGTACTACCGGAGACAAATTCCTTTTGTGTTCTATATACTTGGCCAACGAAGATGATTCTGACTCTGATTCTGATCCTGATGTCACCCATCACAGTAATAAAGCAGTTGGTCGACTCTCTCTAAGAGTGCTTCTCTGCTGTGTTTCACCATGTTTGTTTACCTCTACTTGTGTATTTGACTTGCACGACATGCGTTTGTATGTGTGTGAGTGTGTGTGCGTGTGTGTGTGTGTCCAAACTGTCATTTTCACCATAGAGGTAGAGAGTAACGCAGAGAAATCAATGCATTCAAGTTAGGTTTGCCTCACGAATGGCAATATAAGTTGGCCTCCAGTGTATTCAGTTCTCACTACAGCTTCTAAGCGACATTGCACAGAACACAAACAAAAGCGTTCTTTTCGAATCAGATCCTCCTTTATATGACCAAATATTCAGGTTGAAAAATAAGTAGTATTATTTAGGTTTTTAAAAAACCCGAATACAAGCATAGTTGAGTTTGTTGTCTTTCAAAATTCAAATATTGCCACTACTGGGATTTGGAAAGCTTTATTGATTGCATGTATTTGTACTCTAAAGAACATGGTAGTGGGTGTAGTGTCCTGTCCAGATCGGCGATGATTTACATCCGCCTCGAATGCTTTGAGGTCAGAACTGGAACAATCCGAGTGGGATAGCTCCAACTTCCTCCCTTCCTCGAAGGCAGCATTAATATAAGCAAAGTGATGAGACAACAAAGAACACCTGGACAAGACACAAGTAGCTGAGTGGTAGGCTGATTGGTAGGCACAAGGGACCAGTTGACGACCACAGAAAAAAAAAGGAGCATGATAAGCACCACAAGAAGTCAAGTCATAACATGGAACAAAACTGAATACAAGCTAAACATAAAACAAAGATCATGAAAGGTTCACAGAAGGGAGAGATCAGAAAGTGATCTATTCAAGTGAACGAATAGCGCACGTGAGAGAAAAAGAATACTTTACCCACAAACTTAATTCTGTAGCTATCTGTCTGCACTTTTTCCTGAAAAACACAATTTTACCTGGACTTATTACCCTGACATTTTTGTTTTTATTCATGGGTGAATGTGTTGGTGCTCTGTTATTACCTGGGAAATATGATCTCATGATTGTACCGGACAATGCAACAACAAAATACAACGAGACAATAACTTCCAAGGGTGCCAAAAGTGAATTTACTTCATTGTATTTCATTTTAGAGTGTCCTGTGCTTGTGTCGTGTGTCCTTTTCTTGTGGGCAGGTTAAGTCTAATGAAGATTTTTGATGTGCCACACCAGTGAGGAATAATTACACATTTTTGTTGAATTATGCCCGACTACTGTTTTTAACTAATTTTTGGGTGCGGAATCCAAAACTGATATCAGTTTGTTTTTTTAGCTCTAGAATCCCTGTTTTCTTTAAAAATCTGAAATCAATGTATATATGTAACACTAAGTAAAACACTCAAATTGAATAATTAAACGCTTTGAAATCCCAAAAAAAGCCCCCAAAAAATTACAAAACAGCATAAAGCAAAATACAAATTGCAATGAAAAATGCAAAGGGTTACAAAGTTAACAGAAAAGCCAGCGTTAATCCTATTAATTGCTACGATGCTAGCTTCTGTTGCAGATATAAGATACCCACCTATTGGGAGCCATACACACCTCCACTGCGTTGTCTCCATTGTGACTGCACAAACAAGTGCCATATCAATGTAGATTAGTCCGATCACAATAAATTGAAAAGTCTTCAGCTAATCAGTGGAATTTTGCTTCTTTTGTAAGATATGGAGAAAAAAAATCTGACATGCTAGAAAAACCTGACTGCAATTTTCGAATCAGCATAACAATTTTTAGGTTTAATCAACATAAAATTTAACGAAACCAATCCCCCCCGTCCCACCCAAAATTGTTCCCCATTATTATTCATGCAAAGAGGTGCTCACTAATACACATTCAGACATATTTGGAAACAATATTTGGGAGAAATAGGCTGTTTGTCTACTTCGGAAAAGTCTTACATCTATGAGTTAAGCTAATGGAAAATCGGAACAAAACCAATTATGGTGTTTATATTATTGTTCAGCGGCGGCCCGGTTGTCCAGTGGTCGACTTTACAGTGCGGAGGCACCGGGTTCAATTCCAGCTCCGGCCTCCCTGTGTGGAGTTTGCATGTTCTCCCTGGGCTTGCGTGGGTTTTCTCCGGGTACTCCGGTTTCCTCCAACATTCCAAAAACATGCATGGTAGGCTAATTGAACACTCAAAATTGGCCCTAGGTGTGAGTGTGGGCATGGATGGTTGTTCGTCTCTGTATGCCCTGCGATTGGCTGGCAACCGATTTAGGGTGTCCCCCGCCTACTGCCCAAAGACAGCTGGGATAGGCTCCAGTGGTTCGGAAAATGAATGAATGAATGAACGAACGAATATTCTTGTTCAGTATGCATCGTAACTAATATTGTTTCGAATCATCCCAAAGGTGTTTTGTGGGTATGTAATTCAGTGAAAGCAAAATGTTTCCGCACCAAAGTCATCCATGCGTTTGTCGACCAAATTCAGTGGGGCACAACTACTTGGAAGCACAACACTCAATATGTGGGCAGTTTAAATATCATTCCCTCACCCTTGATTGATCAATTAATTACAGTACTTATTTGACAGCTATGTCCTTCTGTTCCCGACTTTCCATGAGACAATATTCAAAGAGCACCCGGAACCAACGCATTTCTTTTGAATATTGCAGGAAATAAATGTGTCAGATAGTTGGCCGCATATGTGTCTCTTCCTCTGCAAGTTCATCTTATAATCACTTTGCATGCCTGAATACCATCTCCTGTAGTCAAGAAATACCCGGGTTAGTCAAGTATGACATACTTGCACACGCACAAACACACGCACGCACACACAACCAGACACACATACCCTACTCTGCCATTATGCCTGCCAGATGCCTGCCAGGGGCACTTTTCTTCTTTTGTGATGCACACCCTCGCTGCACCCTGTTATTACCTTTGACTGTAATTTGCACCTCAGCTCCAATCAAGTTTTTACTTTCAGTAGGGAAAAGACAACACTTTTCAACAATCCCATTTTACTCCTGCATACATGTCTGCCAGCGTAATCTATTTTGGCTTTTGGCCTGACTTCCCGGGATGTTCTCACAGCATTTTCTTACCGGTCATAAAGACCTGTGACGTTGCCAAAAATCTGTCTGGACCTTCTAAAGGACCCAAAATTGTTTATCGTCTGCTGGAGGAAGAGTCAAAATGTGGAAATACCACCAAAACTCAATCAAATACTTAATTTGTGGTTACAACATTTGGTTGTCCTTATTGTTGGTGAATTAAGTGCTATCCAGGTCTCAGTACTGATGTTGTATGATCTTTAATGCTTTTGAGGAATTTATGAGAAAATGCTAAATTATGACATTTATATGCTCATGGGTAGACTAAAGCATTTTTCTGGGGCAGGGAGGAAATTGAAGCCAAGTCACCCCCCAATTGTTTGCTCATTATTGTCAGTTTAGGTGTCTCAGAAACATGGTTGCTGATTGAAACCTTGTTGTCCTCATGTATCACAGTAAGTTGGTCTACTATGTTATTCCTTTTGGGAGCAAAATCGATGATAAATTTGAAATATAAATAAAATATAGAAAGCTTTATTTATTGATGTCATTTTAATGCTCACTGTGATGCTGACTAGAATATCTAAATGCATGTACTGGTACACTGTATGTAGACAGAGGGGGAACAAATAATTTATATGACCTTTCTCTTGGACCTTGATGACATTAACAGTGAAATCCGGTACAGTGAAGAAATAAGGTATATTTACATTTCTGATATTAACTACTTCAATAATTGTCAGTTCTGGTATCCATCCATCCATCCATCCATCCATCCATTATCTGATCGGCTTATCCTCATGAGGGTCCCGGGCATGTGTTCATGAAAACTGATATTTTTGCTAACAAATATTATTAGCCATAACAGTATTTGGATGCCCTAAGTTTTTCATCTCAAGACCAAAATTAGAAAGAAATGTAAAGTACAACACATAAAGCATTGTAATCATAATGCGCATTCAGGTAGACATCTATTCAATCGTGCATTCCAGTTTGCTGCTCCATTTTGAGTCAAATCATCTACTGTTTTGTTTTTGTTTTTTTAACTTGAGAATTCTAATCCTCTTCAGTTCTGCGGCACTACTCTAGTTAAGCGTGACAGAAATGATGACAAGGTAAATCAGTCACACTGTCCTTTGCACCACTGACTGAGACAAGATAAGGGAGTGAAAATATCAGTTCACACTCGCTTGCCTTCCACAGCAATGGGCCTCTACACGTAAAAGCTGCAGAGCAAAAATAATTTCATGTTTGCCAGAATGCATTGAGGCAGGGCACATGCTGTTTTGAGAATATTGTTAACCTCTGTATGCTTTTGTACGCTGAAATAGTCCAGTTGTACACTGAGTGTCTGAGTCGCCATTCAGAATAAACAAAAACAATGAGCATAGGGTATTTGAATAACACAATTTGAATAAGTGTAAATTGATCTAGTTTGATTGAAAAATTGATTTTTTTTGTCTGTTCGCAACGCTTACATTTTTGAAAAACATGAACTGAATTTTATGAAAGCGTTGGGGATTCATAAAAATATATGACCCTGCATGCATGCAACTGCACTTACTTCTCAGTGGGATAATAGAGAAAAAGCATAGGCTTGTGTTGATCTCACTGCAATCTAACAAATAATAATATCAAAACATCTACCAGTACTCGACACACTCTTTATGTATTTGGGAATCTTGAATGCATAAGGACTATCCCTGGTCAGTTCTCACTGTGAATTCCAAGCCGAGCAGGTACGTGCGAGCCGCTCACAGGCCCATGTAGCTGCACCAGCTTCCTTTTCAATTTGCACACATTGCACCTTTCTGGGTGTCAGGCCCCATCTCCTGGGGCCTGACACCCCAACAACACTCCACTTTATAGCACTGATTCTATTCTGATCCCCTTCAAATCCTTTTGCGAATATGTCCATGGAATTTCACTCTTTTGGCAGCAAACTTCAGTTTTTCATTGAGAATGAGGTTGGCTTTTTCACCCTTTTTAAGTCTTTCTGTTTTTTGTAATTGTAATTGTAATCTGGCTAATTGTTGTTTTAGCCAGAATCATGTTACGGCAGGGGTGTCAAACTCATTTTTGTCGCGGGCCACATTGTAGTTGCAGTTGCCCTTGGGGGCCAGTTATGAATTTTGGGAAACCATATAAATAGTTAATCACCTCCACATATTACATACACAACACACAACAAATTGATAGATAACTAGTTTAAAATAAGAAGTCAAAGTAACTGCTGTTGTTGGAGAAAACATAACAATTTTAAATTTTGGTTCAGGCATGAGCAAGCATAATGGAATTTGACATGCTTGATTTGCTTTCGCGGGCCACATAAAATGATGTGGCGGGCCAGATCTGGCCCCTGGGCCTTGCCTTTGACACTTACGGTTTAGGGTCTAACTGAAGCCTCTCTGACAGCTTGGACACTTGTATGGCAAATATTATGCAGTCCCTTATCAATTCCTCCTTTCAATGGACCGAGTTTGCGGTCTTCACAGAGTGTATCCACTTTTGTTACAAAGTTCTCTGCCAGCTCTCCTTGCTTTTGCTGTCTTCTACTGAACTTGACACATTGGTATGTAACATTATGCTACCCCACAAAATATGCGTCAAAGGCTTTTGTTACCCGTGCTTAGATGGCCTTCTGTTGATCGGTTTGTGGAAATGCGCTGTGAATGTCATTGCTCTTAGTTGTTGTTATAGTTAGTCTGCTCTGCTACGATGTTATTTATTTATTTACATATTTTTGTCCAGAATTATGGAGCAAAAGTGCAGATTTCGCTCTCGTTACGGTTGAAGTTGGATCTTTGAAGGAAGGTTCTAAGCATAGCTGTCATAAAAGCTGTGGGTAGAATGTCAGAGAGTGGTGATAAATTAATAATGTTAAGAACAGAAGGTCCTACGATTGGAAAGAGCTCTTAAACATTTCCAAGAGAGTGTCGAGCACATATCTTGTCTGTTCTGCCTCACCAAGGAGTTGTGTGAGTCTTTCAAGGGGGACTCCTTCAAAGTAGGAGACTGTGATCATACTATCTACCCTAGGACCCGGCTGCCCGTATTATTCCCACTAAAAGAAGGGTTTAACTGCTCTTTAATCTTTTCCTAATGAGATCAATTTTTGAGTGGAAAAAACATTATATTAACTATTTGCTCACTAAGGGAAAGAAGAGTTGGGTAAGCTGTTGTGTCCCATAACGTGAGTACAATGATTGTGTGCCTCTGGTACATTGTTCCAACTGCGGTAACAGGAGTACACCTTCACTTGACAGAAGCTTTGCGACATTGTTGTAACATTGTATAACACTACAACATACAACCATGTGTTACATTAGCATCACTACTGTATCAAATACGTATTTAGGTTTTGCACTCTTGTGTCTGCAATTAAAAAGTGGTACTGTATCAGAAACTTCCAACTGTTCATTTATGTACAACTTAAATACCATCGGCAGCTAAAGTGTGTCATTTGGTAACCTCCACTTTCCGTTGTGTACATGACTTTATAAATATATGCATTATTATATGGCTGGATGGATGCATAGATTGAGGAGCCAACGATGAGAAGAAATGAGCGTCAGCGCAGAGCGCCGATGTATGTGGAACTGGGAGTCGCAGCTTGGAATTGACGCGGACTTACATGGGACAGGAGAAGAGAGCCGATCTCTTTTTCATTAATGGATGCTACAGCTTCTTGTTGCTTTCAAGCTTAGCTTATAGCAGACGTGTGCACATTGCGCGCATGACGTCTTTGAACCACTGGTGAAAAGGACACTTTTATTCGCTCCTCTTTCATCGATAACTGCTTCAGACAACAAAGTGTATGCAGGAAAGTGGTTAAGAGTGCACGATTGTCTGTGTCTCATGTGTTGTTTTGTATTATTTGGTCATTTTTTTGTTAACTTTTCTTTTGATAGCCGCGCGGACACCAACAGCGGCTCTTCTTGTTCAATGTTGAGAGGGAAGAAATATCATCTATGTTACACATACAAATTGTTACATGCAGAGCACTACTGTACTGCATGTTACACATACAGTACATGTGACAATAAAGTTTATCCAATCCAATCCAATTATGCAAAAGCAAAATTAAAAAAAAACAAAAATAAAAGAGATTAATTCCGACTGATATAAACACGGCGGCCCGGTGGGTGACTGGTTAGCATGTCGACCTCACAGTGCAGAGGTCGTAGGTTTAATTCCAGCTCCGGCCTCCCTGTTTGGAGTTTGCATGTTCTCCCTGGGCCTGCATGGGTTTTCTCCGGGTGGTCTGGTTTCCTCCCACATTCCCAAAAAAAACAAAAACAAAACATGCATAGCAGGCTGATTAAAACCTCTAAATCAGGGGTGTCAAACCCATTTTCGTCGTGGGCCACATTTTACTTACCATATCCCTTGGAGGGCCATTATGACTGAAATCATATAAAGAAGTGAAGAAGAACAGTTTATTCAACTTTTGTTTAAGTTACTGTAATGAAGTGTTTGGCAACAAGAAAATGCTTCTAATGTCTCTCTTACTTATTACATGTGAAAATTTGAAATTTTGGTACATATTTTAGCAAGCATCATGGAAGTGGTCATTGCTTTTGCGGGCCACATAAAATGATGTGGCGGGCCAGATATGCCCCCCGGGTCTCGACTTTGACACCTGCTCTAAATTGTTCCTAGGTGTGAGAGTGAGCGCGAAGGGTTGTACGTCTGTGTGCCCTGCGATTGGCTGGCAACTGGTTCAGGGTGTATAAGCGGATGAAAAAATTGATGGATGGATGAAATAAACACAACTCTTTAGCGTCGTAAATGTATGAAGTAAGAAATACTGATAAGACACATTCCTCTCTTAAATTGCTAATTTCTTCCTGGTAATGAACATGATCAGTGGTTTAAACTATGTTACATGCAGAGCACTACTGATTGCATGTCTCATGCAATGCATCCTGAAGTTCTCAGTAGCGGATTTAAGAAATAAACTGTTTCAGAAGAGCATTCAGATAGGAGACAGCCAATATTGACCCTCCTGCTGTGTCTTTGAAAATGTAATTTTCTGAAGATGAACAATGACTTTACTCAGGATAAAAATGTGGGTGTTAATGTGTAGCCTGGATTTGTTTCTTCTTAAAAACTGCAGAAGCAAAGGTCACTGTTGAGGGGGAAAAAATAGAGTTTTGAGCTGTGTGTGTGTGTGTGTTTAGGTATTATGTAAATTAGTGACAAAATAAAATATATTCTTATTATTAACAGGCATTCATGGTAAAAACAACAACAAAAAGGTGATAAAAGCCCATCTCATGTATTGAGTCTTTTTGTTTATATAATGTAGTTTTCATAAGTTACAACTCTTATAATTGCTATACTATTATAAAACAGTTCTAAGATTGATAAAAACACAATTACACTTACCTTTACTCCCACTCAATTTGACTGACTAAATTACATTAAAGTAATGTAAGTTGGTTACAAGTCGCAGATGGTGTAGTGCTACACTCGCCTGACTTGTGAGTGGGCAGCGTGGGATCGGTTCCCACTCAGTGACGGTGTGGATGTGGGTGTGAATAGTTGTTCATATCTATAAGTGCCCTGCGTCTGACTGGCGACAAGTTCAGGATGGAGTCCGCCTTCTGCCCAAAGTTAGCTGGGATGGACTCCAGCACCCACCAAAACCCTGTTCAGGATAAGCGTGTTGAACATGGATGGATGGAAGTTGGTTACTCTTAATTATTTTTGGATCACATTGTGGAGAGTTAGAATTCACTTCAGGTCACTTGTGGAAATCACAACGGTGGCTCAGTTGAACGTTGCACTTTGAATAATTGTACACAGTCTGGCCCTTACAATTCGATAAAAATATATTGTTGACAAAATAAGTCACTTTAAAAAAAGTTTTAAAAAAGTGCAGACATATTTATCTATTCAATGTGTACACATCGGTTGTGTCCAGACGGTAGGCATATCTGATTTCAAACAGATTCCCCCCCAAATCCAATTTTTAGGGCTCCACACTGTTTTTAGTAAGTGTCCGAATGGGACATTATTGACCTATCTGACATGTTGCTGTTGTACAGCACAAGTAGTGCTTGACATCATTGCTCCGCAATTTGATGGCCGCCGTACTGACGCCTGTCGACAATCACGTTCAGGCACACGATGGCCGCTATTTGCACTGTCCACCCCCGAATTGATGAATGTGTTTCGGTGCGTGATGGCCGCAGTGTGCCTCTTCTCCCCTGCCCACTATCGACAATTACGTGTTGTCGCGTGACAGCCGCAGACTGCACCACCCCCGACTGAAAAAAATGTTCCTGGGCCGAATTTTGATCCCATACATTTCTGGTTTAGGAGTGAATTACTCATCACTATCGACTTCTCCACTATCTCTGAGACAGCTCCCGTTACTGTCCACAGGAAGAGCCTTGGTCCAAGGTCAGCATTTTTAGGTGTACAGAAAAAAAAAAACATGTTATTTTTATTCCCCCTGTCTCTCCCACTCCTCAGCTGCTTGCTAGACCCTCTCCTAGCAGTGACTTGGCTTTAATTTGGCACAGATTTAAACAATTTAAAACTATCAGTAAGGTGGATCAATTGATTTCAAGCAACTTCACTGGAAACCTGCTGAGAGTTGGAAAGGCTCGACTCACCGATGTATTCTCAGTAACGCTCTGGAGACTCATATTATCCTTGACATCTCTCAACTCGTCGGCCAGGTTTATTTTTCCTGCCTATGCAACAATTTTATGGCGAGCGACACAAGCATACTGATGAACTTAAGTAAAACAAATACCCTAAAATAATGTTTTTCAAAATTTTCAAAGTCTTAAAAAGAAATTGTCGCCACACACACACACACACACACACACACACACACACACACACACACACACGCACACACACGCACACACACACACACACACACACACACACACTCAAGCGTATATAACAGATTAAGATGATACATATTTACTTGGATCATTTTGTGGTAATAATAAAGCCTCAGGATGCTCCTGCCACATTTGAAAAGTGAATGCAAATTTGAAAGGTATGCCACTGATAATAATCAGCACATGTATATACATTTATGTATCACATATATTGAACATTATTAGCGAGTATTGTTTCACACACATTGGGTATATAAATGAATGACATGGAAGGTGACCTAAAACCTTATTTCAGGAATTACCGATGAGTGAGTCTTCCAGAGAAAAATGTTCTCCTGGACAAGTATAAACATTACCTTCTTCTCTCTAGGCAGTGTTCATGTTGGTGCTCCTCTTGTCCTGCTCATTTTAAGTGTACTCTCAAGTATTTGCACTGTTTCAAAATGTCACTTGGCTCCCCCATGACAGTGGTGGTCCTGATCCACAACGGTTCATAACTACTTCCTTACTTGTTGTTGAAGACTAAACTATTCCTGCAACACCAGTCCACCTAAGTCACGGTCTACCTGCTTTCTGTTCTCCTTCCACGGCCGATCACCACTGCAGTCATCACAGAAAATCTGCAGGTGGCACTGCAGTTGTTTTGACAGTCTGAAGCTTGCCAGGTGACGAGATAAGTCACTTGATTTCTGAGACCAGATCAAGTCTTTTTAATTCTTATCATCATTTAGCAACAAAGTAAGCCTCGCCGTACATCCGTTTCGAGGTTCAGGGTTTGAATCTTGACTGTAGCTTTTGTATGTGGCTTTTGCCTGTTCTCACTCTGCTTGCGTGTTTTTTTGAGAAGATACTTCAGCTTCCATCCATGTTACATGCATGTTTGACGAGGACTCTTAATAGTCCAAAGGTGGTGAGTGTGAAGGCTTATTTGTCTATTTGTGCCGTGGCTTCCACCCATTACCATTGAAGGTAATGGGTCGATGTCCTTTCTATTTTTCATTTGACCGCAACACTTTGAATATTTGCTTAGTAAATCTCCAATGGCTAAGAGTGGCATATGATTCTATTTTCTCCTTTTTCTCGTAGTATAAGAGCTTTTTGGGCTATGGTGGTGATGTTTGATGGATACAAAAGACAGCTGGGCCGTGTAGAGAATATGGAAAAGACCAAAACTCTTAAAATTCTTTTGATGGAGCACTTTAAAAAAAGGGAGGAAGGGATTTTATATGTAGGTGTTGAATAGAGATGACATTTATCTTCACTCCTGACGGATGAATACCTCTGCAAAGAAAGTTTCACATTCGCCACCCTACCTCTCTTTCCTTTTCTCTTTCTTGTTTCGGACACTTCAGAAAATAATGAGAGCATTTTATTAAGTTCAAGGTGTGAACTCAATGCATTGCACGACACAGGAGTGCAAAAAAGGGCCGAGCTAAAACATCATGATTTATTCATCAATTTTGACACCTTCCCCATAGGTGAGGGTCTAATGCACATGCCACATATTTTGAGATACATGGCGCTTCAAAGGTTCTTCTCCCCATAGTTTGGGTGAAATGAAGCTTTTTTTTTAAAATGCTGTCATGGGCAAAAAGGAAGCTTACTTTACTGGAAGTCACTATGTTTCATTTTCCTTAATTTATTCCATTTCTACTCCGATTGGCTGGCAACCAGTTCGGTGTGTACCCCGCCTACTGCCCAAAGACAGCTGGGATCGGCTCCAGCACGCCCGTGACCCTCGTGAGGATAAGCGGATGGATTGATTCCATTTCTAAACTATGTGTTCTCGAATGTGTTTGTGAGTGTGCATGTGTGTTATATGGAACATTTTTGCAGCAGACTGGCTATCGCGACGCCATGCAGCTTCAAGTTCAAATTGTCAAAAGCGTGAAAATTGATGAATCAATAAATTTGTCGGTCCTCACCCCCATTTGGGTCTCATCAGTCACATCTTCCACACCATCTGCGCCACACTTCACCGAATTGTGCCTATCTGTGTATTGACTTAAAGCTATAATCTTGTTCAGTTTTGATTGGCACAGTCAGAGTTTGTATGTTGTCATCATAGCTGAAATTTGCAAACGGGTAGAACTGCACTGTCTCATCCAGAAAGATATGACTATTTACTTCTTTAGTTAACTTGGCAACTTAAAAGATCAAAATAATCCATATAACTCTTGCATTGCAGTTCTTCACAGAACATTTTGAAGCATTGCACTCACGGTAATATGGCATCTCTTGCGTGACTCAATTCAGCACTTTAAAGTTAGACAAGGTACAGACGCGAGTAACAAATACTGTGAAGACAGGTTGACAGGATAGGCAATTACCTGTACAGTAACACAAAAGAAAGACAAGGTATGGAGGCGATAAGACAAGGAAGAAGACAAAGGATTCAGGCAAAGGATGAAATTGGAAGGGAAAATGACACAGAAAGTGGGAATGACGGGGGGGGGGGGGGGAATTCATGGTGAAGAAACGGAGTCGAAGCATGCCCGATTGGAAGAAAGGGGAAAGGTGTTGCAAGATAACTACAACATACCATTTGCGATTTACTCAATGCCTTTACCCTTAACCGTGATATTTTCACAACTTTTGGTTTCTATCGGGATTATATACATCCTCACCCTGGCACTCTTGTGTCAATTTTCTCTTTTATTCATAATGGATATTGCAATACCTTTCTCTATTTATCAACTTAGTTCTGATTTATCATTATATTTAATGTTTAGAATTTATCATTTTAACTCTGATTGGTGTAGGTTGTTTGTACTATTTTTTTGAATTTGTTTTTGAACTCGGCAAGCGATTTACTCCTTTTTAGGTCCGTTTCGAGATTATTCCACAGATTAACACCTTTGCTAGATACACTTCTTTGATTGATGTTTGTTCTTGTTTTGAGTTTTTTGAATAAGTTGGTACCTCTTAATTCATAGTTGCTTTCTCGAATTTCAAAAAACTTCTGAATGTTTTGGCAGAGCAGGTTATTGTGTGCTTTGTACATTAATTGGGCGATTTTAAAGTCGACCAGGTCATAAAATTTCATCGTATTTAATTTGATAAATAGTGTATTTGTGGGTTCCGTATATTTTGATCTATTAATAATTCGAATTGCTTTTTTTGTTGCAGGAGGGACACATCTAAACCTCTCTACCATGGCCTTGTGTCATTTTTTTTTAGGGGGGGGGGTGGACTGGTGAAATGTAAGGATGGAAGTGCTTTAAAAGGACACGGAGAGACTAAGACAATTATTTTATGAAAAAGGATGGTGCCCAGGTCCAGGAGGACGGACTGGCAAAATAGGGTAAAGTGCCCATCGCTGATAATAATAATAACATAAAATAATTTTTACATTTTTGTAAATTCATGCAAAAATCACGGTAGTGATTGTGTAGTGACTATGTAATAACGTGTTAACCAAAGGTTAAAGGTTTACTACATACTTTATTACATAATTAATGTTGTTTATGTTAGAAAGAATTTCATTTGGACAAAAATGAGATTTACTCAAGTAACTTTTGGGATGGATTGGGATAAATCATTTGAGGGAACTGATGTACTGTCACCTCTGTCACACACACACACACACACACACACACACACACACACACACACACACACACACACACACACACACACACACACACACACACATACACACACACACACACACATTTTTATTCTTTGGTTTTTGACCGAATGTGAGATTCAGCATTGTGTTGTTTTATTGCGTTAACTGTTTTTTAGGTTATTCATTTATTATTTCATCGTCTTTGTTTTTATGAGACTGGGTTTTACTTTATGTACTAGGTATGCAGCTGTGGCTGTTTTTAAAGTGGTCTTGAACACAGATGAATTGAGTTATTTTGCTCAATATGTGTATTTGGTGTAATCCTTGATTTGAACTGTCTCCACCCATCCATTTTTTTTGAATCAGGACCCGAGCTCCTAGATTATTATTTCTTATGTAGACATTTATTTTGAAAAAAAAATACTAGCAATAAAATTTAAGATTCTTGGTTAAAAGACCCCAAGATACTTGAACTCCTCCACTTGGGGCAAGATCTCCTCCCCGACCCGGAGGGGGCACTCCACCCTTTTCCGACTGAGGACCATGGTTTCAGATTTGGAGGTGCTGTGCCCGGCCAGGCCCCATGGGTGTAGGCCCGGTCACCAGGCGCTTGCCAACGAGCCCCACCTCCAGGCCTGGCTCCAGAGGGGGGCCCCGGTGACCCGCGTCCGGGCAAGGGAAACCTTGGTCCATATATCCATCCATCCATCATCTACCGCTTATCCGGGGCCGGGTCGCGGGGGCAACAGCTTTAGCAGGGAAGCCCAGACTTCCCTCTCCCTAGCTACTTCTTCCAGCTCTCCCCGGGGGATCCCGAGTCGTTCCCATCGTTCCCAGGCAAGCTGGGTGACATAGTCTCTCCAGCGTGTCCTGGGTCTTCCTCGGGGTCTCCTCCCGGTGGGACATGACCGGAACACCTCACCGGGGAGGCGCTCAGGTGGCATCCGAATCAGATGCCCAAGCCACCTCATCTGGCTCCTCTCGATGTGGAGGAGAAGCGGCTCGACTCTGAGCCCCTCCCGGATGACTGAGCTTCTCACCTTATCTCTAAGGGAGAGCCCGGACACCCTGCGGAGAAAACTCATTTCAGCCGCTTGTATCCGGGATCTCGTTCTTTCGGTCACGACCCATAGCTCGTGACCATAGGTGAGGGTTGGGACGTAGATCGACCGGTAAATTGAGAGCTTCGCCCTTTGGCTCAGCTCCTTCTTCACCACGACAGACCGATACAACGTCCGCATCACAGCAGACGCTGCACCGATCCGCCTGTCGATCTCCGCATCACGGCAGACGCTGCACCGATCCGCCTGTCGATCTCCCGCTCCCTCCTACCCCCACTCGTGAACAAGACCCCAAGATACTTGAACTCCTCCACTTGGGGTAAGATCTCCTCCCCGACCCGGAGGGGGCACTCCACCCTTTTCCGACTGAGGACCATGGTTTCAGATTTGGAGGTGCTGATTTTCATCCCAACCGCTTCACACTCGGCTGCGAAACGCTCCAGTGAGAGTTGGAGAGCCCCGTTTGAAGGAGCCAACAGCACCACATCATCTGCAAAAAGCAGGGATGTAATACTGAGGCCCCCAAAACGGACCCCCTCAACGCTTCGGCTGCGCCTAGAAATTCTGTCCATAAAGGTTATGAACAGAATTGGCGACAAAGGGCAGCCTTGGCGGAGTCCTACCCCCACTGGAAACGATTCCGATTTACTGCTGGCAATGCGAACCAAACTCTGACATCGGTGGTATAGTGACCGAACAGCCCGTATCAGGGGGTTCGGTACCCCATACCCACGAAGCACCCCCCACAGAACTCCCCGAGGGACACGGTCAAACGCCTTCTCCAAGTCCACAAAACACATGTAGACTGGTTTGGCGAATTCCCACATACCCTCAAGGACCCTGCTAAGGGTGTAGAGCTGGTCCACTGTTCCACGGCCGGGACGAAAACCACACTGCTCCTCCTCAATCTGAGGCTCGACTTCCTGACGGACCCTCCTCTCCAGCACCCCTGAATAGACCTTACCAGGGAGGCTGAGGAGTGTGATCCCTCTGTAGTTGGAACACACCCTCCGGTCCCCCTTTTTAAAAAGAGGGACTACCACCCCGGTCTGCCAATCCAGAGGCACTCTCCCTGTTGACCACGCGATGTTGCAGAGGCGTGTCAACCAGGACAGCCCCACAACATCCAGAGCCTTGAGGAACTCCGGGCGGATCTCATCCACCCCTGGGGCCTTGCCACCGAGGAGCTTTTTAACCACATCGGTGACTTCAACCACAGAGATAGGAGAGCCCACCTCAGAGTCCCCAGGCTCTG
The DNA here is from genome assembly GCF_025434085.1 of Hippocampus zosterae. NCBI lineage: Eukaryota > Metazoa > Chordata > Actinopteri > Syngnathiformes > Syngnathidae > Hippocampus > Hippocampus zosterae. Next base: position 19,175,793 of record NC_067462.1, read on the forward strand.
CTTCCTCCAAGGAAGGCGTGTTGGTGGAGTTGAGGAGGTCTTCGAAGTACTCTGCCCACCGGTTCACAATGTCCCGAGTCGAAGTCAGCAGCGCCCCATCCCCACTGTACACAGTGTTAGTGGTGCACTGCATCCCCCTCCTGAGACGTCGGATGGTGGACCAGAATTTCCTCGAAGCCGTCCGGAAGTCGGCTTCCATGGCCTCACCGAACTCTTCCCACGCTCGGGTTTTTCCCTCGGCGACCACCGAAGCCGCGGTCCGCTTGGCCAGTCGATACCCGTCAGCTGCCTCTGGGGTCCCACAGGTCATAAAGGCTCGATAGGACTCCTTCTTCAGCTTGACGGCATCCCTTACTGCTGGTGTCCACCAGCGAGTACGGGGATTGCCGCCACGACAGGCACCTTACGGCCACAACTCAGATTGGCCGCCTCAACAATAGAGGCACGGAACATGGTCCACTCGGACTCAATGTCCCCCGTCTCCCCCGGAACATGGGAAAAGCTCTGTCGGAGGTGGGAGTTGAAACTCCTTCTGACAGGGGATTCCGCCAGACGCTCCCAACAAACCCTCACTATACGTTTGGGTCTGCCAGGCCGGACCGGCATCTTCCCCCACCATCGGAGCCTACTCACCACCAGGTGGTGATCAGTTGACAGCTCCGCCCCTCTCTTCACCCGAGTGTCCAGAACATGCGGCCGCAAATCCGATGATACAACTACAAAGTCGATCATCGAACTGCGGCCTAGGGTGTCCTGGTGCCAAGTGCACATATGGACACCCTTATGTTTGAACAAGGTGTTCGTTATGGACAATCCGTGACGAGCACAGAAGTCCAATAACAAAACACCACTCGGGTTTTGATCGGGGGGGCCGTTCCTCCCAAGATGAGGTGGCTTGGGCATCTGATTTGGATGCCTCCTGAGCGCCTCCCCGGTGAGGTGTTCCGGTCATATCCCACCAGGAGGAGATTCCGAGGAAGACCCAGGACACGCTGGAGAGACTATGTCACCCAGCTTGCCTGGGAACCACTCGGGATCCCCAGGGGAGAGCTGGAAGAAGAAGCTTGGGAGAGGGAAGTCTGGGCTTCCCTGCTAAAGCTGTTGCCCCCGCGACCCGGCCCCGGATAAGAGGTAGATGATGGATGGATGGATTATTGGTTAAAAGCACTTTCAAAACATGAGTGAACTAAAGTTGTAGTATTTATACTAACGTGAGCTGGAAAAAAATATGTACACCTCTCTGAGCAACACCATATCAAAGAAACATTGGTGTGATGTGCCATCTGAAATTACAAATGTTGGCATAGCACAACCTTTAATTTCCCTGAGGAATGAAAGACAGAATTATCTGGAGAGCTCAGAGCAAACCACACACTCCCAGTGAAACTACGCTCTTTGTATTCATATTCATTCTGATACTGTTTTTTTTTTGGTGAAACTTTTGTTTAATAATGTCAGTGGCGCAGCCTGCATCACATCGCTACAATTATCTTGAATTGCTATATCACCATAAACATTCCTTGCGGGAGTGCAAAAGAGCTTTGCTTTGAGATTATGGAATTTGTTTCAAAATGTCTGAAACAGCCTATCAATGTTTCGTTGGAGCACTCAACCCCCAGAAATGGGACCCCTCCCTTGAGTATTGACAAGAATGAAACTTGAAGATTATTCATTGTGCTTGCATTGTGCATTGTGCTTTAACCCATCTCATTTTAAATGCATTCACATCTGTTGGCAGTTTATTGCATTTGCCTGTCTAACGACAACAATAGTGCGACAGCATTTATGGTCCTATTTGAGGGACTTCATTGGGAGATTACAGGCAAATCCAGTGTTTGTGTTGATGTTCAAATAATTATTCCTTTGTGGCGTGTTCACAAACACCCCTATATAATTTATTTTGTGGTTTTCTTGCTGGATTTTCTGTTTTGTTTTTGTTTTGTTTTGTGCCATTGAAGGTATCATTAATTTACGTTTTTTTTCTGAGGCTGGCTTTGAATGCCCCTTGAGCTGAGGAGAAGACACGTTGTGGAGGACAGCCGTGTTTGTATTCGGCTGGGAGTTTTAAGAAAATAAAGCGTACACTTAAAAGACAACATTGAAGGTCTTTTGCCTCAGAGCTGCAACACAAACGTTCTGAGCATTCCCTTCAGCCAACAGAGGGCTAAATGCTTGCAATGAAAGGTTTCTCTAACAGATGAATTAAGAAGCATTCTTACAGGTCTGTAAATGTGGACAACGTGGCACTAGGAAGAAATAGGAAATCATTAGTCAGTAATCAGTATATCTTTATTTTATTTTAAATTTCCGTGTGATAGCAATATAATCATGATACATAGTTACCAGCGTCAAATTCATTTTCAACCTCTGTCCTCAGTGGGCGGGCCCAATAATGTTCAAAATGATGACTGCATCACAGCGAACACACATGACAATTGTAATTGTAAAAGTGTAATGGTAACGGAAAATAAGATGGCGGATTGGCTGGTGCTTGTGGAGTGCGGTGCTGGAAAAAATGATGTCTGGGAGAAGGATTCCAGGAAGAGTTTGGCTGACCACTTCATATTTTTACAGTGAAAAAGTACTGAGAAGTGAAAAAGAAGGCACCAGTGTGTGTAACACTCTCCCAAGACCTCCTGTGGAAGACTGCGCTCCTTCCACACAAATAGCTCCATCATGTATCGTATTGCCTTTTAGAGACCATTTTAGGTCGGGAGTGATTGTAGTTCGTCGGAACTTGACTGTCTTGACAGTTAACTGACGGCAAATTGTGATGCCTACAGTCCACAAAAACGTCTACAGGAATCTATAATTTTATATTAATTGAAAGTCAAGGAAAAATAAAGGCAAGCAAGGCAGGTGGTCCTCAACTTACGAACATAAATGATTCCCAAAGCCTGTTTGTAAATCGGATGATAGATAAGTCAATTTCATGAAATAAAAAAATAAATAATAAATATAAAAAATGAATTAGATCACATACAAAACACTGCGCTGAACAATAAAAACACCCATTATAAACACAAAAGACAAGTGTACTTACCTTTACTCCCACTCCGTTTGACCAATCTTTCAGTGTACAGATGAGTCATTACACCTCACTTGTGAAATTCACAAAAGCACTTCAGAAAAGAGCAGACATTTGTATCTATTCAACGTTAACACATATTTCCATCCATAAATGCCACAAACAAGTGGAAACTTCACAAACCTATTTTCATCTGTTTTTTGCTGTGTATTCATCATCATCAATGTCCCCACAATCACAGACAGCTCTAGTCACTGTCCACAAACCTAGCCTCAAACCAAATTCATCAGATATCGTCGTAAGGGCCGTTCCCACGGCACACATTTGCTCCGGCGCTGCACCGATATATTTTATTGCGATATATTTTGCACCGCAGCAAATTGTGTGCAGCGTTCACACGTACAAAGCCGCTGAGTGTGGCAGCCCCGACACTGTGTCGGGGCTGCCCCACTTGCGTTCACACGGCAGTTTCTGCAGCGGAGCAAAACGACAGAAAACAAACGAGCTGTCGTGTTGGTTCTTTTTAAAACGTACTGTATATACACAACTCAAGCGACTACTGGACCAGCACATCCTTCTCCTTCTCGGTCTCCGTGTCTTCTGCTTGAGAGTGACCCCCCAAGAAAACGTAAATGAACGATGACTTCAATGACACTCAGAAAAGCAAACACTAATGCGCGAAACAGAAAATCAAGAGAGGAAATCACAAAATAAATTCGATGGGGGCTGGTTGGTTGTGAACAAACAACAAAGGAACAAACAACTCTGAGACAGTCCAGTCTCCTACAAGAGGAAAGATGTTACTAGCCGAGTCTTGTGTCGTTATGAAACAAACACATTACGGAAGTCCGACAGAGCACAAAAGTAACGCATTCTCGCCATACGTACTCTTCACAAGCATTTGCTCTGGAGCAAATTTAACCCAGTTGCGTTCACATGTGCAAATTTACACCGGTGCTGCTTCGCAAAGGAGCATTTGCTCCGGAGCAAATATTTGACCCACCTCCCTGAGGTGGGTCAAATTTGGTCCGGTATAAGCTCTTTTCCGGGGCTACGCCGGAGCTAATTTGCACGTGTGAACGCTCACCTGGGGCAGCCCCGGCGCAGCACCGGACCAAATCTTGCCGTGTGAACAGCCCTAAATACACGTGTCCTAGGTACTCTCCCTTGGCATGTATGCGAAACAAGTACACAATAACAAGGTTTTTATCTTGCATCTCTTCATTAACAATGGAGGTAAGAGTCAGGGAGATTTGTGGAATCAAGCTGGAAGTATTTCCATTTTGATGTTTTTAAAATAAAAAAAATTGACCCTTCTATAAGAGTGAAATTTAAGAATAAAGGTTGTTTTCAGACAACCTTTTTGATTTACAATAATAATCAAGATGCTTCAATCAAACTTTCAAGAATTATGATTAAAAAAAAAAAGGGGGAGTCAGTATTGGAAATATCTGCGGGCATTTCACTGTGCTTGTGTGTGTGTGTGTGTGTGTGTGTGTGTGTGTGTGAGAGAGAGACTCTGTGCGTGTAATTTCTTTTTTTTCTAATCCCCCAACCACAAAACTGATTCTTTGTTCTCTCTTCATGACCCTCGATTGCCTTCAGAAATGGGGGAGGAATTTTAAGGCTAATTGATTCTCTTTATTTTTCTTTCTTTCTTTCTTTCTTTCTTTCTTTCTTTCTTTCTTTCTTTCTTTCTTTCTTTCTTTCTTTCTTTCTTTCTTTCTTTCTTTCTTTCTTTCTTTCTTTCTTTTTGTTGGTCTGCCTGTCAGTATGTTTTTGTCTCTTTCACACTCTTTCCCTCTGTCACTTTATGGATATATTATATATATGGGCCATTTTTTCAATTTTATCAATTACAGTCAAGAGATTCTCCACTAAATTTCCTTTTGACAATTAAATAATTTCAATGAATTATTGGCAGTTGTCAGCTGTTACAATTAAAAGAGTAAGACAGTAATTGTAACTATTCTAAAAATAAAAAAAATAATACATCGATATTTGAAATAATATTTCAAAAGTTACATGTTTCCAACTCTGACATGTTCCACATGAAGTTTTATAATGTGCCGAATGACTTCTGAAGATGCAAATTCATTATTGGGACAGATATGATTGTTCTGTTATTGCTTGATACTGTTTGTCCATGAACCACTATCTCAGTCGCTTTATCCTCACGAGGGTTGCGTGGGGTGCTGGAGCCTATCCCCGCTATCTTCAGGTGGGGGACACCCTGAACTGGTTACCTTCCAATCGCAGGGCACACACATAGATGAACAACCATCCACGCTCACACTTACACTTCAGGACAATTTGGAGTGCCCAATAAACCTGACATGCATGTTTTTGGAATGTAGGAGGAAACCAGAGCACTCGGAGAACATGTAAACTCCACAAAAGAAAGCATATTGTATGTCTTTTCAACAAAATTAACACAGATGCTTCTTAGTGTCTTCAGAGTTCCTTTTTTATGGTCCTTTTACAAGTGGTGTAGTGCCAAGATTATCCAAAACTAAGGACACACATATCATTCACATTTGAACCTGTTTGGTTCCAACTCCCGGCAGCACCTGCGAATCAATACTGTAACGTAACACAAATTTTGAAAAACAACAAAACAACACCATGAATATGAAACAGCATTAAACATTTAAAACATCCATCCATTTTCTACCGTTTATCCGGGGTCAGGTCGCGGGGGCAGCAGCTTTAGCAGGGAAGCCTAGACTCCCCTCTCCCCAGCCACTTCTAGCTCTTCCAGGGGGATCCTGAGGCGTTCCCATGTCAGCTGGGAGACATAGTCTTTCCAGAGTGTCCTGGGTTATCACTGGGGCCTCCTGCCTGTGAGACATGGCCAGAACACCTCACCAGTGAGATGTCCAGGAGGCATCCGAATCAGATGACAGAGCCACCTCATCTGGCACCTCTTGACGTGGAGGCGAAGCAGCTCAACTCTGAGTCCCTCCCGGATGAATCAATCTTCTCACCTTATCTCTAAGGGAGAGCCCGGACACCCTGCAGAGAAAACTCATTTCGTCTGCTTGTACCCGGGATCTCGTTGTTTCAGTCACGACCCATAGCACGTATCCATAGGTGAGGTTTGCAATGTAGATCGATTGGTAAATTGAGAGCTTCACCTTCTTCACCATGACAGACCGATACAAAGTCTGGATCACAGCAGACGCTGCACCGATCCGCCTGTCGATCTCTCGCTCCCTCCTGCCCTCACTCGTGAACAAGACCCCAAGATACTTAAACTCCTCCACTTGAGGCAAGATCTCCTCACATTTCCAACCGAGGACCAATGTTTCCGATTTTGAGGTGCTGACCCCATACTCCCGAAACACTCTCCACAGAACTCCCGAGGGACGCAGTTGAACGTCTTCTCCAAGTCCACAAAGCACATGTAGACTGGTTGGGCTTCGAAGTATTCTGCCCGCCAATTCACAACGTCCCGAATCTAGGTCAGCAGCACTGTACAGTGTTAAGGGTGCACCGCTTCCCCCTCCTGAGACGTCGGATGGTGGACCAGAATTTCCTCTCAGCCTCAAAGTCCGGAAGTTGGATTCCATGGTCTCACCGAACTTTTCCCACGCCCAAGTTTTTGCCTCTGCGACAGCGGAAGCTGCGTTCCGCTGGGCCAGTTGATACCCATCAGCTGCCTCTGGGATCCCACAGGCCATAAAGGCCTGATAGGACTCCTTCTTCAGCTTGACGGCATCCCTCACTGCTGGTGTCCACCAGCGAGTACAGGGGTTGCCGCGACAACAGGCACCAACCACCTTACCGCCACAACTTACATTGGCCGCCTCAACAATAGAGGTGCAGAACATGGTCCACTCTGACTCAATGTACCCGCCTCACTTGGGATGTGGGAAAAGCTCTGCCGGTGGTGGGAGTTGAAGCTCCTTCTGACAGGGGATTCCACCAGACGCTCCCAACAAACCCTCAAAATACGTTTGGGTCTGCCAGGTCGGCCCAAAGGCATCCTCCCCCACCATCGTAGCTGTCAACTGATCACTACCAGGTGGTGATCAGTTGACAGCTCAGCTCCTCTCTTCACCCGAATGTCCAAAACAAGCGGCCGCAAATCCGATGATACAACCACAAAGTCAATCACCGAACTGCGGCCAAGGATGTCTGGTGCCGTTAGCACATACAGTATGGACACCATTATGTTTGAACAAGGTGTTCTTTAGAGACAATCCGTGACGAGCACAGAAGTCCAATAACAAAACACCACTCGAGTTCTGATCGGGGGGGCATTCAAGAGAACTGGTACCAGAGCCCAGGCTGTGTGTGGAGGCAATTCCCACTATATCCAGTCAGAACTTCTCTGCCTCGCACACCAGCTCAAGCTCCTTCCCTGCAAGAGAGGTGACATTCCACTTCCCTAGAGCTAGATTCTGAAGCCGAGGATCGCTGCCTTTGGCTGCCGCCCAGCTCTGACCCCTTTGGCCCCTTGTATGTATAGGTGGTGAGCCATTGAGAAGAAAAATAAATAAATAAAACAAATACATATATAAAGATAAATATAAGAATAAATAATTGGAATTTGTATGTCATTACTCTTTGTTCCTAATGCAGTTGTTGCAAAGACATTTGCTTCCCACTTTGTGTTTTAAAATATCTTTATCTTTTTTATTCTTTGTATTCCTGAAGTTCCTTTCAATCATCAATGCGGCAAACCCATGCACATTGCTAGCCCCTCTTGGGGGCCATCAGCAGGAAGTCCCCACGATGAGTCAAAGAATGTTGGAAAAAGTGCAGTTTTACCATTGTTACATTTCTACTTCATAAAATGTATTTGTGCAGCTTGGCGGCTACATATTCGGTCATGTCTCACTGGCTTCCATCCCGGAAATGTATTTTTAATGTGTGTGAGCCTGCGAGTGGGTGACGTCATTTTGCTGGTGTGTGTACACTGCTTCATTGAATTCCACCCTGGAAAAACACGAACTCTTCCACTCCTGCGCAGTCATCATTTTAGAGAAAACTAAAACATGGTTTAACGTGCATAGTACTGACTCAAATTGGTCAATATCATAAAAAGTACTGTCTCTGATACCCATCCGGACCCTCAACCAACCAATAGGGGAGAGAGAGGAGTGAGCCATTTTGTATTATTACCACCCTCCACACCCCAAAAAATATATATTTTTTGTCTTTGTTAGCATTCACACAAAGCTCCTCAAACCTAACTCGCACCTCAACATGCCTTTCCTTCACAGAGTATAAGCATAAATCCATCTGGTGTGCATTAGTGTTTCTTATGAACCATCTCCAGGGGATATGACATCATGTGGCCCTTTCGTGTGAGGGAATGGTGGTGCAATTCGACCACATGAGGGTTTATACGTTTACATTAAACTCTCACTCTTTTATCATACCCCCCCCCCCCCCCCCCCCCCCCGCCGTACCTACTGTCAAAGGGCAGTATATAATTCTCACCTCAACATTTGAAAACCTCTCTTCAGAAGAATGTAACTGTGCCAGAGTGGCTCGTTACGTTTTATGACCATGTCAGAACCTCAATTGATTGAGAGTATGATTTGCCTAATAGTATGGACAAACTATAGCAGATTTTTTTTAATTGTTTGCATTAGTGAGTGTTCTTGCATGTGATTTTTTTTTTTACTATATTTTGTCAAGAATGTTTACTTTTACACATGACCAAAAAAAGTGCCTCAAATGGATTCTGGAAGTTGATGAACTGCAAGGAAAGAAAGAATGAAAACACACATGAAATGTGCAAGTGATTGGAAAGTTTTGATGGTGTTTCCTTGACTTTCCCCCAAGGTTAGTAGCAGGTTCTTGTGAGCTCATCGTTGGTTGTAATGTGCATGCCCGTGGGACTCAATAAAGTAAGGAGAGGTTTCACACAAAATTGAGTATGCCTGCAGGCAATAAATTTGTGAGTTCTATGATATTCGAAGTGACTAAGCGGTGTTTTTAGCTGGGCTGGAACAGGTTTAGCTGCCAATACCAAAAAGTGAATGAGGTGGCACCATGTGGAGAATTACTGCTAATCAAATTATCCTCTTGGTAAATTGTGTTATCTGTGATAATCCTGACATAAATCTGACAACATGATTTTGTTTGGGTTTTAATGTGGCCGATAATCCATATTGTTCCCCATTAGCTTCATTTGTCATTCTGGCCTGCTCACATCAGTTTACCTTCTACACTGCAACACATTGTACACTTCTGAATTGCAACACATAAAATAATTGTAAACCACTAAGATTCTTTTTACTGACAATTTTATTCTTTTATCTTGTAATTAACTCTAATAATGTAGAGAGTAACTATATTTCTGGTCAGCCAACAAACATGTATTACTGACAACATAACATATTCGACATGGAACCAAAGCGAAACAAAAGTTCAATGGTCAAATCTCATTAGTTCCAGGCAATCCATAGCTGACAGGCACAAGTTGACTTCACCAGCTTCTCCCAGTGTTATTTTATATTTTCGGCCAGATTCAAACTAGGGTATAAATAGAGCTCAAAAAGATTTCTCCTCACTGACCTCATGACACACAACAGTTATTTAGTCCAATTAAGCTACTTCAGTGGCATGTTAATGCCACTACACTCATTTACCAGAATTCGTAGCTATGCGGCTGGAAAATGTCTTTCCTTGCCTCAAATATAATTGTATTTATTTTTATGAAAAAGGGCCTTTCTGCTTTGTCCTGAGCTGAAACAAGTTCAGGCATGCAGTTGCAAGCTTCACAGAGTGTAAAATCTAGTAATTTTTGGTGAACTTTTCTCTACTTTGTACCTCGTTTATGTCGTTAACCTTATTTGCAAATAATATCTCGATAAATATTCTAGTATGTTAACATCAAAAAGCTGTTACAAAAACCGTTTGTGAACAGTCCCATATGCTTTGTAAATGAGAGAGAAGCACATGGTATTGCAGTGTTACGCTTTTTTTTTCATAGCCGTTTTGTCACAGCTATTATTGGGTGTCATGCATGAACACAAGATGAGTTCATTTTTGTCTACAGCCTATCATGGCACAGATTGCAGACTGAACATATACAGTAAATCTCCCCTTGACATCCAGCCTCAGAGTCCTTTCAGAGCTCTGAATTACTTTCACATGTGTGCCGGATATGTTTTTTTTTTCATTGTAAGGTTGAAAAAAAAAAAACATTTGTTTTGTTTTGTTTTTCATCGCAGCCATGACATTGTCATATAATAAACCAAGTGCATGTACCTTATCTTGAAGTAAGGTGTACCAAGTTTGAAATAGTTGAACTAGACATGGTTCCTGAAATTAAATTTTAAAAAGACCAATTTAAAAAAAATTAGCAAATTAAATGTGAAGAATCAAGACATATTCTCAATTTATTGGGTTCTCCAAAACCCCTCTCCCATACTACTCAGTCAATCAAGGATCTGTTACCCACACAGAATGCAATTTCCTGTAAGAAAAAAGTGGCCTCAGAGAAGCAGACTATAACAGTGTAGGCTAAATAATTGCATTTACAGTTTTCATAGGACGATTTGCTGAGTATGCATAAAAGCTTGAGATTTCATGAGCATCTCTGAGCAATGCTGTATAACTGTATTTTCCCAAATTCAATACCAAAATACAAATGTACTTTACTACATCTAATAGTCATGGTAATATCATTGCAAGGAAATGCCATGTTTCCTTAAGATGGAACCCAAAGTGAGCAGGTATAATGGAAACTGCAGAGGCACCAGAATTCAACCCTGTGGAACACCATACGACAGTGTAGCAGTGTACGACTCAGAGTAATCAAGGCTACAAAAATATGTTCTGTCACCCATATTGGATCTAAATCACTCAAGGGCTCAACCACTAATGCCCACGTGGTGTTGCCAAAGACCCAACAGAATAATGTGATTCACCATATTAAACGCTGCAGTTAAATCCAACCAAACCAGACACATCGGCTCTAGTGTCATTTGCCAGGAGGGTGTCATTAAAAACTTGTAACAAGGCAGTTTTTGTGCTATTCATCATCTTAAAACATAACGGAAAGACCTCCATGACGTTTATAGACAGGGTGATGCAGCAGGCGGTTTGGCGTGGTAACCCAGAATAAAATAATTACGCACTGAAACCTTCGCAGATGGTCATTTCTTTGACTCACTCACACAACTGCAGTGAGCTGTGGATGCACAGGTATTTATTGAACACACCCACAATTTCACACAGCGGATGTCAATCAGCACAATCTCTAACATCACAATTATGAGGGTCAGCCCATCAAACAAACAAACAAACAAACAAACAAATAAATAATTGAGAGCAATCTCTCAACAAAGTTATGATCAACATTTCTTCTAAATAATAAACTGGACTGGTCTACTAACACGGACGCCCTGATTAGGAAGGGACCCAGTCCCTTCCTACTCTGGAAACGGAGGTATTTTGGGGTTCAGGGGTCACTCCTTAAGACATTTTATAACTCGCTGGTGGCTTCGGCCATCCATTATGGCATTCTCTTCTGGTCAGGCAGCATCTCGGCCCGGGATGGGAAGAGACTGGAGCGACTGGTCAGGAGGGCCAGTTCTGTCCTGAGCTGCTCCCTTGACACTCTGGAGGAGGTGGGCAACAGGAGGATGCTAGCTAAGCTAAAAGCTATGAAGGACAGTCCTTCCCACGCCCTCAAGCCCGCCCTGACAGCACTGGGTAGCTCCTTCAGCCAGAAACTGTTACACCCGCGCTGCAAGAAGGAGAGATACCGCCGCTCGTCCCTACTGACTGCTGTCAGGCTGCTGAATAAAAATAAAATTACTTGAAAAACAATTGTATATAGCACACCCATCTTATCTATATATGTATCTATACTGCACTTAATTGAACTGTGTACATTGAAACTGAAACATTTACAGTATTTTGTGAATGCAAACACTTTGTTTGTCTTCTTTGTTCTTTCTACCCACAATTTTGCTGCTGTAGACTGTAAATTTCCCCAGTGTGGGACAAATGAAGGATATCTTATCTATAATTCATCCAAGAAAGATTTAAACTGCTTGTCCACCACTTTTTGCAGAGTTTTAAATAATAATAAATGGCAGTTTAAAAATTTGAGAGGTCACAGGCTGACGTTCAACAGTCTGATATATTTAACATGACATTTAGTCTTTCTTATTGCCCAGAAAAATGCCTCAAAATGCACAGTGGAATCTTGTAGGTATGGTGACACAGCCAGCATGTGGCAGTTTTTCACTACATGGTCGCAATGTGCGGAAGAAGCCCAGAGACATATCTAACCACTTAAGGAGGCCTTTAATGTTTGTGGACGTGCAGTAGCCAAATCTTCAACAGGGAGACTACAACAGCTACAGTCACTGTAATAGGCATTGGTCAAATGCTTTGTGGAAGAGCTGCCGGTGAGGCTGCCATCCCTGTGTTGCTCCTACCGTCTGTCAAACGATATCCTTTCAGTCCATGTTGATTTCTGTGTCTGTCACGTTGGGTCCGAAGCGATAAAATGATCGCTTCGTGCCCAACAAGATAATGAGGTGGATCCCCGAAAAAGCAGACAAAGAAAAGGTGTTCCGAGAACAAATGAATTTTAATACAAAACACAAAATACCCGTCCGGGAGCAACAAACAGAAAACGCTGGTCAAAATCAGGACCAGGAATAAAGGAATTAAACAGAAAACGCTTGCGAGAAAATGGCAAGGAATATAGTTGGTAATAATAGGAATAGACAATAGTAGATTTAACGACGCGCAATCACAATCACAAGGCTACACGGCAACGAATAGAATAGGGCAATAATCGAGAGAATTGGCACGGCGTTGAATACTCCGGCAGTAAGTCAACTGCCCGAGCACAAAGATAAAGCCTGTGTAATTAGTCCTTGATGGGTGACAGGTGTGTCGGCGGTAGGCAGGAAAAGCCTGCCCCCTGCTGGCAAACACGGGACGTGACAGTACCCCCCCCTCAACGGACGCCTCCCGGCGGCCTACCCGGCTTGGTCGGATGAGCTGCGTGGAAGTCGCGCAGAAGGGACGGATCAAGGATCCAGGAGCGGGGCACCCATTGCCGATCCTCAGGCCCGTAGCCCTCCCAGTCGACCAGATACTGGAAACCCTTACCCCTGCGCCGAGAGTCCAGGATGGTACGAACCGTGTACACCGGGTCACCGTCGACGACCCGCGGAGGGGGGGGCGGAGTGGAAGGCGGAGCCAAGGGACTGGAAACCACTGGTTTGAGCAGGGAAACGTGGAACACGGGGTGAACCCTCATGGCGGGCGGCAGCCGGAGCCTGACCGTGACGGGGGTGACGATGGACTCGACCACGAACGGACCAGTGAATCGGGGCCCCAGTTTCGCGGACGTGCCGGCCAGGCGGAGATCCCTCGTAGCCAGCCACACCTCCTGCCCCACCACGTAAGTAGGTGCCGGGCGCCGACGACGGTCCGCGATCTGCTGGTTCCGGGTCGCCGTGCGGGCCAATGCAGCTCGGGCCTCTTTCCATACGCGGTGGGCTCGCTTGAGGTGATGCTGCACAGACGGGACCTCCACCTGTCCTTCCTGGGACGGGAACAGCGGCGGTTGATACCCGTAGGCCGACATGAAGGGGGACCTACCAGTGGCTGAAGAGACGAGGGTGTTGTGCACGTACTCCACCCACGGTAGATGGTCGACCCAGGAGGAGGGACTGCGCAGGCATACACAGCGGAGGGCCGCCCCCAGATCCTGGTTGGCACGCTCGGCTTGTCCGTTGGACTGGGGGTGATATCCCGAGGTCAGACTTACCGTGGCCCCGAGGGATCGGCAGAACCGCTTCCATACGTGGGACACGAACTGGGGCCCCCGGTCCGAGACGATGTCCATCGGGATCCCATGGAGACGGAAGACGTGTTGGACTAGGAGGTCGGCGGTCTCCAGTGCAGACGGCAACTTAGACAGCGGAACAAAATGAGCCGCCTTAGAGAACCGGTCCACGATGGTGAGGACGACCGACCGCCCACGGGATGGAGGAAGGCCCGTGACGAAATCCAGGGCGATGTGTGACCAAGGTCGAGGAGGGATGGGCAATGGCTGGAGCAGGCCTGCCGGAGGCCTATGTGAGACCTTGCCGCAGGCGCAGGCGGAGCAGGGATTGATATAGTCCACCACATCCTTCCGAAGCTCCGGCCACCAGAACCGCTGGGTGACGAGATGCACAGTCCGGTTCACCCCAGGATGGCAGGCCACCTTGGACCCGTGCCCCCACTGCAACACCTCCGAGCGCAGAGGTGGGGGTACAAACAACATCCCTGTGGGGCATCCAGCCGGGACCTGGACACCATCCAGGGCTTCCTGGATCTTCTGTTCAATCTCCCACCTCAACGCCCCCACGATGCACCGGGTCGGGAGGATGGTCTCTGGTGACCGGTCCCTCTCCACGGGGTCGTGGAGACGGGAAAGGGCATCGGGCTTGGTGTTCTTAGAGCCAGGAGAGTATGTGAGGATGAAATTAAACCGGGTTAAGAACAGTGCCCAACGGGCCTGACGGGGGTTGAGTCTTTTAGCAGAGCGGAGATATTCCAAGTTCTTGTGGTCGGTGTAGACCGTGAACGGTTCCTTAGTCCCCTCGAGCCAGTGGCGCCATTCCTGTAGGGCGACGATTACAGCTAGCAGTTCACGATTGCCCACGTCGTAGTTGGACTCTGCTGTACTGAGTCGACGAGAGAAAAAGGCGCAGGGGTGCAATTTCTGGTCGACCGGGGAACGCTGGGACAGAACAGCCCCGACCCCTGAATCCGAGGCGTCCACCTCTACGACGAACGGGAAGTCCGGGTTAGAATGGTGCAACACCGGGGGATTTGTGAATGCGGCCTTTAAGCTAGAAAATGCTGACTCCGCAGCCGAATCCCATTTGAATGGGATTTTTGTGGACGTCAGACGGGTCAACGGGAGTACCTTTTGGCTGTAGCCGCGAATAAAACGACGGTAGAAGTTAGCGAACCCCAAGAAGTGTTGCAACTCCTTCCGGTTAGTCGGTGTTGGCCAGTTCGTCACCGCCTCCGTCTTGGTGGGGTCTGCTCTCAGCTTGCCCTGCTCAATAATAAACCCCAGAAAGGAGATGACAGGTACATGGAATTCACACTTCTCTGCCTTGACGAAGAGCCTGTTCTCTAATAAACGCTGCAATACCAGTCTGACGTGTCGCTTGTGTTCTTGGACAGATTGGGAAAAAATTAAAATATCGTCGAGATAGACGAAACAGAAAATGTTCAGCATGTCTCTCAACATGTCGTTGATGAGATTCTGAAAAACGGCGGGAGCATTTGCAAGCCCGAAGGGCATAACCAGATATTCAAAATGGCCGAGCGGGGTCTTAAAAGCAGTCTTCCACTCGTCACCTTTCCGGATGCGAACCAGGTGGTAGGCACTGCGTAAATCTAATTTTGAAAAGATTGTGGCTGATTGTAAAGGAGCGAAGGCGGAGTCTAGCAACGGTAGCGGATACTTATTTTTTACCGTGATGTCGTTCAGACCTCGATAGTCCACACACGGTCGCAGGGATTTGTCCTTTTTCTCAACAAAGAAAAACCCCGCACCTAACGGCGATCGCGATGGTCTAATTAGACCTGCAGCGAGCGAGCTGTTAATGTATTCCGTGAGTGCCTCGCGCTCGGGTTTAGACACCTGATACAGCCGTGAGGTTGGCAACGGAGCGCCCGCCTGCAGGTCTATGGCGCAATCGTAGGGTCGGTGCGGGGGCAAGGAGCGTGCGCGATCCTCGCTGAACACCTGTCGCAAGTCATGATAGCAGTCTGGCACTCCGTCAAGGCAGATAGTTTCGGGGATGTCGTCACCGGCACGTTCGTGCTGCCCTACGGCTGATCCTAGACAACGTTCATAACAGTTCCGGCTCCAACTCTCTATTGCCGGACGCTCCCAGGAAATTACGGGGTTGTGAGTCCTGAGCCAGGCCAAGCCGAGAATAACCGGGGCGTTACGACACTGCATTAAATAGAACCATAGATGCTCAACATGGTTACCGGATAATTTTAGTCTTAGTGGTTCTGTTCTTTGCGTCACGACCCCCAGGAGGCGTCCATCGAGATCACAAACCCGCTTTTTATCGGCCAACTTCTCGACATAACAGCCCAGGTCAGCGGCGAAGTCGGTATCCATAAAACAACCATCAGCCCCCGAGTCTATCAGAGCCCTAACCCGCCGCGACCGGGACCCCTCAAATATCTCGCCCTCGAGTTCCAGTCTCCCGGTGTGTCCCGGCCGGGAGTCAGTTCGCCGAGGCGTGGGGGACTCTGCGCGGGGTCGGGACTCACAGTTTTTGGAGGGCGAGGATGGGGAATGTCCCGGTCGGCTGGGAGCAGCATGAGGTCCCCGTTGACAGCTGTCAGACCGAGCCCGATCGTCGAATCGGCGCCGTCTCTGCTCCGGTCCAACGTTTTCGCCGCCCAGCTGCATCGGCTCCTTCCCGCAGTACGTGGCACACCGGGACGGAGAACGATCACCTCCCCGCTCCCGGTTTCTCTCTCTCAGGCGGTTGTCCAGTCGCAGGGTGAGCTCGATTAACTCCTCCAGGTTGGAGCTGTGGTCGCGAGTCGCCAGCTCATCCTTGAGCTCGGTGTTTAATCCACGACGAAACAGTCCGCACAGCGCCCGGTCGCCGTAGCCACTCTGGGCGGCCAGAATCTGGAACTCGATGGAGTAGTCCGCAACCGATCGCCTCCCCTGGTGGAGTTCAAGTAGCCGGCCCTCAGCCTCTCTGCCCCGCACGGGATGGTGGAACACCCGGCGAAACGCCGCCACGAAGCCGTGGAATGAAGACCGGAGGCTCGGCTTCGCGTCGCTTGTCGCCATCGCCCATGACGCCGCCGGACCTGTCAACAGGCTCATAATATATGCCACCTTCGCGGCGTC
Source organism: Hippocampus zosterae (assembly GCF_025434085.1). Taxonomy (NCBI): domain Eukaryota; kingdom Metazoa; phylum Chordata; class Actinopteri; order Syngnathiformes; family Syngnathidae; genus Hippocampus; species Hippocampus zosterae. The sequence continues at coordinate 19,192,706 of NC_067462.1, forward strand.
AGTAGCATAGAGGGAAGGTTGCTGGTCGAAAACGAGCGAGCACTGGTGGAGGAAGTACCCACACTGCCCGTACTCACCCCCGTAACGTGGGGGGTGTGGAAGCGAAGGCTCCCTCATCATTGTGGGAAATGATGCGGGTGCCTCAGGGGTGGCAGGACGAATCACGGAGGGAGGTGCTCTCCGTTCCTCCACCCGTACAAGACGGGGTTCGAAATCATCGAACCTGTGAGCCAGCATGGAAACCGCGCGGCTGATTTCCGCAATGGCTTGGCCCTGCTGACTCAACTGTTGCTCTCGGCAGGGCAGAGCGGAAAAAATCCTTTCTAAGTCTGCGGGATCCATGGTGGCCGGAGTATTCTGTCACGTTGGGTCCGAAGCGATAAAATGATCGCTTCGTGCCCAACAAGATAATGAGGTGGATCCCCGAAAAAGCAGACAAAGAAAAGGTGTTCCGAGAACAAATGAATTTTAATACAAAACACAAAATACCCGTCCGGGAGCAACAAACAGAAAACGCTGGTCAAAATCAGGACCAGGAATAAAGGAAGTAAACAGAAAACGCTTGCGAGAAAATGGCAAGGAATATAGTTGGTAATAATAGGAATAGACAATAGTAGATTTAACGACGCGCAATCACAATCACAAGGCTACACGGCAACGAATAGAATAGGGCAATAATCGAGAGAATTGGCACGGCGTTGAATACTCCGGCAGTAAGTCAACTGCCCGAGCACAAAGATAAAGCCTGTGTAATTAGTCCTTGATGGGTGACAGGTGTGTCGGCGGTAGGCAGGAAAAGCCTGCCCCCTGCTGGCCAACACGGGACATGACAGTGTCCTTTGCACATTTATCACACATATAGATTTCAGTTCATCAAATCAATTTTAATAACACACAGTGACAACCCAAGGAAATACAAAATGTCATTTCTAAATGCCCATTTAATTTGTTTAGACACACACTAAAAAATCCAAACCTACCTGTACCTACCTATGTTAAAAAGCAATTTCACCCTGAACCTAAGGATGGGTTGTGCCACCCTTGACAGCAATGACAGAAATCAAGCATTTAAGATAACTAGTGATGAGTCTTTCAGATCGCTGTGGAGGATTTTTGTCCCACTCTCCTCTTCCCATAATTGCTTTAACTCCACCATATTGGAGGGTTTCCTTCTATGAACTGCAAAGTTTAAGGTCACACCACAGCATCTCAATTGGATTCAAATCCAGATGTTGACTTGGCCACTCCAAAACAACTATTTTGTGTGTGTGTGTTTTTTTTTTTTTTTCGCTATTCAGAGGTGGACTTGCTGGTGTTTCAGATCGTTGCACTGTTGCATGATCCAAGAGCACTTAAGTTTGGGGGCACAAATTGATTTTCAGACTTTCTTCTGGGTTTTGTTGTTGACGGCAGAATTCATTTTCCTGTCAATCACAGCAAGTTGTCATTGAGAGGACAATGAGTGAGTGAGTAAGCAACCACAGACCATCGTACTGCCACCACCATGCTTCACTGTTGGCATAATGTTCTTTTTAATCAAAATACTGCCATTTTTGCTCCACACATAATGGACCGCACATCTTCCAAAAACTTCAGTTTTTGACATCACGACACAATATTTTTCCAAAGGTCTTGAGGAGCATCAAGATGTCTTTTGTCAAAGGCACGACACCATTGTGTGATTTTTAGACAGCAGTAGTTTTTGCCTGGGAATCCTCCCATATATGTCATTTTAACTAGTGTCTTTCTTGTGGTAGAGTCGTAAATATTGACCTGAACCGAGGCCAGGGAGGTCTGCATTTTTTTTGGGTGTTATTCTAGGTTCTTTTGTAACCGCCTGGATGAGTTGTCGTCACACTCTTAGAGTAATTTTAGCTGGTCAACCACTCCTGGGAATGTATGAAACTGTTCCCAGTTTTATCCATTTGTGGGTAATGGCTCTGACAGTGGTTTGCTGAAGCCCTAGAGTTTTGGAAATGGCTTTGTAACTTGTTCCAGACTGATAAATTTCAATAACTTTTTTTCTCATTCCTCCTTTCAATTTCCTTGGATCTTGGCATGATGCATTTGTTTCCTGAGATCTCGTGGCCTTCTTTACTTTGTCTGACAGATTCTATCTATGTGATTTCTTGATTCAACAAAGGTGGTGCTCAGGTATTACCTATAAAATTGAACTCAGCTTTCCCAAACCGTTCGTTGGTCAGAACTACATTGTGATTTATCAAGGGGGAGGCAATTACTTTTTCACACCGGGACAGGTAGTTGAGATGTTTTGTTTTTGTGCCTTAATAAATTAAATTGGCATTTAGTAACTGCGTTTTGTACTTCCTTGGGTATTCTTTGTTTAATAAGATTGTTTTGATGAACTGAAACCTTTCTACGTGGTAACATCCAAAGAGCACAGAAATGAGGAAGGGGGCAGATACTATTTCACAGCTCTCTAACTGATCACGGGATCCCATACTGCAAGTCAGGGGTGGGCAATTCATTTTTCGAAAAGGCCATGCTACTCAATTGTGCTTAACATACATTGAATGTATTTTTATTCAACAGTAAATGGTGTTGTTTTAATAAGCTGCCATTGTGTTGCCCTGGTATGTTGTAATCAAATCAAAATTCCAAACTTAAAAAAAAACATTTTAAATTATATGAAATGACTATCAACACATGTCAATGATAAACTTGCCCAGATGTGCTGCAAGTGCTGGATCGGAAAAAAAAAGAGCACCAAACAACCACCTCTGGTACTCATGTGAAGACCACGCCAAAGACTTTATGTGCACACCTGCATACATTATATATGATTACCTTTGGCACAATGGTGATCTAATTAAAATATACGTTAGTTTGGTGGCTATTTTGGAACCCTGAAGTAAAACTCCTGGTTTACGAAAATCCCACCTCTCCACATGTGGCTACTGGACTCCGCATGTGGGACCGTCACTTGACAAACATTTGGAAATGGTTATCATGATTAAAAAGGCTCAATTACTTCCTTACTTAATGTTTTTCATTTGATTATTTCACTGACTTCATTCACCAAATGTATGTCCCTGGCATAGGAATGAAACCCCGTAAGCCAATGTCAAATGATATCATAGTGTCCTCAGATTTATTTATTTATTTATTTATTTTTTAATGAAGAAAAGTTTGAGCTCTGACTACTTCCTATTTCAATTTTACAGACAGAATAAATTATAGACCAAATCAGCCCACCCATGTACACTTATATGGAGAGCAGTTTGAAACAGACCTTCAATGACCACCTTTGGATGATCAGGACTGATGGAGATATGAGTCACTATCGGTCACAGGCCAACGACTACCTTAGCGGTAGTGCGAGCATCAATGCAGTTATCACAGTACCCGTAATCAGCAAGCTATGCTTTGAGGTTCCATGTAATAGAGGGCCTTCTCTCATGAGCTGCAATCAGTGGTTAAGTGCATGTTTATTTTTGTGAAGGCAGAAGAAAATACAATGCTTTTCATTTTCTCACTCTTCCCCTGGGATGGTTGAAATAATCTGTCAAATATACTGAGCTGTGAACTTCATACACGTGTTTCATTTGCAGGATTTGAGTTGAATAAGGTCAAAAAGACACATGCTCTGCTCTGGTCAGGCAGCAGAGCTTATTCTCCAAAAATGTTATCTGTTCAGAAGTCATTTACTGATCCCTCAGCTTCTCCGGAGGACCGCAGCCACCGCACGGTTTGTGCTGAGTAAACAGCAGTGGTTTCTTGATAGCCACAGGAGCAAGGCGTTCTGCTTTGTGGCCACCATTTTGTTTGTCCATGAAGCCACGACCTGTACCGGGGAGCAGAAAGGCAAAGAGCATAGCTCAGCTTCTTTTTCTGATCGATCAGGGTTAATAAGTATGGAGTCAGTGTATTTGGTTTTCCTTTTTAAACTTGGATCAACCCACTTAGCAAGAGTGATGTTCTGTTTGGTCCATTTTTCACGAACAACTTCACTCCATGTGTTTCTTGCTCAGTAAAATGAAATGGGCCTTTATTTTCACTTATATCAATCAGGTTTTGAGCAATCTGTAAATAAATAATTTCCCATACGCCTCTATTTCTTTGTGTATACGTCTGCAACAGAGTTGGACACCCAATTTGCTGAGTAGCTGCTGAGGACAAAGTCATGTGGTAGTATTTCATCATAGTTAATATATCATAACTGTTGGCCGTAACACCCCGAGATTTGTGAACTAGTGTCAAGATCTTTTGTGTGTGTGTGTGTGTGTGTGTGTGTGTGTGTGTGTGTGTGTGTGTGTGAGATTCGGGGTACCGGTACTCTATATTTGTCTCAACGACACTTCCAAAGAGAATTTATGAAGTTACAAAAAGTAGGTTAATGAAAAAAAAACTGGAAACATCGTAAACCGCATAGTAATGTACAGTACACTATACAGTAGAAAATCAATTTTGTAGGATAGAGTTATGATAATAAGTAAAGAGAAAACATGATTGGGCTGACTGGAGCAAGGATAAAGAGTTGGATAACAGTTGAATTTTTGCATGGATCATAGAAAAAGAGACTAAAAATCAGGGCAAGATGTTGCAAAGTGACTGAATTGGATTTGACACTCCTGGAGAATTTCGGTACTCCAAGCCATGCGTCTGTCCTTTTTTAATGCATTTTTATGCAGAGAACTTTTTTTTCTTGCGACTTACTATTTATACAAGCTGTGTTTTTGCACATACTGACACATCTACTTGATGCTTTCATTGGTGTGACAGCAAAGGCATTGTACATTTGGTCCGTATTTTATTCATATGGTACCTTTTCGTTTCTTCATACAATTTTTACAAGGAAAAAAATGCAAATACAAACAGAAGATGGGATGATGTTATTCTTTAACACATAGAATCCGGGTGACACCATTTGTGGATTGCATTCTTTTTTTTCTCGATACATAACCGAAAATAACTATATATTGAAATAATAAGTTTCGTCGAATGCAAGATGATAACTTTTGCATTTGATCATGATTTTCATTATTCTTGTTGTTGTAATGGAAGCCAATTTCTTTTTAAAATAACAGAACCACTTCTAACTAACCTGACACCTGATAACATAAGCTGTCCACTCTAGTAACCGCCGTCCTCGAAAAGGTTGACATTGAAGCTCTTTTTTGAACACAATTTAAAGTTCATTATGTAACATTTAATATCCCTTATTTGACTCTTAACTGACTTCAATATATGCATGGCCACACATGCTCAGCCTTTACTGAATGCTTCCTTCTGCACGTAAGACTGGTTGGAAAATATGATGCACCAAGTACAACAAAATAGCAACGAACGCATTGACACATTGATCTGTTGAGATCACGGATTCCTTCAAAACTCTTACGGTCAATATGCAATAACCTTCTAACCAAGGCTATTGAGTTTATTGCAGAGGCAATTTGTGGTGGTTGGGTGAATTTTGATGATCTAACTTGTATGGTTGCCATGCCCCACTGGCAGGCATCGACAATGTTTAAGTGACCTGATGCTCAGTTGAGAGAATTCATACGATTTGGAAAGGCATGCAAGACAATCCGTTGGTAACCACTTTTGAGAGACAGACGCAAGAGTTAATTAAAAAGTGAGATCGCTTGATTAATATCTTCAGCACTGTCTCAAAGCATGTCTTCACAGGAGAATATTCTTGGTAGGTGAGAGAAATAGTTTGGAGAGCAGCAAACGCAGCATTATTTCTAAGCTCAGATGTGACGAGACAGGCTAAATGTGCAAATTGCTTTTTGCACTCAATTTTTCACCTTAATTACAGAGGGGACAGCTTCAGCAGCTATATCACTGTCAACATCATCTTTCCACGCCAAAGCTAGCAGGAAGAGGAATGTTTTTTTCCCCTTGTTTTGTAACTGTTCATGAGTCAGGACAAACACAGGAACCCCACTGTAACTGCGGTTTGACATAATGGGTCGTACTGCTGTTGCCAGCTGTATTGCAAAAAATCTTTGTTTGTTTGGTTTGTTTTTGTCTTTCGAGTGACATTATAAGTGCAGCAACCAGACCTAACCTGTTAATTAAACTTGTACAAAGATATATATTTTTTGTGATTCACCACATTGAGTTCCTTTTGTCACATCGCTGCCTGAAAATCTTGTCTATTATTGCTTTCAATGGTTATATGAAGCACCACTAACCATTCTAGATATTTCTCGAAATAATTTGGAATTGGAAAGTCATAGGAAACAACAAAAAAAATTTACAAGCAAAACCAATGAAGACACATAAGAATTGATGCGTCAAATGAATAAATGAGCAATACATTTGCCTGCAAAATATTCTGAGAACAACTTTCCTACACAAATATCCCAAAATGCAAGCAGGCACCCCAAACCATAACCACATGCACTTGTAGTTCTAATTTGGCAAACAGAATATAAAACACACACACACACAGACAAAACACAATTATGTCGGCCTTTTTAGAATTACCTACATTCATTATTTTTTCCCCTCCACTAGATGTTTGTCCGATCCAATCAATAAATTCTACTGCGTGGTGTGTTTGATACTTACCAAGAATATTGTATGAATTGTTTGTGTGTGTGTGTGCGTGCATGCGTGTGTGTATATAAAAAAAAAATAAAAATCCTCATCTCACCCCTCGGGTGGTGTCCGTCCCTCATTCAGCTCGGGTCCTCTACCAGAGGCCAGGAAGCTTGAGGGTTCTGCGCAGTATCCTTGCTGTTCCCAGCACTGCACATTTCTGGACTGAGATGTCCGATGTTGTTCCCGGGATCTGTTGCAACCACTCATCTAGTTTGGGGGTCACTGCCCCGAGTGCTCCGACCACCACAGGCACGACTGTCACCTTTACCTTCCAGGCTCTCTCCAGCTCCTCTCTGAGCCCTTGGTATTTCTCGAGTTTCTCATGTTCCTTCTTGCTGATGTTTCCATCACTTGGGACCGCTACATCCACTACAACGGCTTTCCTTTGCGCTTTATCTATGATCACGATCTCTGGTTGGTTCGCCATTACCATTTTGTCAGTGTGGATCTGGAAGTCCCACAGGATCTTCGCTCTGTCATTCTCCACCACCTTCGGAGGTGTTTCCCATTTTGACCTTGGGGTTTCCAGTCCATACTCCGCACAGATGATTCGTTAGACTATGCCAGCCACCTGGTTATGGCGTTCCATGTAGGCTTTCCCTGCCAGTATCTTGCACCCTGCAGTTATGTGTTGGATCCTTCTCAGGTGCATCTTTGCACAACCTACACCTTGGGTCTTGTCTGGTGTGGTATATCTGGGCCTCGATGGCTCTGGTGCTCAAGGCCTGCTCCTGAGCAGCCAGGATGAGTGCCTCTGTGCTGTCCTTCAGGCCAGCCCTCTCTAGCCACTGATAGGACTTCTTGAGATCAGCCACTTCAGTTATGGTCCGGTGGTACATCCCGTGTAGGGGCTTGTCCTCCCATGATGGTCCCTCTTCCAGCGCCTCATCTTCTATTCCCCATTGTCTGAGACATTCACTGAGTACGTCATCCGTTGGAGCCTTCTCCTTGATGTATTCATGGAGCTTGGATGTTTCATCCTGGACAGTGGCTCTCACACTCACTAGTCCCCGGCCTCCTTCCTTTCGGCTTACGTACAGTCTCAGGGTGCTGGATTTGGGATGGAACCCTCCATGCATGGTTAGGAGCTTTCTGGTCTTAACGTCCGTGGTCTGAATCTCTTCCTTTGGCCATCTTATTATTCCTGCAGGGTATCTGATCACTGGCAGGGCATAGCTGTTTATTGCCCGGGTCTTATTCTTGCCATTGAGATGGCTTCTTAGGACTTGCCTCACTCGCTGAAGGTATTTGGCCGTAGCCGCTTTCCTTGTTGCCAGTTCGAGGTTGCCATTGGCTTGTGGTATACCAAGGTACTTGTAGCTGTCCTCAATGTCTGCTATTGTTCCTTCAGGGAGTGAGATCCATTCAGTGCGGACTACCTTTCCTCTCTTATTCACCATCCGACTACATTTCTCAAGCCCGAATGACATCCCGATGTCGCTGCTGTAGATCCTGGTTGTGTGGATCAGGGAATCTATGTCCCTTTCGCTCTTAGCATACAGCTTTATGTCATCCATGTAGAGGAGGTGACTGATTGTAGCTCAATTTCTGAGGCGGTATCCATAGCCTGTCTTGGTGATTACTTGGCTTAGGGTGTTCAGTCCTATGCAGAACAGCAGTGGGGAGAGTGCATCACCTTGGTATATGCCACATTTGATGGACACTTGGGTAAGTGGCTTGCCAATGGCTTCGAGTGTGGTTTTCCACATCCTCATCGAGTTCGCAACGAAGGCTCTTAGGGTCCTGTTCACCTTATACAACTCCAAGCATTCAGTGATCCATGTATGTGGCATCGAGTCATAGGCTTTCTTGTAATCAATCCAAGCTGTGCACAGGTTGGTACGTCGAGAAACTTGAGAAATACCAAGGGCTCAGAGAGTAGCTGGAGAGAGCCTGGAAGGTAAAGGTGACAGTCGTGCCTATGGTGGTCGGAGCACTCGGGGCAGTGACCCCCAAACTAGATGAGTGGTTGCAACAGATCCCGGGAACAACATCGGACATCTCAGTCCAGAAATGTGCAGTGCTGGGAACAGCAAGGATACTGCGCAGAACCCTCAAGCTTCCTGGCCTCTGGTAGAGGACTCGAGCTGAATGAGGGACGGACACCACCCGAGGAGGGGTGAGACGAGGATTTATATATATATATATATATATTAAAAAAATAAAAAAATCCTCCTCTCACCCCCCCTCCCCCCAGTCGTCTCCGTCCCCTCATTTTGTATTCTTATTCATGATTAGCACGTCTGGCTCACAGTGCAAAGGTGCAGGATTCAATTCCTGGCTCTATCCTTCCTGTGTGGAGTTTGCATGTTGCCTGCGTGGGTTTTCTCCGGGTGCTCCGGTTTCCTCCCACATTCCAAAAGCATGCATGGTAGGTTAATGGAACACTCCAAATTGTACATAGGTGTGAGTGTGAGCGTGGATCGTTGTTTGCCTCTGTGTGCCCTGCGATTGGCTGGCAACCAGTCCAGGGTGTCCCCCGTTTACTGCCCGAATACAACTGGGATAGGCTCTAGCATGCCCCGTGACCCTCGTGAGGAGAAGCAAATTCGAAAATGGATGGATGGAGATCTCTCTCTCTCTTTCTCTCTCGCTCTCTCTCTCTCTTTCTCCTTTGCTCTCACCCTCCCAGATTTGAGAAAAAAATAAAACAGAGACATACTGTAGCTATTTACACTCACATTCACACCTCGTGACAAATTCAAGGTCTGTATTTGGAATGACAGAGGGCGCATGGGGAGTACATTCATGCTCCACACCGGTTGGCTTTGATTTCAAAATATTAAGGTTAGTGTAAATGGCTGTTTGCAAACAGTTTTATTTGGATACAAACCATTAAAGCACCAGCATACATAAAAAATAAGCAAGCTTAATGGATCAAGAACAGAGTTGGAAACAGTGAGAGAAGTTATTTCCCATTTTTGTTCCTCACTGATTTGCCACTGTGTGGCTTCGAATGGTCTTTTTTTTCTTTTAATTTTTAACATGGCTTCTTACTTTATTTTATTTTTTCCCTCTTCTCTTGGCTTTTGAATCGCGTTTTACACAACACTGTTCTCTTCACCCTCAATGTCTCCTCTCATAGTGCCAAGGTGTGAAACCTGCCTTAATCCGCTGAGGCCTGCTTCTGCCAGCTCATTGGCCATAAGCCCTATTTTGGTATTGTCACTCTGCCCAGCCTGCAGCATTGATGCAGTGGTTGGACAGACACACCAGTGTCCAGAGGGACAAAGAGGTCTTATTGCAAACTGCAGGGGAAAATAATCGTCGTATGGAATTGTACCACCTAATATAGTTTGACAATACAGGGGGAGAGATGGGCATAGGCTAATGGCACATTAACAAGAGAAGTGACCGTATGCCCCACCCACTGCTGCCATCAAACACAATCCAATACAAACCACTTGTGGTGCTGGAATTACCCTCTGTGGCAGCACAGCATTCCAGTATTCCTGGCAGAGAAATTTGGGGCAGGTTTGGTGCCAAATTCCTCTTTGGATTTTGTCTCCTTTTAGCACCAGTGAAGTGGTGATACTGTTTCAAAAAGTAGATGTATCCTTTCAAGATGCTCAGAAGAAATGTAAAACCACTTTACTCAAAGAAGCAACAAGAGAGTCATTTGTGATGGTGATGGATGTACTTCCTCAAACATCACTCAATATAACACTTCTGTAGTGACTTCTATATGTATAATTCACCACCAACTGCAAACGTGTGAATGCAATGTTACATATGCGTGTCAGAGAGGTCACGATTTGGTAATATAATAATAATTGCAGTCACTTTAAGGACCGCCATGTTTATCTGCTGGTTTCTATGGAAACCGACTTTCGTCGGGTCTCGGTTGGCGCGGGGAGTTTTGCTGCTGTTGGTGCTAATAAAAAAAATGACACACTCTCTCTGAGTGCGAACGTGAGAAATTGTCGCTTTCTTCGCGTTGCTACAATTTCCACACTGGTGACCCTCAACGTTTTTTGCTGGACGATTCCAGACCGCGAAGATGTCCGTGAACGCTGTTTCGCTCAAGCTCCCAGAGTTTTGGGAATCATCTGCGTCTGCTTGGTTCGCTCAGACTGAGGCCCAGTTCGCCCGACGCGACATCACTGTGGATACTACGAGATACTACTACGTTGTTTCCACGCTGGGCGGTTCGACGGCGTCCAGGGTCGTGAGTTTCCTCAAATCTCCTCCGACAGAAGGACGATATGATGCGCTGAAGGCTCACTTATTAAAAACCTTTGAACTTTCCGACGCTGAACGGGCCGACAAACTTTTTTCTCTCCATGGCCTGGGGGACGGCAAGCCCTCCGAATTAATGGATCGTATGCTCGAGCTGCTAGGCGAGCACAAACCGGACTTTCTTTTTCTTCACCTTTTTCTGCGCCAGTTACCCACCCAGGCGAGGGTGGCTTTGGCTAACACCGCTATCACTGACTGTAGAAAGCTCGCTGCGGAGGCCGATAAATTTTTCCTGGCCGGCCGGCAACACTGTGCAGCGGCTCTCCTCCCCGTGACTGCCGCGAGTGGCTCCGATAATTACGCACTCGTCGCGGCGGCTGTCACTCACCCGCGGCAGGCTACTGGTTTATGTTTTTACCACGCCAAGTTCGGACCGAAGGCTAAGAGGTGCCGCTCGCCGTGCTCGTTCGGCAGGCCGGGAAACGCCGCGGCCGGCGCTCATTAGTGGCCATGAGTGTCGGCAACGTTGGCGGGCTGCTTTTCATCTGCGACTCTATCTCTGGACGGCGTTTCCTCTGCGACACAGGGGCACAGCGCAGCATTTTGCCCGCATCGCAGATCGACATGGTAGCTGACAGCCGCGGCCCTCCTTTGGCAGCTGCGAATGGGAGCCCCATTCGTACCTACGGAATGAGGTTCGTGGAACTGTGCTTCGGTGGGCAGCGCTTTAGTTGGAACTTTGTTACAGCGCGTGTCGATGTACTTCTTTTAGAGGCGGATTTTTTAGCGCTCATGGACTTTTGGTGGATGTGAAAAACCAACGCTTAATAGACGCTGCCACTTTCTGTTCTTACGCGTGCACACTCGGACCACCCGATGTTATCCGCCTCTCCAGCATAATCCCCCCCACGGACGTTTTCCACCGCGTGCTTGCCGAATTCCCTGCACTCACACAGCCCACCTTCACTTCGGCGGCTGCCAGGCACGGGGTGGAACACCACATCGCCACCACGGGCCCACCGGTCTACGCCCGAGCGCGGCGCCTGAACCCGGCCAAGCTGGCTGTGGCCAAGACGGAGTTCCACAACATGGAGCGCCTGGGAATTGTCCGCCACTCAAACAGCCCTTGGGCCTCTCCTCTCCACATGGTCCCTAAACCCGGCGGCGGCTGCCGCCCTTCTGGAGATTATCGACGGCTCAACGACGCTACTACGCCCGACCGCTACCCTGTACCGCACATCCAGGATTTCTCAGCTCACCTAGCCGGCACGGTGATTTTCTCCAAGGTCGACCTCGTGAGGGGCTACCATCAGGTTCCCGTTCACCCCCCCGACATCCCTAAAACAGCAGTGATCACACCTTTTGGATTGTTTGAGTTTCTACGCATGCCGTTTGGGCTTAAGAACGCTGCTCAGACCTTCCGACGCCTGACGGATTCTGTGCTGCGGGACCTTCCCTTTGTTTTCGTGTACCTCGAGGACATCCTGGTAGCAAGTTCTTCCACGTCAGACAACATGGCACAACTCCGAACCCTTTTTCAACGGCTCAGTCAACACGGACTTATCATCAACCCTGCAAAGTGCCAGTTTGGCCTCTCCACCATAGACTTCTTGGGGCACAGGGTCACGGAGGCAGGCGCAGTTCCTCTCCCGTCCAAGGTGGAGGCCATCACAGCGTTCCCACACCCAGTCACCGTGAAATCCCTGCAGGAATTTCTTGGCATGGTGAACTTCTATCATCGTTTCATCCCGGGAGCGGCTCGCACCATGCGGCTTCTATATGAGGCCCTTAAAGGCAAGAAGCCCAAACACACTGTTGACTGGACTGAAAGCAGGGTCGGGGCTTTTATGGACACCAAAGCAGCTTTGGCACGGGCTACGATGCTGGCACATCCCTCCTTTTCTGCCCCTGTGGCACTGACCTCGGATGCTTCGGACTACGCGGTGGGGGCGGTGTTTGAACAATGGATGGACGGTACCTGGCAGCCTCTCGCTTTTTTCAGTAGGCAGTTACGCCCCCCTGAGCTAAAGTACAGTACTTTCGACCGTGAACTGCTTGGGATGTACCTCGCCATCCGCCATTTTCGACACATGCTGGAAGGCCGCCGGTTTACAGTTTACATCGACCACAAACCGTTGACCTTCGCCATGTCCAAGGCAGCAGAACCATGGTCCGCCCCACAGCAACGCCAGCTGTCCTATGTCTCCGCCACACCAAGGCCCCTTTGGAACACTTTCACGTGCCCGAGCGACGTTTCGACCATGTCAACGTCGACCTGGTTGGCCCCCTGCCCCCTTCTCGGGGATGCACTCACCTGTTAACTATGGTCGACCGCACCACACGTTGGGCGGAGGTCGCCCCGCTCTCGTCCATTACATCAGTCGACGTGGCATGAGCGTTTATTGGCACCTCTTCGTGCCACTTTGAAGGATGGCAACTGGATTGACAGACTCCCGTGGGTCATGCTGGGCATCAGGACGGCGCCTAAGGAGGATCTCCGGTCTTCCTCTGCGGAGCTGGTTTATGGCCAGCCTCTGCGGGTGCCTGGAGATTTCGTGCCGACTGCTTCGACTCCTTGGTCGACCACAACACAACGCTCAACCCACTTGGACAATGCCAGGCTCTTTGCCCCGCTGCCCACTTCTGGCCACGGTGTTCCAGGTTCTCACATGCCCAAGGACCTCCTGTCAGCTGGTTATGTGTTCATTCGCGTTGATGGGCACAGAGGGCCCTTGCGCCCTCCTTATGAGGGCCCCTTCCGAGTTTTGGAGGCGGGACAGAAACATTTTGTCATTGACATGGGGGGTAAACCCGAGTGGGTCTCGGTGGACCGCCTTAAGCCGGCTCTCTTGGACTTGGCTGGGCCGGTTGAAGTGGCTCGCCCGCCAAGGCGAGGTCGTCCTCCTACCGGAAGCTTGTCTTCTCGCCTTCTCCCCTCTGACCCTTTCCCCGTGACTTCCCCGTCTTCGATTTCTCCTGTTCCTCCGCGACCGCCCCCTGCGGATGCGCTTTCTCGCTCCCCCGTACGGCGTAGCCGTTACGGCCGCCGGATTCGCCCCCCGCGACTTGAACTTTAGAGTGTCTGTTTTTGTTGGGTTGAATTCTGGGGGGACGTGTGTAGTGACTTCTATATATATAATTCACTACCAACTACAAACGTGTGAATGCAATGTTACATATGCGTGTCAGAGAGTTCACGATTTGGTAATATAATAATAATTGCAGTCCCTTTAAGGACCGCCATGTTTATCTGCTGGTTTCTATGGAAACCGACTTTCGGCGGGTCTCGGTTGGCGCGGGGAGTTTTGCTGCTGTTGGTGCTAATAAAAAAAATGACACACTCTCTCTGAGTGCGAACGTGAGAAATTGTCGCTTTCTTCGCACACTTCCCCCTTTTTTTCTTCTTGAAAAACCTCACTCATATACTTTTTAAGCATTATGGCATTTAGTTTTTTTTTTTTCCCATGCATATATGTGTTACTCTGGGTGCCCAGTGAATGTAAGCGTTCACATTTATTGGCTATGAGTCACTTAAAATTCTATGAATGAATTGGCAAAAATGATATGATATAGCCAGGGGTATTCAAACATTAATTTGCGGGCTACATACAGAAAAATGGAAGGATGCAAGGGACCACTTTGAAATTCTTCAACTTTCCTTCATTGAGCACACTGAAATAAATTAAGCAAGACATTATTGTTGATAATTTGTAGCTTTTTGAAAATCAGCTACCGGTACATTACATTTTTCTATTCAAGGTGAAGATAAGGCAAATAGTTTTGGATTTTCAAGATTTCACAAAACCCAAACTTGCTCATATTCAGGTTTATAAAATCCTAAATAAGACCTACTGGCTACCCCTTTTCCAACTCAAACATTTGGTCATATAAACGCGATCACACTCCGGTTTCCTCCCACATTCCCAAACCATGCACCATATAACTTATAAAAGCTATAAATTGTTCCTAGGTGTGAATGTGAGTGCGGATGGGTGTTTGTTTTATGTGTCAGATTTGCTGTCAACCGGTTCAGGGTGAACTACCTACTTTACGAAGACAGCTGGGATAGGTTCCAGCACACCCGCGACCCTCATGAGGATGAAACCGGAATTTTGACCTTAATTTGAATATAGACAGCATGGAAACATAGTCAGTGACGTTAGCTGGCCATTATGAAAATCGATACTGAAGGATCATTAATGTTCTGAAATCGGACTTTGTCGCAGAGCAGAAAGTGGAAGAAACAATTTGTGCTTTATTCACCACATCATAATTTTTATGAGTATTTTAGTTAGACTTGTTTTTGTATACTTGCATAACTAGTCAAGCTAGACAATATATAGATCGATTTATTAGTGGGAGTGTCACCTATTTTCTGACACCCTACCTTTTTTCTTTTAATTTCTTTTAATTAATTTACTATTATTTTGTAACCAGCCATGTCAACTCTCATTTTTAGTATATGCAGCGGGCAGTTGAAAAATGGATGGACATGAAACATGGAGAAACACGTGTAAATTCTTATCAGGATTCTATATAAAAACACACTTTTCCCTGACACTTGGTGATTGTCTCGGTTTCAGGCTTTGTAATCACAGCCACTCTTCAGTGAACACTTCATCAAATATCCTCATTGTATTCCCGAAGACAAAACAAGGTATCGTTAAAGCTTTTTAGCATCAACCATGCACTGGAAACGCATTCATGAGTAGGGAAATTTGTTTTGTGATGGAGTTTACGGTATGTCACTCACGAACTATTGCCTTGCCTGAAGGCAACTCTTGCATGTCGAGAAAGCTTGATGGGAGGAAAGACATTTCTTATTTTGTGGCCCCTTCCTTTGACCAAACACGAACATTTGCAACTTAGACGGGTGTTTTGCCCCAGGTTACTAGCAAGGGTTGTATCACTGAATGGAATAAATACCACCTCCCTCTCAGTTCCTTTGACTTTTGACCTGTCAAATAGCCAAAACCCAGTTGAGAGTCAGCTTCCGCTCATTACCTGCGTGAAAACATTCCCTCGTCTCCACTTTACATTTTTCACAGATCCGATGTACGAGATTATAGTTCATCTCAACTCAACTTTTTTTCATAGACCACTTTAAAAAACTGTGTTTAAAAAAAACAACATAAAAAAAACAGTCAGGGTGCGTCGTAATGCATTGGAATTTCTAAAATGTGTTAAAATGCATTGCAAAATCATTGTTGTGTATGAGCCCTTTATTGTTCTTCATTTGGTATTGTTTAATGATTAAAAAAAAGCAACTAAACACCAATCAAGCAAGACTGATGTCCTCGCCTCAATGTTTTTGAAACTGAAAACCAATTTGGTACCGAATAATGATCAAACAAAGATAATCAGTCTTGGACAATTTTAAGATAAAAGCTTTAATTAAAGAATATGTCCAAATGATGAAGCTATTATCGAAATAGTTGTTGAATAATATAATGAGCAATTCATTTTGATAACTCAAACCAAACTCTCAGTCCTTGTGTTTGCCACCTGCTCTACCGCCAGTGACCTGTGGGTGGTGCCAATGTGTCTCAGGTTGTGGCCAGATTACCCAGAGGGGAGAGAGAAGAAGATCTGTATTCTCCCTTCACATTGGCATACAGGGCGCCCAGAATATTATTTCTTCTCATTGCACAGTCTTCATGTTGTGTGAAGTTGTTTGGGACCCGGCCGCACAGAAACAGACCTGCGATCTGTGCTCTGAGCTTATTTACTCAAACAGACATTGCAGAAATGTGTGCGATTCTCGCCAATCGGATTGCTCTTACTAACATTAGTTTACAAGTTGAATCAACAATAAATGAAAGAAGAAGCGGTAAATTACGAAAAAGTAATAGTCACAAACTGACCAGACGTACAAGCGAAACGCATAGCTGGCGGGCAGCCACGGCTTGCGAAGGTTAAGCTATTTTCACAAGAGAAGTTTCTCGATTGGCTGTACAGTATCTCCAAAGCAATGTGGAGGAGGAAGCTGTTGTGGTGGCATGTCATCAAAACAAAGGACAGGCAAGAAACCTGTTGAGTCATTTGAACAAGTGGCCCTCAAGTGATCAAACAGAAAGTATGAAAAAGCGAACAGTTTGCAGAGACTGCCCACGTAAACATTAGCAGTTCCGTCGCTAATAACAGGCGAGCAGCCACCAAATGAAAGCAGCAATTCGTCGTGTCATCTTTTGATCAGTCACATTTCCAAGTTGCAATGATGCTAAAGCCGCATGAAGGGTCATAACTTAAGTATTATTATGCTTGCATTACAAGGCGTATTTATTTATTTATGATTGGTCCATTTCTTATGATTTCACAAAAAAGGTTAGGGGACCATTGCTCTAGCAAATCAAATTTCTTTTTGCACAATTTTCAAACATGGCGTATTCGGGCGTGCTCTCCGTACCGCCACGATTTTGATGCAGATGTGGGATGCCGAGGATTGGCCGGGAAAACACTACGTTCCCTCCCACTGTGGCAGAGAAATGCGCCCATTTTTAATAGCGCAAAATTTGGGCAAAATACCAAAAGAAAGAAAACTCAACCCATGCGCACTGTTAGACTATACTTTGTGCACGACTTGCACCAGGAACAAAAAAAGGGTGAATTAAGTTATTTTGGTAAAAGCTAAAGATGAGTTTTAGTCCTCTTCCTATTGTAAAGTTGCTCAGTTCAATCTCTTAACACAAACTGACTTGGGGCGAATGAGTTGAGTTGCACTGGATGAGGTTTATTACATCAAGATTTACTAAAGATCCAGTGACACGCTCAGCGACTATATTGCTTATCCTGAGACATACACAATATCATACAATGTTTCATTTGCATGAATATGAAATATGCTGATTGAAAGAACTACTCGCATCCCCCGTTTAGATCTGATCAGCATTAATGACACTCTTCATTTACTATTGATATCTCCATAACAGCATCGGTGGGAGGCAGAGGCAATCAGCTCTTGTTGTCTCGTTAATTAAGTTCCATCTAATGGAGATGATGATTTGCAATCAGGGCCTCGACCTGAGATGTTGCACCAAAGTAAGATGCTGCAGCCTCTAATAACGTAAGAGCATATGGCACTTATTGTTTCTTGGCATCCCTGAGAAGTTCATTCAATGTTCATTCAAGTGAGGATTAACGAGCCAAAAGAACTGATGTATCTTAAATATGCACAATTTCTATTCATTCTAATCTGTGTTATGACAGCTAATTTATAGGGAATGCCTGTTCATTCGATAGGCTTGATAAATCTTTGTTCAAAGCACTATTTTTAATGCGGACCTTATTGAGTATGTTTCCACTCATTAAAATTAAAACCACACCTGAAAACCATATTTATTGTTCATTTGTACCCCGCATACATACAGAATATCCATCCATCCATCCATGATCTGAACCCCTTTATCCACATGAGGGACGTGGATGCACTGGAAAAGTGCCTCCCATGCCTCCGCGTCAGGTTTTCACAAACACACAAACTCTTATGTTTCCTTCATTTTTCTGTTTTGTTCATCTGAGAGGCAGTTATGGCTCTTGCTCATCAGGGTAGGTGTGTGTAAGTGTGTGTGTATGCGCGCGTGTGCCGTCACGGGTCAATCATAGCAGTTTTGTTGATTGAAAAGTAGATATTTGGTCAAAAAAGGTTGGGCACCCGTGGTCTATAGCTTATTGCTTTTGGAATAAGCAGTGGATTTTTTTCTTTTCATTCCTGAGGTACTGCGTCAAGCTCATCCTCAATTCTTTGCAGGTTTTTGCAGTCTTTTACTTAGGCTTCACCATCAGCAAGCTCAGCCATTACATCCGGGGCCAAGCGCATTAACGATCAGACTCTTTTCCTTCAGGTTTTCTACTCTCCTCTTCAAGTTTTCAAATAGCATGTCCTTATTGACAAAGTATGACTGCTCCACTGCATCTTGTTCATGAGACAGAGGGAGGAGACATTTCATCATGTCCCACAGTGCTGCACACTCAGCTCTGCCTCTGAGAAATCCCCCCCAGCCCCCCCAAAAAACAACCTTCAAAACTGCAACTGTATGAAAAATCTTTTAATTCTGTCTTGAGGTTGGCAACATCAGAAGTGTGCACTGTGGCCACACACCAGTATCACACTTGGGATCATAACAAGTTGACTTCTTAAAAGAATCTAATTACAGCAGCAATTTCCATATGTTTACTTTTAATATAACTAATTTGGCTCACTTTAAGTGAAAAACACCAAACTCATGAGAGTCCAACTTTGGCCAAGATTGGTCAGGTCCAGTTTTGGACTGGATGAGGGTCTTGCTCTGGAAGAAATGAGACATACATGCCCTTCATACATTACTTTTTTTTCATTCATTCATTTTCCGAACCGCTTAATCATCACTAGGGTTGCTGGGGGTTCTGGAGCCTATTCCAGCTGTCTTCAGGCAGGAGGCGGGGGACACCCTGAATCATATGCCAGCCAATCGCAGGGCAAACAGAGATGAACAATCATACTTTGGGACAACCAGCCTACCATGCAGGTCTTTGGAATGTGGGAGGAAGCCGGAGTACCCAGAGAAAACCCACGCACGCTTGGGGAGAACATGCAAACTCCACAAAGGGAGGCCGGAGCTGGAATCGAACCCGGTACCTCTGCAGTGTGAAGTCGACGTGCTAACCACTGGACTACTGGGCCGCCACATAACATTTTTTAAAACATTCACATATTCCACAATGACGTGTGCTGTATCTAGTGATGCAGTGTATTTTATTCGCATTTCTACAACTCATAAAAGATCTAGTCATAATAGAATCCATAAATAAAAAATCTTACGAAACGTCACTAGAATATGAGCAAATCTGACTTAAATTTGACCTTATTTTTCACGTCTGTCCTTCTTACTTCCCCAATGGTTGTACACTTGAGTCTTTGTATAATTCCAATCGCATTCACATGACTTTTCTGCTAAATGTCTCGCATTGGGTAGTCCAGCTTCCATTTAGTCCATATTTTCCATCGGAAAATTTGCTTACAACTTCAGCTTCGCTGCATGTTCTGCAGAGCAGACCTTTCTCACTCGAAAAAGAAAAGATCTCACCCTCTTTCATTGCTTGCTGCCCTCGACACTCTGGAGGAGATGGGCAACAGGAGGATGTTAGTTAAGCTAACAGCTATGCTGGACAGACCTTCCCAAGCCCTCCAGGACACCCTGGCAGCACTGGGTAGCTCTTTCAGCTAGAGACTGATACACACGCGCTGCAAGAAAGAGAGGTACCGCCGCTCGCTCCTAATGACTGCTGTCAGGCTACT
The DNA here is from genome assembly GCF_025434085.1 of Hippocampus zosterae. Lineage (NCBI taxonomy): Eukaryota > Metazoa > Chordata > Actinopteri > Syngnathiformes > Syngnathidae > Hippocampus > Hippocampus zosterae. Next base: position 19,212,732 of record NC_067462.1, read on the forward strand.
GAATAGACGCACCTGGAAATCTGGACTCACCTCCACTCACCCGTTTTAAATACCATAGCCACCTTATGCAGCAGTTGCATATACTGTATGTTGATATCTTATAGTTTATATTGCATTCTGTACTGTGTACAGTTCATTTTAAAATTTATTTTGCGCATGTACTATAAATATTTCATGTTTTTTTTCTACCTTCTTCCCCCCAAATTTTGCTCCTGTAAATTGCGAATTTCTCCATTGTGAGACAAATAAAGGTTTTCATATCTTAGCTTAACAACTGACAGTGTGTTAGGGGTGTAATGTTACATTTATTTAATCGATGTCTATGCTCCGTCCGCGATTGATTGATTGAGTGGATATAATTAATGTAATCATATTAGACCATTCATTCATTCATTCATTCATCTTCCGAGCCGCTTGATCCTCACTAGGGTCGCGGGGGGTGCTGGAGCCTATCCCAGCTGTCTTCGGGCAGTAGGCGGGGGACACCCTGAATCGGTTGCCAGCCAATCGCAGGGCACACAGAAACGAACAACCATTCGCACTCACACTCACACCTAGGGACAATTTAGAGTGTTCAAACAGCCTGCCACGCATGTTTTTGGAATGTGGGAGGAAACCGGAGCACCCGGAGAAAACCCACGCAGGCCCGGGGAGAACATGCAAACTCCACACACTTGTACTGTAATTGTTTTTCGCTCGTTTACGTCATCTCTGGTCATGTCATACCCAACAAACTTCTATGTTCATTTTAGTACTTAAACCCGGGTGTATGTACTTCTGTCCCTCAACATAATAATTCATTTGACTTCATTGGAATGTGTCATGCGGGAGCCCTGCTTAAAGCTACCAAGATGAAACCATTCAATTAATTCTGAATTACGTCTGAAAATGTCTTGCAGGATAGCCCTAATGAAAATGATGTAGATGGGTCTCAGCATGAAGGCAGGCTGAGGACTTTGGGCAGGGGCATGCACAATTCTTTGCACATGCACGCACAGTGCCGTACACAGACATGCTTGCATGCCCGCACACCCAGCCTTCCAGCATGTGCATTCAGGAGGCGTCTACATGACTGCCCTAAATTTGCCTGACGTGCGCCTGAAATTGAATCTAATGTCGCGCTCCCTGGGGACAGTGAGCAGCACACTGGTAAATTATTTAAAAAAAGGGAGCTTTGAACTGCATAATTTAACCTAAATAAATGAGGAATATGAAAACCAAATGGCAACTTTGGGTAAGATTTTGTTTACCATGGCCACAACAGAAAAAAACAGGAATGCGTCTGAATGTACTTGACAACAGCCTTAGTGGCAACACTTACTGAAACAGTATATGTTGTTATTTATGTATTGGATTATTTTGTCCATCCATCCATCCATTTTCCGATCCGCTTTTATCCTCTCAAGAGGCGCGGGGGATGCTGGAGCCTTTCTCAGACATCTTCGGGGCAGTAGGCGGGGACACCCTGAATTGGTGTCCAACCAATTGCAGGGCACACAGAGACGAACAAACATCCACGTTCACAGTCACACCGAGGGACAATTTGAAGTGTTCAATCAGCCTGCCATGCACGTTTTTGGAATGTGGGAGGAAACCAGAGTACCCGGAGAAAACCCATGCAGGCCCAGTTTATGCAAACTCCACATAGGGAGGCCGGAGCCGGGATAGAACCCACGACCTCTGCACTGTGAGGTCGACACGCTAACCACTGGCTGCCTGTATTATTTTGCATTTATAATTATATTTGATGGTATATGTTTGACCGAATATTCCACTAAAGAGATCATTGCAACCAGAGATGGGCATTTTACTCGATTTGGCTGGTCCGTCCTCCGTCCGCGACATGGGCACCCTTCTGTCATCCTCCCTCCGTCTTTAGTCATAAAATGATTGTTTTTCCGTCCCTGTTTGTCCTTGTCTTTTCAAACTTTCACCCTTACATTTTACCAGCCCCCCCCTAACTCCCCCTAAAAAAACGTCTGTGCATGATGTTGTGAAAGAGGCTAATAGGAGATGGTTTCATAATTAACATTATTTAATGCTCATTAGCGGTGTTCGCCCCCATGCTGCTTCTCCACGTCAAACTACCCATTGTAGGTGGGGTACGCCAATAGGGAGATATTCCGCTTGAGGATGACCAGCTTGGCCAGGGCCTTACTCTTCGGCCGGAGGATGTCACCGGTTGTTGAAAAAAAACCCTCTCCACAGCAGCAGCGGTAGGGAGTGGGGTGTTGTATTCATCCTTCCATGCCTCCATGTGCTCCGCTGGCGTGTTCCCAATCAGTTTGCGTGTTTGGGTGACCATTGCGCGTTTGAAGCATTTCAAGGCACTTTTGTCCTATTTCGACAGAGTAGGTTGAAATGAACTTTTCAGATTTTTTTTTAATTCCCAATTTTTAGGTGTATTTTTCTGTATACAGACGACCTTTTCCTTCTGCCTTCTGATTGCATGTAAGCAGCGGCATTTGATCCTGCCACTCTGACTCTTATGACAAGCACACCGCAGAGGAGGGAGAGGAGGATGCAGAGGGCTTTCACAGCAGTCGGTATATATAACATGCTTGATCTTTTTCTCCTCATAAGTTTAAAAAAACTCCCAGTGTGTATTTTGTCATGTTTTGGCTGCATTCGTATGTCAGAGCACGAGTGTGTGGAAGTACTGTCAGATGGCTATCAGATGTGTTCTGCACATGTATTTTTATTTTTTTTTACGTGCAGCCCAGCTAAGTATTAATCTGTTGAAAAGCATTTTGTAAAATACTGTTTAAACACTACTTTCATTTTAATGATGATGACAAAGAATGTGTGTACTCACACCTCCAAGTATTTAAAAAAGGACTTTGGTTGAGGCCGCTAGAGTGAGAAGCAAAAGTCACCAGCCACATCTTTACTCAGTGTTCCTAAATCAAACATCACCGACGGACGTATATGTACCATTTTCCATCCGGCCAAAATTAAAACCAGTATGTGCCATTTACAGTGTGGGTTTGCTGTGTCCACCACTGTGTTGGGTAAAATATGGGATACGTGTGTGTATTGATATCTTTTACCAAAGATGCACAAAGTGGCTTTGATCTGTTAAACAGACGCCTGTTTTGTGGGGTAAATGGCCGTGAGTTATGCAAATTAGGGCATGTGCTTTCATTCAGGTAGAATTCTGATTCATCGATATACACTCAAGAAAATGGGCCTGTACGCACGTAGCAGGAATGTGACGGTGAATTTGCGTATATGTTACACTTGCACGTAGACTACAAACATTCCTTTACATTTATTTGCAAATAGGGGCTATTTTGAGGGTGACTCACATTCATGACAGTTTCTCTTTTTACTTTACATTTTATAAAATTCATCAAATATGTAGATGGTCGGCATGGTGGACGGCTGGTTAACGCGTGAGCCTCACAGTCCACAGGTGCAAGGTTCGATTACAGCTCTGGCCTTCCTGTGTGGAGTTTGCATGTTCTCCCCGTGCCTGTGTGGGTTTTCTCCAGGTACTACGGTTTCCTCCCACATTCCACAAAACATGCGTGGCAGGTTAATGGGACACTCTAAATTGTCCCTAAGTGTGAATGTGAATGGTTGAGTGCCCTGCTATTGGCTGGCAACCAGTTCAGGGTGACCCCTGCCTACTGCCCAAAGACCACTGGGATAGGCTCTGGTGCGCCCCGCGACATTTGTGAGGATACGCAGATCATAAAATGGATGGATGGATGAAAATAAACACAACTCTTTAGCGTCATAAATGTATGAAGTAAGAAATACTGATAAGACACATTCCTCTCTTAAATTGCTAATTTCTTCCTGGTAATGAACATAAACAGTGGTTGAAATTATGTTATCTAGTTGTGATTTTTTTTTTGTATCCACAGAAATATCTTGCTGTCAAACACATTTTTTAATATGATATAACCAATACTGTACAAAAGCTCAACTTGCCCACTGATTGTTTGACCAATTCACAACAGCTCCAGGTGGACATTAGCTCGAGTGGTGCTGGTAAGTAAGCTGTAAAACCAAAGGAAAACTTCAAACCCACGTGAACAAGTGAGTGGCTCCACGTACATTCCCAAAGCGTTTTCACATAATTTTAAGCAGTCTGAAGTGGACCTCTGGAATGTAAATCTCAACTCTGTCTGATTTCTGGGCTGATGACATGTGTCTGAATGTGCAGCTGAGAGCAATTACCTCACAATAATTGTGAGTAGGCTTTCTTGCACACTAATTAATCACTACTGTGCATGCGCGCGCGCGCACACACACACACACACACACACACACACACACACACACACACACACACACACACACACACGCACGCACACACACACACACACACACACACACACACACACACACACACACACACACACACACATTCCTGTAAGACTATATTTGTGAGGTCCGGGTAACTCCAGATAGGGAGTGAGGACCACCCTTTCTGATAGGTTTAGAGAGGAACTAGTCTTAGATTTGTACACTAGATGTCACCCCAACTACTTTCCCCACTTCAACTTCTTTAAAAAACAGAGCAATAAAAAGTAGACTTGAAACTGAAATCATAGCAGGAGTGAGGACTCTGAATGGGCACATTCAAAGTCCTCACTCCTGTTGTGACTTTGGTTAAAATATCTTATCTTTTTTGGTTTTGTTGCAGTTAAGCATACAAATCAACTTTTGGTATGGCCTTCAGAGTTTTTCCTCTCTTATTAACCTGCAATTACACAGCAGACATTTTGTATTTTAATTTTAAAAAGTGTGAGTAGTCTGTTTTATGAATAATTTGATAGTTTCAACTTAAGATAAGCAGAGTTCCTCATTTATACATTATATATCAATCACAACTTGAACCGATTGATTGCTGTACAATTACTACTACAATAAAAGTGACCCATGCTTTGGCCAATTAATTTACGGAACTAAATCAAATATATTGTAAAACTTTATAAGTACATGTCAACATTAAATCTCACCTCAAGTAGAACATTTTTAACAACACTGCTCAGGAAGAGTAGAAAAGAATTGAAAAAAAAATACTCCAGCAAGAAAATTTAAATTTAAAAATGAAGAACTCGAGAAGCAGATCTTTTCTTGAAGTCTTTACAGGTTCTTTGACCCAAGGCCTGCGGCTCTTTCATTTTGCAGTCAGTGCATTGTTCTTGCTTGACACACTTTTATAAGTCTCCCCAGGTGTTTTTCCACAGCAGCCTTTTCTTCTTCATTCCATGGTCTCCTCAAATTTGCTCTGGGAGACCCTAAATATGATGACAATTGCAATTTAATGATACTCACAAAGACCACCTTGTGATAGCTTTACAATGTGGATTTTATACGTAAAAAAAATAAAAGTACTTGTCTTTTTCTCCAATTTAGATTTTGCCTGCTCTTTGGGTGTAAGGTTTTTTCCATCCATCCATCATCTACCGCTTATCCGGGGCCGGGTCGCGGGGGCAACAGCTTTAGCAGGGAAGCCCAGACTTCCCTCTCCCTAGCTACTTCTTCCAGCTCTCCCCGGGGATCCCGAGTCGTTCCCAGGCAAGCTGGGTGACATAGTCTCTCCAGCGTGTCCTGGGTCTCCTCCCGGTGGGATATGACCGGTACACCTCACCGGGGAGGCGCTCAGGAGGCATCCGAATCAGATGCCCAAGCCACCTCATCTGGCTCCTCTCGATGTGGAGGAGAAGCGGCTCGACTCTGAGCCCCTCCCGGATGACTGAGCTTCTCACCTTATCTCTAAGGGAGAGCCCGGACACCCTGCGGAGAAAACTCATTTCAGCCGCTTGTATCCGGGATCTCGTTCTTTCGGTCACGACCCATAGCTAGTGACCATAGGTGAGGGTTGGGACGTAGATCGACCGGTAAATTGAGAGCTTCGCCCTTTGGCTCAGCTCCTTCTTCACCACGACAGACCGATACAACGTCCGCATCACAGCAGACGCTGCACCGATCCGCCTGTCGATCTCCCGCTCCCTCCTACCCCCACTCGTGAACAAGACCCCAAGATACTTGAACTCCTCCACTTGGGGTAAGAACTCCTCCCCGACCCGGAGGGGGCACTCCACCCTTTTCCGACCGAGGACCATGGTTTCAGATTTGGAGGTGCTGATTTCCATCCCAACCGCTTCACACTCGGCTGCGAAACGCTCCAGTGAGAGTTGGAGAGCCCCGTTTGAAGGAGCCAACAGCACCACATCATCTGCAAAAAGCAGGGATGTAATACTGAGGCCCCCAAAACTGACCCCCTCAACGCTTCGGCTGCGCCTAGAAATTCTGTCCATAAAGGTTATGAACAGAATCTGCGACAAAGGGCAGCCTTGGCTGAGTCCTACCCCCACTGGAAACGATTCCGACTTACTGCTGGCAATGCGAACCAAACTCTGACATCGGTGGTATAGTGACCGAACAGCCCGTATCAGGGGGTTCGGTACCCCATACCCACGAAGCACCCCCCACAGAACTCCCCGAGGGACACGGTCAAACGCCTTCTCCAAGTCCACAAAACACATGTAGACTGGTTGGGCGAATTCCCACATACCCTCAAGGACCCTGCTAAGGGTGTAGAGCTGGTCCACTGTTCCACGGCCGGGACGAAAACCACACTGCTCCTCCTCAATTGGAGGCTCGACTTCCTGACGGACCCTCCTCTCCAGCACCCCTGAATAGACCTTACCAGGGAGGCTGAGGAGTGCGATCCCTCTGTAGTTGGAACACACCCTCCGGTCCCCCTTTTTAAAAAGAGGGACTACCACCCCGGTCTGCCAATCCAGAGGCACTCTCCCTGTTGACCACGCGATGTTGCAGAGGCGTGTCAACCAGGACAGCCCCACAACATCCAGAGCCTTGAGGAACTCCGGGCGGATCTCATCCACCCCTGGGGCCTTGCCACCGAGGAGCTTTTTAACCACATCGGTGACTTCAACCACAGAGATAGGAGAGCCCACCTCAGAGTCCCCAGGCTCTGCTTCCTCCAAGGAAGGCGTGTTGGTGGAGTTGAGGAGGTCTTCGAAGTACTCTGCCCACCGGTTCACAACGTCCCGAGTCGAAGTCAGCAGCGCCCCATCCCCACTGTACACAGTGTTAGTGGTGCACTGCTTCCCCCTCCTGAGACGTCGGATGGTGGACCAGAATTTCCTCGAAGCCGTCCGGAAGTCCGCTTCCATGGCCTCACCGAACTCTTCCCACGCTCGGGTTTTTGCCTCGGCGAACACCGAAGCCGCGGTCCGCTTGGCCAGTCGATACCCGTCAGCTGCCTCTGGGGTCCCACAGGCCATAAAGGCTCGATAGGACTCCTTCTTCAGCTTGACGGCATCCCTTACTGCTGGTGTCCACCAGCGAGTACGGGGATTGCCGCCACGACAGGCACCAACCACCTTACGGCCACAACTCAGATTGGCCGCCTCAACAATAGAGGCACGGAACATGGTCCACTCGGACTCAATGTCCCCCGTCTCCCCCGGAACATGGGAAAAGCTCTGTCGGAGGTGGGAGTTGAAACTCCTTCTGACAGGGGATTCCGCCAGACGCTCCCAACAAACCCTCACTATACGTTTGGGTCTGCCAGGACGGACCGGCATCTTCCCCCACCATTGGAGCCTACTCACCACCAGGTGATGATCAGTTGACAGCTCCGCCCCTCTCTTCACCCGAGTGTCCAGAACATGCGGCCGCAAATCCGATGATACAACTACAAAGTCGATCATCGAACTGCGGCCTAGGGTGTCCTGGTGCCAAGTGCACATATGGACACCCTTATGTTTGAACAAGGTGTTCGTTATGGACAATCCGTGACGAGCACAGAAGTCCAATAACAAAACACCACTCGGGTTTTGATCGGGGGGGCCGTTCCTCCCAATCACGCCCCTCCAGGTATCACTGTCATTGCCCACGTGAGCATTGAAGTCCCCCAGCAGAACAATGGAGTCCCCAGCAGGAGTACTCTCCAGCACACCCTCCAAGGACTCCAAAAAGGGTGGGTATGCTGAGCTGCTGTTTGGTGCATATGCACAAACAACAGTCAGGACCCGTCCACCCACCCGAAGGCGGAGGGAGGCAACCCTCTCGTCTACCGGTGTGAACCCCAATGTACAGGCACTGAGGCGGGGGGCAATGAGTATGCCCACACCTGCTCTGCGCCTCTCACCGTGAGCAACTCCAGAGTGGAAGAGAGTCCAACCCCTCTCGAGAGAACTGGTACCAGAACCCAGGCTGTGTGTGGAGGCAAGTCCGACTATATCCAGTCGGAAATTCTCTGCCTCACACACCAGCTCGGGCCCCTTCCCTGCCAGAGAGGTGACATTCCATGTCCCAAGAGCTAGCTTCTGCAGCCAAGGATCGGACCGCCAGGGTCCCCGCCTGGACTCGAATCTGCAATGAAATGGGACATCCCTGATTTGACACTCATTGTCAAATACGTTGCATGCATTTTAACTGGTTAAATTATGAAAAAAGAGATATAGTTCCTCATCCAAAGCTTACCATCCAATTCAGTCTTCCCTCTTTTGGAGAGATGCTTTTCCCTTTTTGGGGCTAAAGGTCGATACCACCACATGAAAAGGAGAACAAACATCATTGTTGAACAAAAATATGCTATCAAGGCATTCATTTAGTAACCCAATTCCAGTGAAATTGGGACATTATGCTCATCAATCAAAACAGAATACAATGATTTGCAAATCATGTCCAACCTATATTTAAGTGAAGCATTACAAAGACAAGACAACATTCAATGTTCAAATTGGTACATTTAATTTTTTCCAATAATATTTAACTTAGAATTTAATGGCTGTAATGCGTTCCATAAAAGATGGAACAGCTAGCAAAAAAAATAATGTTGAGAAATGCTCATCAAACCCCTGTTTGTCACATCCCACCGGTGAACAGGCTAACTGTGAATGGGTGGGTGCCATGATTGGGTCAAAAAGTAGCTATCCTGAATTCACAAGCAAAGATTGGGTGAGGGTCACCACAAGTTGAATCGTTGAAGGACAGAGTTTCACAACGTATAATTGCAAGGAATTGAGGGATTACGTCATCTTTGGTCAATAATATCAAAAGGTTCAGAGAATCTGGACCAATCAGTGCATGTAAGCGGCAAGGCCAAAAACAGATAACATTCAAAGGCCATGACCTTCGACCTATCAGAGAGCACTGCATCCAAAACAACCTTGTCCCAGCTTGTTTGGAACGTGTTGCAGCCATCAATTCCAACATAGTAGTGTAGCCAATTACCGTATTTTCACGACTATAAGGCGCCATTAAAAGTCTTAAATTTTCTCCAAAATGGACAGGACGCCTTAGGGTGCGGAGCGTCCTTTATATGCGCTGAGTTCCAAAATCTGACTGACAGCCAACACGCTGTTTATATAGAGAAAAGGCGGAAGTGACTGTGAAAGAAGTCGGCCAATCAGAGAAGGGTGGGCGTGTATATATACATATATGGAGAGGGAGAGAGAGAGAGGGAGAGAGAGGACAGACAAGCTAGTCCGCCAATGGTGAAGGGTGGGCGTGTAAGTGGACGCCTCAAGCCAGTACCAACACTTGTATAGCGTGTGGCAATGTGCATTGTTGCAAAACAACTCCGGTTTTGGTTTCTAAGAACCCCTGAAAATAAATTCGACAAAGAGACATGCCTACGAAGCTCAGTTAAAACTTAAAGCCACCGGTTATGCTTTTGGCATGCGTGACCATCTCACAGCAGCGGTGAAAAATCAAGTCAAGCAAATGAACTCTGAGCTTGCCGTTATTCCCGGAGGCTTGACTAAAGAACTCCAACCGCTGGACATTGGCATCAACCGGGCGTTCAAAGTAAAGTTGCGAACAGCATGGGAACAATGATCGATGGCAAACACAACTTTACAAAGAGTGAGAGGCAGCGCTGGGCGAGTTACGCCACAATACGCAACAACGAGAGGGAACGCGGCGTTTTTGATGGATTACGGTACTTGCACAATTGTTCAATTCTTTCTACACACACACGCGCTGCCACCATGTTTCGCTCTGTTCTTTACTTTCAAATGTGGGAAAGCTTCACACGAGAGAAATGTTGACTTTGCTGTTGCTACTCCTTCTTTCCGCTCGGCAATGCGTAGCAACTCACACTAGCATGTGATGCATTCAATGACAACTGAGATGTGCAGTCCTCTGCTTCTGATACAGAGGATGAGGACTTTGATGGATTTCTGGGTGATGATTGATCGAAAACGTGAGAACATTGTACGATGGCTAAATAAAATACACCCGAACTCAGTTCTGCTTTCGTTGCCTTTTTAAAAACTTGTTTTTATCTTATCTGTATGTCTTGGCATGCTACCGTATGCTTCAAGCTAACGTGTTAGAGTGCGCGCATGCATGCCGTATGTTTAAGCTGGCGTATGTTTTACCACTGTAAAACTGCGGCTATTCGTACGATGCGTCCTGTGTATGTGTAAAATACAGAAATGTCACGCATTAATGAGACTGCGGCCATTAGTACGATGCGTCGAATAGTCGTGAAAATACGGTAAATAGAGGTTGAACATGACATGCAAATCATTGTATTATGTATTAAATACAAGTTCGTGCTTCCATTAAGAATAGAGAAGATTTACTGGGCAACATATAACATTTGAAAGGTATGTTACAAGAACATGTTGTATGATTTCATGCTAGTCAGTGTGAACCAACCGACATAATTACATTTTGTTAGACCAATGCAAATATTTGGCAGAAATAAAATACTGATTCCTGATTCAAAATAACTATCATCCATAAATTATCTTCCCCCTTCAAGTGCATTCCAGTGGCAGCCAGTGAACGAGCCTGGTCTCTATTGAACGCGAATAGCAGGGGTTTCGAAAAACATCTTTTATATTGATAGATTACATTGTCCAGTGTGGGCAATGCATTTGATAAATGAAATGGTAAGAACATGAATCTAAATACAAAAATACCCAAAACAATGCTGTAATCGATCGTGTAATATTGTACAGTAGAAATTTTTGTTGTATGTAATTTCATAGTGCTTTAGGTGCTAGAGTGAATTTACGCCGCATTATTTCCCCCAAGAAACATTTGATTTATAACGGCTAAAAATACACAAGGATTAAATATAATGTATATATGTTCCTCATACTGCGTGACAACTGACCGGAACAAATTATGGAGAAATTAAAACTCTTGACATGTCCATTCATCCGTTCTGCCCCCCCCCCCACCCCAAAAGCCGACTGCCCCCATGTCGAGCGTTGCCACGTACAAAGTTACACCAGTGTAGCCCCTGAAAACAGCTTAAAACGGAGCAAATGTAACCCTGCTCAGGAGGTGGTTTAAACATTTACTCTGGAGTAAATGCTAGTATGCGGGGCAGCACCGATATAAAATGGGACGTGTGAACGCTACAGGAGTAGACTTGCTACGCGTGAAAAGAGTTGATTACATACGGGTAGAATGTGTTGCTTTCGTGCTCGTTTGTACTTCTGTCATCTTTCCTTTTGTAGGAGACTGCACCGTCTCAGAGTTGATTGTGTAATTTGTTCCTTTATGTGTTCACAAACCCCCCCACAGAATTTATTTTGTGATGCCTTATGTTTCCTTTCCAATTGCCTTGCCATCTTTAAATTTGATTGGCCACAGTAGAAGCAATAATGACTTCTGTGCCAAACTCGTTTGCCTTCCCTTTTTGTAAATGCTTTTATGGTTAAAGAAGGATCTTCTTTGCTCATCTTTTGTTTTTACATAGGTTAATGGGTTACCTTCTTTACGAATTGCAGACATGACTGTGCTCCTCTGCTTCATATGTCTGATGACTTGTAGAGTCTTCACTGGATGTATCATAAGAACAATTTTTCTACCTTTGGATGGAATATCTCCTCGTCATCACTCGACTCAGAGGATGTCTTAGTTGGTTTGTATTCCTCATCTGATCCAAAAAGACTTGAGTCAGAATAATCACCATCTTCAGTGGGATTGTCCATCTGTTATTTAAAAAAAAAAAGATCAGAAAATACCATTGCAATTAATGATGTTAGAGAATAGTACTGATAATTCAGGCTTACATGACAAGATAGTTCTGTGGGATAAAATATTAATCGAACACATTAACATGGCAAAACAGAAATACCTTATAGAAATAACTTATTTTGTTTAATATGGGCAAATACAGCATTTGAAACTGACCGGGTAATCAATTAAAAGTCGACTTATTATAATTTTTAAAAATGTCTATATCACTCATTTCCAGTGCTTGGCAAAGATAGGTAAGTGCCGAAACCAAATAATGGTATCAGGCTGATACTGGCATTATTTTAAGGTTATCGTGGAGGCTGCCAATACCAGCAATCGATATTTCAGAAAATCAACATCAACATTCATCCACTAATTTGCCGATTAACGTCTAATCACTAAGTTGATATGAGTATGATAAGGTTAAGATTCATGCTGAGAATGCATCACTAGTATGTTTTTATAAGCCTGGGCCAATAACTGGTTTGACGTTTGAAAAGTCAAAGTTTCAATCACCACTAATTCGGCTTTGCCAATAAGGATATTTGGGATCAATAAACGATGAGCGAGTGTGGTTACAAATCGCAAAGGTTGATGACAGTGACAATGTATGTTGCCACAAAAAAAATCATCAAAATGTCCCCATAAAATAGTAGAAAGCTTAACAAACATAGAAAATATGCATCTCTCCTCATATAAGTGGGGGGTTTTTCAGCCCAAAATGCATAGGTTTTGGTGATCCACACATTTAACCTTTATTATTGTTTTTCATTCATTTATTATTTAATTTTAACTTTTGTGTTGATAATGGTTCACAGTATAATATTTCGTTCAACCCACTTTATCTGTAAATTGCTTGGTATTTTACATCGTCTTTTTGCAGTTACTTTCTGTATATGGAAAGACACTGGTTCCATTTGCAACTAATTCTCTGCTCAACTAAGATGGCGGCGGCGGCGAAAGACGCTGGGTCATTTGCAACTAATTTTCTGCTCAACTAAAATGGCGACGACGACGACGGCGAGACGACGGCGGCGGGGGGGGGGGGGGTTAAAACTTCATTTTACCACACCAACGGCCTATTCTGTGGCGCTGTATTGTGTGTCTGACGGCCTATTGAAAGTTTATTGTTTGAGAGGAAACTTTCTATCTTGGTGACAACTCCTTAGGTACAGCATAGTAGAGTTATTCATATAGTTGGTTTCACTCTAATGCTGATATAACACGAACCTTTGAGCCTGCCCGAATTACTTAGAATAACTAACTTGTAAGAAAATATTCAAAACTTGAGTGTCTTACCTGCTTTAATTCTGAAGTATTTGTCACTTTCTGGGGTTTTCTCGATGATGCTGACTCGTACGCTCACTCTTCTCAACGCCTTCCTTTTGTGCAGGTAGCAAAGCGCGCGTTTCCTAATTGATGGTCAGCGAGTGTGATGTGGGGGAGGGTAGCTGTAGAAACTCGTTTCCTGCAACGTAACTGTGACGTTTTGGGGTGTGAAAACAGCCCCGCCCCTTCATAACCAAAACTCCTTCACTTTTCCTCTGAGGTCCGTTTTGAAGTGGGGCATAGTAAATGTCAAGCAATATCAACATATTTTATGAACTCTTGTTTACACCAATGTCATGTACTCCTAAAATGAGCACAGCATATATACATGTGTGTGTGTATACATACTGTATATATATACAGTATATACACACACACACATATTTTAAAAACGACTTAAAATATTGTAATTGTTCTGAAAGCAACATTATTCCCAAATGCTAATATGGAATTGTGATGAAACATCATTATTATTTACTTATTGGATGCAATTCGTATTATACAGTTTCGATGTCCAAAGCAGAAAAAAACGAATTAGATTTTCTGGGGACACGACTGCAACACTCAACTCTTCTTGCAAAGCTTTGTTGCTGCTGTATGAACCGCGCTCCTAGTTGATCACGTGCTCAAACTAGTGTGGGGGAGGGGAGCTGAATAAACTAGGTTCAAACAGTGCAACTGCGAGGGTTTGGAGCTGGGAACAGCCCCTCCCCCCTTCATGGCCAACGATAAACTAAAATTGCTCAGCCTTTAACTTTTATTTTACTCTGCGGTCTGTTTTGAGGGGAGCATGATAAATTTCAAGCAACATCTATATGTTTCAGCAACTGTAATAACACAAATGTATATACCTGTTCATATTTTTTAAACCAGACTTAAATATTATAATTGTTCAATGAAACATAATTACAGTAAGTATTGCCATCTATTGACTTCTGTCAAACGAAAATTCCCTCACCCAGAATAAAAATCTATGCATTACACATTTGAGTACGATATTACATTATATGATTGCTTCAGGAGTATGAGGTACCGAGTCCCCTGATGCGGGCACTTTGGTCCCTCCACCACAGATGTCAGAATTTGGTTCACATTACCGGCAGTAAGTCAGAATCGTTTCCAGTGAGGGTTGGACTCCGCCAAGGCTGCCCTTTGTCATCGATTCTGTTCATAAACATTACGGACATTGGCAATTTCTAGGCGCAGTGTAAGTGTTGATGGGGGTCCATTTTGGTGGCCTCAGTATTACATCTCTGCTTATTGCAGATGATGTGGGACTGTTGGCTCTTTCAAACAGGGCCCTTCAACTCTCACTTGAGCGTTTCGCAGCTGAGTATGAAGTGGTTGGGATGAAAATCAGTCGGAAAAGGGTGGAGTTCTCTCTCCGGGTCGGGGAGGAGATCTTGTCCCAAGTGGAGGAGTTTAAGTATTTTGGGGTCTTGTTTGCAAGTGAGGGCAGGAGGGAATGAGAGATCGACAGGCGCAGCGGTGAAGCGGCGGCTGCTGCTTGCTCTGCGCGCTTTGTATCGGTCAGTCGTGGTGAAGAAGGAGCTGAGCCAAAGGGCGAAGCTCTCAATTTACCGGTTGATCTACGTTCCAACCCTCATCTACTGTCATGAGCAATGAGTCGTGACCGAAAGAATGAGATCCCAGATACAAGCGGCCGAAATGAGTTTTAAAGGTGTTCCGGGCATGTCCCACCGGCAGGAGGCCCCGGGGACAACCCAAGACACGCTGGAGAGACTGTGTCACTCAGCTGGCCTGGGAACGTTTCAGAATCCCCGGGCAGAGCTAGGAGAAGTGGCTGGGGAGAGGGAAGTCTGGGCTTCCCTGCTAAAGCTGCTGCCCCTGTTACCCGACCTTGGATAAGCGGTGGAATATGGATGGATGGATATTACATTAGTGATCGATTCATAACGACGGACGAACGTTCCGATACCTGGAACCTGGAAGCCATACCGAAGCTCGAATTAGAGCAAACTCAAGCAAGTCCCGTTCGATACCGCGGAATAACTGTCTGCACCACTTTTTACTCTCTTTGGCACAAAAACAGCAGAATCTCTCTATTAGCATGAGTTTACTGGAATCGTGAACGGCTTTCTATTCCATTCATTTACATTTACGTCCTGTCGATCGTTGCATCCAAACAAAGGAATGGTAATGACTGTGGAAGGGAACATGGAATGCATCCGATTAGATGCTCAAAGCAAGTTGCTTGTGGCTCGACGGACTGTAGAGTAAATGAACGTTTCCTGGAATGCTTGACCTGCTATCATGCTAACTCAACTCAACATTATTTATAGAGCACTTTCAAACAGCCATCGCTGCATACAAAGTGCTTTACATGGAGCAATTTAACATATACAACAAACAGTAACGCAGTCTGTAATAAATACGGTAGAAAGCACCGAACAGCAAAACCAAGAACAAATCTAAGTCATGGTGAGTCAAATGCCAAAGAATACAAGTGAGTTTTGAGGCGCGTTTTGAAGATGGGCAGCGAGGAGGCTTGCCGACTGTTCAGTGGGAGGTCATTCCAGAGAGAGGGACCAGCAACAGAAAAGGCTCCATCCCCTCTGAGCCTCAGTTTAGTTCTTGGTCCTTCTAATAATGTCTGGTCCGCAGACCAGATGAGGTCAGCGAGGTAAGGTGGCACGAGGTAATTTAGAGATTTGAAAACAATTTGCGCTAACTGGAGCGCTAATCAGAGAGAAGGCGAGTTCCATCGCACTATGGGCATGGAGGACTTTGAAGGGTCCCGTGGATGCCTTCAGACATTTGTTGCACAACATCAGCTGAGCAACGCTGTCTTGGGTGGTGATCGAGGGGAGGTCAAGTTCGAGATAGTGAGTGATTGGAAAGAAAAGCCACCAGCTGTTATAGGTCTCATTTTGGAGCAAAGAGCCCTCATTTTGTGACTAGTCTTGTTATAATGTATTTTGTTCATATACCTGTACTGTATACTGCCGTTTTTGTGTTATTTGTGTTGTTGGAGCATATATTTTTGCATTTTACTGCTTGTGTTCTTACACATGTATTTTGTTAACACACTTGCATGTTCATAAAGGACGTGTATCGTAGTCATGTCCCACAAAAACGAAATTCTGTTATCAAGACTGATTGAGCAACGCAAACATGATTTCTTACTAAAGAATACTTACTGTTGTTACTTATTGGATGCAAATCATAATGATCCAGTTGAAATGTCCAAAGCAGAATGAAACAAATTGGATATGCTGGGGACACTTCTGCAATACAGTACCTAATTCATTTTTTCTTGCAAAGCGTTGTGGCTGGCTTCTGCGCAGCTCTGCTAATTGAAATGTAAACAAACTCATGTCTGGGGGGAGGGGTGCAGCAAAAACTTCGTTTTGGAGCAGGTAACAGCCGCTCCTCTTCATGGCCAATGACTAAGTCAATTATCAAAATTGCCATAGCCTTTTTGAACTTTGAGGTCTGCTGTGAAGGCGAGCATGATAAATTTTGAGCAACATCTACATACAGTATTTGAGTAACTAGGCTCACCAATGTCACATACTCCGCGCACACACAGTATATTTAAACTGACTTACAATTTTACAATTGTTTTTAAAGCAACATAATTCCAAACTCTAATATGGAATTTAGATGAAACAATTATTTACTTATTGAATGCAAGTCATATTTTCCAGTTTCAATGTCCAAAGCTGAATGAAATAAATTGGATATGCTGGGGACACTTCTGCAATACAGTACCTAACTCATTTTTTTCTTGCAAAGCGTTGTCGCTGGCTTCTGCGCAGCTCTGCTAAATGAAATGTAAACAAACTCATGTCTGGGGGGAGGGGTGCTGCAAAAACTTCGTTTTGGAGCAGGTAACAGCCGCTCCTCTTCTTGGCCAATGATTAAGTCAATTATCAAAGTTCCCACAGCCTTTGTGAACTTTGAGGTCTGATGTGAAGGAGAGCATGATAAATTTTGAGCAACATCTACATACAGTATTTGAGTAACGAGGATCACCAATGTCACATACTCCTAAAATAATTACAGCAAATAAAATTATATATATGTTCACAAACACAACCGCACACACAGTATATTTAAACTGACTTAAAAATTTACAATTGTTTTTAAAGCAACATAATTCCAAACTCTAATATGGAATTTAATCGTTTCTTGGTTTCTTGGAATTGGAATTCTTTACTTATTGAATGCAAGTCATATTTTCCAGTTTCAATGTCCAAAGCAGAATAAAATGAATTGGATTTTCTGGGGCCCTCCGTGAGTCGTCACCTTACCGTGGTGGAGGGGTTTGTGTGTCCCAATGATCCTAGAAGCTAAGTTGTCTGGGGCTTTATGCCCCTGGCAGGGTCACCCATGGCAAACAGGTTCGAGGTGAGGGGCCAGACAAAGCACGGCTCAAAGACCCCAATGATGAATACAATAAATGGATCTAGGTCTCCCTTGCCCGGACGCGGGTCACCGGGGCCCCCTTCTGGAGCCAGGCCTGGAGGTGGGGCTCGTTGGCAGGCGCCTGGTGGCCGGGCCTACACCCATGGGGCCCGGCCGGGCACAGCCCGAAGAGGCAACGTGGGTCCCCCTTCCCATGGGCTCACCGCTAATGAGAGGGGCCAAATGGGTCGGGTGCAATGTGAGCTGGGCGGCAGCCAAAGGCGGGGACCCTGGTGGTCCGATCCTCGGCTGCAGAAGCTAGCTCTTGGGACATGGAATGTCACCTCTCTGGCAGGGAAGGAGCCCGAGCTGGTGTGTGAGGCAGAGAATTTCCGACTGGATATAGTCGGACTTGCCTCCACACACAGCCTGGGTTCTGGTGCCAGTTCTCTCGAGAGGGGTTGGACTCTCTTCCACTCTGGAGTTGCTCACGGTGAGAGGCGCAGAGCAGGTGTGGGCATACTCATTGCCCCCCGGCTCAGTGCCTGTACATTGGGGTTCACACCGGTAGACGAGAGGGTCGCCTCCCTCCGCCTTCGGGTGGCTGGACGGGTCCTGACTGTTGTTTGTGCATATGCACCAAACAGCAGCTCAGCATACCCACCCTTTTTGGAGTCCTTGGAGGGTGTGCTGGAGAGTACTCCTGCTGGGGACTCCCTTGTTCTGCTGGGGGACTTCAATGCTCACGTGGGCAATGACAGTGATACCTGGAGGGGCGTGATTGGGAGGAACGGCCCCCCCGATCAGAACCCGAGTGGTGTTTTGTTATTGGACTTCTGTGCTCGTCACGGATTGTCCATAACGAACACCTTGTTAAAGCATAAGGGTGTCCATATGTGCACTTGGCACCAGGACACCCTAGGCCGCAGTTCGATGATCGACTTTGTAGTTGTATCATCGGATTTGCGGCCGCATGTTCTGGACACTCGGGTGAAGAGAGGAGCGGAGCTGTCAACTGATCACCACCTGGTGGTGAGTAGGCTCCGATGGTGGGGGAAGATGCCGGTCCGTCCTGGCAGACCCAAGCGTATAGTGAGGGTTTGTTGGGAGCGTCTGGCGGAATCCCCTGTCAGGAGTTTCAACTCCCACCTCCGACAGAGCTTTTCCCATGTTCCGGGGGAGACGGGGGACATTGAGTCCGAGTCCCATGTTCCGTGCCTCTATTGTTGAGGCGGCCAATCTGAGTTGTGGCCGTAAGGTGGTTGGTGCCTGTCGTGGCGGCAACCCCCGTACTCGCTGGTGGACACCAGCAGTAAGGGATGCCGTCAAGCTGAAGAAGGAGTCCTATCGATACTTGATGGCCTGTGGGACCCCAGAGGCAGCTGACGGGTATCGACTGGCCAAGCGGAACGCAGCTTTGGTGGTCGCCGAGGCAAAAACCCGAGCGTGGGAAGAGTTCGGCGAGGCCATGGAAGCCGACTTCCGGACGGCTTCGAGGAAATTCTGGTCAACCATCCGACGTCTCAGGAGGGGGAAGCAGTGCACCACTAACACTGTGTACAGCGGGGATGGGGCGCTGCTGACTTCGACTCAGGACGTTGTGAACCGGTGGGCAGAGTACTTCGAAGACCTCCTCAACTCCACCAACACGCCTTCCTTGGAGGAAGCAGAGCCTGGGGACTCTGAGGTGGGCTCTCCTATCTCTGTGGTTGAAGTCACCGATGTGGTTAAAAAGCTCCTCGGTGGTAGGGCCCCAGGGGTGGATGAGATCCGCCCGGAGTTCCTCAAGGCTCTGGATGTTGTTGGGCTGTCCTGGTTGACACGCCTCTGCAACATCGCGTGGTCAACAGGGAGAGTGCCTCTGGATTAGCAGACCGGGGTGGTAGTCCCTCTTTTTAAAAAGGGGGACCGGAGGGTGTGTTCCAACTATAGAGGGATCACACTCCTCAGTCTCCCTGGTAAGGTCTATTCAGGGGTGCTGGAGAGGAGGGTCCGTCAGGAAGTCGAGCCGCCAATTGAGGAGGAGCAGTGTGGTTTTCGTCCCGGCCGTGGAACAGTGGACCAGCTCTACACCCTTAGCAGGGTCCTTGAGGGTATGTGGGAATTCGCCCAACCAGTCTACATGTGTTTTGTGGACTTGGAGAAGGCGTTTGACCGTGTCCCTCGGGGAGTTCTGTTGGGGGTGCTTCGTGGGTATGGGGTACCGAACCCCCTGATACGGGCTGTTCGGTCACTATACCACCGATGTCAGAGTTTGGTTCGCATTGCCAGCAGTAAGTCGGAATCGTTTCCAGTGGGGGTAGGACTCCGCCAAGGCTGCCGTTTGTCGCTGATTCTGTTCATAACCTTTATGGACAGAATTTCTAGGCGCAGCCGAAGCGTTGAGGGGGTCCGTTTTGGGGGCCTCAGTATTGCATCCCTGCTTTTTGCAGATGATGTGGTGCTGTTGGCTCCTTCAAACGGGGCTCTCCAACTCTCACTGGAGCGTTTCGCAGCCGAGTGTGAAGCGGTTGGGATGAGAATCAGCACCTCCAAATCTGAAACCATGGTCCTCAGTCGGAAAAGGGTGGAGTGCCCCCTCCGGGTCGGGGAAGAGATCTTACCCCAAGTGGAGGAGTTTAACTATCTTGGGGTCTTGTTCACGAGTGAGGGCAGGAGGGAGCGAGAGATCGACAGGCGGATCGGTGCAGCGTCTGCTGTGATGCGGACGTTGTATCGGTCTGTCGTGGTGAAGAAGGAGCTGAGCCAAAGGGCGAAGTTCTCAATTTACCGGTCGATCTACGTCCCAACCCTCACCTATGGTCACGAGCTATGGGTCGTGACCGAAAGAACGAGATCCCGGATACAAGCGGCCGAAATGAGTTTTCTCCGGAGGGTGTCCGGGCTCTCCCTTAGAGATAAGGTGAGAAGCTCAGTCATCCGGGAGGGGTTCAGAGTCGAGCCGCTTCTCCTCCACATCGAGAGGAGCCAGATGAGGTGGCTTGGGCATCTGATTCGGATGCCTCTTGAGCGCCTCACCGGTGAGGTGTTCCGGTCATGTTCCACCGGGAGGAGACCCAGAGGAAGACCCAGGACACACTGGAGAGACTATGTCACCCAGCTTGCCTGGGAACGGCTCGGGATCCCCCGGAGAGAGCTGGAAGAAGTAGCTAGGGAGAGAGAAGTCTGGGCTTCCCTGCTAAAGCTGTTGCCCCCGCGACCCGGCCCCGGATAAGCGGTAGATGATGGATGGATTTTCTGGGGAGCGGCCTGGTGAACTAGTGGTCCGCGTGTTGACCTCACAGCGCAGAGGTACCAGGTTCAATTTCAGCTCCGGCCACCCTGTGTGAAGTTTGCATGTTCTCCCCAGGTCTGTGTGGGTTCTCTCCAGATCCCACATTCCAAAAACATGCATGGCAGGCTAATTGAACAATCCAAATTGTCCCTCGGTGGTGAGTGTGAGCGCGGATGGTTGTTTGTCTGTGTGTGCCCTGCGATTGGCTGGCAACCGGTTCAGGGTGTCCCCTGCCTACTGACCGAAGACGGCTGGGATAGGCTCCAGCACCCCCCGTGACCCTTGTGAGGATAAAACGGATCGGAAAATGACTGAATGTATGTTACAATGAGAACTCCGACATGCCTGAGGGCGTAAATATGCTTACAGCTTTAACTTTTTTAATTTAATTGCACTTTCCTATTTCTATTTAATGTGGTAGTTTGAAAATATAAATAAGAAGTTCCTCACCAATTACTCAGTACTTGTGATTCTTTCACTACGTACATTCATTCATCTTTCGAGCCGCTTCATCCTCACTAGGGTCGCGGGGGTGCTGGAGCCTATCCCAGCTGTCTTCGGGCAGTAGGCGGGGGACACCCTGAATCGGTTGCCAGCCAATCGCAGGGCACACAGAAACGTTCAACCATTCGCACTCACACTCACACCTAGGGACAATTTAGAGTGTTCAATCAGCCTGCTACGCATGTTTTTGGAATGTGGGAGGGAACCGGAGCACCCGGAGAAAACCCACGCCCGGGAGAACATGCAAACTCCACACAGGGAGGCTGGAGCTGGAATCGAACCCGGTACCTCTGCACTGTGAAGCCGACGTGGTAACCACTGGACTACCGGGCTGCCCCACTACGTACATATTTACTCTTATTCAAGGACTCTTTTTTTTTACATGTCATATTTTTCAAAAGTAACACTAATACAATTGAGTGCACATTTATTCTGCCACCTCTGTCCTTGTGTCCTTATGGAAAAGATGAGACTGATGCCCTAAATATAATAGTAAATAATAGTTCCATCAGTAGTATACAATAGAATATAAAACATTACTCAGTAAAAATACTCAGAGAGCTTTGCTTAATGTTAGAAATGTGCACTTCAAATTACAAATGTGGAGCTATGAAATGACAACTAAAACCTCAATATGTCACAAATGGAATAAGTGTGTACTTCACTAAATTATTTTAGGTTTTTTATTTAGTGGTTTGATTTAAGGTGTAATTTCGTGTGGGTCTGAGGCCATATTCCAGATTTGGGTTTGCATAACAAGTTCTATTTCATAACAAGATGTTTGTTAAAAAAGTTAAACTTAGACAAATATTAGATATAATAAAAAATACATCATTGTTTTACTTTCTAATAAGCCCATGAGACTGTTTTCTATAGTTTCAGTTTTGTTGGAACAAAAATATTTCAGAAATCAATAGGTGGCGGTAGTGAGTAAAAAGTGTGTGTATTGAATTTAAATGAAAATACACACAAAAAATCATTTTTGGTATATTTGTGAGGACCTCTCTGAAACTTTGAGAGATGCCTATATAAACCCTCTAGAGGCCTTTAGAATGAAAAACTTGTGAGGACTGGCCTAAATGTCCTCACTTGTCAAAAATGTCCTCACTACGTTGGTCTTATAATCACAGTGGTCCTCACAAGTATAGCCGTACAAACACACACACACACACACACGCACACACACACACACACACACACACACAAATACCAGCACAAGTGGACACACTCAAAAAACAAGTGTGTCGGCACTCACAGACATTAGGAACCAAAGACCCTTTATAGCGTCTGATCTTGCAGTCACAGCCTGAAGGACTTGAGTCTGACGTCGCCAGTCACAGTAAAAGGCAAAAGACTCAGATAAGGTATGAAAAGTTTACTCTATTATCGCTATTTAAATTTGCATATTCAGTTTAAATTCATCTTTCCTTTTATTATTTATAATTTTTTCTGTGGTTTTATTGTTCTTGTTTTGATTGTAAAGTGTCCTTGAGAGTTTTGAAAGGAGCTTATAAATGAAATTTATTATTATTATTATTATTATTATTATTATTATTAGTTTGCTAGTTTGGTGTATAGCTTGTAATCCACCAGTTTGTGGATAGCTTGTGTGTGTGTGTTGCACATCACATCGACCCAGAACCAAATCACATACATGCAAGCATGCAAAAGCTTCGGGATGTGGGAGTGATGGCTTGCTCAAAGCCTGTCGCCAGTTGTCGAAGTTGCCTGTCTGGATTTACATGTCCACGAGTTCATTTCTGATCAAACTCCTATTCCTATTCAAGCAGCACATTGTCCGATGTCCCTGTATTCACATTCCCTTAACACGTGAAACAATCCATGTGTAGATGCCGAAATTGCACGCGAATAATGAATGGGAGCATGAGGTAGCCAATGGCAACACAAAGGTAAACACTAAGAATTCATACTGTTAAAATGCAGATTTAAATGACAATAATTTCATATTACTCCACTGCCTTCTACAATTCTTATCCTCATTTAACAAATAGAAAAATTGGAATTGTGTCACTTGAAGCATGCAGTAAATCCATCCTTAATTGTGAGTGGGGCCGTTTGGGAAATCACCCCAGAGGGAGCCATCACAACAATTATTTAAGCATTCAAATGCCTCCAGACGTTTTATCTCCAGGCATTTGTTGGGTAACCAATTTTCAGTGCAACAATAAGTAAAGGAAGACAATGGAATAAAAGCCTACACTGTGCTTGTTATTTCTACTCAATTGGTGTATTTTCAGTTTAATTCAATTACAATTGAACCTGGATTAAAAGGACTGAGTGGGGCAAGGGGTTGTCTATTCGAGCAGATTGTCTGTTACACCGCAGTACTGTATCTTTTTTCATGGCCTAAAAACATCCAATGAAGTACAAAATTATTGTTTTGTACTTCTCTCATCGCCTAAATTGTACAGCCACGTATAGTCCCAAAAGTATTTTAAATTCAATTCAATAAAGCTTAAAAGTGTTTGACAAGGTTATCCGGTCAAGCTCACTGGAGCTTTGGGGGAGGGAAGTGGTAGTTTGAGATATTACAGGCTTCCCAACAAACTTTCCAGACGTAACAAGTCAATGACCATCATACTCAAAGATTAAAGAAAAGCAGAAGAACAGTGACTATTTAAAAGCACACTGACCATATCAGAAGAGTACACAGAAAAGGAAAATGTATTTTTTTTTTTTTTGTCCATGAAGGCGTTTTTACTTTTTAATTACCGGTAAATAGGAAGCCGCAAATACAAAAAAAAGCTTTTGTGAAACCACCCGAGCTCAAGATCGAGCCCAGGTTTCCACATTTGGAACGCAGAGAACTGACCAGTGAGCTCAACATCCTGGGGAGAAGGAATGAAAAGCGGACGCCACAAAGGTCAGCCCCAAGTCACGCTGCAAGTCACGCTGCAAGCCACGCTGCAAGCCACGCTGCAAGCCACGCTGCAAGCCACGCTGCAAGCCACAATCCTCCACTTGGAGAAGGCTGCGAAATTCACGAGCAGCTGTGTGCTCCTCATTGGTCCGGTAGTTTTTGGGACCTGTGGAACAACAAGAATAAAGCAGCCACGGTTGCCATGTCATCCACTGTTGCTTAGGAAGCGAAGGGAGTGGTTCCTTTTCTACGGCGCAAATGCGGTGCAAATGGTTGAATGATGAAAACACAAAAATGCTCGATCCAAATGTAAAAGGCAAACGCACAAGCAAAAAAATAAAAATAAATCAAAAATCAAAACGCCAGTAAAATAAAAAAGGCTGCAAAAACGACCAAACATGCTGCAAGAAAGAAAGGAATGCCACAATCACAGCAACAAAATTGAAGTAAACATTACAAAACAAATGAAAAAAAAAAGACGCTGCGGAAATCCAAAACATCAACTCAAAATCGACGGAAAGGGAAAAAAATAAAGTTCACCCCTCAAACGGAAGTTTCCCTGGCAACGCTGAACTTCTATTTAACACCGTCCTTTTTCCATTGTGTAATCGTACTTACTGTATGTTTATTGTTTATTACGTATCATACCAGCTTTTATAGTCAAACATGATTCAAGCCACATATACTATGCTGCTCTATTTTAAGACAGTGAATACTAACATCAACATATTTTAGTCAAACGCACATTTGATTTGATCGGCCAATAACATTACCGACTGATCAGGCATTCCCGTTCAGGTCTTCACAGACGATCTGGTCTCACTGGACTGGTCCTGTGGTGTTCCCAGATTCCACATTTTTGCTGTGATTGCAGCATTTCCTTTTTTTTTTTTTAATGAGTTTATGGTTTTTGTTTGCATCATTCCTGTTTTTGCAGTGTTTGGCTGCTTTCTTACTTGCAGCATTTTGGTCTTGCAGTTGGCTATTTTTTAGCTTGCAAATGTGTGTGTGTGTGTGTGTGTGTGTGCGTATGTGTGTGTGTGTGCGTGTGTGTGTGTGTGTGTGTGTGTGAGAGAGAGAGAGAGAGAGAGAGAGAGAGAGATAATTATTGGTGTGTGTGTGTGTGTGTGTGTGTGTGTGTGTGTGTGTGTGTTAGTCGTCTTTTTTTTCTGCAGTATTTCTCCTGTGTTTGCAGCGTTCGGCCATTTGCAGCACATTTCCCCCTGTCGGCCACTGTACCCGCGATCAAACTTGCGCGCGTTCATTTAACGTTCAGTGTGATCGAAGCCTTGCTCTGCTTGAGCAACCATCTCAATAAGTTGCAAAAATATATTATTAATTGCTTCTTATAACATTGTTGGATATTGTAACATCGGGTCAGAGTAAATGTCAAGTGACTTTCTTGGCAACTTTTTTTTTTCATTGTTGCATTCAGTACCCTACTCTAACTTAGACCCGGTACACCAAAAAGTAGAAGATACTACTTTCCAATTTCACACGTTGCAAATTGGGAATGTTTTCACAAAACGTGATGAAGACAAAGATAGGTGGGGGTTACATTTTCATCAACACCCATAAACTCAGCAAACCATTTGCTCCGACGTGGGCACAGACTCCTGGAAAAAGGCCGACTAAAAACAGAAGCACTGACCCCAGTCAGTGATATCATATTTAATTGCTCGAGTTAACCTTGGATGTTCACTGTGAGATAATTGCTATGTGCTGATGTGTTATTCTGGCCGTTATTGTTGCTACAATTTTACGTTAAACTGTGTAATGTTTCGAAATTAGTCAGAGCATGCAATAAGTCAATGAAAAAACATGACGTCAAACAAGCACAATTTAATCATTAGGTCTTGCTTTTCTTGATGATGAAATAGGTTGTAAATTGTCAGTTCACTGAAGAAAAATAAATTGGGCAACCTTATTATGCTTTTAGCATGCCTACAAGTCCTCTTAAGGTGTGTGTTGGTCACGGTCCAACATTCACAATATTTTCAGTGTGATGTTTTGGCATGATGGATTTGTTTGATCATTTCAAAACAAATGAGCAATATGGTAATAGTCCATCAGTTTTGCAAGGTTAACTATACGCATGTACGAAAAAAAAAGTCTTTGTGAACTTATAGCACATCTTTTACGATCCACGTTGTGTTGTGATTATATGATGACTGGAAACTTTCATAAACATTACCATCTGGAAAACATTAATCATGCCATCAGTGCAAACATATCCCTGTTCGATATAGCGCAAACCATCCGTGCTAAATTGCAAACAAACAGCAGTTCATAAGATGATGTTTTAAATAAACTAACAAAAATGAAAACCGCATTCCTTTTTTGATTGTTTTTCACTACCAGTAGAATTGTTTTCTTAACTGCTATTTCCATCCACTCCAAGAATCTGATAAATGGAGGAAACAAGGTTACGCATGGTTGCCGTACTACTACAAAGAGTCATAAAATAAATCATTTTTAAAAGCTGTTGCAAGCATAAGAGAGAGAGAGAGAGAGAGAGAGAGAGCACACTCTCATTGTTGATGAAATACTGTCAAAAGTGATTTTTTTAAAATTATTGATAATTTCATCTCTCCGACAGCTGTTAATCAAGCCATCTGACATCTCCTTTTTAAGGTCTTAAACAAGGCTTCCCGATGTCTTCTGCCAAGCAGGAAACCTGTAAATTCATACTCCATTGTCACCCCCCCCCCCTGTGATTATGGGAGGTGTTGCTCCACCCTTTACCACAGCAACGGTTCAACATATTTCGATTTGGCCAGCTAAATATGATAACTCAGAGGGAACACCGCAACATAGCACATCTTGCATGAACAACAGTCTGATCGGCTCCACAATGTCGCATACAAATATCATGATAGCTACCACAAATTAGTAATAAGTTAGAATGTGAAATGATTTGGCTAAATTACAAACATGCTATTGTATTAGATTACAATGCAACCCTCTGTTTCTATTTAATTATTATGTTAAGTTTTCTTTGTGTGTGTGTGTGTGTGTGCGTGTGCGTGTGCGTATGTATGTGTGTGTGAGAGATTGTTTTCTTCTTCCTTTCATTACAGCAGCTCCACTAGTAAATGAATCAAGTTCTGGCAGACATAAATACTTTTTTCTTTTTTAAATTTTTATCAATGCGTTCCAAGACATTCCTCTCCACTAGTGTGTCCAGACTTTGGCCCCCTTAAAAATATACATCGGTTGTAATGAAATTGGATCCAGCCGTCTGAAAGCACTTAACACTCAAAGGCTTGCCTGGGAATTGGCCCGGCTTTTTGATTTTCAGCTTATATATCTATGCCACATGAAGGCAGACGGTGTGTGTTGAATTCTCCTGTGTCCATGTGCGTGTGTGCCTTCAGGTCTGCAGAAATCAGACTCGGGCAGGAACTACAGCACGGATGTGTGATTCATCCCGTGAAAAGCAGTGTTTGTTTTTTTTACCTTCCAATCATCATGACACACTGCAAGTCGTGGCAGCGCCCCCCTTATCCTCATTCACACTAAAAAGGAAGCAAGGCTGACATGGCAGAGGATATAAGTCAGCAACATCTTATACAGTGGTGTAATTCCACCAGTCAGACAGCACATATGGGAGTGGTTTTGGCTCGAGAACATGTAAAAGTGTGTCAATATTGCTGTGGATAGTCGGACTGTACACTCCCAAGTACAATCAGCTGCATCCGCTTATTTTCAGCAGATGTCTGTTTTTTTTTTAAGGGGGTCAGAGCGGACAAGACGATTGCTTCAGGTTAACATACTCCACATTTGTAATGCAGAAACACACCACTAACTTATTTTTAAACTACACTTGGACAAAAATTTCCACATTTTGGGGGCATACATTTTGTTTCCCTGCACAGTGGCAAAATTTTAGTGAATATAATAAATGACCTGAAATGGGCAGCCGTTGCCTGCCACCACAGGGAACCAGGTTTAATTTATTGACCAACAGAAACACCTGGGCAATAACAAAAAAATCGTGAGAACATCCGACAACGACAACTCCAACATACCCAGACCCACAACCATGCAGAAACAGCCAAACGTCCTGACATTACCATCTATTCAGAAAGAACGAGAACAATGATCATAATAAAACTACGTGTTCCAATGGCGGAGAACCTGTTCAATGCCTGAAAGAAGTGCAAGTACCAAGACCTTGTTGCAGAGTGTCAAAACAGACGATGGTGCACCCACTACTTCCCAGTTGAAACAACACATCACCTCGCAAATACCTTGCTGCAGTAAGAGCTCCAAATGGCAAAAGAAAAGTCATCATGGACAACACCTCAAAGACAGCAATGTCAGCTGGCAATATCGTCAAAGCAAATCATTTAATCAGATGGACTTGACAACACCAAAGAGACTCACTGAGCAAAGGGGGACGGTTGAGCGCTCTGAAAACCGGTTTAACCCATCAAAGTCTGGTCTGCAGTCCAGACACCTCTAAGAGTGATGGAAGTGTTCCTGTCCAAATAACCAAACACGAGAAGAACCACAGTTCAATTAACTTTTCCCAATGCCTCCTTCACAAGAGAGAATTACAATGTACTGCTCATCATAAAAAAAGGTGAAATAAGGCGCCGGAGGTGACAGCGCTGGCGCTCTACAAATAGATAACTTCTGAAAATATACTTTAATATTATTGCACTGACATTACAAACCGCTACACTTAACAAATTAGCAAACATAGTGAACTCTTGCTCAAACAATACTTGCTCAGATGAAAACAGTATGTAAAAAGTAATAAAGTACAAAAATGTATGAGACGATCAAGCTAACTAATAGCTAGCTAGTTCATAAGTAGTTATCTTTAGCATAACTAGCTAGCTAGCTAGTCACTAATTAACTCCATAATGATGTAACTATCTTGCTAGGAAGTGATTAGCTTTAATACATTTGGCATGTGTGTTACCAGTTAACTACTGTACAGCTCCCTTGCTGGAAAGTACACATTTTCATTATAACTAACTCGCAACTTGTTGGCTTTATTGTTATTGCTTCACTGACCTGATCAGGTTTCGGTAAGTCCAGTTCTATCAGTTTCCACCAAATGTGAGGCTCTATCTGAATAGATTTCTTCTCAAATGTCTCCAAAGGCAACCTCTTTTATGTAGTCCTTCACAATACTTTCAGTGAATGGCCAATCAACCATTTCATCACAGCTTGCCACAGTAGCATGATTGTTAGTTTTCCCTTTTCTTAGCAAAGTGTAACAAATCTCTTCTTTTGCAGGACCCTTTACCATGCTGAAAAGACCGTGCAAAATCAGACAGTGTGGGCGGATTTCAGGTGTCGTGCCAATTTAGAAACACAATATAGACAATATTGTTTTTTGTTGTACTTGCTTTGTTTTGTCTTCTGTGGCAGTGGTCTGACCTTTATGGGGTAGTTATTATGATGCTGATTTCGCACTGCATCTTTTCATTCAAGTGCTATGACTGTTGCTCCATCAGTGATGAACTTAAATTCTTAGGTTTGTTGGAAACGTGATTCTACCCACTCGGTGCTGTAGCTATCCCCAATGGCATGTTCTTTAACACTTTTTGGGGGAACAAGATACTCTGTGATTGTCAGTTCTGTACTACACTTCAAATATTGTTGTCTGTAGAAATGCCACTAAAGTCTACAGTCGACCTGATGTCATAAGCTGTACAATGGGGAGGGAAATTGAGGGAGGCAAAAAAAAAACATTTTATTAATAGCGAGTATGTAATTCCCACTTCCATCACATTGTGCCGAAGTGATAATTTTGTACGTAATAGTTGGATACCTTAATCCAATTGTCTTCTCCATGAGCTGTCACCTTTTTGTGGTGGAGTTTTGTGTCTGCCAAAGAACAGAGGTAGGCATTCCATCAGAACTGAAAGAAGTTCCACGAGTCTGTCACTGACGACCGCCTGTTTTGCTGACAATGACAGAAACATGCCCCTGTACTCTCATTTGCTACCCCTCCACGCTCAGCCACCGTGGCACGCTATCAGCCCTGATGGTGTTGGAGGTGGCCCCACAAAAGCACATAAAAAGTTCAAATGGGAGTGGGAGTCGTTTTCATCAGGAGCAGGACAGGACTAATTTTGATTTGTTATTTTGGTCCGGGACTGGGAGGGGACATGATTTTTTTTTCTGTGTGAGTGGGATCCACTCCCGTGTCACCCTCAAACACACACTTTATGTGTATTCCAAACTCATCGGAATTCTACCTCCCGTCTAATTTCTTCAGATCAAGTGACCCATGAAATAGTGCTGAGCCTCTCTCATCTTTTCAGCACTATGTAAAGCTGCCAACTGCCTCATTCAGCCTCTCCTATTACCCCTCAGGGCACCCAGCTATACTGCAACTGTACCTAAGCCTGAACTGAAATCAGACCTTTGGCTTTTGGAATGGGTTTGCAAGTTGCTATTTGGACATATACTTGAGAGTTGCTGCAATGTGTGAGGATTTACCCAAGCAGAGTCAGGAAGGCCTGTCGCTTCAAAGAACTGGCGAGGACAAAAACACCTGGGGCTCAATATCGTTCCCAATTCTTTTTGATGAAAAACGCACACACACACACACACACACACAGACGCACGCACACACAGAAATGTGGAAAAAAAGTGTAAGACAGAATGAGATGAGAGATGCCGTTCATGAATATGTGTATGGGGTTGAGAATTTACCGGAGACAAATTTCAAGATGATTTGAAGCTGGTTGCAACAATTGTGAGGTTTTCATCCTAATTCTCAAAATTAGCATGACTGTTGATAATTTGTTTTTTCATAAAAAAAAAGACCCTTGCCCCAAAGTGCTTATTTTTCACATTTCAAAATACAACATGGAAAAATAGCTTACGTTTTGTTTTGGAGTTTGATTTTTATAACATAATTTGTCGGGCATACATGTCGTGGGAAATTTTGCCTTGGAATTGAGACCAGCCAGACCGTGGTCATCTCACTGACTGATTTAGCTGAAATTTTCTGAGTATGCAAATGCACCCTGTTGTCATTGGCTCCATTCAAAAGTCAGCTATTAGTCATTACCACAGAGAGGGAGATAATTTATATACAGTGTATGTGTGCGTGTGTGCGTGTGCGTGTGCGTGTGCGTGTGCGTGTGCGTGTGCGTGTGTGTGTTCCTACAGTGATGAGTTGCACAGTTCAGTCGCTCCAATCATGCCCCATACCGGTTGCGGAGCAAGTGTCTGTTTCATATACGGTGCCGATTATCATGTTCAGAGTAACCAACCACATCTGACATTAGACAAAAGGCACAGTGGTTGTACTGTGCCACTTAATCACATTGGACATGTAGAGGCCAACTGCCTACCAGTCACACTCAGATTCACGTTGTCACTGCGTGGGAAGCGGATCCTAACGACACCATCAGTGACAGAAGTGATTCATGTTGCGTATGATCAAATATTCCTTTAACTTTGTCATTGTTTGCACAACAGCATATATTTTTACTGTATAATCGGCAATAGTTTGGATCTGTAGTATGGTAGATATTAAGCCCTTTCACAATTGGGTTTTGTGCAAAGAAAATGTAAACAATTTGGCACCTGAGACTCACAGCTGTTGCTATAGTGTAAACACAAACAGACTCTCACTGAGTGTCTTATATGAAATATTCATATATATATATATATATATATATATATATATATATATATGAATCTATAGTGCAAGATGTCCACCCATCCACAATGTTGCGGCTGCATTAAATATAGTAGTTTCCTTGCTGCTGCGTGCGCTAACTTCCATAATGTTTCGCTCGTTGTGTACTGGACTGTATGTGACGCACGGCGTCGGCTACCGTCCGTATTCAACACAAAACGCAAAGCAATGATGGTGCATTCATTGCGCCTAGGAAAGGGCAGATATGTGACGTTTAACATGAATAAAACGGCGATTGAATCGGATTTTACCGATACCCATCAATGCATCGTGATGAATCGCGATTTCACCGATACCCATCAATGCATCGTGATGAATCGCGATTTCACCCGTCAATCGCGTCGTACCCAGTGAATGAGCCGATGCACTCGGATCGCGGACGTGCGCATCGATGTATCGATTATTTTCCACACCCTTAAATAAGTTGTTTTACAAGTTCTACTCTTTATAAGGAATAAAGTGGTATCCTTTTTGTAATACCATACTGAATTCCATCTTTTTAAAAGCTTTTTTTCTTTGCTTATTTGCATCATGTTTAATTGCACAATATCGCAACAAATTGCATTGTATCGTATCGGATCGCATTGATTTGAACTTAATGTATATCGAATCGTATCGCATCGTGACGACGGTGAAACGTATCGCATCGTATCGCCAGAAAATTCCATGTATCCTTTAAGTATCGCATCGCTGGCAGTGGATCGTGGTGTGTATCGAATCGTCCTCAGTGCTGAGATTCACATCCCTAGTAGATATACTGTGTGCTCCTTTATTTATCTAGCAAACACTGGCCATGGTACATTCCAGTGAAAGTAAATGTATTGTGGTCAATGGAATAAAAGCCGTGTAAAATGTCTTTGTTTGTCAGTCAGTATGGAAAAGTAAGACATAAGTTCAGTGGTAATGTTCCTTGTTCTTGGGTACAAATACACAAACACAGACAAATACTGCATCACTCCAAAGGGGACCTTATTAGAGAACACACAGACCCACTTGACCCATTATGTGCAATATTTAATTTTTTTCTTGGTGGGGTGCAGGTGACAGCGGAGACCCTGAGCTGCAGAAACGAATTATCCCCTTAGTGGTAATTATACAAAGTACAAGCAGAGCAGAGGTCTGACCTTGAAAGGGGATTTAGTGGCACAGAGATGGACGGGGTGATGTCGTTAGTGGGGTGCATGACATGTGTCCAATAAAAGATGAACTCTGTGGATAACGTAATGTGTATTTTGTGAAAGCATCTGTAGTTTCCCTGAGATGCGTTCTTTTTCCAAATTTACCATGAATTCAGATTGCATAATAATTTCGTACATCATGGTCCGGTGATCGACTGGTTAGTGCGTCAGCCTCATAGTGCAGAGGTGGAAGGTTCGATTCCAGCTTCGGCCTTCCTGTGTCGAGTTTGCATGTTCTCCCTGTGGCTGCGTGGGTCTTCTCTGGGTACTCCGATCTCCTCCCACATTCCAAAAATATGCATGGCAGGTTAATGGAACACTCTAAATTGTCTCTAGATTTGAGTGGGAGTACGGATGTTTGTTCATCTATTTGTGCCCTGCAATTGGCGAGCTACCAGTCCAGGGTTGCACTCCGAAGACAACTGGGATAGGGCCCAACACGCCCCACGAACCTCGTGAGGATAAAGCGGATCAGAAAATGGATGGATGCATTTCATACATCAAATTTGTACGGCAATGAGAACAATATCATCAAACCCAGCAGGCATCAAGATGCTACTTTCAGACAATATATTTAGTTATAAAAAAATAATTTTGTGTTATTTTACGGTACATGTGCTATAAAAGGATTATTTCTATTATTTCCCTGACGATATTGTACAGTCATTAATAAATCATTACGCAACTCAACTTTATTAATAGACCACACTTAAAAAAAACAACAAAAAGCTGCTGCTGAATCAAAGTGCAGTACATCAATGAAACACAAAACAAAACACAAAGAACAACAATAAGAAGACAGAAGATGAAAATACTTCTTTTTTAAAATCATATTATACTGTTTAAAAACATCAAACTAATTGTTGACATCGAGAAACCCTTGCGGCGCCCCACTGCGTCTTCAATCAAAATGTCAGTCCTTATGTGGGTTGGCTACTGTTCCACCTGTTACATACCTGTATATACATACTCAAAATAAATAGATGATTGCCACGACATGGGTTTTCATCTATCATGGGAGTTATGGCGTGTTGCCCCCCCCCCCCCCCGCTCCCCATGATCAACAAGGGAAAGTTGAGATTTCTTTTGTTCACTGCTTGAGCATGTTTATTATTATTGTGTATACATCTTGATGGCTTACCAGAACCAGACATTCAAGCGACTTGTGATAACTACCTTCACTCTTCTTGCCACAAGGGAAGAGTTTACATTTGAGATTTAATTTATAGGAAATCTTCTAACGTTTAGTAACATATTTTCCAAATAATGCAGTTGGGTTTTTTTGTTTTTTTTACACTTGCATGACAGTTACAAATGGAAATAGTTAAATGAGAAAAACGCTGATGCAGCCAATGAAGGTTTTATGACGGCACATGGTTGATCCTAGAATGGATTTATTCTAAATCATTTCCCGTTTCAAAATGTCACTGAAGTCTATAAACATCGATATAACCAAACATTGCCGCAGTCTCTTCGGCCACAGCAGATCAGGAAGAACAATTTTTCAGAGTTAAATACACACATTCGCCCACAGAAAATGAGAAACTGCAGTTTCACCGGTGAGGCCTCGACTCTACAGAAACAGCAAACACCCCCAGAGAGACTGAAGCCAATTTATTTCAGTCAAGGTGCTCGTGAAAGAAACAGAAGCTTTCACACAGGTCATGCAAACCAAACTGCCTACTGGGAAAAAACCAAGCCCGATTTCATGCTGCATTATGAAGTTTGGAACTGGTACATGGGAAAAAAATATATGTATACCTTTGCAAAATAATTTAAAAGAGGGTATTATGATAGATTCCCACACACAATGTGCTGATGTAGCACCAGGAACAGTGTCATTTGCTTACCAATACCGGTACCGGATCCTTCAAATTACAACGCGCGCTAAAACAGTCATTAACACAGATGTTACATTTTCTCATTTTGATGCAACAAATCCTGTAAATCTTAAATCTTAAAGATGCTTATGATATATGAAGAGAGGCAGTAAACACAAAAAATCCTACTCTTACTGACTGTGACCCTAGTCACAGTCAGATCCCAATTTTACCAAGATAAAATTAGTAACAGCTTTGGTAACAAACAAAAAAAAAGTTTTATAGTCGCTCATCCAATGATAACGCAGATTATCACCAGCAATCGTGACCACACTGAGGATCAGTGTAATAGGCTGATGAAAATGGTTTCCAACAAAGTGAAATCTATTTTCTCCGCTTTCCCTGCTTCTTGCTACTCAGCACGAGTACTCACCATCTCTGTCCACCTTGTCACCCTTCAACAATTCACTAATGTGACACAGGAGGAGGTAAGTGAGCATCTTAAAGTGATCAAGAGGCTTAATCTCCCCCCAACATCATTGCTTCAACCCATTATCATCAATCCAATCATCAATGCAATAACAAACAGTTCACTTCACAGTGGTCAAGTCCCATCAGCTGGAAAAAAACTGCCCTGAGTCATCCATTCATTTTCATCACCGCTTATCCTGAAGAGTGTCCCAGGGAGTTGCTGGAGCCTATCCCATCTGACTTTGGGCAGAAGGCAGACTACACCCTGAAGTGGTCGCCATTCAGTCACAGGACACACATAGAGACAAACGAACACTCACACCCACATTCACATCATCACTGAGTGGGAACCACACATCACGTCCCCACAACACCAGCCCTGAGTTCATCCACACCGAAAAAGAATCCTCATTGTTGCAATGTGAGAGCACCCCCCCCCCCCCCCCACCCGATCTGAAATATGTACTTTGGCTCACTAAAGGTTGGGAAACTGTGCTGCAGTATTCGTCAAGTTATCACAACAAACACAAATAAATTCCACCCTAAAGCTTTAGAGAGACGTTATTCCGAAAACCCTTCGTAATATTTTCCAGATACAAGCACATTGCTTTCATGTTTATTTCCCTGCTTCTTTCTCTTTTGTAGTTTATCCCCCAAATCTTTCTATGTTCAAGACATGAACAAAAACATTTCCTTTTATTCATCAGTTGACTTGATTTAATTTGTGTCTGGGATACTTCCATTCTTCAATTAAAAGTCAAAATCACTGCAAAAATAAATCAGGCAGTGCAAAAAGGGTAATATAAGGCAAAGCAATGGCATTTAAATTAAATAATTCAGGAAAAAACGTGTGTAGCTTTTTCACATTTTCCTGCAAGTCTCTCAATGTTTGGTCGGCAACTTGTCGCTGTACCTTTTTTCTCAGCCACAGTTTTGTGATCAGCAAGCTCAGCCATTACATCCTGGACCAAGCACATTACAATCAGACTCTTCCTCTTCAAGTTTTCAAATAGCATGTCCTTATTGACACAGTACGCTGGCTGCACCGTTTCTTGTCCATGAGACAGAGGGAGGAGACATTACATCATGTCCCAAAGCGCTGCACACTCAGCTCTGCCTCTGAGAAATCTTCCCCCACCCAAAAAAACCCCTTCAAAACGGCAACTGTATGAAAAAAAAATTGTAATTCTGTCGCGAGGTTGGCACTTGCGTGCACCGAGAATGTTTTATACCGAACAAGGAATTTGTCACACTCTGAGGCAGTGCACCATACTGCAAAGAGAAGTCTCAAACATTGCTATTGCATTCTCAGTCTCTGTCACCATGATGACAGGACCGAAGGAGCTCATGTGCCGCACTGCTGCTCACACAAGGACTTTTCTCTTTATAGGTATTTTTTCCAAGTCACAGCAAGGAAGCAGACGCACTCCTTCTTGAACACCTCTGTGCTCACTGGATTTGACTGAAGCTTTTTAGATGCCTTCTCTAAATTTTGTTTTGTGGGAGATCCTGTTTTCGGTTGTTTGAGTTGTACATGGAACAAAAATTGAGCTTATCCTGAAAAAGAGGGTGAGCTGTGGCCCTTGTATATATACAGCAGGACACAAATGATCGTAGTTTGCTTTTCCGGCGTTTCTAATGGCTACTGGTGTACTGTTGGCCACACCTTTGTGACCCGTTCGGCAATCATTGATGGGCACAGAACTTCAGAGGAAATGTTTTGGTCACCTCAGTGAATTTCAGCTCATCTTGCTGATGAGTCATGGAACATCTGCCAAAGTGCTTTGAGCACATCTCCCACCTTCCAACCTGTTTCTTTCTTCTGTAAGCTTCCATGACCAACACGCAAACCGCAACATCCCAAATTCCCATATTGATCATCTTTGGCCCATCTGGGTCTTGTCGGCTTTTGTAGTCTTGGAATAACATCAGGAGCTTCCAGTTGACAGCAGGACCATACATTGAAATCTGTAAGAACTTATTGGGATTAAGCGGTGAAAGGGCTCACTTGATTTCTTCCAGAAGCTTCTCTGAGTGTATCCCTGAAACTCTGAATCAAAGTAACACACCTCGAGCTTCCCTTCAGTGCCTCACTTCAACTTCAAACTGTTCTGTCTGTGACACATGATTTATGCGGTCCTGAAAAGATACTACATAGCACGGTACTTTTCTTACATCTTTGATTCATTGATCTTTTAAATAAGGACCTCAGACATCATTTACCAGTAAGATACTTTTGTTCGGCCTGCATGAAAACTTTTGGCAATCTCACTGTCTGGGAACATACGACCAAAAATGGCTGAGAGTTGAATGAATGGTGTTACCGTACCATCTTAATTACCAATCAAATCTTCCCTTCAAGCACCATTTGGCTTGAAATAAATGCTGGGCTTTTTTGTTTTACTGAGCTTTTGGGCTGTCCATTCATACTATAAACCTGTAATGCTGCACTTTCGTAATTGACACTTTTGTTATATACACTGGCTGTTTGTAGATCTTCAGTTTGTTGGACAGCTCCTTCCCTCGCCCATGTCAGACGTGAGTCAATGAACAATAACAAAAGCTCGGAGGCGTTTCAGTACATACAGAGTAATGAACCATACCTGTCAACTTGTACGTTTTCCCCATATTTTACAAGGTGTTTTTTTTTTTTTTTTTTATACGGGGGGGAACAATTGTGAACCGATCTCACAAAGACCATTTTGGCTCAGATTCAGATCGTCTCACCTGCTGGTTGTCACGTTGAGCCCGAGGCGATGAGGAATCGCCTCGTGCACAACAGAAAAAAGACGAGGTGGATCCCCGGAAAAAGCAGACAACGAAAGAATCTTGTAAGAAATAAAGGGTTTTAATAAAGAACAAAAAGAGCCCGAACAGGGAAAACGGTAACAGAAAACGCTGGTCAAATAAGGACCAGGAAAATAAGGAAGATAACCGAAAACGCTCGCGAAACGAATAAAGGGCGAGGAACTACCGAAATAGGAGAATCGTCACGAATAAACAAATTTGGTCACAACACGAAATGCGCGAAGGTAGAGGCCGTAAGGCAATAGGGCAGCGAGAAATAGTCAAGCGACGAGATTAGCGATAGAGATCAATGGCACGGTATGGAATTCTCCGGCAGTGGGAGGACTGCCGGAGTCTCATTCATATAGGAGGGCAATCAGTCCGAGATTGAGAGCAGGTGCACCGAACAGGCGGAGGGAAAACTCCGCCACCTGTCGGCGAGCACGCGACATGACACTGGTAGCCAACAACAATGCTGTCGTGGATCGCTACTATTGTCACAGCAAACCAGCAAAATTAATCCTCAATTGTAATTTTTTTCATTGCTGCGTATGGTCGGATTGATAAAGCATGATGTACTTGCATTTCTTACAACAACATTCTCGCCGACTCGTCCGGGGTGCCAGTTCAAAACATTGCCCTTGTCAAAGATTCAACTTCTCCTGCTTGATTGTACAACCGCCAACCGCACAAAAGTTCCCAAGCCGTTTAAGACATTTTCCAATGCAGTGGGAGCTTACAACTAAATCCCTCAGTGAAACAAAACCCACTGCAACACATGCCAAAATTCTTACTGGGAGTGCCTTACAGGAATTGGGGTACATAATCATTTCTCCAAGAGAGCCCTAAGTAATAAGGTGGATATGTGGAAATAATGCATGCATCGAGTCTATTGGTCGGTTAGGGTGCGTAGTAGATATAAACAGGTTGGGTTTGTATGTTGCTCTGTCTTTGACTCGCTCTCTGGCTTTGAAACCTGCCCCCTTCCAGGTCTCCGTGTCCTCACCGGTTGTTATCACCCAGGACTCAGGTAGGCTAATGAAAGTTGCCTGATTTGATTATTTTGGCATTTGTCCCAATACTTTTTTTTGGGGGGGTGGGGGGGATCATGGATGTTTGGGTTACTAGAGCGCTCCTCCCTGTCCTGCCTTAAGACTGCCTGAGTGATCCATGCATGCCTCTCATGTTGGTGCTGGTAGGTGTTTTTTTATGCTAATAGTTCTAGGATGTAACTGCTAACAGCGGCAGTAACTACATGAGAGGGAATGGTGTGCTGCGGCAGTCACTGGTTACAATGACTCCAGAGTTTAAACAAGCCTGGTGGGCCACCAGCCTTTTCTTTTATTTTTATTTATTTATTTTTTGCCCTATCATCATCAGGATATCAGTGGCATTTAAAAAAAAGAAACAAATGATACTGTCATTTATCATCATTAACATATCATGTTTCTGTGAAAATAGATCATCTGGAAAAAAATTGCGATCGTGACAAACCAATAATGTGAATACAGTCTGTCACAAGTATTATTTGTTCCTCATGTTGAGAAGATGCCTTCTCATTAAGGCCACTCCTATCCTGTCTGGAAGAAATGAAAACCTGGATGGCACAAAATTTCTTGAAATTCAACGAAAAGAAGATATGTTATTATTATATATACGTGATATTGTTTGGTCTCAGTGGCCCTTGTACATTCCATCCTGTAGACCTGGGGCCCCTGTCTGCTTATCTTAAGTCAACAGTCTCAAACGTGGGCCTTAAACTGGACAGTTATTTCAAACTCGATCGGCAAATTGGTGCCGTTGTTAAATCCAGCTTCTTTCACCTTAGACAACTGGCCAAAATAAAACCTCTCCTCTCACATGAACACTTTGAGACAGTAATTCATCCTTTTTCTGTTGTTGGTCCCTTTCTCTGGAATAACCTCCCACTGAACATTCGGCAAGCCTCCTCGCTGCCCATCTTCAAAGCCCTCCTCAAAACTCACTTGTATTCTTTGGCATTCGACTCAGCATGAGTTAGATTTGTTCTTGGTTTTACTGTTTGGTGCTTTCTACTGCCTTTATTACCGATTTGTCTTACTGTTTATTGTGCATGTTAAATTGCTCCATGTACAGCACTTTGTATGCAGCGATGGCTGTTTGAAAGTGTTCTATAAATACTGTTGACTTGACTTGACTTGACTAATTTCCAAAGGACAGATTTAAGATACGGCTCCTACCAGTTCAAATAAGATAGCTGTCTTTGCATAATTGAACCAAAAGAGCCAACAAAATCTATCAAGCATGAGGGCAATTACGCTTCGTTTCTATTAAAGCGCTTGAAGGAGAGAAAAGCATGAGTCTCACCTAATATAAGTACGAGGGTGGCCTCTACTGAATCACGCTGATGAATTCCTCTTAATTTTCTTCTGTCCGTGGCCATCTCATTACTATATATGCAGTTCTGATGAAGGTCCAGCACCATGCCCTCTGTCATAGGCATGCCTGCAGCGCTGCTTCATCTTCTTAAGCAAAAGTAGGAATTGTGGTGCGACTTTGTCTGCCAAGCATTAGCTGGGCGGAACTGGCACTTGTCGCCTGCAAAGGGATTGCTTGGTACTGTATATCATTAGGGCCAAAAAAGGATCAGGCTAATGAACAAGTCCTTTTACTGACTGTACAACTCTCTCCGCCTCACCATTTGCTAGAGCATAGTGGTGACATGTCTAAAATGGAATTGCTGACTTGACTATCTAATCCATATCTAGACTTTGAATTAAAAGAAGACTATAAGTCAGAAGAGCTGTCAACAAACTTAAAAGTAAAGAAGGCGATTGGAATTAATCATTTGTCAAATGGGTTGCTAAAACAACCTGGTTTGTTTCCAATACTTTATCCAAAGTAAGCTGTGTATTTGTTTGGAATAAGACCTTTTGGCTAACAATTGGTTTGTGTCACGTTCCGTATTTGACAGCAGGGGGCAGGCGTTCTTGCTTGCCGCCTGCACACCTGCCACCCATTTGTTGGTGATTGGACCTGCTATATTTAGGCGCTCCGGCAGTCGACTCACTGCCGGAGTATTGCCGTGCCATTGCTATTGCCTATTCCTTCTCTGTTAAAACATTGCCGTAAAAATTATTGACAATTGTTGCGTTCCTAGATATCCTCTCGTGAGTGATCATAGTATTTTGCCTAAACTTTCTCCTTGCCGTTTTTTTTCCGCAAGCGTTTTCTGTTGCCTCGTTACAATTATTTCCTGGTTCTCTTTTTGACCAGCTTTTTCTGTTGTCCGTTTAGACGGGAATTTTGTGTTGTAATAAATATCATTTTTGTGACTAAGTTCCTTTCTGTGTCTGCTATTTCGGTGATCCACTAATCTCCAGTTTGTTGCGCACAAAGCGATTACTCTGTCGCTTCGGGCACAACGTGACAGTTTGAATCTATCATCAAGAGTCAGACCTCAAACCCTCGCATCCCCGATGGATTACTGTGGAATGGGTCTCCTCAGCTGTGTATATAAACTGTACTCCAGCATTTTTATCAGTCGCTGATAATCTTTACAGGGTCTTAAAGTCGTATCTTTCTTTCCAAAAAAAAAAAAACTCCTTCACCCACCAAGGAGGAAGAAGATCAAATAATCTCCGCAGCTAAAGCTTTT
Organism: Hippocampus zosterae; assembly: GCF_025434085.1. Classification (NCBI taxonomy): domain Eukaryota; kingdom Metazoa; phylum Chordata; class Actinopteri; order Syngnathiformes; family Syngnathidae; genus Hippocampus; species Hippocampus zosterae. Next base: position 19,254,641 of record NC_067462.1, read on the forward strand.
GCTTTGTACTTCTCCATAGCCTCTCTCTTTACAATCACGAGATGTTATCGAGATGTCCTGGAAGGAGAGTGGCTCCTGGCAGAGGGTTGATGTCCCAATCATATGAACTGGGGGGGTCACCGCACAATCCTTGGGGAAGAGCTGCCCAAAATCATGCTAACACTTGGGAACAGAGGTGTGGTTTGGATGATCTGGTTTCTTGACACATCTGGTATGTACTCCAATAAATTTCTCCTGCTCTATTGCTTGTTATTCATGCTTTGTGACGTGACAGTAGGTTCACCATCAACCCAAGAGAGACAAAATTGACAACGATGAAGGCTTTACCCTTACATCAGAGACTTGATGGGGAAGAATCTGATAGGGGAGCAGTTTCACAGACTGATGTCTCTTCATTGTTTGAAGAAGCCATTGTATTCCCTGAGTAAGCTCTAAATATAGAAAAAAAAAATTCTAATGATGTATTCAGGCTACAGCGCCATGAACCAGGGAATCATGAAAACACTGAATGTATTGAGAAAAAGTTAGTATTACCATAAACCCCCCGAAAATCAATTGAATATGTATTTTCACACATTTGTCTGGTCTCTTCTGTCCTGTGGTTGTTTATTTGAATGGTTTTGAATTGTCAGAGGCCGCCTAACCAAGTCGCAGTTCAAATCCAAAGCACAAGAAATGGGAGGTAGACATGCTAACCACTTGCTCACCATGCAGCCGGGAAGGAGGGAAAGAGGGATGATGGATGGATTGACGCATGGATGGATGGAAGGCCATGAGTAAAAAATGGCTGTTTTCGAATTGTTCCGGAAAGGCAGCGCTACACTTAGATCAATAGATGGACCGATAAATAACTTTATCTCATGAGGGAAATTAGTTTTGACAGCATCATAAAGTTCTTCAAACCTTTCCACACGACCAGCATTTTTTATGAGTGAAAGGCAAAAAAAGAGCAGTAAGCTTCAACATCCCGCTCCTGTCATACACACACACACACACACACGTTCATAATTTTGATACTATATGTGACGTCAACACCGTTTTTTTTTCTTTCCCCCCGCTTACAAATTTAGATATTCGTAATTTGGCATTTAAATAGTATAGCATTGCTGTGGGTGACGGGGATTTGTTTGCTTACAAGTTGAGCACATTGTTGTCTGCGGGCTCCTCATATGGTAACAAGCAATTCGATTAGTTCACACGTTTCTTTCAAAATGTTATTAAAATATGAGCGAATATGTCAAAGCAATCACCATCCATTCACTTCGAGTCACATTCCAAACTCCAAACAAAAAAACATTTCTACCCCGAATGCATAACACAGGTACGTGTATTCCGCTACTTCCGAAGTAGCACATACGGGAATTTGGACCCAGAAGCAGACATGACACATAAGTTAAAATAAGTATTTTTTCGATGAAAATTCAAAACAACTAGAGAGAGCAGGGCTGGCCGGATGTCGAAGACACGGAAGCGAGCTGAAACTCTGACTGGTCGAAAGCTCAACCTACTGACGTTTCACTGAGTTTGTATACTCTAAGAGATTAAGCCCATAGGACAGAATAAAGGCATGCACGGGTCACATCAACTGACTAGCAACATCGAAGAGGAACAGGCACAACACAAAGCCTGGCAATAAACCACATTACTTAGCTGATTCACGCTACACCTGAGTATGCTTAGGTGCACAGAGACACAGACCTGCGAGCTGTGAGTACATTTACTCCATCAGTGTTACCAGAAATGTGTGCAACTCTAGCCAAATGAAAACAAATCCATGTTCATAACATATTTAATGACTTTAAATATGTTGTGAACAGTCACAACACAAAGCCTGGCAATAAACCACATTACTTAGCTGATTCACGCTACACCTAAGTATGCTTAGGTATTCTGTGGCGTACTCTGAAAGAAAGCATCTCCATCTTGGGGAGTGGGAAAACACATTTGGTTTGGAGAATGGTTGATAAATGAGAGAATTTGTTTAACAGTCTGTATGCAATGACATTTGGAAAGTCATCTCTTTGGCCAGAGTTCTCCGAAAGTCAGAAGTTTGTGTGCGGACAAAAGGCCCAAATGCACAATGTGTTCATTGTAAACATACTCGTTCTATTTTGGGTATGCTCTGTACATGTTTGGCTGCCAGTGTTGGGCTCGTTACATCTCAAATGTTATCTTACATATTACTACTTTCTTGCATTTGAAAGTACCGGTAATATTTTCCAGATTACTGAAGTGACTTTTTAGGTGTCAGTTAAGTGTAACATGTCATATAGTGTAGGTGCGGGGGGCACAAAATTAATGTCTCATGATGTCTATATTGCATTGCAAGGGTGTCCAAACTCGATCATCAAGGGCCGCTGTTCTGCCTGTTTTCCACCTCTCCCTGCTGCAGCAACACATGATTCAAATTATCAGGATCAGGATCTCGCTTCTTAAGAGCTTGCTGATGACCTGATCCTTTGAATCGGGTGCGTTGCAGCGGGGGGTGATGGAAAATAGGCAGGACATGGGCCCTCGAGGACCAAGTTTGGACACCCTTGTGATATAGAATAATTAAACAACCCAAACCTTTACATGACATGACTCTTTTTCAATGCCTCATTTAACTCCTGACTTACAAAGTACGGCCACACAGAGACTGAACAAAAAAAAAGCCTGTGAAATTAAACATGTTAATAGCTTACACAATCTCAGATATAAAAACAAAAGTGCACTTCAACAATGACGTCTAACAGCAACCAGACAGTGTATGTTTTAAGTATTTAGGAACCTGAGCGTATATCCTGCCCTGAAATAGCAGTAATAGAAGAACATGAGAACGGCAGAAATAATGACTTCCATTGAACTTCTGAAAATCTGGTTTATTTCAGTTCCATGGAGACTGAGAGAGTGTACCAAAAACATGCCTTCATATTTTCTTTAGCTGACACAAACTCAAAATAGTGACTGGATTTCCAGCTTGAAAATGCAAATCTCTCTGCTTTCCCCGTTGTTATTTTTCATGCGGTCGAAACATGACATGGCGCATACGTAACGTCGCTTTCCCCAGATGGAACGTTAAATTGTGAAGTCATCCGAATGCTTTACTTCAAGCTGTAAACACAGTTCCCCCGTTATAGGCCGTGAGGCAAGCAAAACGGCCACGATCCTGGAAGCAGAGCTCTTGAGATAAAACAATAAAAAAAAGGTTATTTTGTGACACAAAATTACTATACTCATAAACAAAACTATCATAAACTCAAGAAAACAAAGTAGCAACGCTACAGCAAAGCAGATGGGGAGACCACAGCACAGCAACATGGCAAAGACGAAACCGAACCATGACAAACCCTTTTTTTTACATATTCTGTAATGTACAGTGGTTTGTTGTTTTGTCTTTATCTTGGAATGGGTTCTCTTCCTGTATTTTATTATCTGTTTATCATTAGTATTGTTCCAGATACACACAAGAGTTGAAACACCACGACTGATAATTATTCATATTGTCAAATTGTATTCATTACTGTATTCAAAAGGCGGCCAATGATATTGCAACTTGATGTCAAATGGTAACTTTCTGAAAAAGCTGAAGAAGCTTATTGTAAGAGTTTCGCAGCGCTATTTTCCAACTAGTTGACAATTTCTTTTTGAAATAGGACGACCCCTATTGCAGGGGTCTCCAACCACCAGTGCACGGACCGGTTCCGGGCCGCGGCTCATTTAGGGACTGGGCCGCACAGAGACAGATCTGCGAGCTGTGAGTACATTTACTCCAGGGGTGCCCAAACTTTTTGGGCCGAAGATCTACTTTTCGATCGACTAACCTCCCGGGATCTACCCTTACCGGCACGCACGCGCACACACACGCACACATGCACGCCATGATGAGAAACAGCCTGAAACTGAGGCATGCGATGCACTTTTGCAGCCTGTTAACTATCGTAGCTCACACGTACAGTTTTAAAGTGCTTCCCTGGGTCCTCCTAGATTCTTTTTGGCCATGCCCTCGGTGAATTGTACACGAAGCAAACTCTGAATGAGAATAATGACGATAAAAGATAGAGCGCAACAGCTCTGATTACAAGCTGCAATTGCAGATTGCTGAGCGCAAACAACTTCCGGTGACGTAATCACGCGCCACCGTAAATTCAAGATTTACCTGCTTTATTTTATTTTTTATTTTTATTTTTTTGTGAAAATGAGACTGATAGGATGATTCGGGTGCAACATACATTAACACAAAAAAAATATATTACTAACATGTACAAAGAGACACAATTTTTTTTTTTTCTCTTCGACACTCCTCGGATCTACTTGGGACCTGTCTTAGATCTACCGGTCGATCAGGATCTACCTAATGGGCACCTCTGATTTACTCCCTCAGTGGTACCAGAAATGTGTGCAACTCTAGCCAAATGAAAACAAATCAATGTTCATAACATATTTAATTACTTTAATTGTCTTTGTTGTCGGTACCAGTACTTTAAAACTGGCAATTCAAAAGCAATGAAAAAGGGGAAAAAAATGGTTGCCAGTTGTCAACTTGTCTCAACTGAACACAAGAAAAAAAAAAAGGTTGGGGACCAATGCCCTGTTGGATTAAGATTAAAATGATGTTACTGGTGAATATTTTTTATTGCACTGGGATTGTAATGTGTTGCAGATATCAGTTACTGTAATTATAGGACATCAATATTATATCATAAATAAAATGAGTAACGTGGTACATTACCTAGGTAATACCTGTATTACCTCGGCACCGCCAACACTGTTGATATGGTGCCTTTACATGAAATCTTTCCTCCAAAAAAGTCTAAAATGGGGGCATTATTCAGCTGTAGAGCACCCGACCCATGTGTTGAGGCTATAGTCGTCTTTGCGGGTGACTCCAGTTCAAATCCCCCTGCAGAGCTGCTCTGCGTGTTATTCCCTCCCACTTCCCTTCTCATCTCCAGCTGTAATGTCCAAAAATAGACTGAAAAAGGAAATTGCACAAAAAAATATTTGAAGAAAGTTTTTCAAAGAAAAAGGAGCAGGAATAATAATTCGACTGCATCTTGTTGCGCAGCTGGATATGGCCACAATGCCTCATCCACATCACAAGCAGTATCTTCCCTTCCAGGCATCGGGGGAAGCATTTCTTTAAGAGCCTTATCCACCCCTGAATCGCAGCCCCATGAATTTCCTCACATGCCTCTTCCATAGACGCGCAATGGGCTGCTGGTCGTATACTTCCACCGCCATGCTGAAAAGAGCTCTTCCGTGGGGTTCAGAAATGTTGAATATGGTGGGTGGTATTGCAAGAAAAACGACGGGTGGTCGGCAAACCAATTTTACACCGGGGCTACACGATTAAAGTCCACATTGTCCCCCAATACAATGTGCCAGTTTCTATGAAAGTCTTCTTCATTCATACGCTCAGTTGGTACGCGAATGTTGTGAAGTTTGTTCGGAAATGTAAAAATGTGGATGGTGGTGTATGGCCCAAGGATGCCATGACACTAGAGGACACAGTGCACACTGGTGATGGCACCGCAAATTGTGATGTTACCCCACCACGTTGGCAGGAAACATCTGGAATTGGCTTTGTGGTCACTGACGTTTCTTCCCATCTTTCTGGTCCTTGCTAGGTTGAACCCAGTCTCATTGAAGAAGAAGAAAGCAATTATTTGCAGCACAATGGAGAAATTCACAATTTACAGCAGCACAATTTATGAAAAAGGAGAAAGTAGAAAGACAAAACAAGTATTTGCATGCAAAAAAATACTATTTAAAAACGGACTGTACACAGTACAGCGTGAAATATCAATATAAGCACGTGCAGAAAAGTGGCTGTGCTATTTAAAATGGGCAAATGGGGGGCAAGTCCAGGCTTTCACGTGTTTATTATTATGAGTTATTTAAGACCGACTCATGGGAGATTGCATGAGCATCCATTTCTAGTACTCCTTAAAACGCAAAACAAAAATCAGTCAATAGGGTGCTCTCCAGAACACTGGGTACAGTGTTATGTGTAGTGTATTGCAGTCAATATTGTACTTACATCCACGTCACATATGCTCATCTTGAGCTCTCTGTTTGTTTGAGTTTCCCTCAAAAGGCACCTATTGAGTTGGTGCCTTCTGATTTTGTTTCACATGAGAATGCGAGCCAAAGTGGAAAGACTGAGTCGCTGAATATTGTTGAATATGGCGTTGTAAAAAAAAAAAAAAAAGTGGTCAACAGTTTTTTTAAAAATAGTTTACTTCTTGATTGATGTGGAAACAATTCACCATTGAGGTTGTTTGGCCCGGTGGCACATCATGTCATTCTGCATTGGCAGTGTTTTGAAATGGGAAACATTCGACCTTGTGTCAGATTGTGGTATTTTATGCAGAGAACCGTGTTCAGTGCATTTCAAAAAATGCCCTTTTGAATTGCAAAATGTGTTATAAAGCAGAGGACGTGTCGAGTTTGTGAGACTTGAAAATGACGGCAATGCTCTTCAAAGGGAAGGCATACACAGTATGAACTGAACAATGTGGTGGGGTAGAATTACGGAATATACTGTATATTCCAACATTGACTAATACCACCCAGCAATTAGTTGCAACTATTAAACCAAACACATCATGAGCTATTCAATTAAATATTTTCACAGTTTTCTTTAAACAATTAAAAAAAACATTAGTATTTACTTTATTCAGCAGATAATATTACGCCCATAAAACTGATTGTTCCGGACATGTAAAATAATCCAGCGATCAAATGTGGTGCTGAGTCGGGCCAGCAAGACACAAGCTAGTACACACTTCATACATGAGAGCATGAAATTAAAGACAGAGTGTAAAATAATTGAAAAAAAAACAAAACAGAAAATGAATATGGGTCATTTTAGACTCATGTTGTGCATTAGAAGGGTAGTGTTATAAAATGTTCTTTATTTAAAAAGTACCGGTACAAAAGGTAAAAATAAAACAATTGTGTCTGATGGTAAACAACAAGTTATTTGAGGAATACCTTGAATACTGAAGGATTAAATTGATGCTGTGCATCAAAGGGTTAAAGAAAAACAGTGGCACAGCTCAATATTAAAAGTGTATCAAGCCAGTGAGGAATTGATTCGTAAAGCGATGTTTCAAACATATCTGTGAGGATTCAGATGTTCAAAGAGTTGGAGGAAAAGCAGTTTGTTGGCAAGATGTATATTGGAAGTTACAGGTACGACCCATATTCTCAGGATGCCAAAAATGTTGTGCCGGAACGGCTGGACATGGAGTGGAGACGAGACACACAGAGACTGAAAAAATGGTAAGCGATAGAGGCTGTGGTTATTAGCCTACCGTTATTGTTTGAAATTCAATGCTGTGCCGAGCTGTAAATATGCACAATGGGATTATCTACTTGGTCCATGTCTTCCCGCTAGCACGAGAGCGCACATCGTAATGGTTTAGTGTCCTCATTGGTAAGGTAGTTCTGTTATGTTGTCGGCCATTCCGCACAATATATCGGCAGGCCTTCTGCAGCATTTTTTGTTGCATACCGTTACATAGGATTACATACATGGATATTGAGAATGTTTTGGTACAGAAGGTTTTGGTACAGGATTCCATCTAACTTCATCATTGCTGTCTCATGTGCATTTGTTCAAAAGGAGAGAACGTTTATCATTGACTGATTTCGTCTTTGGTAAAATAGCTGTTCTGTGATTTGATTTTCATGTAATCGGCCTGCCTTCAGTTCTCGGGCGATAGCCCTGGGATGGGTGATCAGTCCAGTCGTACTCAACGGATACTTTTTACAGCCAAAGAAAATCATTCCAGAACACTTAACCAAGTCGAGTGCTTGGTATTGTAAATACTGTATCACAATATGAACACCCGCCAGTAACCAGACTGCTGGCACAGTTTGGTAATGAAAAATTAAAGAGTAATTGATCTTGGATGTTTGGCTATTTGACACTGGGGAACAATGTAAGATTATCCGCAGAAGCAAAGGTGTCTAAAGTATTTTTGATTTCTATCTCACTGTCAACTAACACCTGTGCACCAACACATACTGTACGCATACAGACAAAGTCCTCCTTTGTGTTATCCCACACGCTTCCCACCTTCTACTCAGGAAAGCGCCAGACTTTTATGTCTCTGCTGCCATTTGATTTGCAAGCCAAATTCATTCCTGTCCCAATCTGCTGCATTGGCCTCTTGGAAGCTACACATGGAATCAACTCAAGTAACTGTTGGCAGACATCTGGAAATGCTTTGCCTCTGTGCTGGAGGTCACTGTCTGGACCAATAGAGATCCTACCTCAACATTCACAATGTGACAAGTGTTCATATATCTTTCTGACCAAAGTCGTGTACTGTACAGAGAAAACCCCCACGATACTTCACAGTCACATGAGCACCCCCCTGTTGCTCTTTTTTTCCCTCCAGCGATGCATTTTTTCCAACCTCATCGTTTGCTCTTCCTCTTCTCTCCCTTACCACTTGATGAATAATAACCGTCATCGAAGCTATATGTCTTTTTGCGGCTTTTTCCTCTGTCACGTTCTGTGTTATGCAGTCATTTTAGGCCAGCTCAGTATAGTCCAAGCTGGGAAGAGTGTCACATGAATCAAATGATTAAAATCAGGGGAAAAAAAAAAGATAGGCATTTTGATAGTTCTTGTATATCGTTTATCCCTCCAGCCACTCGAGCCTCATTTTCAGCAAGTGAGGCAATGTCATATATTAAGAGGCCATAATTGCTCAGATATTTATCTTCACACCCTTGGCAGAGTGAGGCTGGGTGGCATCAGAGATGAGTGGATGGCAGAGATTGTATTTATTTGGTTAAAACAGCATGTGGGATGTTGGGCTGTTGATGGTTCCCGCTCAACCAAAACCCCGACCTTACGCGTGTAGTACACAGCCTAAACATCTGCGTAAATTTCTCTGGGTACTGTATGTGTCATTCGCCGCATATATTTAATGTGACAAAGACAGAGTGAGCAAAACCTTTATGAATCCTCCAAACTGTTTCCCCGACACAGCTGTTACTGAATGAAAAAGAATATTTTGCAGGATGTAGCTGCATGTGGGCTCAAGTTCTGTTTGTACAGGATGACACTCCGCACATCAATTCGACATCTCAACAGACCTCTGCTAACTTTCCATGTGCGTGTCTATGTGTGTGTGTGTGTTTCTTATTCGAGTGGTTGCCACGACGCCTCCAGTGTGCATGCACACAATAAAATCCAGTGACCGGTGGAATTTTACAGTAGGTGCATGAAAATTATCTGCTGAAGGTGAGCCTTGCTTTGCTCAATGCAATTGCTTGTTAAATGTTACTTATCTCGACATCTTGACGATTTTACCTTTGCCATCCCCCACGAATGTCCCTGCCGGTGCCCAGGTGACAGATGGCTGGCCTGGGAGGCTTCGCCACCAGTCACTTTGTCAGGGGCACGCACACACAGACACAAGGAGAAAAGGGCAAAAGAGACAGGGAAAAAAAAAGATTAATGATTGAGTTACATGACCCGTACCTTGAGTGAACATTTTGACCCTATGGAAAAAAAAAATAAAGCACAACCATTTTTTTTCAAGGGCAACCGTTGAAAAGAAATGATGCTGATGTAGCCGTGGCAAATTCTGGTGAATTTATAAGACTACACCATAACCTCCTGTGACACATGAAGAAGGCTCACTTATGCTCAGGGGATATTTTCCTTCTGCAGGCAGGGGTATCTTTAATCTGTGCACAGTAAATTGAAATCTCAAGACTATCAAGGTATTCTGTAGTGAAACGTGCTGCAATCTTAGAACATTTGGTGAAAACACACAACTATAAACACCAAGAACACTGAGAAGAAGCCCTCTATGAGTCCTGATCTGAGTCCTATTGGACATCTGAAGGAAGAATATCTCGAGTGGATTTTTACCTGAGAGTACTGGAGCAGTTTTCTAAAATATCTCTCAATCTGGTGCAGAATTCTTATTAAGAGTTACAGAAATCATTTGGCCCAAAAAAAAAAAAAAAAAAAAAATCCCTCAAAGTTTTGTGAAACATAATTCAAATGAAAGCATCCTTAATTTTAGCCCAGGATCATTTAATTAGTTAAATTTGAGCACATTTTGAATTTATTATTGCTTTACACTGCTACTTCAGTTACTTTAGGGACCATTCCGAGAGGTTGGTCTTCTTATAGAAAAAGCAAACCAACAGTTTTATCCACATGGGTATACATTCTAAACTTACTACAGTGAAGTTCACTAACTTCCACTAATGCAGGGTGTCAAACTCAGTTTTGTCACGGGCCACATTGTAGTGACCGTTTCCCAAGGAGGGCCGTCATGACTGCAAAAACATATAAACCAGTAAGGAATAATGGCTCATTCAACGATTGTTTAAGTTAGTGTAATAAGGGCTTTGGTCACAAGATAATGCTTATAATATCTCACGTATTTATTACATATGAGAAGTTAAAATGTTGGTACAGATTTTAGCAATCATCGTAGAAGTTGACATGTTTGATTTGCTTTCGCGGGCCACACAAAATGATGTGGCAAGCCAGATCTGGCCCCCGGACCTACAGTTTGACCCATTAACATTAACGATTCACTTGATATAATCACTAGATACACAGGAATGTTTGGGTATGTGAAAAAATACCCAAAATATAATGGAGTTTAACTGATTTTGAGCAGAATCTGAATTTGCATTAGACCCTGTGATAGAGTTCAAGCTTGAGCTTTTAGAGTTAAACTGGAGCACATTTTTTGTTTATGTGTAATATAACATAGTACATATCTTTGTTTGTACAATAATCTCTTCTGCTTCTGAACACCTTCCGGTGTTAAGGCAATTGAATGGCGAATTACAAAGATTTTCCATTCGACCAATTTCCAAAGATTGCACCATTACTTCTCCTGTTAATGATCACATCATCTTCCATCTTCCTGCTTTCTAAATAGAGTACAGCAAATGAGTAATTTGAACACATTACACATAATCTTTCATCGAAATATAATATTATTGTTGGAGCATTTATTCATGGAAGATGTTTTCCCACAACCGGAAATGTACAGTATCTAACATGAAAATAAAATAAAGTTAAAAAAAAAAATCAACTTTACTCATTAGCCACTGCATTTATATAAAGATTCAACAGTTGTAAAATTAACGTTTGGAAAAATAATAATAATAATAATAATACATCACATTTGCGCCTTTCACAACACTCATGGACACTGTACAGCCAAGACCAATAGTAAAACACAGATAAAATAATAAATAAAGAAAGAAACATTTAAGGCGGGTAGGCAAGTCTGAATAGGTGGGTTTTGAGCTGGGTTTAGAAACAAAATAAAAAAAATGGAAAAAAATATTTTTTTACCCATTTAATTCTGCATGATTCAGAAAACAACAAAATTGATGCTGCTGAAATAAAAAGGTCTGAAAAACTCTTTAAAAAAAAATCCTTTTTAATACTGATAATATTGTGTGTGTGTGTGTGTCTTTCAATGGTGTAAAATACTTTGAGATGCTTTCCAGGGAAAGGGAGGCTAAACTTTGTCCTGATGAAGTCCTAGTATCTTAAATCTTGTTCTGACCAGTATATTAGGTCCTTAAGCCGTCTTTACAAGTATAGACAAAACAGTTAGTCCAAAGGCTATTTACAGCTTTTCCTTGACAGGCTTTTTCAGCTTCGGTAGTGCTTCAGTTCACTGTTAGGCTGCTTGATTGTTAAAGTGGAACTCCACCGGTCCAACACTGATTTACCCGTATAGCCCCAGCCGCACACACGCACAAACACACACACACACACACACACACACACCCACACACACACACCCACACACACACACACACATATATATATATATATATACATACATACATACATACACAGCGAAGATCCTGTGGGACTTCCAGATCCAGACTGACAAGATGGTAATGGCGAACCAACCAGATATCGTGATCATAGATAAAGGGCAGAGGAAAGCCATTGTAGTGGATGTAGCGGTCCCAAGTGATGGAAACATCAGGAAGAAGGAACATGAGAAACTCGAGAAATACCAAGGGCTCAGAGAGGAGCTGGAGAGAGCCTGGAAGGTAAAGGTGACAGTCGTGCCTGTGGTGGTCGGAGCACTCGGGGCAGTGACCCCCAAACTAGATGAGTGGTTGCAACAGATCCCGGGAACAACATCGGACATCTCAGTCCAGAAATGTGCAGTGCTGGGAACAGCAAGGTTACTGCGCAGAACCCTCAAGCTTCCTGGCCTCTGGTAGAGGCCCCGAGCTGAATGAGGGACGGACACCACCCGAGGGGTGAGATGAGGATTATTATAAATATATAGTAAACAGCAACACAATTAATTAATTGGACAATTAATCGAAATTTAATCATGAGTTTGATTTTGGGTTTTCTCGATGTTGAAAACATAATCCAATCAAAGAGAAACGATTAACGTGCTGAACGGCATTGTGAACGTATCCTGAATGCACCATGTTGCTTGCTTAGCAAGCATGTTGCATCTGTGATTCTGCTGTCCCGAAGCGTCCTTAAGCTGTTCAACTGCCATACCAGTCGGAGCGAACTGTAAAACTCAACGCACACCAAAAATAATTACATGCAGTGTTTATTTAAATATACAACTGCTTTTATTTTACTATACTCTTATTTGACTTTTTTATTAAGTGATTTTTTTATAGTTATTGATGAAAGTTATTTATAGTTATATTTAAAGTTACATTTTCAAAGATTCAAGGAATTTTTCTTTCCTCAAAATTCAAGGGCTCAGATACATTCGCTGATGTTTTGTTTTTGTTTTTTTTTAAATTGGCATGAAATACAATCCCCGAGATTCCAGGTTATCCACTAAATCACAAGACTTGTAAAAATAACAGAAGACAAATTAAATATGACAAAGAGATAAGGGTAATGCTTCAGTGTGAGCAAAGATGCAAGGCATTGAAGATGTAGCTTATGTAGTTTCATGAAGGTCATTTTTAACGTCTCTGTTTCTGAAGCACAACATGAGGGTTTTTTGCTACGCAAATGCTGTTGGCTGGATGCTGAATAACCCGACATGAAGACAGTTTTTTAAGATATTCGGATCGAAGTGGAAGGCAAGTGAATAACCTTGGACAATGGATCTGTCGATTTTGTTTTGTTGTGACCCTCAAGTTCATTTTACTTTTTTTTTTAAAGCTGTGTTTTAGCAAACTTTTCGATGGCCGCGGGTGTATTTTAATGGCATATAATAGTAATATCAATATTCATAATCCTGTTTGATATTTGCTTCTATGATGCGGTCTTATTTTGTTTTTTTTTGCTTTTAGCAATGAATGCCACACACACAACAGAATGTGGTCATCCCTTCTCCATTCTTGCAAACACATTACGGCTAGCAATTTTTTTTGTAAGTCAATTATAAGAATTAACCCATATTATGAGCATCCGCCTTGTCACTGATACCCAATCACAGTGTTCTGCTGCTAAACTGTCAAAGGTTCGACCCAGATTCACACTCTCAAAAGAGAAAACTCAGTCATTAAGTCAACTGTTCATCAAACAAGCCCCAGTAATCTACCCAAATCCATGCCAAACCGAAAAACATATGGTCATTTATTTTAGAGGAGTGAGTGAACATTTTTGTGGTTCCATGTGTCCTACTCAGCAAAGTGTTGACTGCTGAATTCAGATGAGCCACAAGCATCCTGCAAAGTCATAATGGCCAATAAAATCCCCAAAATAGAAAAAAAATAAGTCTCGCATGCATTTCCCTCATTTCTATCTACTTTGTATATGTGCTTGAAGTTACACTTCACTAATTATCTTTATTTTTTTAAAGTAATGTTTAATGCCAGACAAATTTATATATCCATGGGGACGGTCCTCCGTCAGCTACAATTAAAGGTAATATATCTTTGACATTTCCGAAATGGATGAAGAATAAATGCCAGTGAGTATTGTCATCATATCTGCCTGCATGTGTTCGTGCTCAAATAATCATTGCTTAAAGGTATGAACACTGCAACACAATCCTATTCATTAGTCGGCTTGTGGTCTTTTGCAGATTTGATTCAGATATATGGATTTACCTAAGGCAAAAGCCGTGTGGTTATTGTCAATACACAAAATATAAAACTCTGCTTCATGTTTAGTTTGTCAGTAAACTTCAACTAGGAGAGGCGATGATGAGTTTGCAGTGTCTTTTTTTGTTTTCATTTAATGATTTTATTTGATAAGAATTGTTAACAGCCAAATTGCTTATTCTTGTGCAACGAGTTAAGTTCACTGCTACAATATAGCGCTCTCATATTTTAGTCAATGCAACAACTTTGCTGAAAGATGCCTTGTATTGTGGAAAAAAATGCATGTTAGGTCATTCAGTTCACATTTCACAGGCACCATTTTATAAAAATGATGTTAAGGTCTCAAAATCAATTAAAATCCGCCTGTTATTCTACATCTTGGGGAGCGGTCATTGAAATAACATCACATTTGCTCAGAGCTCAGGTAACCACCAATCATGGCTCAGCTTCAGAAAACAGTCGGTCTTTACCTTAGTACGACCATTTTCAGCCAAAAGAAAGTGACAAAATGGCCGTCTCCTGCAATAGCTAAAAAAGGCCCGATTTTGATGCAAACACAATATGAATCAGAAAGCAGTGCATAGACCAGTGAAGGTGCATAGAACATATTACTGAGGGAAAAAATTGGAGTTGACTTCCCATTTAATGGGATGTCATTTAAGGCTCGTGGAGTTTTTGTTAGAGGGGCGCTATACAAAATTCCAGCGTACAGTTCATGTTACCTGGGGTTATGTAGCTCCATTGATGCCTTGCCCGCCAGCATCTTAAACCCTGCTGTGATACACTGCACCATATCTGATGCTAATTTGCAGAACATGCACCTGGGTGTGAACCTTGATGTGGTCTTACCTCAAGAGTCCCTATGCAGGCTCCCTCTTCCAACAGAGAGAGAGAGAGAGAGAGCTGACACGTGCGAGGGGTGGGGTACGTTGATGGAGCTCTGAGGGAAGTGTTTATCTCTCTCTCTCATAAACAAAAAAAAATAATAAATCCTCGTCTCACCCCTCGGGTGGTGTCCGTCCCTCATTCAGCCCGGGTCCTCTACCAGAGGCCAGGAAGCTTAAGGGTTCTTGCTGTTCCCAGCTTTGCACATTTCTGGACTGAGATGTCCGATTTTGTTCCCGGTATCTGTTGCAACCACTCATCTAGTTTCGGTGTCACTGCCCCGAGTGCTCCGACCACCACAGCCACAACTGTCACCTTTACCTTCCAGGCTCTCTCCAGCTCCTCTCTGAGCACTTTTATTTCTCAAGTTTTATATATATATTTGTTATATATATATATATATATATATATATATATATATATATATATATATATATATATATATATATATAACAAAACAACTAGAGAGAGCAGGGGTGGCCTGCTATATTTATATATATTTTGTTTTGCTCCCTCTTCCAACACACCTGATTCAATTTTTTTTATACACACACACACAGACACATATATATATATATATATATATATATATATATATATATATATATATATATATATATATATATATATATATATATAGAAAGAGAGAAGAGAGAGGAGAGAGAGAGAGAGAGAGAGAGAGAGAGAGAGAGAGAGAGAGAGAGAGAGAGAGAGAGAGAGAGAGAGAGAGAGAGAGAGAGAGAGAGAGAGAGAGAGAGAGAGTACCAAATGGGTGTGAACCAGTGGTTGGCGACCACTCGTTGGAGACCACTGGTTTTCGTATAGTGTTTTTCGAAATGAACAACATTTTATTCTCCTCATAACCTGAGCCTCAGGCCAAGTTATTTTCTCCAGGAGAAACCTTTGGATTTGAATATGAGCCTCAGTGAACCCGAGTGGAGAGCTACCACTGGACTATAATTCATCTCACCATTACAGGACATGTACATGATTCCATCTTCACTTTTTACTTGTTATAGTAGCAATTGGATTTTCCTTTGCTTCCATTCGATTGACTGAACTTTGAAAGCGCAGTGTTCAACACACATTACTGTTTTACTGTTTGTTCATTGGTATTCTTAAAAAAAAAATAAAAAAAAAACCTTCAAAAACTTAAAATCATCCAGATTAGTGCTGCCCGTAATCTTCCTGTATGAAAACATTTCTTCCCTGAGGTGTTTCCAAACTCCAGTTTTATTCAGATTTCATTGGCTTTGTGTTTGACCTTCTGATTTATGAGCGTATTTTGTGGCACTTTGAAAATGTTTTGGCAAAATGAATCGTGCTTTATCAATGATTTTTCTGTTATTATTACTACTACTACTATTCTTCTGATTTTTTATTCACATTGCAGACGTACACTGGGAATGTTGTTAGAGTGCAGGACATTTAAAGCACTGTTGTCTTATTGCTTTGTATATATCCGGTTGTCATTGTTTTGGATTTTGATATTGTAAACTTTCAAGGGGTACTATTGAAAATTGATGAACTTTTGCATATTTTGTGTGAACCTTAACTAAACGTAGTGTATTTCTTCTTCATGAACGTTTTTGCAACACGCTCATTTTGAATGACAGTATTTTGCCAGGTTTCATTTGTCTTTCAGGAGGAACCCTGGCTAAAGACATGGCAAGTGAGCCTTCATTTGTAGGGGGATAAACACCTTATTTGGCAACCCCAAAAGCCACAAGCGGCTACATGCGTCAATTAAAAAGCATGATGGCGGCAGCTTGGAGTGTGTGTTTGTGTGTGTGTGGGGGGGGGGAGGAGTGTGTGTGTGAAACATTCAGGAGACGCCTGGAGTCGGAAAGACTCAAATCTACGAGACTTTGAAAAACAGGGAAGCGATTCTACTCAGTCCGCTGTTTCTTTCCCATTTCATCTGCTTGTATCACATTTTTTGGATAGCTGTCAGGACCAGAGATGATTGACGAGTCAAGGTGGACTGGACCCATCTCAGTAACTCAGACGTTGCATTTGTCCATTTGTGAGTGTCAGCGCCAATGTGGGTAATTGAACTGACACAGCAGTCTGAATATGAGAGGATATTGTCGCCTCAGCCACAGGTGATGATTAGATCATATCCCCGACTCAATCAAACAATCAAAGGCGGATGTTGCCTTCTGCTCCTTCAGAAATGATCATGGGCCTCTGATATCCATTAAAAAAAACTGGAGGGATGTGAATGTAAAGGAAGTAGCAATATTTTGTTGAGGGAGTAAAGATGAATGCAGGGAGATGATAGCCGAATGCACAATGAATTGACACAGTCTGCTTGAGTCAGTCAGATCTGAAATCTTTGTGACAAGCGTGTTCTCTGATTAAGTGGTTGATTTGATGCGGAGGTACATTAATTTATCTTTCTACCTTTGCGCCCTACACGTTTCAATGATAACGGCGCACAGTGAAATCCCAGAATT
Organism: Hippocampus zosterae; assembly: GCF_025434085.1. Lineage (NCBI taxonomy): Eukaryota > Metazoa > Chordata > Actinopteri > Syngnathiformes > Syngnathidae > Hippocampus > Hippocampus zosterae. The sequence continues at coordinate 19,272,028 of NC_067462.1, forward strand.
CCCATTTAGCCGTTTATACTAAAAAACATCTGTCAAAACTTGATGAGAGATGCCCCTTATCGATTCTTTCCTCTGGTTGTAGTATGTTATTTACAACGCCCCCAAAACTATTTCCAATCAGTAAGTTTTGTGTGGTTGGAGTTTGCCTTTGGATCCTGCACATACAGATCCTTCATTCCCCTCAATCTCAGGTGTCAAACTCAAGGCCCGGGGGCCAGATCAACAGCATTTTATGTGTTAGGTATGGAAGAGAACTGCTGCCTGTGTGACATTAGCAACACAAGCTGGCCTCCAGCATATTTTCCCAGCTGCAAGATAGTAGTCGTCCAAGGCCACTACGGATGACAACATGATTATATCAGTGGCAAAATAACACTTGTAAGTTACAGACGGTCAGCCAATAACTTCACCATGAGCTGGTGAGAACTTAAAAATCAAATTTAAAATGACTGGAGCATGGTTGTCGACCTCGGCAATTACCACTTTCCTAAGGAGCTCATGGAAACAACTCTTTGGCCGGACATTGTGATGAGGTCCAGAGTCAACAAGACAGTCCTAATTGTGGAGTTGACTGTGCCGTGAGAGGATCGGGTGGCTATCACCAATGTGTGAAAGTGAGCCAAGTATACAGAAGGCAGGCATTGAAAGTCAATAGAAAGGCTCACAGAGGAAGGCATCTCCTAGCGTTTTTTGTAAAAGATGCATCGAGTAGGAGTTGGGGGCAATGTAACAATAAGGAGATCAAGTGAATGTGAGGGAGAAATCCATACCATCACCTTGCCAAGAGTAGACTTACTGGGGATAAAACTACGCTTACACTGTTTCTGGCGGCCAAAGCTGCCCCCTTTGCTCGGAAAGCAGTGCATTATGGGATTTGGCTGTTTTTATTTTCATCCGCGTTCAAGTTATGCTACATTTTCTCACCTTCTGTTATGGTATCTATGATCTATGGTCATGGGGAGCTTCTTAGTGTCGGAGGCATTATGTTGCTGCCAGCTGTTTACCATGCCAGTATTTTCTTTCTCAAGCCCATCAAATTCTGATGCGGTCCTTCACACTTGTAAAATTCTACCAAGGTTTTTGTTATCGATGAAACCTGGATACCAATCACCTTTGGAGCAAATTTGTTGTCCCGGCAGAATTGAAAGAGGCACCTCTTCCTGGTCAGGCTCAAGTCTCAATGTCAGCGCTGGTGACACATAAATTGCCCACTTGTTTAGTGTTTGATCAAATGAGTTGTCAGCTCACAATGAATTCCATTCTCTATCTCCTTTACTAAATCCAACCGTTACTCTACCTCCCTGCTTAGTGTGCCTGAGAAAGTGGTGGTTCATCATGAAATGTTCAAGATCTTCGTGAAATTTGGAGCCTGATTTCACTGGTGGTCGTTAACTGTCCTGGTGGCAATCCAGTAATAAACAAATTCTGTACATGACAATCACTGCCCTTCATATTTTTGATGTTTTTAGATGATAACGATCCTGAACATTAAAATCATCAAGTGTTTGGAGGAGTGAAATGTCTAAACATGCAGGATGGTGGCCCTAAAGTCACAGGTGGACACCGGCCAAGAGGGATAGGCTACAACACACCTGTGACCCTTAGCACACTGACCTCGACTTGGGACGGTGAAAGAAGGTGGAGGAGAGCCTTTCGTGGCTGAGGCAAGAGCACTGCAAAATGGCGTTCATCCGTCCATTTACTAATCTGCTTATTCTCACAAGGGTCACAGGTGTGTTGTAGCCTATCCCAGCTGTCTTTGGGGCAGTAGGCGGGTATTTGCTTGGGCAAATACTTTTTTTCTAGTTTTTTTTCTCTCTGGGGAAAACGGTTTTATACAAAGCATGAAATTGATGATGATGTTTGTTTTTTTATTTGTGGAAGTTTCCTTGTTCTTCACCTCTGTTTTAGGAGAAATCCACTTGGAATGATGTCACAATTCATGGTGAGCATGTTATTGTGGAGGATAAAAACAAAAAGCATTATACTGCCTGATTTGAATGTTTCCTCCTTCTTAAAGTGAATGTGACAAGTGTGGCTCCCAGTCAGGATCCAGCTCCCATCCTTCACTTCAGCAAGATGAACCGAAAAGCCGTTTCATTAGCGTCCATCAACCAGTCATGCTAAATACAGGGGGAGAGCATTTGCCCTCCCAAGACACCCACCCTACCTGAACACCCCCCCCCCCTGCTTTTCTATGTGGGTCAACAGGTCTGTTTCAGCAATGTGGTTGGATGAAACTGATAGGCCTCACTGAGGAAGTTCTGTTGCAGTATCAGGATGTTGAAAAGGAAACAGTGGGGCCAGTCCGTGGAGTCCACTAAATGCCAGCAGATAACTACTTCAGCCAAAAACCATCTGTCGTACTGGCAAACACTGACCCTGCTCATCTGATCCAATCATAATAGAAAAGTAGACAGCAATGTTGGAGAAAACAAAGAGCACAAGTGGTAGATGAAATTCTGAGTGATGTTGGAATGACATTATAATTTAAATATTAGGTATTTCAATGAAAAAAAGTGACGTCACTACAAAATCCCTAAAAAAAAAAAAAAAAAACACTGTGAGCAATGGATGTCCTGTATACAATTACACAATGGTTGAAAACAAATGAAGGAATTTGAAAACAATTCGGTCACAACTGAACTACGTCTGAACACAAATGCAATACAAAGAAATGGTCATTGAGCTCCAATGAGCAATTGCTTTCATGAACACATTACAATTGAAAACTCACTCACAAAAGTAAAAAATCACTAATATTAATACTGCAAATGACCTGAAACTTGGATTATCAATGAGTGAAGGTATCAATATAACACAAAACTTGGTTTAGCAAGAGGCAGGCCAAGAAATAGCACAGGACAAAAGGAACCTACTAGATTCAAGAAATAACATGAATGTTAAAATGCTGCCATAGAATATAGTAGAAACCTTTATCCCGATCACCTACAACACAGGCATAATGAGGTGTGCCATGTTAACAAACACAATAATGATGGTGAATGAGGAGTGGGGAAGAATGGATATATTTTTGTGGGTTCGATATGTGTGGAGATTTTATTGGAAAAGACATATGCTCAGTAGTTCCTAAGGCACAAATGCAAAACGGTAATGGACCAGATTTGTGCGGACCGGGTCCATAAATGCACCCGAAAAGTAATGGGGAACAGGTGGATACAATCAGGCCGAGGAATGCAATGGATCGCTAAATTTCACCGGCCCCCTGTCCATCAGACAGTTGTCTGTTAGCCCCCCGCACCCCCCCACACACACACCCATGCTCCACCCCCCCCCAAAAAAAACCCCGCATCATAGTCAAACACATGAACAATCCAATGTGAATAAAATGGAAAAATGGCGTGCACAATCAATCAGTCCATCCTACATCATACGGTGGTTGCCCAAACACACCTGTAGCTCACATACATTTCACATACAGTTATTTTCCAGTCTTTTTAACTGGTGGCTGCTGCAGCTGTTATAACTCCTAAATCTCCAAGAAGTTTGGCTTACAGTAACCGGATTCTATCTCAATATTATGGCCAAGAGTAAAATCCAATCCAAGTAGCTTGCACACCAACTTCTGTTTTAAAATGGGCGACATCTGTGTCTTCTTCGGTCGGCCCGGTAGTCCAGTGGTTAGCACGTCGGCTTCACAGTGCAGAGGTACCGGGTTCGATTCCAGCTCCGGCCTCCCTGTGTGGAGTTTGCATGTTCTCCCCGGGCCTGCGTGGGTTTTCTCCGGGTCCTCCGGTTTCCTCCCACATTCCAAAAACATGCATGGCAGGCTGATTGAACACTCTAAATTGTCCCTAGGTGTGAGTGTGAGTGCGAATGGTTGTTCGTTTCTGTCTGCCCTGCGATTGGCTGGCAACCCATTCAGGGTGTCCCCCGCCGACTGCCCGAAGACAGCTGGGATAGGCTCCAGCACCCCCCGCGACCCTAGTGAGGATCGAGCGGCTTGGAAGATGAATGAATGAATGTGTCTTCTTCTTCTCCTTCTCCTTGGTTCATTGGCGGATTACAGCTTTTTTATGGATACCGCCACTTACTGTACAGCAATCACAAAGACTTTCCATATTTCGTCAGCCCCGCGAACTAGTATAAGATAGTCTTGAATATATAACAATTTCACCAAGATTTAACAGAAAACCACAAGCATACAAGTTTGTCTGCAAATAAATAAACATATTTAAAATATTAGACTCAAACAAAGATTGTAGATTTGTGATGTCATAGCAAAGTGAAGTGTGGTCATCTGGTTCCACATTAGCCAATCACAGTCCCCGCAGAGATCCAACTGAAAAGAAGACCACTCTCTCTCTCACTCACTCACACACACACACACACACACACACACACGGACTTTTCTCGCGCTTGGACGGGTACCACGCAACACAGTTTCCATTGCCTTTGCAATAAAACAGACGCTGTCACGATTCGGTTTAGGGACCAACAGGTGGGACTGTAGGGCTCCCCTGGCAGGTGCACACCTGTTGGTCATAGGTAATCGGCCTGTAAAAGGACTCCTGCCCGAACACTCAGTGTCGGGTCATTGTTGCTTTTGCTACTGTCATGTTTGTTTGAGTCATGTTTTGGTTGCTGTTTTTGTTTTATCTTCAGTCATGATTTTTGTTTGCTACTTTGGACTTTGTCTGCTTAGGATTTAGTTTTCTGTGTTTTACCAGTACACATCATCAAATACACTCTGCTCCTCTCTCCTGCCTGCTTTTTGGGGTCCACCACCACCATGCAACGTGACAGACGCGAGGAAAAAATGGGGGCGGGATCAATTGAATCGTACAAGCTTGAGCTGCACTAGTCATATTCACAAGTGGCAACATTTTAGAAAGCGAGACACTCGGCCACCGTCCAGACAAAATTGCAGTATATACAACACACATATTTTGTGCCTTAAAACAATATTGAACCATATTTACAATTTCATATGTACCATGAATGAAGTCGTGTGATCATTTCTTTTCATAACGTTTGTGGACAGACTTTATTGACACAGCCATGGAGTTGAAGCTGTCCACAGGATTTTATTTCTGCTTTTTGCAGATGATGTTTTGACATTGGATTCATCAGGCCTTCAACTCTTATCGGAGCGGTTTGCAGCCAAAAATATCCAGCTGCGATTAGAATTTGATCCTTCAAATCTGAGACCATGGTCTTCAGCCATGAAAAAAGTTTTGAGTACCTTCCCCCGGGCAGGGCTGAGATCTTGCTTGAAATGGATTTGTTTAAGTTTCTTCTGCTTTTTATGAGAGAGGGTAGGATGGAGAGGGATGGATTGTTGCAGCATCTGCTCTGATCCAGGCTATGCATCAATCTGTCATGGAGAAGTAGTGCAACTGAAAGATGAAGCTCTTAGTTTGTAGATTGATTTCCGTCGTGGTCATGATGAGTGCTGGCTACTAAGGTCATGAGCTAGGTAGTGACTGAAAGAATAAGAACGTAACGACACACAGCCAAATTGAGTTCATCAGAGTGTCTGAGCTCTTTCTTAGATCTAGGTTCAGAAGCTCATAGTTGAGCCTCTGCTCCTTTGCAATGCAATGAGCCAGGTAAGATGGATCAGGCATCTAGGTAGGACACCTCCCCGATGTGTCCATTAGGCCCAGCTTTACTGACGGCATTACCTGGGGAAGCCCAGAGTCTTCCGGTACTCTTGGGTGGATCCAAATTAGTTGATTTTCCTGCCAAAATCTCTACATTCTTGGTATGACAAGTCCCTCAGGAAGGTTCAGGACATGTTGTAGAGACAATGAGAGAAGTCTCCGGATTGCTTTCTAGTTTGCCGCTTCACGCTATACAGAAGATGTGATATAAACGTGTTGGGTCCAAGGTGAGGGCAGTCCGGAAACAGGGGATATTACTAATCAAACAGTCGTGAAAATAAAACAATAATAGATTAATATGATTAAATAAACACAAAATATTTGCATGATACGCAATATTCCACAATATGTGGTAGTAAGTATGAGATCGCCAACAAGCAAATTACTCTTCTTTGAAAATATTTACATCCTCTACATTTAGTGTCATCCCATTCACACATACAAATCACAAATCACTAGCAAACTCACACATCCACCTTACACACACATAACACTGCCCATGAGCATTATTCACACAATGACAGATGCCCTTGTCCTGGATAGTCCTCCAGTTAAATTTCATTGGACTACTACAAAGACCATTGAAATTGCTTTAAATGTAGCCACAAAATACAATTGTACAATCGTGCAAAAAAGTCCCTGTGCTTGTTGTAAACGATTCCAACTATATTGACTTGAACGATGTTAATGCAAGGACCAGTTCTTTTGTGATGGAGCGGATACAAATGTGCCAAAGCTGCATAGGTTAAGTCATGAATAAAATCGTAATGCAAACAAGCACATCTTAGATAATCACATATGATTGTGTAAACGTTCAGGGTAATAACAACAACCAACTGTGATATAATGTGCGCATTCTTTCCTCTGTGATATTCATGATCATACCACCCACAGCTTCCATCACCGCCAGGCAAAAATACACAAACTGAGAGGAACAGAAGCAGATCTGAACTAGTCGTGACAGTCAAAAGGCCGGGTGGGTTGGGGGAATAAAATGGAACAGCTGTTCTCTATTTGACTAAAGACTCCTTTCCATATAGGTGGACAAAAATATTAGAGACACAATTAGTGCCACTCATTTAACAAAAATGGGTCTCACTGGGCTAATTACAAGCAATCAATGAATAGAAAGAGGGAATGTGAAGGGGTAGGCAAGGCAAGGTCATAAGCTGTGGTGAAAAAACGAGGCCACGGGGAGCTTCAAACCAATATATTCTATTTATTTTCATTCCTTCTGCTCTTTTCTTGTTCACGCCTGGTTGTATTTGCGCAGAATTTCTGTTTTAGATTTCTGTTTTTGGAACAGATGGTTAGTTGTGTTATGCGGACATTGCTGGCTGATGTTTCTAGGGGGCGGGGGTGTTGGGCAGTGTTATCAGAGCTGGAAATGTTAGTGTTGATAAAGTTGAGCACAATAATTCCATGATGTGCTCATCAATTATTGCACACTAGCAGCTGGGACACCAGCAGACAAAAACATTTTGCGGCATCGTGACTGGTGAGCAAATCAAAGTATTCCACATTATATCTGGTTTACACTCTTACAAGAATAAAAGTTTGTAAATGGCGGTCACTATATGTGTTAGTTATTTACAAATTTGTACATCTTCGTTTGATGAGGTAAATTAACATTTTACTGTACATACATATCTCTGCTACATTTGCCACATTTAGTGATCTGAGGATAGGGTTCTGCCTATCTAAATAAAAAAAATGTTGCTTTTACTGTGCTTGTCAGAGCCTGCTGTCTTTCTACAGACTTGCGGTTCATTCTGTATTTGGCCACAAGACAAACAACCCATTATCTTCACCCTAAGGCATTGTGGTAACGCAAAGCCAAACTACTTGGCAAACCCCTTTGTCAAGTGGGCCAAGGTGAACAGTGTCTCACAGTTACACCCCTCAAAATGCATTTCAAAATTACTCATACAAGATGATGAAAAGTCAGACAGACATATTTGTGGAAAAATCAGATACCTTTAAATTTCCACATCATGCCTCGAACAACGAAAATGTTCACTTCCCCAAACATTCATCCAACCGTTTTCCAAAAGGTGTCTCCTCATTAGGATTTTGGGTGTGCTGCCCCCTTTCCCAGTTGACTTTGGATGAGTGGCGGGTTATTACCTGGACTGGAATCAATTATCTGGCCAGTCAAATTATATTAATATACATATTTTCACGCTTTAAACAATTCATTGATTTAAAAATAAATCTGACTTAACCAAATCAATTATACTATTTACTTTGTATGTTTAAAAAAAATACATAAATAAATAAACAAAGCGAGCAAGCGACCTTAAACAACAACAGAAAAACCAGGGTCACACAAACCAATTTGGGTCTGGTTCTCAAAAGAGCACCAGAGTGCTTCTCAAAGGAGTGCCAGAGTTTATTGTGTCACTTTGCTTGTGTGTAGTTTCCTGGGTTCTGTCAGTCTTTGTTGGATCATTGTGTGTGTCTGTGTGCTCCTGTCATATTTTGATTCTGTCATAGGTTTTTGTTACTTCATTTTCTTTTCAGGACTTGGTTTGAGTATTTGAGGGTTTTTTTTTCCAATGTACTCCTGTTTGTAAATTTGTTCTCTCCATCTTGATCAGGACTCCCTACCTCCCTGCTTTTTAGGGTCCTCCAACAACTCGAACCACCTCGTAAAACCTGACAGTACTTAATAATTTACTCAAATTATTTTTGGATCAATCCTCATACACAAATCCATCAAAGTCCTCATTTTCTGGATCCAAAATAAACAGCTGGGCAAGTTCTGTATCAAGCACACCCAGTTCCCTCTCGTCATTCTTGTTGTCCTGCTCCATCCACTTGTGAACCATGGATTCGTTGAACTAGAGTTCTCTCACGGCTGCTCAATTCCCATGGTCCTCCGCACAACTGATAGCTTACAGTATAAGCTGTGCTTCGTAAACGTGTCTCTTCATGGGTGCCATTTTCGGGGGTCCAAACCAATGTTGTTTTCACAATGCACATTCCGGCACTATACATTATATCTACTTAGGGCGTCCTCTTTCACGCGCACCCTTCCCTTTTATTGCCCACGTGCTGTCCTCAGTCACGTCTGCCTTTTCCTCTCTATAAGCAGCGTGCCGGCAGCAAATGTCAGTCAAGGTACACAACAGCATTCACCGATTTTGGAAAGCTGCACACATATAAGCTGCACCGGTATTATAAGGCGCCCTGTTCATTTTGGAGAAAATGTGAGACTTTTAAGTGTACCTTATGGTCGTGAAAATACGAGAAATTTAAGGAATTACAGCACACCCGAGCAAAGTAGGGCCCGCAGGCCACATCTGGCCCGTTGACAGTCTCTAACCAGAATTTGCAGCCTTTATGAAATCCACATAAAATGTGAAAGTATGCTCTGCTTTTATTTTAATATGCAGAGGTATCGGCAGTTCCAGAGTTGAACAAGAGCAATGGCTTTAAAAGATGCATTTGTTTGAACAACCTTGGGGCAGCTATTGCACCCTCCTATTTCCCACCAGAAGGGACCAGGCCTGACCACCAACATCAAATAAGACGAGTAGCCGCCCATCTCCCTCCATCTTACTGTGATTACTATGAGTATCTAAGTTTTGTTGAGGAAAAAAAATACACTGAGGAATGTGGCAATCTTTTTGACAACGGTGTATGTGGAACCAACAAACACATTTCTGCTCTTCCGGCCCATTGACTCTTGAGTCCATATTAATTATTTATGTCATTCAGGACACGCTAGTCCTTTCACCTATATCGGAACTCACGCTAGACTTGCGAAAGAGGTGAAAAGACAATGATGAAATCAATTGGGGCAATCACCCATTCTTTACCCTCAGTTTAAAATTTGTCCGGCATATTGTCTCTGATCTTGAATTCAGTTGATGTTCTTCACACAAGTCTTTCTTGTTCCGTTTTAAAAACAAGCCCTGTAAAGTTGTCTGCAGTCATTGGAAATATATCTGTTCAGAAAGAAGGTCAATGCGCTTGGTAATATATTGTTGTCATTGTGTGAAGTTTATGCTATGACTCAACACGAAATGAAGAAAAGTGACATGTGGTTGTTCGACTATATGGAAAAACTGGTTGAAGAACTGTCTGCATTTAACTATACCATTAATTTGAATGAATGGAGTTGGGGGATAAACCTGGCTGAAGCCCCCCCCCCCCCCCCCAAAAAAAAAAACGACTGATGTGGGTACAAATAATTACATTTTACACTTCTGGAGAGCTTTGTAGATATTTTTTGATGGATGAGTCATGTCTACAAGCCATAACATGCTGTGCCATCACTTTAAAAAGTGGGCTGTTTCTTTAAAAAAAAAAAAAAAAAGTTCCATTATGTATCTACATTTCACCAGGCCCATCTGTCACAGTCCGCAGTTTAAATATGTTCTGGAATAGAATGGAGATATTGGACTCTGTGCAGGAAGTGGCTGTGAGTCAAGACTATCACACTTTGTGGAAGGATCAGAGTTGGCAATGACGTCTTGGAAAACAAGCCCAACCTATTCGACCTTCCAACTCCCGCGTGTGTAAAATCTTACCTCGTTTCTGATCCATCCGGGGGCGTCCACCATTCTCAACTCATAAAGCAGAGGGCTCACAGCGTGAATAACACCCAAAGTAAGGTCATCCAAACTTTTTAAAACTACGCTCTCTGATCTTGAGATACAGTGAAATTATTTTTCCATGTTATCTGTGTTTTGTAATGTTTTAGCCCCATGGCTCCTTCAGACAATTGTTCTGTGTGTTTATTGTTACAGTGTGTCTACAAGGGTAACTTAAAACTTGAAATAATCATCCAAACCTCCCACTCAATGACACAACTTGCTGATAGATTCAGTATGAGGGCCTACTCTGATGATTTCATTGGTCTATTGTGAGGCATTCAGTAATTTCATTGGTCAGATGTTTGTTTGGTTGTTTATTTATTGAACATATAAACAGACACACAAACATTTTGGCAGGAAGTACAGAAAAAAAACAACAACCAGAAGAAACAAAAACAAATGGTCATCATTCAAGCACAATTGACATGTTCAAAGGAAGTAGAAAGAAGTAAAAAATGTTTCTAGCTCTACCCCTTGTTCTTTGTGAGTTTTAATTTCAGTTGATATTAATATTGTAATGGATCATTCATTCAGTACATCTCAATCTGAAAAGAAAAGAAAAAGTCTACATATAAACAAATGATTTTACCCATATGTGTGCTGAACTTTTCTATATTCGTACAACTTTCGATTTGTATTGGGACTACTTAAGCACACACACTGGAACATTTATATATCATTTTTCTCTTATACTCATTCTTAATATTCTGTTACATTACAGCATTTAATACATTTCCACACCTAAATCTGATTTATATGTCTTTTTGTACTTTACTTTTGAACCTGTTTTTGAACACAGCAAAAGACAAGATTATGGGTATATGTACTGGCGGTTTGAAGCTCTTCATAAAAATCACAAATACACCGCATTACATTTGACGCCGCAGGGTTTTAAGCATGTGAAAGTATGGTACCTTTGGTACATTGCATGTAAAAAGTCGACACCTGCCTCCGTCTGTTCATGCAGGCGAACAAAATACTCCACATTGTTGTTTTGAAGTGAACGGTGTTTGGTTTGGAGATGGAGTTTAAGCTCTAAGAGCTGTTTTTCACCACATATCAAGCACAACAGAGTCGGTGCCGTTGCATCGATTTTTGGAATGCAGTTTATGACATTTTGACTGAGCATTGACAGCCTGACCCCGAACCACTTCACTTGAACCTCTGCAGCAATGCATAATACATGCTCAAAAATTGTCAATTGTTTAATTCACTGTGGTATCCAGAAAAACAAGTTAAACATTCCTCGGAAATCCGATGAGTGTTTAAAATGTGGTTAAAAATGGATGACGAAGTCCACGTTAGAACTCAACAATGTTCAGAGTATTGCTTGTGTTGCTTTTGAAACAAAAAAAATCTGTTAAAAGCGCATCCTCTGCTTTTTACTTGAGGCTCTACATAGATGACTGTGGGTGGTCCCTTACCCCGAATAGAGTAAGCTGCAAAATAGCCAGCAGACAAGGGCCTGAGGGCACAAGTTTTGACAAAAAACACAACTGTGTTTTTTCTTGATCCTCAGAAAGTTCCGAACTTCCAGTGACCAGGTTGAGAGAGTGTGTTACTGATAACTTCAAATTTAACACACCTGCTCCTGATTTACAACGTATACCTTGTAAAACTAAAGAGGGAGAGAAAAAATGGCTGATCGGGCACAATTTGGAAATATCTACCTGAGTTGTACTCACTTTTGTTGCCATAACTTGAGACAGTAACTGCTGTGTTCATTTTAAAGAGGTTTTGAAAATACCAAACAAATCACTGGGAAATGCAAATAGCCGGGTTTCAAATGGGAAGAAAATACATCATTTGTTTTGATGCCCTTAACACACAAATGCCCAAAACACAGCTTTAAAAACATTAGTGGCACTAACTAAAGTTATTCTTAACTGAACAAAATCTGTTGACATTTTGAGAAGAAAAGTAGATTTCCTAGTTTTCCTCATTCATTTTGTAATACACACAAAGTCCAAGACAACATAGTGCAATAATGCAAATGAATCCACTCTACCCTTTGCAGTTCCTTTCCCCACTTTCATTTTTCTGTGTCTGACAGTGTATGGCCGTACTCTGTGTCAGCAACTCCCCACAAAATCGAAGCCTCCATAAATCTTGTGGAATTAATAAAGCTCTGCTGTGAATGGCCTTAAAAGTAAACCGAGACAGACAGCACTTAATAATCCACAAGAGTGGGAGTAAAGGCAGAAAGGGAAAATATTCAGTTTGGCCAGGACATGCGCCTAAACAAAATCAAAGTCATTATATACGTTATATAAATGATGAAATCATATCAATAGCCGAAATCAAAAAATGAATGTGTGAAAAACAAATTCATAATGTGTGCTTTTAGTGTTCATAAGTACACATCTTCCAAGTAAAAATGATGGTTACAGCAAAAGAGGAAGGCTACTCAAACCGAATTTTGAGCTTTCATATTTGTTGTTGAACTCCAGTAACATTTCTATATTTATCAAGAGTCATATTGAGGGTTGGAGTTTCAAACATTTTATTGAGATACACAAAAAGGTTATTGCTGGATGACAACAATTATTGAGTACATTTTGAATTGGAGGAGATCTCGAGGGTCACGGGTGTGATGGAGCTTATCCCAGCTGACTGGTTGCCATCCAATCGCCTGGCAAACATCGACAAAACAACCATTCACACTCACAATCACACTAACATACAATTTAGTGATCAATTAACTGACCATGCATGTTTTTGGAATGTGGGAGGAAACTGGAGTACCCGGAGAAAACCCACGCTTGCACAGGGAGAACATGCAAACTGCACACGGGAATGCTGGAGCCCCAATCAAATCCTGCACTTCTCCACTGTGAGTTGGATGTGCTAAATAGCCAGATGTGGGCAATGTACAACATTTGTTGCAGCAAGGGCATAGTCTTTCGCCCAAGTGAGCTGGGAGCGGCTCCGGCTTCTCGTGACCGTGAACAGACAATATTTTTCTGACAAATAAATTAAGATTAAGATGGGTCAGGATTGATGATTCAATGTTTGTGTTGCAAAGGGGAGAGGAGTTTTCCATAAACCAGTAATCCTTTTTGCTCATTGCTCAGATTTACTGATTCACAACACTCCTACACAGTCTGGCCCGGGCTGTGTATGTTGGCTTACACATTTTTAGCTTTCTGATCTCGTCCTCCCTTACCATTATCTGCTTTAATACATGTGGCAGAGAAGGGAATCAGGGTGGGGGAGTTTTTGGATCAGTCTTATCAAAGAGGTTTGACCAGACCCAATTCTGATAATCCATTTCTATTTTATGTTAATGTCAAGAAAGTGATCTGCATCAATGCCAAGGTCATGTCAGGCAGAGAACATTCAGAGCCAAACGGTGATGCAGAAAACACTTGGTGCTCTGTTAGTTTTCCTCACAGTGCCCTTACTGTCGCTAACGCATGCTCTTACCCTGCAAAAAAAATGTTTTTGACGTTTTTTTCCCCTTTTGTTGTGGGAGGGCTTGCCTAACTTCCAGCATAGATTTACAATATTTGCATGGCTGTCCCTAGACTGCACCCGACACAGCTTTTAAATAAACAAAAACAAAAGTAACATTCTTTTTAAAGTGTAAATGACATTTGCATAGGCACACATGACAATGGGGACTTGGGTTTTGGGGGTGGGGGTCCGGGGGAGGGGGGTTGCATGTTCTTTTGAGTTTCTCCCCTTACATCGGGCTTGTATCGCTTATGTTAGACTCCAGCGGCTGATGAGTTCAAGAGAAAAATAAATCAAAATTTGTCTTTCCAGCAGTTCAGAATTTCAAACAACTCTCTTGTAGTCGAATCTGCGACTCAGCAAGACAGCCGAATCATACTCGTCAGCAGAATTGATGTTCTACTCATGTAAACACTGTTATATGTTTTGTTGTGCATTAAGTAAAGTGTCGGGACCACACAACTCACGCTTTACAGGGTGAGGAGCTCCAAATTCTGTCTCTTGTGGCGGTTAATTCTTCTGCAATGTTGATTAGTTTGTCACAAAAATAAAAGATTGAACATCTACTCAGACAGAAAGAAGAAATTACATTTGCTCTTACCCAAGATTCTAAATTAACACCCGACAACCTGCAAAATGTGGGTTTCAAATTCATTTTGGCGCATGTGAATGAACACTTGTATGTATGAGGTCATCTTGCCAGGCAGATATAAAGTAATTTTGATGCCTAGTTTGCCACCGGAAGAAGGACAACTGAAGATGGATCACCAGGGAATGTGTGTGCAGGGCATTCAGCCGCTCCCTGTCACCCGAGCCACAGCAAGTCGGCCCTAGTCCGGGACATGGCTAAAGACGATCAGAGGAGTTGAGAATCTTCAGAACCCATCCTGGTTTTCCCATTGTGGCGGTGGTTGCCCTCCCACTTTTGTCCGTAGTTTAACACATGATATTAATACTCAAACCCATGTTGCCTTTGTAATAATAAAACACCGACCTTCAACATTCCTGTGCTTGCTCTAACTGCAGTTCTGACGCTCAACCTGGCCTCAGAACAACCGCACCAAAGTCATAATCGACTAAGTACATCTAATGCCGACATTGAGCCAGAAATCTCAACTGGATTTCAAACAGTGGTTCAACACATAAATGCAAATGCTCAGCTAATATCATACAGCAGAGGTGCTCGACCTTTTTTGACAGAAAATGTACTTTTCAAGCAACCAATCTCCTGTGATAACCCATTACTGGACGCGCACGCATACACAAGGGCACGCCTGCAACCCATACACAGGCTCGCATACGCACACATGCATGCCATGATGAGCAACAACGATAATAGACTCTTACATGAACGAAACCGAAAGATAAACTAGATATAAGACATGACTGGGAGACCTGACATAGGGAGCCAGGTACGGACTTGTGTTGCATGTTAAGTGCAGAAACATCGCTATCATAGCTTGCGTGCTCTGTTTTGAAATATTGCTCCTGGCGCTCCAGAATCCCATTTTCAGACATTGGAGAGTTAAAAAAAATAGATAGATAAAGCTTGGCGGCACATTTGACGACTGGTTAGCATGTCCAACTCGCAGTGAAGAGGGCATGTTCAATTCTGGGCTCCGGCCTTCCTGTGTAGGAGCGACACGGAAATAACAGTCTCGTCAGTGGCTCTCCAACGACCCGTTTGGCACCCGTCTAATGGCAAGTACTGCGAGTACTATAGTCTTGTATCTATCTATTTCTACGTAGAAAAAAAACCTCCTCCACGGTGTTCCTTACTGCTGTAAAACAAGAAGAAGTATCAAATATTATAAAAACGTTGAAAAATAAAAAGTCAACTGATTGCTTTAATATTGATATGACAATAATAAAGCAGATTATAGAATATGTAGAATATGCAACCTGTCATTCAAAGCTGGTATCTTTCCATCAAAAATGTAAATTGCTAAAGTTATTCCAATCCATAAAAGTGGAGAAAGACATCTGTTTACAAATTATAGACCAATATCACTACTACCACAATTTTCAAAAATATTAGAAAAACTATTTTCTCGCAGACTTGATAGCTTTATACAAAAGCATGCGCTGTTAAGTGAGAATCAATATGGCTTCAGGGAAAAACGGACCACCTCAATGGCAGTTATGGAGTTTGTGGAAGCAATAGCCACTGATATAGACAACAACGAATTTACTGTTGGGGTTTTCCTAGATATAAAAAAAGCTGTTGGCACAATAGATCACAGTATATTATTGAAAAAAAACTAGAAATATATGGCATTAGAGGTGTAGCTTATGAATGGATAAAACGTTATTTAGAAAACAGATATCAGTATGTGCAGCTCAATAATAAAATAACGAATCAACCTAAAATCACTCACGGAGTTCCTCAGGGGTCAGTGCTTGGTCCAAAACTATTCATCTTATATATACATGATATCTGCAAGGTCTCAAAACAATTTAAATGTGTCCTATTTGCTGATGATACAACTTTCTACTGTTCTGGAATAAATGTGAAACATCTCCTGACAACCGTAGAAAACGAATTAAACAAATTCAAAAAACTGGTTCGTAAGAAATAAATTGTCAACTAACCTGAAAAAATTGAAGTTAATTGTTTTTGGCACAAGACCAATCAAACACTAAGCTAAAATTATGGTAAACTCAATTGAGATAGAAAGAGCGTATGAAACCAAGTTTCTCGGATTAGTAATAGATTCAAAACTATGGTGGAAACCACATATCGATAACGTAAAAAGAAAAATAGCCAAAACCGTAGGGATCCTCTACAAATCCAAGGAAGTGCTAAATAAGAGATCTTTGTACGCATTATACACTTCATTATTATTACCATGTATGACCTACTGTGTGGAAATATGGGGAAATGCGTGCAAAACAAACACACTCCCTATTCTCAAACTACAAAAAAAAGAAATTCGAATTATTTATAGATCAAAATATACGGACCCCACAAATCCACTATTTATCAAATTAAATACGATGAAATTTTATGACCTGGTTGACTTTAAAATCGCCCAATTAATGTACAAAGCACACAATAACCTGCTCTGCCAAAACATTCAGAAGTTTTTCGAAATTCGAGAAGCAGGTGGCATGAGCGGTCTTCCTAGCACACCTGCTGGCAATTGTTAATCAATAGAGACACTATTTAAGGACTCCAACATTGTACACCTGTTGTGGGAGTATTGTTTATTGGCATTGCTATCCTCACTGTTCCTTGACTTAGTGGCTTTTGACCTCGTCGTGATTTCGTGTATAGTTCTCGGTACCAAGTTTTGTGTAAGTACTGTTTTATTTTGATGATCTGGCTTTTGTGCGTGTACTAGGTGTTACATTGTTTTTCGTTCATAGTTTGTGGGCTTTACTTTCCTTTCTTGCCCTTTTGTGCAAGCACCTTTTGTTATTCGTTTGGATTTATCTCCTGGTCCTCATTGTGGACCAGTGCTTTATTTTCTCGCTTTATTGTCGGTGCGATTAAGACATTAAATTGTCTTTTCATCTGAGACCTTGTTTCTGTCTACGTTTTGTGGATCCCCCTCCCAAACTCGGTTTATCCGAGTCCCTAACAATAGCACAAACAACCTACATCAATCAGAGTTAAAATGATAAATTCTAAACATTAAATATAATGATAAATCAGAACTAAGTTGATAAATGGAGAAAGGTATTGAAATATCCATTATGAATACAAGAGAAAATTGACACAAGAGTGCCAGGGTGTGGATGTATTTAATCCCGATACAAACCAAAAGTTGTAAAAATATCACGGTTAAGGGTAAAGTATGAGCCTTAATGGAGACTCTTTCTTCTTACTTTTTTTCTTTTCTGATTGATATAAAAATGATTTATTAGATATAAACACATGACGGGGTAGGACTAGATACGTTTTTTACTTCTTCCTACTCCCTTGAACATAACTGTGTTGAATGAAGACTGTGTTGAATTCTAGTCAAGCCAGCCGCCACAACAACGGTTGTGCATATGCTACGCAACACGCCATGAGGGTCAACTTCAAAATCCACCAAAACATAAAACAACTTCCTGCCAAAAATAAATAAATCAAATACAGTGGTACCTGTACTTATGAAGGTCTCTTCTTTTCTGGCATCCCATTGGCTAAGGGGGTGCCACCAACCAAATGTGCATGTGTTGGGGGGAAAAGCAGCCTCCTCTTCCCCGTGTGTTCGTTGAATTTCGGACGAGGAGAATGTTGGTTATGCAAATATAGGCTTTTTCTTCAAAGCTTTTAAAAATTCCGGGTACCCGCGAGTTACAGACAATTGCTGCAGGTCACGAGTGCGAAGCAGGAAGAGATTCACATCATTTTTATACCATCAGAAGGTCGGTACCGAGACACAAAGTGTGATATCATAACTTTTGTTTCGCCTAAACTGATTCTCAGCTTGTACCAACTAGCACATTCTAATGTTTGTGCATCCTACAGTAGGGAGTATTTCAATTCTAGGTGATGATTCGCTTCAAGCTATGCTGTGGGCATGGGAAAGTTACACAGCATGGCTGAATATGAGCAAAATACAGATTTCATTAGATGGATAAATATGTGACTATGCAGCATCCTCTTCATTCGACCCTCAGGCCAAGAGGGGTTCTGATACAGAAAGTGTTTACCAGTCGGGCGATCGATCACTATGCTCCGATCGATCACTATGCTCATGTTTGCCTTGGACATTTTCGAAGGTTTGTTAAAGGCAGACAATAGCAAACGTCAGTTGCTCCATGTACAGCACTTTGTATACATCTTCAAATATAGTTGAGTTGAGTTTTTGACAAAACGCCAGACAAAACCCCACTTCTGATAGTGAACATGAATATGAACTAAAGACGTAGAGGATGCAGTTAAGTTAAATGTCCATTGTTTTTATTCCTTTTTTTTAAACATTATGCACAACTCTCATTTATTGTGTAACAATCAAATTATAACATGTATTTGTTACATATTTTGAGTAATTTTTATGCTTTATAAAACATTTATGTTTGAATTTTGGGGGGCTTTGAACAGATTAGGGCATTTACATGCAAAACGCATCTCTACTTTCAAAATTTTCTCAAGAGATTTCTTCCAGAACGTATTAATTTTGTAAGTTATTATTATTATATATTTATGAAAAATGCTTAAAATACCAAGCCACGTAGTCCGTAATCTTAATAAATTAATAGCTCAGGGATATAGTGTCGTTAATATGAGGATGAATTAAGCATGGCTGTCTTTTAGATTGATGAGAGGACAACATAAACTGTGGCGCTGGTCGAAAGAAATGCACCTTTTTTTACTTGTCCGAGAGCATAAATCTGGAAAATTGTAGGACCTTCTGTTGCCTTTGACCTAAACAATCCTTGAATCAACAATAGCAAACATCGGGGAATCCTTGCTGGTTCACTCGAATCCATATCATATCCTCATATCATACCTCAATCATAGTGTGTGCGCATTCATCAATGAGCAAGCGGGTGATGTCACATGCTTATATTTGATGTGGTTTATGTGTCAGGGTTGCAAACTCTCACCCATTAATCTTTTTTATAGGAAGAAAGACAATTTGAGAAGTTGATAAACAACTCTTGATATCAAGGACAAGACAACCCTGGATTTAACATATGCCTGCACGCAGGCAGTTACATTATGTAATTTTCACATTATCCCCACTGTCAAGTGCCATTAAGAGACAGGGATGAGGCTAAGGGATCAGATAAGACTAAACACTTTCCTACTCTCAGACAGTAACCATGCAAAGTTTTTTTTTGTCATTCATAGGGAAAACGGACTCAATAAGAAATCAAATCAGAATTCCAAGGATCACTCTCACTGGTCCGATTGTAATATTAAAAACACGTTTGTGCAGAGTGTAGTCAAGATTCCCGCTTCACCTGCAAAGACTTGATTTCAATTTCACTTGTGGCAGCAGCATTTCATCTTCAAGTCATCATATTACACTTTACGTCATTTCATGTAGCGGTGTGGCACGTGACGTCGCCAGACAAATACCCCCAAGCCTTAGCCAAACATTCAAGTATTTGCCGTTTTCAAGTTAACACTGGTAATACTTTTAGCTCCATCCCAGACAGACGGCCATTTTGGGGATGGAGGACGGAGTGTGAGAGGTTTTTGGGCACGGAAGATGGATGACAAGAATTTTTTTAAAAGGACAAATTAAGCAAGGACGAAAGTGGATTTTTGTCTTTCCCTTCAAGTGTCCCTAACTCGGTCAAGTACCTGCGGACACCCATTTCACAAATGACCAACAGAAACACACCCTGCCTGTCTTGCTTCTGTGATCCACTAATAAACTATTTAAGACCGAATGTGAAATATCACGACGTGTGTCTCATGAGTTGTTCATTGTTTTTCTATGCGGGAGGGCGTGATTTCCCTTTGCCTCAAGTGGACACTAGCAAGAGCATTCATTCGTCTTCCATTCAAAAAAGTTTACACAAGCCAGCCAGTCAGTCTGATGACCGACGGTGGTTGTCTTGGCAGCTAAATGCAATTTTCGTTGATACTTCAGTCGGTTTAGAAAGCTGGCTGTGTTGCATGCCTCCGTCCCATCCCACACCATACCCCTTTCAGGGACAGCGGTTACTACAGTGGACAGCCTCTCGTGTTGTCAGGTAACAGCAGGGGTCACCAACCTTTTTGAGAGTGAGAGCTACTTCGTTGTCCTGATTGTGTGAACGGCTACCAAATTGCTACACGTCTAAAATAACATTTGTACAAATTACATTTAATAATATGACAATGTGTTATTTTTAATACTTAATTATTTTAATCTTCAGGCTCTGATCATCTTAAAGATGTCTCACAATACTGCCAGTGTTTGCATTTTTAAATCATAATTTCTACAAGCAAATCACAGTCCTAGCACGGGTGGGCTATTAGTGTGGTCCTCACGGGCTACCTGGTGCCCGCGGGCACCACGTTGGTGACCCCTGGGTTACAGGGTGCATGAACGGGTAAAATAACGTGATTCACTTTATTTTTCATAATCCATTAACAGGTTTACTGTATGGTCAGCATTACATAGAAAATTAATTTCCACATTTATTAATTTTTTGGGGGATAGACTGCTGTGGTGTTGTTAGTTTAGAGTAGGAAAACTATTTGTTCATAACTTCATAAGTTACAAGATAAAAACTTATTTGCTTGTGACTCAGCAGCAAATGTGTGTAAGGTCACTAATGTGACAAGAATTGTCTGTCAGTGGATATGCAGACCATAAAGTACAAAAACCTGTGTAAGGAGGTGCAATATTATTGAAAGGCTCACACAGGAAACAAGTGAATAGCTGGCAAAATAGATCGGGACCATAGCTGTCACCTTTTCAACGCATCTTGACATGCAAAATAGTCTGTATCCGCTCTGTATCGCACAACTATGCCAATGAAAAAAATACATATAAAGTGACAAATAGGGATGTGCAACGCGCTCTTCAAGAGCGGCATCGGGAAGTGTTTATAAAGATATGGAATGTTTAACCGTCTAGTGAGTATTAAATTAAACTTTAAGCAATCGTTCAACAAAGCCCCTGTTGGCAGAGTATCAAACATTTTTTTTCATTACTTCACTGCTAGCCTCTGATGCCATCCGAGCATTAAGGTAGTTTGCAAACTTTGACGGCGGACCGGAGAGACAAACTATATAAGGTTAGCTTACACTTGCAAGCTGATCCAACAGAGCACGGGTGGGTTTAAGACCAAAAGTGAAAAAACACCCTGCATTCGGCTGTTAGCCAGTGTATGGTGAGTGATCCTGGATGTTAAAGAACATTATTAAATGTTAAATTGAAAAGGAAATCTTTCCATTGGTTAATGCAGCAGTGTACACTAGGGATTGGTATAAAAGATGGTACTTTTATTTATTTATTTGGGGGGGGGGTACGAAACGATTTGGGTTGGTACTATCGAGCACTGAATGACGTGAAATCAAACGGAGACAAGTTTCGGCGCTGTAGCACACAGATATATGGGTTGCTCTCAGAAGTCTGATCATCCGGAATGTTCAAACGCTGACCCATTTTGCTAAGATTTTTTTTTCCCCATTAACAATCACTAGATTTCACTGATTCCAATTTTGCAAACATAGTGCAGCGATAAAATAAATAACCTTACTGAGATTTGTGCTGCCATTTGTGTGTGAATGTACTGCAGCTCGTCTCGAGGGCGATGTTATGAAGCAGGGGTAAAAAAAAATATTTAAAAAAATAAAATAAAGTGGCGGCCCGGTAGACCAGTGGTTAGCACGTCGGCTTCACAGTGCAGAGGTACCGGGTTCGATTCCAGCTCCGGCCTCCCTGTGTGGAGTTTGCATGTTCTCCCCGGGCCTGCGTGGGTTTTCTCCGGGTGCTCCGGTTTCCTCCCACATTCCAAAAACATGCATGGCTGATTGAACACTCTAAATTGTCCCTAGGTGTGAGTGTGAGCGTGGATGGTTGTTCGTCTATGTGTGCCCTGCGATTGGCTGGCAACCGATTCAGAGTGTCCCCCGCCTACTGCCCAGAGACGGCTGGGATGGGCTCCAGCACCCCCCGCGACCCTAGTGAGGATCAAGCGGTACGGAAGATGAATGAATGAATAAAATAAAGCAGGTAAATCTTAAATTTGTGTGTGTGTGTGTGTGTGTGTGTGTGTGTGTGCGCGCCGGTAAGGGTAGATCCCGTGAGGTTTGTTGATCAAAAAGTAGATCTTCGATCCAAAACGTTTGGGCACCCCTGTTATAAAGCTTAAGGAGGTCGGAGTAGGCAAGGAGATGAACAGTTAAACTGGATATATTTTTTTTTCTTTCGAGCTTGCGTTTTGAGTTGGTCGTCTTTCAAGCTGTCATTTTGAGTTGGCAGATTTCCGGGCTCCACCAGGGGGATAAGTGAGTGAAAGAGACAGATTTAGTTTTGATGGTGGGGAGTCGATTGAGACAGGACGAGAGAGTTATGTTGTAAGAGTTGGTTAGAACAGTGGGGCCATGGGACAGTGGAGTAGGTGAGGTGGACAGTTGGTTGAGGATGGAGGTTAAAAAAGTGAAGTCAACCCCAAAATTTTCTTGACAATAATATATTTAATAGTCTAAACATTCATTCATCTTCCGTACCGCTTGATCCTCACTAGGGTCGCGGGGGGTGCTGGAGCCTATCCCAGCTGTCTCCGGGCAGTAGGCGGGGGACACCCTGAATTGGTTGCCAGCCAATCACAGGACACACAGAGACAAACAACCATCCACGCTCACACTCACACCTAGGGACAATTTAGAGTGTTCAATCAGCCTGTCATGCATATTTTTGGAATGTGGGAGGAAACCGGAGCACCCGGAGAAAACCCACGCAGGCCCGGGGAGAACATGCAAACTCCACACAGGGAGGCCGGAGCTGGAATCGAACCCAGTACCTCTGCACTGTGAAACCGACGTGCTAACCACTGGACTACCGGGCCGCCCTAGTCTAAACACAGTTTACTTATTAGTATTGCGCATGTGGAATAGGAGTTAAGCAGTAAAGTCCATGCGTGTATGTCCATCCATTTTGCCTCTTGCTATAGACGAAAAATGACATCACAGTTCCTCAACAATCATGGCTCAGCTTCAGAAAACAGGTTAGCCGTTTAGTATTAAACTTATTTAATTGTAGCCGCTAATATCTTGCCTGGTAATCTTTGAATGTCAGCCGTGGGCCAGTTAATGACTGCACCGCAATAATATTTCTGTATTGTTGCCAGGAATAATTTGGGGCCCGATTGCCTAAAGGTTTGCACCTGCAAAAACGGACGCAAAGTTGATTGCTTACGGAAACAGATACGGAAGCTGATGTGCTAACCATGCACACGCAGGATTACTTCTCTGCCAAACGTGCTTAATTACCATCCGGCTCATTGTGTGCACCCTGGGATGATCATGTGAAAACAGACTATTTAGCAGGGACAATATGATTTATCAAACCTGAGACAAATTGTGATGGCAAATTTTTCATCTTCTAAAACCGCGCCTGAAAGGGAGATGCAAAGCCAAAAAGCTGAGTATGACCGTTCAAAAGACATAGCCTGTTCTATTTTTAAAAAAGCAAATTGAAACAATACCTTGAATGTTGTCGTATTCAAATGTGCATGTTGTCATTTTAAGCTTCTATAATTTCCCAGAAATGTTGCCCTTTCTGAGAAGCTGCTATCCAAAACACAGTCCTGAAAATATTAAATTAAAAAGAAGATAGACTCAATCAAGAAGAAAAAAAAAGATTTCAGAAATAAAAATTGAGTCTTTTAATCTACTGCGGTTTTTATATTACAGTAACCACCCCATACCACCCCCCCCCCCAAAAAAAACAAAAAACAATAAGAAATACATTACTTTGGAATGTAACTGCTGATGAAGAAATGAACACACTTCTCCCTTATTGTATCTTGGGTGTCTTTGTCTGATTCAGTGAGTTACCTAAAGATCAATAATCCTCAAAAGTGGCAGGATTGCATTCCATAGCCTAATCATCTCCTGCTGATATTATGTCCTGCTCACTTGTGGTTACTCGGTATTAAACACCCGGTGTTTGCGGTTGAAAGGAGTAATCATTCTCTGGGGTGAGGTGAAGACTTTGTGTGTTTTGACAGTGAAAGTCTCACAATCGATACTCATAAAGCCACTGGTTTCTGAATTCAATATTGCTGCAAATTCCAGGCAAGCTTAAAATGCTGCTATATTAGAATGACAGTATTCAGTTTTGGAACACAGCGATGTGGTATTATTTTCAGGTTCATACTGCTGTTTACTTGAAGCTATGAATGCACATATTTTGCCAAACAGCAACACGGTAAACCATACTAACCGCAAAGGGATATAAAATCACATTGTTCATTCCAAAAGGCCGACTGTCCGGTACGAGTCTCTCTCGCAGTAGTTTTTTGGATGTGCGTTCCCAAGTTTTAAAGGTTTTGTTACACTAGATGGACACTTGGGATGATTTAAATCAAACAAAACATCTATTTTTTTCTTCTTTCAATCTTCTATCAGAGCAATATGTTTATTTTCTGTAACATGGTGTTTGTTTGTCTTTCCACTAACATTTCCAATTGCACCACTTCCAATTGCATATTGTGCTAGCTGTGCACGCCTAAATTTATTGTGGTAAAAAGCATCACCACGACCTAAAAATATCTCCGAAAGACATCTTTGGCACCTTTAAACCTGTTGCGCGCAACGTGCGAGAATTCTGAATCTGCAATTTAATACTCGTGAGTTAGTATATTTCGTATTTGGTCCACTGAAAAAGATGGTATGTTTAATTTACTCAATTTTATTTTGTCAAGTGGCTGCACACTAGAATCATCTGGTTTAGATACATTTTCAAGTTGATGTATTTCACTGGGTATGATAGGAATTTAGCCAAAGAGAAATCAAATTAAAATTTGCCAATGAACTTAGCTATTTGCCTTTTTTATGGTCTTTCTGTATCGCCACAAGGTGGCACCAAAGCCCAAACTAATTGAAAGTAGTAATTGTTGTCAAAGAAGTATGTTGAATTGATACCTCATGATTAGATACAGTTCTCTTTGTTTGAAGTCTTTATACAAAAGGGTGGTGCTTTGTTAATCGAGAAAATTACAGAGATGGCATATGATTACGCTTTGCTGAGTAGCTGTTCAAAAGTTGTTTATTTTCAATCTAATTTTAAATCATGGGAGATCATGTTTGAAGTTTGAAATATGAGATGGAAATGTTTTGGCATTACAGTTTGAGTTCTTAATTTAGGTAATTAACATTTTTGCGGTGGCGGGGGTCAATTATTCGTGTTTTTTTTTCACCGTTCATGGCTGGGTTGGGTCCCGACTCCACCCAAAAACCTACTCCACCCAAATAATGACGGTTTGCCGTAGTCGGAGAATGTGCCCCTGAATGATTGAAATAATAACTAAAAAGAAATGGGACTTAAAACAACTGCATCTTGGTTGTATGGAAATAACCTCTTTTACAGATGGAGGATGCGGTATAAACATCGAATGAGGTGGACTAGAAGAGGAACGGAGAAGGAAACAAGTGATATATCTTCAGCTCCGATTTCTACTGTGATTGGAGCTCGGATAGAATTGATGAGGGAGGCAGGAGTTTGTGCCGAGGCTTTGCTGGTTCATGGCAAAGTCAACACCTTACTATCCCTTTAAACCCTCACATTGCTTACCAAAGAGCAGCATGCCCCATGCCAAGCCTCAGGCCAGATATCAAATTTTGTGTGCGTGTAGGTTATATCTGTGTGTCATGAATCTCATTTCTCATCCATACGGTTTGATTTAAGTCGGGTTTGAATTTTATTTTGCATGAACAGGTCGATGTAAATTGGCCACATGTCATAACATCATAACAATAAAAGGACTGCAAAGTTTAACAAAACAAAAAGCAGAACAAAATAAAAAAAAAGGCATTTGAACATTTTCCTGTCTATGGCTCAAACCTCAGGTCCAATGATTCCCTTGTGTTCACAAATATGTCAAAAAAGCCCAGGAACTTTCTGAAGGCTGTGGCTAACTGCAGCCGCTCAACACTTGGCGGAAAGACCAACAACAGCATCTGTCACAGTCACAAAGTTTTTCCTGAACCCTGTGAACTAAAGAAAAAGCCACAAGCACAGAACTCCATATGGTGTACTATATTTCTATAGTTTACAACAGGGGTGCTCATTAGGTAGATCCTGATCTACCGGTAGATCCAAGACAGGTCCCAAGTAGATCCGAGGAGTGTCGAGGAGAAAAAAAAACAAACAACCATTTGTGTTTACATGTCAATAATATATATTTTTGTGTTAATGTACACTGCACCCTAATCATCTTATCAGTCTCATTTTCACCCCAAAAAATATTTTAAAATAAAATAAAGCAGGTAAATCTTGAATTTACGGTGGCGCGTGATTACGTCACCGGACGTTGTTAGCGCTCAGCAGTCTGCAATTGCAGCTTGTGATCAGAACTGTTGCACTCTATCTTTTATCGGCATTATTCTCATTCAGAGTTTGCTTCGTGTACAATTCACCGAGGGCACGAGCAAAGAATAGGAATCTAGGATGGCCCAGGGAAGCACTTTAAAACTGTACGTGTGAGCTACGATAGTTAACAGGCTGCAAAAGTGCGTCACATGCCTCAGTTTCAGGCAGTTTCTCATCAGGGCGTGCGTGCGCGCGCGTGTGTGTGTGTGTGTGCGTGCGTGTGCGTGCGTGCGTGCATGCCTGCGTGTGTGTGCGCGCGCGCGCGGGCCGGTAAGGGTAGATCCCGGGAGGTTAGTTGATCGAAAAGTAGATCTGCAATCCAAAAAGTTTGAGCACCCCTGGTTTACAATATCGATCTATCTATTTATAATCGATCTATCTCTACACAGACACAAATAAATGTACACAACAATGCTAGAAATTAGTGGGGGGCGGGGGGTTGCCTTTCAAACAAGGCCACTAAAACGCAAAACTGTGATTGGGCCGGCGATTACATGATAAAAACGCAGTGTTGCAAAATTTTACAGAATCACCGTGTGAACACTAACTTCATATGCCTGTCATGCATGGAGATTGTTCCGAATAAATACAAAGAATTCATCTGAGTGGCCGCCGCTGCTGAGTGCTTGTTTTGCTTCCCCACTGTTTCTTTTTATTTTCTTTCTTTTTGCACTCCGCCGACGAGGGTTCTTTTTCTCCCGCCGTGTGCGTCTGTGTGAGTGTACATGCTTAAAAATGACGGTGACCCCCAAAGGTTGTCTGAAAAGGGAAAACGTCTTTCAAGCAACAGTATATACAACTTGGTTTTGTTTTATCAAGCTATTGCTTGAATTGAAGTGTTAAAACAATGTTGACAACTTTGCTATACAGATGAATGAACTTGATGTTTCAATCACGTGATGTTTATGCCGTTTTGTGCGAGTCACACCGTTCTAAAACGGCTCTTCAGAATGAAGCATGTAAACAGTAGGGAAGAGATATCTTCATGCGGTCTACACGTCTCACAGGTTTGTCCTGCTTTACATAAGTTACACTCGTCTGACAGTTTAAGTTCACTAGATCGGTTATATTATATTTACCACAAATGATTTTAACCCTTTCAGGGAGAGCGGTCATTACAGTGCACCGTTTTTCATGTTATCAGGTTACAGGGTGCATGAAAGGGTTAATATTCCCATTTCCTACTAACTAAAAGGTGTGATTTCAGAATTAGAGAAATGTTTCCTCATTACTGAGCTACATAAAGTCATTCAATGCCTTCTTGGTGGTTATTATCGAACAAGTAGACTCTTAAACTGAAATATATCATTTCAACGGTTTCTTCTTGTGTTGTCTTCATTTTTGGGGGGCTTTTCGCACTGAAAGAACTTGTAGTTCTGAATCTTTAGCTGGCTTCAAGCTGATAAACGCACAGTCATAAACTGACTGTATGATGGATATTATGTCGCGTGCTAAAATGCTAGCTGCTCAAGTCAAGTTCTATTGTCAGATATGCTCTATGAAGTCGCACAAAGGCTTTTAAAGCCTTCTTGTATTTAGGGCCTCCATTTTTTTGTACAAGAAATGCAAAGTTTAAGTTAATATTTATATTTGTTTGAAAGTGCGCCAATGAAAATGTTTCGACACAATCAACTAGATTTCTGCAATGT
The DNA here is from genome assembly GCF_025434085.1 of Hippocampus zosterae. Classification (NCBI taxonomy): domain Eukaryota; kingdom Metazoa; phylum Chordata; class Actinopteri; order Syngnathiformes; family Syngnathidae; genus Hippocampus; species Hippocampus zosterae. The sequence goes on from NC_067462.1 coordinate 19,300,344, forward strand.
GGTGTGGATTAAGCAAGTCAAATTTGTTGATTATATAAAAAAGGAAACCACTTGTTTTTTTTTCATTATCAAGTGAGATGTATAGGTAAAAATATCCAACATTCAACCATTACATCACAGGTGTCAAACTCAAGACCCGGGGGCCAGATCTGGCCTGCCACATCATTTTGTGTAGCCCATGAGTGCAAATCAAGCATGTCAAATTCCATGATGCTTGCTAAAGTCCGTCCAATGGCGCTTCTGGGGGGGGGGGGGGGGGGGGGGGTACTAACGGGGGCCAGTGCCCCTGTAGCACTGATTCTGATTCCCCCTGTGGTCACCCCCCCCCCCCCCCCCCCGACGCGAAAGGTGGAACCAAAGTGCGTGATTTAACATTCTCGTCGGACCCTTTAGTGTGCTGCACCACTTAAAAATGAGCGGGAAAATGAGAAGCAGTCCGCAGAGAAGGAAATTACCACGACGTGTGCGTGTGTGTGCGTGTTTGCGCGTGTTTGTGTGTGTGTGCGTGTGTAACATTTTTAGTCTCCCGTTTTATTTAAATTTTTATTTAACAGGATCAATATATAAGACATTGCCTTTTAAAATTTAGATAATTATATGCATGTAAAACATCTAGCTTCAGTGTATTTGCAATTTTTGTCCCCAGCAGGCTGGTACAATATCATCCCCTGGCTTGAAAATTCTCAACAGATGGACACGGCGTACCCTTGCAGACATTTTAGCCCTCCTAATACTGCTTTTTTTTCTCATCACTATAATGTTATGACTACAATTTCAAAGTTTGAAGAAATAAAAAGTCAAATAAGATTTTGAATCTGTCTTTTTAGCCGTGGGTTGAATGTGCCCCCCCCATCAAAACCCCTGACCCCAGCCCGGCCCCCTGAGTGAAATTGAACCAGAACCACTGCTAGAGTCTGAACCAAAATTTCAAATTGTCATATGTAATCCACAATAACAGTTATTTTGACTTCTGATTTTAAAACTAGTTATCCATCAATTTGTTGTGCGCTATTTATGTAATATGTGAAGGTGATTAAACATTTATGTGGTTTCCCAAAATTCATAACGGCCCTCGAAGAGAACCCATAACTACAATGTGGCCCGTGACAAAAATGAGTTACATTACATGTTCAAGAAAAACGTTGCTTCAGATCCCTAGGATTAATCAAGAAAAAAAATAATTCTCCTTAAAAATTACTTATTTGCTCATTACTCTTCCGGTAATACGCAATATCGTAGTCAAAATGTTAATGCGTAGGTTTTTATTCCGAGTGAAGGATATTCCTTTCCATAGAATTCTGGGGATGGGAATATTTATTGTACACAAAAATAAGTGTCAAAACACTCCACGAGCATTTGGTGGTTAGTTTTCTTTTTAGTTTTTTTTTTCTCCCCATGATTTGGAACATCACCCCAGCCACAAGTGTCAAGATCTGCTTTGCTACCGAGACACGCTGCCTGCACAGACACAGGACGTCGGATTAGAGTAGAGACAAGCTGACTCTCTCAAATCAGCTCGCTCAGCTCTGCAAGGCTTCTGTTTCCAAGGCAGCAGTGTGTACATCAAATCCACTTCTAAAAAGACAACATTAAGTTACGAAACCCCCTGTGATTTTGTGTGTGTGTCTGTCTGTGTGCGTGTGCTTATTTGGCATTTGAATATGAAACACTGAACACACACTTGTCGTAAGACTGGGGCATTTGCAATCAAAAAGCAGTTTTAAGTGTGACACCAATACCTTTAAGGTTGTTATTGTTTTAATGTGCATCGTTGTTTTAATGTATTGCTTTTGCATTGCAGGACTTTGTTCAACAATGATTGCTGACGTTTACAGTGGAAAAAAAAACACTCTCCTCTGCACCCTCAGCTGTTTACGCTCTACTGCCAAGGCAATGTCTAATTATGCATTTGAGCGTGAGAGTTTAATTTGCACGTTTCATTTGGAGTGATTGGCACTCGCATAAGTTACGCTGAATGCTGCTTAACTAAAGGAGAGGCAGGCGGTAGACACTAAGCTCTATCACTTTGCCACTCCAGTTACCCAAGCAACACAAGTTTCCGCGAGAGTTATATGAATGTCTCACAGAAAACTGAACGTGTCAGGGGGAAAAAAAAGCTGATGAATGCTGTTGGTTTGGGTGTGCATGACTGAAGGTGCTCGAGGATTTCTGCAATACACTCACCTTTTCACGTTCTGCCGGTTTGAAATCATCATTACAAGTCACAATTAGCTTAGGCAGATACATGTCTAATATGTTCAATTATTTGTTGATTTATTTTATCTCAGGGAGATGGGGATAAAAAACATACCAGCAATAGAGTTGTAAATGATGAAACCTCACTTTTGGGTACACAGTAACTGTCATGGGATGTTTATTTTTAACAGCGGCAAAGTGCCTATATTCATCCTCACTACCTGCTGTTAAATTAACATTTACTCAAATGTTAAACCTGTGTTGACAGCAAGGTAACTACTGAATGTTTAGCTTCAAATTGAGTGTTCATGCCACTGCTATACAGCTTTGGGGGGAAATACCCCATGCACGCATCGCTACCTTATTTTATGTTCCTCGCGTGTTAAGTCATTTTTAAAATCCAACCGCTAACCACCCACCAAACACGTTAACTCGAAAATTGCGTTTTTAATGTGCATTTGGTGCACAAGGGTCTGATGCAGTTAATCACAAAATATTACACTTGGGAAGAATTGTAATGGAGTGCAATTGCCAGCAGATATCAATCGGGCTGTTTATCGGATCACAGCCAATACTGTTTTAAAGGTAGAATGACCCCATGGAGAAGAAACTAACGTGCCTATCTAGGGAAAGGACTGAGGAAGAATGCGGTCGATCAAAAAATGGAGAAATACAGGCACTTGACATCGGAAGACACTCTTTGGAGTTAAAACTACAAAGAGGTTGTCATCAGCTGATCAAGATGACAATGACGCTGAGAGCATGCATATACCGACAATGCTTTTCTCCTAACCCTCTCTGTATCGTCGGTGGAGGCACCGTCGATCGAAAGGACCCAAGCAGCAAGTCACTGACTACCTCAACCAAGGACATATCAGAATTCGTACAACAGTAAGGAAAAAAGCATGTTCTTCAGTCATTTTCATGTGAAAACTGCCTCATATAAATCATAAAATCAGTCCGACCACATTGATAACAGTAAATAAATCCTCCGTTCTAAATGCATTCAGGTAATCATCAAAACCCATCAGAAGAATTGACATCCTCCTACGTTGTCAATTAAACACAGGATATACGGTTCTTTTACTGCCTTATGAGAAGCCAGAAGCAGACTTCTGGAACCGCGCCCAGGGACAAGGTCTCAATTGATTTGTGAGCTTATATGCTCGCGACAAATGCCTCTTATGAGCTGAAGCGTATTATTTACACCTTTAAATTGATCCTTTTTAATTGGGCAGTTGCTTTCAAAAATCGGTTGGACTGACTTTATAGTTTTTAGTTGTACGGTCTACGGCATCAATAACTGTCAGTTGTCCATAGCTTAAAGAGAAGTCCATCCATTTTCATCCATCCATTTTCCAATCCGCTTTATTCTCACAAGGGTGGCGGGGGGTGCTACACCCTATCCCAGCCGTGTTCGGGCAGTAGGCAGGGGACACCCTGAACCGGTTGCTAGCCAATCGCAGGGCACACCGAGACAAACAACCATCCGCGCTCACACTCACACCTAGGGGCAATTTGGAGTGTTCAATCAGCCTGCCATGCATGTTTTTGGTATGTGGGAGGAAACCGCAGTACCCCAAAAAAAAACACGCAGAACATGCAAACTCCACAAAGGTAGGCCGACGCCGGGATTGAACCCTGTACCTCTGCACTGTGAGGTTAACGCGCAAACCACTGGTCCACCGGGCCCGCCTGACAGAGAGGTCTTTCCAGTAAATGTCTGTTGTATTTCATACCCCTCACCTCCCGATCCAGAAACTGTCCAGATCTTGTGGTGAAAATCGTCAAGCTGCAAGTTTGGAATTAATATTCTCCATGAGACCAAGGATACGCTGGAAAGCTTATGGACACCATTGTCTTTGCGCCTCATAATAATCCATACATGCTCGGTACCCGGAGTCTGATGTCTAATCTACAATACGCCGTTCAGCACTCTCCACAAGACTGACCTGCCACAATCGCAGACGTGGACTCTTCTTCTCTTTACACAACACCAGCTAATCTATCCTTCTCACAAGTGCCCCAACAAGCCGTAGCTATTACTACCACCCCCACCAGACAATTTCTCCATTCAAACTGTCACAGATAGATGCTTCCCCCTCCTCCATACACACATTCAAAGTGGTTTTAATAGTGATAATCTTTTCCATGTGAACACTTCGCTTTCCTGTGACCATGACCACATGTTGCACAGAAATATTAACTTGACGGTGCTGAAGGTGCACTCTCTTTGAAACAAAACGGTTGTCCATAATGGCCTGATTTTAGACAATAATCCAGAACAGGGGTGCCCAATATGTCCATCGCGATCGACCTGTAGCTCACGGTCTGGTCACAAGTCGATCGTTAGGGGTGTAGAGGGAAAAAAACATAACAAAACCATTCGATGTCTGGGTGTATGTTATCAATATGATATCGTTTTGTGTTCGTGCACACTGCACCCTAAGCATTCTATCAGTGTTACTATCACAAAAAGTGTTTAAAAAAATAAATTAAAAGAGTGGGTCACCTTTAACCTACGGTGGTGCTTGACCTACGTTACTGGAAGTTGTAAGCGGTCAGCAGTTTGCAATTGCAGCTTGCGATCAGAGCTGTAGCACTATATCTTTTATTGTTATTAGTATTCTCATTTAGAGTTTGTTTCATGTATAATTAATTCACTGAGGGCACTGGCAAAGAATGATAATATGGAGCGCCGGGAAAAGCGTTTAAAAACTGTAGACATGAGCTACGACCTGCAACACGCTGCAAAAGTGTGTCCCACATATCCACGTCAGGTCTCGACGAATGTAGGCAATGATTTTCCTTTTCACAAACCCACAAACTCTTGTGTCAACGTTATTTTATCTGTTTCATACATCTTAGGGGCTGATATGGCCGAAGGCTTGCCCACAAAATGTAAACCTTTTATTTTCTATGGGGGATGGCGAAATAGAAGGTGCTACTCAATTTATAAAACTACCGTATTTTTCGGATTATGCGTCGCTCCCGATTATAAATCGCACCAGCCAAAAAAATCATAATTAAGAAGGAAAAAACATATTTTAAGTCGCACTGGAGTATAAGTCACATTTTGGGGGGAAATTTATTTGATAAAATCCAACACCAAAACAATTAAATGTCATCTTGAAAGGCAATTTAAAATAAAAAATAAAACAACAGGCTGAATAAGTGTACGGAATACTAACGTTACATGACTGACATGCCTGGTAATGTCAGTAACGACGTAACATGTTAAAAGTTATTCAGATAACTCTAGCATAAAGAACATGTTAACAAGTTTACCAAACTATCAGTTTCACTTCAAATCAATAAATCCAATGAAATCTTCATCCTCTGTCACTTTTAAACAACTCCCCCAACTCGGGAGGTAGACGATGCGCCGCTTCCTCTTTTACGTCGCTTACGTCAGACTCATTGCCGATTTATCAACACAGGTGGAGAGCGCCCTCTTGTGGTTTTATGTGAAAATATCATGTGAAATGACATAATCACATGTTAATAATTTCACACATAAATCGCTCCAGAGTAAAAGTCGCACCCCCGGCCAAACTATGAAAAAAACTGCCACTTATAGTCTGGAAAATACGGTGCTCCTATCCCAAAGGAAGCATTTTTTTAAAATAAGGATTTATCTTTTGAACACCATGTCTTTTATCTTTACAACTCCTACTATCTCTCTGTGTCACTGGGCCAGGGGTCTCTGTGATGATGGTGGTCCCTGTGGCTGCGGGCTATCATTCCTCTCAGAGTGGATGAGCTCCCCTCGGGTGCTGTTTCCTCGAATGGTTTCTCTGTACCTTGCCATTTTTTAAAGAGTTTACCAGGTTTTGTGTGTGTGTGTGTGTGTGTGTGTGTGTGTGTGTGTGTGTGTGTGTGTGAGCGTCGGCGTGCTTGTAAGGATATACGTCTCTGTGTATGTTAGGAGTGGTGAGGTCTTATTTGTTTTTAATGCACCACACTGAGTTGAATTTTTAAGTATGAAATTCACTGTCACGTTCCGTGCCTGCCTGCAGGGGGCGGGTTTTCTCTTCCCCGACTACACACCTGTTGTTAATTTCGGGGTGATTATGCTTCCTTTATTAGGAGACTCCGGCAGTTTACTCACTGCCGGAGAATTCCACGCCGTGCCATATTGCTCTCGCGCTCGATCTCGCTTTTGTCATTTGACCAGTTGCCTTTTTGCCTTACGGCCGTTACTTTTGTTACTCGCGTTTAGCTGCTAGATTTTGTATTGCTCTTATTTCCGCCAATTTCAGGTCCTCCTCGCGTCGTGTTATTTTCCGCGAGCGTTTTCTGTTATAGTACCCTTCTTGTTATTTCCTGGTCCTTATTTGACCAGCGTTTTGTGTTACCGTTTTTCCCTGTCGGGCTCTTTCTGTTTTTTTTGTCATTAAAGACACTCTTTTTCTTTGACAAGATTTTTTCGTTGTCTGTTCTCCGGGGATCCAACCTGTATTTCATTGTTCTGCACGGAGCGATAGTTATCGCTTCGGACAGAACGTGACAGAATTCTCCGGCCACCATGGATCCCGCAGATGTCGAAAAAATATTGTCCGCTCTTGCACGACAAGAGCAACAGATGAGTCAGCAGGGCCAAGCCATTTCGGAACTCCGAGGCGCGGTCTCCATCCTGGCTCATCGGCTCGACGATTACGAACCTCGTCTAATACGGGTGGAGGAACGGAGACCCCATTCCTCCGGGGGCCATCCAGCCACCCCGGAAGCGTTCCCCTCTCATACCATTATGTCGAGGGAACCATCGCTTCCACACCCCCCTCGTTATGGGGGTGAGCATGGGCGGTGTGGTCACTTCCTTCACCAGTGCTCACTCATATTCGACCAACAGCCGTCTGCCTACGCTAATGATGCTGCCAAAGTGGCCTATATCATGAGTTTGTTGACAGGTCCGGCGGCGTCATGGGCGATTGCGACCAGCGAATCCAAGCCGAGTCTCCGATCATCGTTCCCTGAATTCGTGACGGTCTTTCGCCGGGTCTTCCACCATCCCGTGCGGGGCCGAGAGGCAGAAGGTCGGCTACTTGCCCTCCACCAGGGAAGACGATCGGTCGCCGACTACTCGATCGAGTTCCGGATTCTGGCAGCACAGAGCGGATACGATGATCGAGCATTGTGTGGACTGTTTCGGCGCGGTCTGAACTCTCAGCTCAAGGACGAGCTGGCGACCCGCGACCACAGCACCGACCTGGAGGAGCTGATCGACCTCGCTCTCCTCATGGACAATCGCTTGAGGGAGCGGGTCCGGGAGCGTGGGGGAGATCGTTTCCCGTATCGACGCTCTCCAGATCGTGAGGAACATCGGGGAGTATTCCGGGAGACAGCACCCGCGGCAGAACCTATGCAGCTGGGTGGCAAGGACGTTGGTGGAGAGGAAGGAGGTCGCCGTGCCAGCCGTCGAACGATTAGAGACAACACCCAAACCTCTCCTCACGCCACAACCAGTCTTCCGGGATCATCTTTTCATGTTCACCCCGAGTACTGTGAGTCACGATCCCGCGCGTTAACCCCCGAGCCTAGACGAGCCGACGCGCGACCGGGACAACCCAACAGACTGGAACTTGAGGGGGAGATATTTGGTGATTCCCGGTCGAGGCGGGTTCGGGCCCTGGTAGACTCAGGAGCAGACGACTGTCTGATGGACACCGAGCTCGCATCCGAGTTGGGTTGTTTCTTGGAGGAGCTTATTGATAGAAAGCGGGTTCGTGATCTCGATGGGCGTCTCCTGGCGGTCGTTACGCATAGAACGGAGCCATTGAAGCTTCAACTTTCGGGTAACCATGTCGAGCATCGGCGTTTTCTTGTAATGCGGTCCCGCAACGCTCCTATTATTCTCGGGTTACCCTGGCTCAGGGTACACAACCCCGTAATTTCCTGGGCGCGCCCAGCAATAGATAGTTGGAGTCCGTACTGTTATCAGCACTGTTTACAGTCAGCCGTCGGGGGGTACAAACGTGTCACACCCCCCGAGGATATCTGCCTTGACGGAGTGCCGGATTGCTATCGGGACCTCAAGGAGGTTTTTAGCGAGGACCGCGCGCGCTCCTTACCTCCACACCGCCCCTATGATTGCGCAATAGACCTGCAGGCGGGCGCTCCGTTGCCGACCTCGAGGCTGTATCAGGTGTCTCGGCCTGAACGCGAGGTGTTGACGGAGTACATTAACAGCTCGCTCGCCGCAGGCCTCATTAGACCTTCGCGTTCACCGTTAGGGGCGGGGTTTTTTTTCGTGGGAAAGAAGGACAAGACCCTGCGACCCTGCGTCGACTATCGTGGGTTAAACGAGATTACCATAAAGAATAGATACCCACTTCCTTTGTTAGATTCCGCCTTCGCCCCATTGCAATCCGCCACCGTTTTCTCCAAATTAGATTTGCGCAGCGCTTACCACTCCGTCCGTATCAGAGAGGGAGATGAATGGAAGACCGCTTTCAAGACCCCTCTAGGCCATTTCGAGTATTTAGTGATGCCTTTCGGTCTTACTAACGCTCCTGCCGTCTTCCAAAACCTCATCAATGATGTGTTAAGAGACATGATTAACATCTTCTGTTTTGTCTACTTGGACGATATATTGATTTTCTCCCGGTCGTTACATGAGCACAAGCAACATGTTAGGCGGGTGCTACAGCGCCTATTAGAGAACCGGCTCTTCGTCAAGGCAGAGAAGTGTGAATTCCATGTTCCCGTCATCTCCTTTTTGGGGTTTATCATTGAGCAGGGTAGGTTACGAGCAGACCCCGTCAAGACACAGGCAGTCACGAACTGGCCGGTTCCTACTAATCGCAAAGAACTGCAGCGCTTCCTGGGGTTTGCCAATTTCTATAGACGGTTTATCCGGGCCTATAGTCAAAAGGCGCTCCCCTTGACCCGCCTGACGTCTATTAAGACTCCGTTTAAGTGGGACTCCACCGCGGACGCTGCGTTCGCAGACTTAAAAGCGGCGTTTACCAGTCCCCCTGTACTTCAACATCCTGACCCTGATCTTCCCTTTATTGTAGAGGTGGACGCCTCGGATTCAGGGGTGGGGGCGGTGCTGTCTCAACGCTCTCCCATCGACCAGAAGCTGCACCCCTGCGCCTTCTTCTCTCGTCAACTCACAGCGGCCGAATCCAACTACGACGTGGGCAACCGCGAACTGTTAGCTGTTGTCTCCGCCTTGCAGGAATGGAGACACTGGCTCGAGGGGGCAAGGGAACCGTTCACGGTCTACACGGACCATAAGAACCTTGCTTACCTCCGTACCGCCAAGAGACTAAACCCCCGTCAGGCCCGGTGGGCCTTGTTCCTCACCAGGTTGAACTTTATTCTCACCTACTCCCCCGGGTCGAAGAACACCAAGCCCGACGCCCTCTCCCGTCTCCACGACCCCACGGGAGGGGACCGGCCCCCGGAAACCATCCTCCCGGCTCAGTGCATCGTGGGGGTCGTCCAGTGGGAGGTTGAGCAGCGGATCCAGACCGCCCTGGAGGGGGTTCAGATGCCGGCGGGGTGTCCGGCGGGGAGACTGTTCGTGCCTCCGTCCCTGCGCTCGGAAGTCCTGCAGTGGAGACATGGGTCCAAGGTGGCATGCCATCCGGGGGTGAACCGGATGGTGCAACTCGTCGCCCAGCGGTTCTGGTGGCCGGAGCTCCGGAGCGACGTGACGGAGTTCGTCAGGGCCTGCACCTCCTCCGCATGCGGCAAGTCTTCCCGTCAACCTCCGGCGGGATTGCTCCAACCGTTGCCTGTTCCGCCACGCCCCTGGTCCCACATCGCTCTGGACTTCGTTACGGGCCTTCCCCCCTCCCGGGGCCGTACGGTCGTGCTCACGATCGTGGACCGCTTCTCCAAGGCGGCTCATTTTGTGCCCTTGTCCAGGTTACCGTCGGCGCTGGAGACCGCCGACCTCCTGGTCAAACACGTTTTCCGTCTCCACGGCATTCCAACGGACATTGTGTCTGATCGGGGGCCCCAGTTCGTGTCTCGCGTCTGGAAGCGGTTCTGCCGGTCCCTCGGAGCTACTGCCAGCCTGACCTCCGGCTACCACCCCCAGTCTAACGGACAGGCGGAGCGCGCCAACCAGGATCTGGGGGCGGCCCTCCGCTGTGTGTGCCTCCACCGTCCCGCATCATGGGTCGACCACTTACCATGGGTGGAGTATGCGCACAACACCCTCGTCTCCTCCGCAACCGGCCGGTCACCGTTCATGTCTGCTTACGGCTACCAGCCGCCGCTGTTCCCGTCACAGGAGGGGCAGGTGGAGGTCCCTTCCGTCCAGCACCATCTTAAGCGGGCCCATCGCGTGTGGAGAGAGGCTCGGGCCGCGTTGTCCCGCACTGCGACCCGGAACCGGCAGATCGCGGATCGTCGTCGGCGTCCGGCCCCCTCATACGTGGTGGGACAAAGGGTGTGGCTGGCTACGAGGGATCTTCGCCTGGCCGGCTCGTCGGCGAAGCTGGGTCCCCGATTCACCGGACCGTTCGAGGTCGAGGCCATCATCGGTCCAGCTGCAGTCAGGCTCCGGCTGCCACCCTCCATGAAGGTCCACCCCGTCTTCCACGTATCCCTGCTCAAACCCGTGTCCTCCAGTGACTTGGCTCCTCCTCCCACGCCGCCGCCACCTCCGCGGGTGGTCGAGGGTGGTCCGGTGTACACGGTGCGTGCCATCCTGGACTCTCGGCGCAGGGGCAAGGGCTTCCAGTACCTGGTCGATTGGGAGGGCTACGGGCCGGAGGAGCGGCAATGGGTGCCTCGCTCCTGGATCCTTGACCCGTCCCTTCTGCGCGACTTCCACACCTCTCACCCTTCCAAACCGGGGAGTCCGCCGGGAGGCGTCCGTTGAGGGGGGTGTACTGTCACGTTCCGTGCCTGCCTGCAGGGGGCGGGTTTTCTCTTCCCCGACTGCACACCTGTTGTTAATTTCGGGGTGATTATGCTTCCTTTATTAGGAGACTCCGGCAGTTTACTCACTGCCGGAGAATTCCACGCCGTGCCATATTGCTCTCGCGCTCGATCTCGCTTTTCTCATTTGACCAGTTGCCTTTTTGCCTTACGGCCGTTACTCTTGTTACTCGCGTTTAGCTGCTAGATTTTGTATTGCTCTTATTTCCGCCAATTTCAGGTCCTCCTCGCGTCGTGTTATTTTCCGCGAGCGTTTTCTGTTATAGTACCCTTCTTGTTATTTCCTGGTCCTTATTTGACCAGCGTTTTGTGTTACCGTTTTTCCCTGTCGGGCTCTTTCTGTTTTTTTTTGTCATTAAAGACACTCTTTTTCTTTGACAAGATTTTTTCGTTGTCTGTTCTCCGGGGACCCAACCTGTATTTCATTGTTCTGCACGGAGCGATAGTTATCGCTTCGGACAGAACGTGACATTCACCAAGGAGCTTATGAATGACGCTCATTAATTGAATGAAAAAAAGTCACGTGCAGCTTGTCACTCTGGCTGCCTATACCTGCTTGAACCAAAATGTTTTGGTTAACATGGGTTTAACATGTGTTAAATAATGTGTTAATGAACTCGATTGGCTGTGTGACACATGACTATGTGATTTCATGTGAAATACAACTATTAACTCATCAGCTTGTAACAAGAAATAGCTAAGTAACTGGAAATCAAATTATGAGGCTGTTTCCATCCATCCATTTTGTGATCTGCTTATCCTCACAAGGGTCACAGGGTATGCTGAAGCCCATCCCAGTAGTCTTCGGGCAGTACGTGGGGTCTCACCTGAAATGGTTGCCAGCAAATTTCAGGGCACACACAGACAAACAACCATCCACGCTCACACTCATACCTAGGGACAATTTAGAGTTTTCCATTAACCTGCCAAGCATGTTTTTGGAATGTGGGAGGAAACCGTATTACCCGGAGAAAACCCACGCAGGCATGGGGAGAAAATGCAAACTCCACAAAGGAAGGCCACAGTCTAACCAGTCGCCCACCGTGCTGCCTGCAGCAAAACAGACAGAGGACTATGGACACCTTCAGCTGGTCCAGAATGCCGCTGCTTGCCTCTTGACTGGTACTCGTAAGAGGGAGCACATAACTCCTACTCTGGCATCCCTTCACTGGCTCCCCATTCATTTTAGAGTTATTTTCAAGATCCTCCTCTTTGTTTTCAAATCTCTGAATAATCTCGCGACACCTTACCTCTCTGAGCTCACCTGCCCCTACACACCTGCCCGGTGCCTCAGGTCTGTGGACCAGACATTATTAGAAGTACCAAGAACTAAACTGAGGCTCAGAGGGGATCGAGCCTTTTCTGTTGCTGGTCCCACTCTCTGGAATGACCTCCCACTGAACATTCGGCAAGCCTCGTCGCTGCCCATCTTCAAAGCCCTCCTCAAAACTCACTTGTATTCTTTGGCATTCGACTCAGCATGACTTAGATTTGTTCTTGGTTTTAATGTTTGGTGGTTTCTACCGCCTTTATTACCGATTTATCGTACAATTGTGCATGTTAAATTGCTCTATGTACAGCACTTTGTATGCAGCGATGGCTGTTTGAAAGTGCTCTATAAATACTGTTGACTTGACTTGACACAAAACAATTAACATTACATACTCCATTTCCTGTCGGACTACCTGGCCAAATGAGTGAATATAAATAAAACGGAAAGCCTTTATTGTAACTGTATGGTTAAGATAATAATAGTGACCAGCATATACAGTACTACTAACAACTGGGATGAAGATCCACCTACCCAAGGGTCCAGAGTTTCTCATTATGGATGGGCGAATAGATACCAAAATATCAATATTTCGATGTTGCTCAATGTAAGAATAAATGCTCAAGCTAAATTATCGACAATTGCAGTTAATATATTATATTTTCTTCATATCTCCTTTTTTGTCTATTTTTTGGCATACAAACTCCTTTTTCCTTCCGCCTTCTGCACGCAAGTAAGTACCAGCATCTGCTCCCCGCCCACTCTTATTCTTATGACTGTACTGAAAAGTGGAGGGAAGAAGCGCGGGAGAGGGGGGCGCGCAGGGCTTTCACAGCAGGCAGAAGCATTAGCTTTCAGTACATTTCCGTCTCTTGAGACATTGGGGCAATGATCTATAACATGCGTAATCTTTACATGCGTAAAAAAAACAAAACTCCCTGTATGTGAAAGAAAATTCTCACCGTGTACTTGTGTTGTGTATTTGTCATATTTTGGCTGCAGTTTTATGTCGTAGCGTGCACGAGTGTGGAAATATCGTAAGACGGCTGTCGGATATGGGTTGCGGATTAGAAAATGGATGACTGGATGGTTGGATATACTTCATTATGATGAAATAATTGCCTCATTCATATTCACCTGCATAGAATATTAAAAAAAATACTGCCAGTGTTTTTTCAATATTTTCAGACAATGAAAAGGATATTTATATCCATGTGCACACAAATATTGGGAATAATTGCTCATGTGTTTTGTACAAAAAGTCATGTTTTCTCTCAAGAAGGCAACAAGGAGAGTTATAACCTGATTTAACAAAAAAAAAAAAAAAGCATATTGAGTTGAATTCTAATATTTTCAGAGAAGAGTTATCACATGCCTACACATGCGCACATACATTTTGGTGATAATCAGTCATGGTTTTTGGATGTAGAGTTTTCATAGATGCTGCATTGGAGGCGCAGACTGGCTGCATTGCCAGCCATTGCGCTGTAAATATCTCCTTTTTTTCCCTTTCGCATAGAACATGAAACCTGATTGAGAAGAGCGATATCTATCATACCCTTTATGCCATTTTTATTGCACAATAGACCAAGAAACAAATCCAAACTTAACAGTCTCGCAGAGAGCACGTAACGCGTCACGGGGATTACATGAAGCCGGCCAAAATGCCCAACATGGCAGTTACCGGGTATGTCATTATTTTGATTAATAATGACCTTAAACCAGCTTTCGGGAAATAAGATGCTATTAATCTTTGCATTTTTAATCTTGATACACTCTTACTCATCAAATGTTGGAAAATTAATTTTGAACAGTACGTTCCTTGAACGTCCTCTTGAGGTAAACCACAATGGCTGCATGACGGAATACTTTGGACAAAGCGAGTTCGTTCTGGAAGGCATAGACAATTAACTCTTGTTAATACAGCTGCTGCTGTTGTGAAAGCGCTATATAAATCAGCATGTATTGTATTGTATTGTCATTAGTCTGCATCATTCGTAAACACTCACCACTAGCTCATGTCCCAAGTGTGAATCTGCGTTGTGATCTGTTCTTTGAGGTGACATGTTTAGATGTACATTATGCTCTCCACAGAAAGCAATTCTTTACAATGCAACATGAATTACCAAAATACATCAAACTATTTCAGTACAATTAAAGAATGTGACCTGCATTTGTCTGCTTAAAAAAAAGAGTGGAAAATAACAGAAAAAAACTTATAGTTGTGTGATTATTTAGATACATCCCTAGAAAGTCGGAGATGAGATTAACCACATTCTTTAATTCATATTACTTGTGAAAGAAAGATAAGTCACTGTATAATGTATACTCTTTGGGGGCATGGAGGAGACGAAAAGATGTTTATTTACTCTCCTTAGTGCTGTGATGGAGATCCGATATTCCTGCAGAGCTGCGATGGAGCAGGGAGATATGAATTGGATCAAAGTATAGAGAATGCTCGAGTAAGTAAACCATTTTGGAGTGACACTCGTTCCCTCTGCACACTCTGTCAACCTGCCAGGACTCAGTAAAAAAAGATTCGGACGATGCTACCATTATCGTTCTATTTATCTTTTCCAGTTTCAGTTGATCCTTGAACTTGTTTTAGTATTCGGTTTGTGCACACCCTTCCTGTCCAAAGTGTTTCCTCCCCCCCCAAAAAACACCTAAACTGTAAGAGATACTATTGTGTTGACATCTCAAAATGAGTCCATTCAGCACCATCCACTCTCTTTCCTCTTGACCCTGTTCATACAAATATTCACAGTGTCGTTACGGAGCAGAACAACAGTGAGCAGAGCTACTTCATATGACCCCTCAGAGATCTCCTGGAGTGGGGCTGGTGTTTAATCAATCCCTTGGCTTCAACTCCCAGCAGGCCCACGGCTTCCTGACTCTGCCATCTGTGCCGGCCCGGGGTACACAGTATTCATGCTCTATTCTAAGATACCTGTCCTTGAGTTTTCTCCAATTTTTCAAGCTATGTGATTTCAGCTGACCTAGCTTCACTGACTTCTTTTACACACGCATCCACAGGCTTGTGCGCACACACACACACACACACACACACACACACACACACACACACACACACACACACACACACACACACACACACACACACACACACACCTCTAGCCCAGAGGGAAACAAAATCTAAGACAAAGAAAGCAGTGATCAGCGGCTCTCATCCAAAACTGCTCACGGTTCACTAACTTGACTAAAGAATTATATTTCCACAGAAATGAACCTCAACCACAATTATATGAAACTTGGCTTGCACAGTAGCAAAATATTCCAAAACCAATACTGTATTTATTTTCATATATAACAGTGTGCGTATATATATATATATATATATATATATATATATATATATATATATATATATATGTCTGTTATGATGGGTTGAACTCTCAGTGCAGTACTCTGTCATTACACCAGCAAATATGGCTGCCTCTCATCACAAGCCCGTTACTTCATAGATGGTTTTATTAGCAAGCGCCACTAATCTGAAGCTTGTATTAATGGATTTGGCTGAGAAGTTGATTCCTCAGTTTAAGAAAAAAAAACATCACAAGTTCCATATCACGGTTACCATATTTTCACGACTATTCGACGCATCATACTAATGGCCGCAGTCTCATTAATGGGTGACATTTCTGTATTTTACACATACACAGGACGCATCGTACTAATGGCCGCAGTTTTACAGTGGTAAAACATATGCCAGCTTAAACATACGGCATGCATGCGCGCACTCTAACACGTTAGCTTGAAGCATACGGTAGCATGCCAAGACATACAGATAAGATAAAAACACGTTTTTAAAAAGACAACGAAAGCAGAACTGAGTTCGGGTGTATTTTATTTAGCCATCGTACAATGTTCTCACGTTTTTCGATCAATCATCACCCAGAAATCCATCAAAGTCCTCATCCTCTGTATCAGAAGCAGAGGACTGCACATCTCAGTTGTCATTGAATGCATCACATGCTAGTGTGAGTTGCTACGCATTGCCGAGCGGAAAGAAGGAGTAGCAACAGCAAAGTCAACATTTCTCTCGTGTGAAGCTTTCCCACATTTGAAAGTAAAGAACAGAGCGAAACATGGTGGCAGCGCGTGTGTGTGTGTGTAGAAAGAATTGAACAATTGTGCAAGTACCGTAATCCATCAAAAACGCCGCGTTCCCTCTCGTTGTTGCGTATTGTGGCGTAACTCGCCAAGCGCTGCCTCTCACTCTTTGTAAAGTTGTGTTTGCCACCGATCATCCATTGTTCCCATGCCGTTTGCAACTTTACTTTGAACGCCCGGTTGATGCCAATGTCCAGCGGTTGGAGTTCTTTAGTCAAGCCTCCGGGAATAACGGCAAGCTCATTTGCTTGACTTGTTTTTTCACCGCTGCTGTGAGATGGGCACGCATGCCAAAAGCATAACCGGTGGCTTTAAGTTTGAACTGAGCTTCGTAGGCGTGTCTTTTTGTCGAATTTATTTTCAGGGGTTCTTAGAAACCAAAACCGGAGTTGTTTTGCAACAATGCACATTGCCACACGCTATACAAGTGTTGGTACTGGCTTGAGGCGTCCACTTACACTCCCACCCTTCACCATTGGCGGACTAGCTTGTCTGTCCTCTCTCTCCCTCGCTCTCTCTCTCTCCCTCTCCATATATGTATATATACACGCCCACCCTTCCCTGATTGGCCGACTTCTTTCACAGTCACTTCCGCCTTTTCTCTATATAAACAGCGTGTCGGCAGTCAGCCAGATTTTGGAACTCAGCGCATATAAAGGACGCTCCGCACCATAAGGCGTCCTGTCCATTTTGGAGAAAATGTAAGACTTTTAATGGCGCCTTATAGTCGTGAAAATACGGTACTTCCTGAATAGGGACGTTGGTTCACGCTAAAAACTGTTGGGCTTCGGTTCATTCTAACAGGTTACTTTTCATAACTTCCGGGGTGAGAGGACGCTGGCGTGCATGTCACCGCTTCTCATTCCAAAACGTTTCCAATCTTTTACAAAGCACAGATTTTACTTCTGATTTTTCCTTGCCCTTCTGTTTTTGGACTGTTTGGACTGTGATTGATGTAGCAAATCATAGCTTCACCTGGTCAACCAAACCCAAATCGTAACTTAGTCCATGGGCTAACGCCGCTAGCTTAAACTTACCGGCTGTCACCGCACCGGCATTTCTCCCTCGTCATGGCGCGGCACAACTTCGCCGCCTTTGGGTTATTTCTGATACTCCTGACGTTCGGCCATCAATCAGCCACAGGACTACTCCATTATTCTGTCGCGGATCTTCTCCGGATCCGGAGGATTGCACCGGAGCCTCCACCGCCGGAACTGCACTATCATCCTGACATCGCTCGCCTGCCTCGACGTCGCTACATTCACCGCGGGTCGCGTAGACATGTTGACTGCAAAAATGCTGGCTCAATCAACTCGACCTGGTCCACTTCTCGACGTCCTCCCAGGAACCGCGGCCGCAACACCACCGACTATGCAGTAGCCCGCCTGGCTAGGTCGGCTAACGGCACTGCCGCCGTCAAACACGACACCTCTGTTGTCAACTTTGGACTGCTGAACATCCGCTCACCTACGAACAAGGGACACCTCATTCAAGATGTACTCGCCGAACGCAAACTTGACTTCCTCGTTTTAACAGAAACCTGGCAACAAACAAACGAGTTCGCTGCTCTGAATGACTCCACTCCTCCCGGCTTTGTTTACATCTGCCGCCCCCGCGGCAACGGCCGTGGAGGAGGGCTCGCGGTCATCCACCGCGAGAAGTGGAAAGTCTTACCAGTCTCCGTTCCTGCATCAAGCTCTTTTGAATGCATGGTGTTTAAACTCCCTGGACCCACGCCAACCATCATTGCCACAGTTTACCGCCCCCCAAAGTCGCATAGTGATTTCATCAATGAATTTTCCAGTTTAATCACACACTTATCCACTTTCTCGCCAAATTTAATTTTGCTGGGAGATTTCAATATTCACATGGACAACCTTAACCTCACAAAGCCCCTTAATGACAAATAAAATCGATGGTATCCAGTTTCCCTTGCCCGGACGCGGGTCACCGGGGCCCCCCTCTGGAGCCTGGAGGTGGGGCTCGTTGGCGAGCGCCTGGTGGCCGGGCCTACACCCATGGGGCCCGGCCGGGCTCAGCCCGAAGAGGCAACGTGGGTCCCCCTTCTCATGGTCTCACCACCCGTGGGAGGGGTCAAAGGGGTCGGGTGCAATGCGAGCTGGGCGGCAGCCAAGGGCGGGGACCCTGGCGGTCCGATCCTCGGCTGCAGAAGCTAGCTCTTGGGACATGGAATGTCACCTCTCTGGCAGGGAAGGAGCCCGAACTGGTGTGTGAGGCAGAGAAGTTCCGACTGGATATAGTCGGACTTGCCTCCACACACAGCCTAGGTTCTGGTACCAGTCCTCTCGAGAGGGGTTGGACTCTCTTTTACTCTGGAGTTGCTCACGGTGAGAGGCGCAGAGCAGGTGTGGGCATACTTATTGCCCCCCGGCTCAGTGCCTGTACATTGGGGTTCACACCGGTGGACGAGAGGGTTGCATCCCTCCGCCTGCGGGTGGGGGGACGGGTCCTGACTGTTGTTTGTGCATATGCACCAAACAGCAGCTCAGCATACCCACCCTTTTTGGAGTCCTTGGAGGGTGTGCTGGAGAGTACTCCTGCTGGGGACTCCCTTGTTCTGCTGGGGGACTTCAATGCTCACGTGGGCAATGACAGTGAGACCTGGAGGGGCGTGATTGGGAGGAACGGCCCCCCCGATCAGAACTCGAGTGGTGTTTTGTTATTGGACTTCTGTGCCCGTCACGGACTGTCCATAACGAACACCTTATTCAAACATAAGGGTGTCCACGTGTGCACTTGGCACCAGGACACCCTAGGCCGTAGTTCGATGATCGACCTTGTGGTCGTGTCATCGGATTTGCGGCCGCATGTTCTGGACACTCGGGTGAAGAGAGGGGCGGAGCTGTCAACTGATCACCACCTGGTGGTGAGTAGGCTCCGATGGTGGGGGAAGATGCCGGTCCGTCCTGGCAGACCCAAACGTATTGTGATGGTTTGTTGGGAGCGTCTGGCAGAATCCCCTGTCAGAAGGAGTTTCAACTCCCACCTCCGACAGAGCTTTTCCCATGTTCCGGGGGAGACGGGGGACATTGAGTCCGAGTGGACCATGTTCCGTGCCTCTATTGTTGAGGCGGCCAATCTGAGTTGTGGCCGTAAGGTGGTTGGTGCCTGTCGTGGCGGCAACCCTCGTACTCGCTGGTGGACACCAGCAGTAAGGGATGCCGTCAAGCTGAAGAAGGAGTCCTATCGAGCCTTTATGGCCTGTGGGACCCCAGAGGCAGCTGACGGGTACCGACTGGCCAAGCGGAACGCAGCTTCGGTGGTCGCCGAGGCAAAAACCCGAGCATGGGAAGAGTTCGGTGAGGCCATGGAAGCCGACTTCCGGACGGCTTCGAGGAAATTCTGGTCCACCATCCGACGTCTCAGGAGGGGGAAGCAGTGCACCACGAACACTGTGTACAGTGGGGATGGGGCGCTGCTGACTTCGACTCGGGACGTTGTGAACCGGTGGGCAGAGTACTTCGAAGACCTCCTCAACTCCACCAACATGCCTTCCTTGGAGGAAGCAGAGCCTGGGGACTCTGAGGTGGGCTCTCCTATCTCTGTGGTTGAAGTCACCGATGTGGTTAAAAAGCTCCTCGGTGGCAAGGCCCCAGGGGTGGATGAGATCCGCCCAGAGTTCCTCAAGGTTCTGGATGTTGTGGGGCTGTCCTGGTTGACACGCCTCTGCAACATCGCGTGGTCAACGGGGAGAGTGCCTCTGGATTGGCAGACCGGGGTGGTAGTCCCTCTTTTTAAAAAGGGGGACCGGAGGGTGTGTTCCAACTACAGAGGGATCACACTCCTCAGCCTCCCTGGTAAGGTCTATTCAGGGGTGCTGGAGAGGAGGGTCCGTCAGGAAGTCGAGCCTCAGATTGAGGAGGAGCAGTGTGGTTTTCGTCCCGGCCGTGGAACAGTGGACCAGCTCTACACCCTTAGCAGGGTCCTTGAGGGTATGTGGGAATTCGCCCAACCAGTCTACATGTGTTTTGTGGACTTGGAGAAGGCGTTTGACCGTGTCCCTCGGGGAGTTCTGTGGGGGGTGCTTCGTGGGTATGGAGTACCGAACCCCCTGATACGGGCTGTTCGGTCACTATACCACCGATGTCAGAGTTTGGTCCGCATTGCCGGCAGTAAGTCGGAATCGTTTCCAGTGAGGGTAGGACTCCGCCAAGGCTGCCCTTTGTCACCGATTCTGTTCATAACCTTCATGGACAGAATCTCTAAGCGCAGCCGAAGCGTTGAGGGGGTCCGTTTTGGTGGCCTCAGTATTGCATCCCTGCTTTTTGCAGATGATGTGGTGCTGTTGGCTCCTTCAAACGGGGCTCTCCAACTCTCACTGGAGCGTTTCGCAGCCGAGTGTGAAGCGGTTGGGATGAAAATCAGCACCTCCAAATCTGAAACCATGGTCCTCAGTCGGAAAAGGGTGGAGTGCCCCCTCCAGGTCGGGGGGGAGATCTTGCCCCAAGTGGAGGAGTTTAAGTATCTTGGGGTCTTGTTCACGAGTGAGGGCAGGAGGGAGCGAGAGATCGACAGGCGGATCGGTGCAGCGTCTGCTGTGATGCGGACGTTGTGATCGGTCTGTCGTGGTGAAGAAGGAGCTGAGCCAAAGGGCGAAGCTCTCAATTTACCGGTCGATCTACCTTCCAACCCTCATCTATGGTCACGAGCTATGGGTCGTGACCGAAAGAACGAGATCCCGGATACAAGCGGCCGAAATGAGTTTTCTCCGCAGGGTGTCCGGGCTCTCCCTTAGAGATAAGGTGAGAAGCTCGGTCATCCGGGAGGGGCTCCGAGTCGAGCCGCTTCTCCTCCACATCGAGAGGAGCCAGATGAGGTGGCTTGGGCATCTGATTCGGATGCCTCCTGAACGCCTCCCTGGTGAGGTGTTCCGGGCATGTCCCACCGGGAGGAGACCCCGAGGAAGACCCAGGACACGCTGGAGAGACTATGTCACCCAGCTGGCCTGGGAACGCCTCGGGATCCCCCGGGGAGAGCTGGAAGAAGTAGCTAGGGAGAGGGAAGTCTGGGCTTCCCTGCTAAAGCTGTTGCCCCCGCGACCCGGCCCCGGATAAGCGGTAGAAGATGGATGGATGGATGGACATGGACAACCCCGACCTGCCACTCACAAGAGACTTCACATCCTACCTGGAGAGTCTCGCGATACACTGTCTCACTGACTTCCCCACCCACATCAAAGGCCACACATTGGACTTGGTTTGCTGCTCCGGCCTCTCCCCCTCCAAGCCCACTGCTGATGTTTTTCCTGAAACCGATCATTTTCTCCTCACTTTTAACACCGCACTCCGTCTCTCTACGATCAAAACCTCCCGCCTCATTTCTTTTCGTAATATCAAAAATATCAACATTGACACCTTCTGCTCCATGATTGACCGTTCCCCGCCTCCAGATGCCCTTTCAAACCCGGATGACCTCACCGCCCACTACAACTCCTGCCTCACAAATACTCTAAATTCTCTCGCCCCCCTGAAGACCAGGACTGCTTCATTCTCTACATCTGCCCCCTGGTTTACACCCGCTCTTCGATCATTGAAATCAAAAAACCGCCAACTTGAGCGACTCTATAAGAAAACCCGTCTCACCATCCATAAGGACATGTACACTACCCATATCACTAAATACAAGGACCAAATTGCACAAACCAAATCCAGCTACTACTCTGGCCTCATCCTCTCCAACGAAGGAAATTCAAGATCTCTCTTCTCCGTCATGAACAAAATCCTCCGGCCACCAAACTCTCTCCCCCTCCACCTGTACTCCACAGCAACCTGCAACTCCTTAATGGAACACTTCAACCACAAAATCCTCAAGATCCATCACCAACTCCATCACAACCTGCCTGCTCCCCCCCCCCCCCCCCCCATCTGAAACTTCTTCTCCTTGTCATTTTTTCTCCAGTTTTGTTCTACCAACGACTGCTGAATTATCCGACCTCATTCTCAAATCCAAGCCCACCACTTGCCAGCTTGATCCCCTCCCTTCATCCCTTTTTAAATCCTGCCTTCCTTCTGTGCTTCCTCACATATCTGCTATTATCCACTCCTCACTCTCTTCTGGTATTGTCCCATCACTCCTCAAAACCGCTGCTATTACCCCCACACTGAAAAAACATGGCTCTGACCCCAACAACTTTGATAACCTCCGCCCCATCTCCAACCTTCCATTTATCTTAAAAATCCTTGAAAAAACTGTTGCTGCTCAACTCCACTCCCACCTGTCCCTTCACTCTCTCTATGAACCCTTTCAGCCCGGTTTCCGCCCCCGCCACAGCACAGAGACTGCCCTAATCCGTATTGTAAATGATCTCCTCATAGCATCTGACTCCGGTTTAGTCTCCATCCTCATCCTCTTAGACTTGAGCGCTGCCTTTGACACAATCTCTCACCCTATCCTCCTCAATAGACTCTCCTCCATTGGTCTCTCCCACACTCCCCTCAGTTGGTTCCACTCCTACCTCACTGGCCGCACACAGTTTGTCCAGCTCAAATCATTCACCTCAAAGGCTTCCCCAGTCACCACAGGTGTACCACAGGGATCTGTCCTAGGTCCACTTCTCTTCATCATCTACCTCCTGCCTCTTGGCCATATCCTCCGCAAATTTAACATCCAATTTCACTGCTTTGCTAATGACACCCAGCTCTACCTCTCCTGCAAGCCAAACTCCATACTCCCACCCCCCTCCTTCACCTCTTGCCTCTCCGAACTCAAAACATGGTTCACAATAAACTTTCTTAAATTAAATGCTAATAAAACTGAAGTCCTCCTTCTTGGCACCAAATCCACTTTATCCAAAGTAAACAGTTTTTCCTTCAACATTGACAGTTCCCTCGTGTCCCCCTCCCCCCAGGTTAAGAGTCTGGGTGTCATCCTGGATAGTATGCTCACCTTCCATTCACATATCAACACCATCACCCGCACTGCTTATTTCCACCTCCGCAATATTACCAGACTTCGCCCTTCCCTCACCCCCCGCACCACTGCTATCCTTGTCCAGTCTTGTCACATCCCGCCTTGATTACTGCAATGCTCTCCTCTTCGGTCTACCTCAAAAGTCCCTTCATAAAATCCAGCTGGTTCAGAACGCCTCTGCTCGTATCATCACAAAAACATCTTCCCACCAGCACATCACCCCCGTTCTCCAACAGCTCCACTGGCTCCCTGTTCAACATCGAATCAACTACAAACTGCTTCTATATACATATATGGCCATCCACAACCTGGCCCCTCCTTACCTATCTGACCTTCTCCAGGTGCATATCCCCTCTCGCTCCCTCAGATCCTCGTCCTCCCTCCGCCTGTCAGTGCCCCCTGCCCGACTGATCACCATGGGAGCCAGAGCCTTCAGTCACGCTGCTCCAAAGCTCTGGAACAACCTACCTCCGGACCTCCAAAACTGCACACCTCTTTCCACTTTCAAGTCCCGACTAAAAACACACCTGTTCAGAATTGCCTACAACACATAACTCTTCCATTTCCTATGTTATGATTTTATGTCCTGTTTTTATATAACATCTCGTTTACAAATTTTTACATTGTATTTTCTTATTGTTTGTACAGTGTCCTTGGGTGGCATGAAAGGCGCTTTTAAATAAAATGCATTATTATTATTATTATTTCATTAATAAAATGTTTGGGTTGTTTGTGTTGGGTCAAAATAACGTTTTTTTTTTAAATAACCAAATTGTTGGTTTAAATTAAGCATTTACTGGGTTATATGCCTGTTATGTATTTGTTGGGTAAAAAAAAAAAAAAAATCAACCACTCAAGTCCTATTGGCAGCCGTGACAGCCTTTGACATCCTTTTCATATGTCGACATACAGTGTCTCAAGTCGACACTTTTGAATTTTGGATTTCTTCATTTATCACTGTTTCGGTAAGCACTTTACACATTTTAATCTTTTGAAAACCGTCACGTTGATTTATAAGTGCGGGAATCATAAGATTAAAAAAAAAAAGGTCAAACGCCTGGCGACGGTAAGGCAATGTCAGCGGTTTTCCCAAGTGGGTTGGCAAATATATCTACTCCATATTTCTTACATTAATTGTTCTAATTGTTACACATATTTGTGCATTTGTTTTCTTTGAGACCAAGGCTGGAACTTAACAGCAGGAATTTACTGCACATCCTTTTTATATTTTGGCAGGCCCTTCCCCTCTGAATAGAATAACTGTTGTTGTCTGTTGAAACAGGAGACAAATTAATTAAATTCAGCTAAGATGTTGAGAAATTAGTCAGCATAATTATCCACGAAACACTTTATTTTGAAATTATTCATGTCTATTAGATTTTTCTTTATGTCGCACTTTGGCACAGTTTTATTTAAAAATACTGCGCTTGTGAGAAAGTCAGAACCGCATGAAACAAAATGGCTACGGGCGACTAGTTGCTAATACGGCGAGTCAAATAAAATATGCAGTGGTTATTTTGCGACCTGTCACCGTTTGGCTGTGAATCGCATGAGGACTACAAGTTCAAATTCTGTGTTGGTAAAAGTAGTCCAGCTTGTGCTGTATGGGTAGATCAGTTGTTCCGAAAGTGCTACTAAATTCCTTTGTGTCACGGGTTCGAGTCCCACTCTGTACCATTTTGTTTTCTTTCATTGATTTATGACATGTTATAGGGTGGCACGTGCAACTCAAAATGCAGAGATGCAGGGTTCAATTCCGGTTCCAGCCTTCCTGTGTGGAGTTGGCATGTTCTGCCTGTGCATGCGTGGGTTTTCTCTGGGTACTCCAGTTTCTTCCAATATTCCAAAAACATGCATGGGGAGGTTAATGGAACACTCAAAATTGGCCATAAGTGTGATTGTGAGCATGAATGGTTCGTCTATGTGTACCCAAAGGGGCCCGCGACAAAATGAGTTTGACAGCCTTGTTCTAAGTGATGCTTGACTGAACGACTGCCATCTGTCTTTTTCTCAAACATACTCTCTCTCTCAAACTCTTTCTCTTTCTCTTCCCCTCTCGCTCTCTCTCTCACACACAAACACTTATACACAAGCACACTTTCAATATGCAAGACTTAAATTTGTTGATGATGTACAGTGATGTAACGAGTCTAAACAATCCTGTTCAACTGCCAAGTTTTTATGACCAAAAAAAAGACCCATGGGGAAAATATTGTGGTTTGATGATCTATGGCTAAAATATTTGGCCATATTTTGCTTAGGTATGTTGGGAACAAACACAAGACCGCTTGTCACCAAAAGAACACCCTTCCAGACACATGTTGGTTACAGCATCATTCTTTGGGGCAGTTTTTCTTTTGCTGGCACTCGAATTAATTATAAATACGTTTTCATACCCAATTATAAGATTCCGTGCACATTTGTGCGAACTCATTCATCTGTTTATTTTTACTCACCCTCTCGAAAAGTTGTCCTTTTTTTTTAAAATTGAGTTGTACAGTTCATAGATTTTGAAATTATTTATCTTGACATGATTTTTTTTATGTCACAACAAGATAGCATTGCAACAAGGGGTGCACAGGGTCCTTGAGGGTAGCTCACCCAACCAGTCTACCAAGTCCACAAAGCTTGGAGAAGGCGTTTGACTGTGTCCCTCAGGGAGGTCTGTGGGGGGTGCTTCGAGAGTATGGGGTACCCAACACCGGGCTGTTCAACCACTGCACTATCTATACTAGTGGATATACTATATAAATTAACCTAGCTATTACTCTCTGGTGTGAGCTCAAAGACGAGGAGAGATTTCCGACTGATGCTGCCTTTGCTCTGTTCCCAATGAACATGTAGCTTTCGGGTCTCTAATGAAAATGATAATGTTCATGTTAGCTCTCAGAAATGTGTATTTAAAAGCCTTTTGATAACTCAAAAATGACACTGACAATAACATATTTGCATTTACTAATTTTAGTCAGTAATTTGATAGTTTAACCACAGTTACACGTTTATTTTCAACATTGTCTAAACATGAGAATGTTTCGACACAATTAGATTTAGTCCCTCATGACTATTCATTCTTCACACAGCCACTGGAGGCAAAATAAAATGTAGTCCAACTGCAGGCTACCTGGGATCAGGATTTCACAATCCCATGCCTCATCGAAAAGGGTGTCTTCATTAACGCAAAACGCTACCGCTTTTGTCCATAACAGTCACCAACACACTCAACGAAAACTGAAAGTTCTTAAGTTGCTTTAATTAATTATTGAACGTTTTAAGGCCCATTTTATCTGAAACTCATTAAAAGGCACAAGATTAGATAACGATCTCAATCAGTGCCTTGTGAAAAATCAATATTTTAAATTATTTCACGGCAGCAAGTGGATTTAAGATTTACTTGTCCATCAAGTACAACAGATTAACAAGGATACTGTCACGTTCCGTGCCTGCCAGCAGGTGGCGGGTTTTTTCCCTTTGCCTACTGCACACCTGCTCTTAATTCCAGGGTGATTATCAGGCCTTTTTATAGTGGCTCTGGCAGCTCATTCACTGCCGGAGAATTCCACGCCGTGCCATATTCTCTCGTGCTCTATTTCGCTATTTGTTATTGACTCGTTGCCTTCTTGCCTTACGGCCGATACTCTTGTGATTCGCGTTTAGACTCTAAGATTTGTACTTATCGTATTTTCGCCAATTCAGGCCCTCCTCGTGTTTTGTTTTCCGCGAGCGTTTTCAGTTGTTTTTTTTCCTTCATTGTTACTCCTGGTCCTTATTTGATCAGCGTTTTTTGTTACCGTTTTTCCCTGTCGGGCTCTTTCTGTTTTTTGTCATTAAAGACACTTTTTGTTTGACAAGATTTTTTCGTTGTCTGCTTTCCGGGGATCCAACCCTTTACTTCCTTGTTCTGCACGGAGCGATCTGTTATCGCTTCGGGCAGAACGTGACAGATACAATACCTCTCATCTTGGTAATAATACTGTAAGATTAG
The DNA here is from genome assembly GCF_025434085.1 of Hippocampus zosterae. Taxonomy (NCBI): domain Eukaryota; kingdom Metazoa; phylum Chordata; class Actinopteri; order Syngnathiformes; family Syngnathidae; genus Hippocampus; species Hippocampus zosterae. The sequence goes on from NC_067462.1 coordinate 19,327,757, forward strand.
TGTTGTTTGTGGTTTATTTGTTTGTTAATTAGTAGCATCATTATCCGATTTGCTTTATCCTCACAAGGATGGCGGGCATGCTGGAACCGATCCCGTCTTTATTAGGGCAGTAGGCGGGGGACACCCTGAGCTGGTTGCCAGCCAATCACAGGGCACACTAAGACAAACAACCAACCACGCTCACACTCACACCGAGGGACAATTTCGAGTGTCCAATTAGCCTGTCATGTGTGGTTTTTGAATGTGGGAAGAAACCGGAGTACCTGGTGAAAACCCACCCAGGCGCGGGGAGAACATGCAAACTCCAAACAGGAAGGCTAGAGTCTGGATTCGAATCCTCAACCGCTTGTACTGTGAGGCGGATGTGCTCACCAGTCTATAACCGTGCAGCTCCTACTGCAAAAAACTACTCAACCCATTTTCACTTTCATTTTAATGGGATGACAAAACAGACCTGGGAAAGAACAAAATGTTGGTGAGGGTGATGCTACAGGAACTTATCTACGGTACACCTTTAAAGTCACAATGAAAGCATGGCATGGCAACAGTTTACCCCCGACTTGACGAAAAAAAAAAATAAATCTTTATTCACCCGCCATTAATGCTTACTCATGAACAAACAAACTAAACAATACAGTTCCATAGTCTGCTGATTTGTTCTGCTTTTCTTTCCTTTCGGATACAGTGCACTCCGCTTAATAGAACACCATTGGGCCGAAGCGCTTCTGTTCTACTAAGCGGGGTTTCTATTAACCGGAGACACTTTATTAGGTACACCTTCAGACACGTCGACGACCAAGTTATGCACGCAGAAAACCCCTGCTGACGAGTTAGAAGAGATATTTCGACTGTGGACGTCCATATCTTTAATCAAACAACAACTTTAATCAACTTCAGTCAAACATCTCAAATCACGAGAAAAATTTCGTTACTTTTGTCTGGAAACAGGAGTCCGTAATTTTGCGGTTGACTTCCCTCTCAATGCGCTGGATAAGAGGGAAGTCCTGGAAACCGCGGGCGTACCTTCTGAGAATCCGGCAATGCATCGTATCGTCTGAGTATGTCCTTCTTATCCGCAGGTGATAGCCCTCGTCTCTTGAATGAAGTTGAAGCCATTGTGACGTGCGTGTGTCTATGTGTGGAGTGACGCGTGCTACCTGTTACTGTATACGGCTAGAACTACCGCGTTTTCTCGCGATAGTGGTACAGTATCGCGATAGCTACACTTCGTCTCTCTCTCTCGTCTCTTGAATGAAGTTGAAGCCATTGTGACGTGCGTGTGTCTATGTGTGGAGTGACGCGTGCTACCTGTTACTGTATACGGCTAGAACTACCGCGTTTTCTCGCGATAGTGGTACAGTATCGCGATAGCTACACTTCGAAAACCACTAGTTTACAATGTTCATTGCTTACGGCCTGTTCTATTAAGCGGAGATCAGTTCTACTAAGCGGAGTATCTTTATAGGAAATTGCATTAGGCAAATCGGTTCCAGAGCCTTTTGCTCTATTAAGCGGATTACTCTATTAACCGGTGTTCTATTAAGCGGAGTGCACTGTATAACCATGAGGTGTGGCTTCAACTGGTTCACATTATACATTATACATTTTGTATTTAAAGTTTTACATTTTAATACAATTAACTATTGACTTTGTGCACTCTACAATTGCAATATATAATTCTTATAAGTTTGACAGAAATGCATATTTTTTTCATATCATGCTGTTGAGTGTTTGCTCTGTGTGTGTGGCTTCTGTGCTTGAGAAGCTTTTTTCATTACCCTGTCTATCAACATGGCAAATAAGAGCTGCGTCCCCTCCTGACCTGACGACTGACATAGATAAGCACCGCAAACACTGTGAAGTGGCTCATGCAATTGCAGTCATACACTACTGACTCAGTGCGCACTGAGACAAAGTCCCTTTCTACTGATGGATGCTGCATGTGCTCTTGTAATGGGATGAATCTTTGTCTGATGTAACAAGAAAGTAAATAGAACGTTTTGTGTGTGTACTGTCGGGATGGGAGATACCAGACAATTTTGATTCAATGCAATACAATCACTTCATTTTTTGGGGATGAGGGGGGAATTTTTTTCAACACCGATACGTTTTGTGATTTTTTTTTTTAAACCTCAATCGTAAAACACATGAGAAAATAATGGCCATTTAACTATTTGTATGTGTTTTGCTTTTACGTAATGTAAATTGCATTAATTAATAGTTAAGACACATATGGAAAAGAGTAAACCTCCAAAGGCACATTTCATACCTCGGGACTTGAGTCGGTTTTCACAGCTTTTTTTGTTTTCTGGGATTTGTCTCAAATATTTTTAGTGACTCGACTGCATCCAACTATGGTTTTATTTCTGAAAATAAATGCCCTCCTTCAAAAGAGATTTTAAACAACCTTTTTCAGATGATCAAGGTAGCCATGTGATAGGTTAATCTGACTGTGAGTGCCAAAGCGCTGCCAGCCAGCAGCGGGGTTATAAAATTTGCTTTTACCAACCATCAAAAACTGGCTTGGAAAAAACTAACAAACGCGAAGCAAGCTGCATGCCATCTGAGAAGCGTGATGAGCATAATGAAATAGGGTTTTTCTGTCTTAAGGTTTACTCTTGATCTCATCTGGACTTGAACCTGGACCTTCTGAACTCAGACTTGACTTTAACATTGGAACTTTGTGACTCAAACTTGACTTGGACTCGACAAAGGTGGGCTTGAATCCAGGCCTGGCCAGGCCCATTTATAACAATATCAGTCACGTAATTTTATATTTCCTAATAACAACTTTACCTTAACTTTATTGATTTATATTTTATATGGGTTAATATCTTGAAATACAATAAAATACAATACAATACAATACAATACAATACATGCCGATTTATATAACGCTTTCACAACAGCGGCAGCTGTAACAAAGCCCTTAACAAAACAGTTAACAAAGTAAAATAATAAACACAACACATAACATAAAACACAGACAGTCGTGCAGTTCTAACCACGCTTTGTTGTTTGAAGCAGCTTGAGATGAAAGAGGAGAGAATCAAAGTGTCCTTTAACCAGTGGATCGGAGACGTCATGCTCAGCTTGTAGCCGACGTGTGCACATTTTAAGTTTCAAAGTCAACAAGAAGCTGTAGCATCCATTGACGAAAAAAGAGATTGGTTCACTTCTCCTGTCCCATGGAAATCCATTTCAATTCCAAGCGGCGACTCACGGTTCCAAATACGCATCGGCGCTCTGCGCCAGCGCTCCTCTCTCCTCATCCTCAACTTCAGCAGCCATCCATCCGCCGCACCAACGACGACTTTCCAATAGCGCCGACATAGGCACTGAACAAAACAGGGTTGTGAAAAATGCTGCCCATTACAGGCGGAAAAAACACAAGTGCCCCAGGTCTGTCCAGCACCGACAGTCAATGGCGCCGACATTCCTCACAATCAAAATCTGTGCTGGTACAGGCGTGCTGCCGAGAAGGCGCAACCACCATGCACAGAAACTGCTCCCTTGACGAATGTCGTGGCCAAAAAGCGCTGAAAACAGACCATATCAGGTCCACACGATGAAACAACAAACAACGTGACAAAACAAAAGACAAAAACAGCAAAAAAGAACAAAAAAGCAAGGCACTTGCCGAAGGCTCCCTACTCGGGCGCCATCTTGGAAAAAAAAGTTCTTAATTCTAACGCCATTCTCATTTTTTAAACACAAATTTTACCTCTTTTTATTGTTAACAACCTACTTATCCTAACCTATTATTTTTCTGTGGCCCTAATCATTTTGCAAATTATGTTTGTTACACAAGCCACATTGAACTCGTTCCACTGCATAACTGTAACATTTTTCTGTTAAATACGTGAAATAAAACGGTTCCTTTACAACTCCTGACAAGCGGCAACAAATTGGAAACATATAGGTAATAAATAATGTTGCTAAGAAATTAAGCAGCACCTTTGGAACAACCGTTCTGCCCACTGCGCGGCACAAGCTGGACCACTTTAACCAGCGCAGAATTTGGACTTGCCGTTCTCAGGTGATTCAATGCAAGTGAGTTGGTGGCAAATTACAAAATAACCACTTCGTATTTTAGTTGACTCGCCGCCTAGGCAACAAAAGTCACCTGGAGCCATTGTGTCATGACTTTCTCACGAGCACAAGAAGTTTTTAAAATAAAACTGTGCCAATGTACGACATCTTTGACATCCAAACATCGAAGAGAGACAATAATTGCAAAATAAAGTGTGTAATGTATAATTATGCTTTGTATTTTTTTTCTAAGTCTTACTGAACGAGAGTTTTCTGAACTCAAAAAATGCAGTGCAAATTTGATTGGATTGGCTATAACTTTATTGTCAGATATTCTGAGACAGATTTCTGCATTCAGATACTAAAATTTAAAAAGAACTAAAACTATTTGATGAAAAACGCAGACGTCTCCATATTATGGTGGTCTTTTTGTACTGCCAATCAAACTCTTGCTTCTTTTCAGGCTACTGGGAAACAACCTCAGCACCGGAGGGGGGTATACCTCCTGGCTATTCTCAAAGGAGGAAAAAAGTTTTACCGCTGTATCCTGCCATTATGGTGTCAACAAGAGTACCATGTCAAGTCAAGTCAAGTTAACAGTATTTATAGAGCACTTTCAAACAGCCATCGCTGCATACAAAGTGCTGTACATGGAGCAATTTAACATGCACAATAAACAGTCAGACAAATCGGTAATAAAGGCAGTAGAAAGCACCAAACAGTAAAATCAAGAACAAATCTAAGTCATGCTGAGTCGAATGCCAAAGAATACAAGTGAGTTTTGAGGAGGGCTTGTGGGACATACATGAATGAAATGGCCACACGGAAGACCATAGAAGCAAACTTTTGTGGTAGTATTGCAACAATTGTTATAAGGGTGGATTCTGTTGTTGTAGTGAGTCGCTTACCCCTGCTAATAGCGAGACCAAGCTTCTCATAATTCTAAAACAGCATCCCTATTTTATGTTAAATGTTGACTTTTGATTTGTTGTCTTTACAACCGAGGTGTGCTAGGAGATGAGCCTTTCAGTCAATTTCACATTTTAAATAAAAAGCAAGTTTAAAAAAAATCCCCATTGTTCATCTTGTCAGACATATTTGATATGCCTGGATTGCAGTGGTGGATAAAGAACCCTTACTTATTAAACCCCCTTCCATGCTTATGTTATACAGTAGGTTCATTATCTGGGGAGCTTGTACAGTAGGTTTTCCGAATTAGAAGAGTGCTATCAAATCTTACGCAGAAGATGCATGAAAACTGCTACACATCACCTTTATTGATCTTACTATAGCATTTGACATTGTGAAGTTCCATTGAAAATTCCTCCGGAGACACTTATGCAAAGAAAAAAAAAACGGATGCAGACTGAAGGCAGTGATTAAAAAAAACAAAAAAACAACTGTTTTAACCAGACACGCCTGGGGCTGTAACATGATTCATATTGTGTAATGTGTAATTTCTTCCCAGGTTAAAACAAAGACACACCTGCTGGATAATGGCCTGTGCAATTGATACTTTGTTGCATGAATTAACCAAATGTATTTGAGTTCTACATTTGGCAAAACATATTTTTACAGATGTAAATAAATAAATAACAATAATAATTCTTCAGTAATATTTTGTACTCTGCTTTTGATGATACAGATATGAACAAACCATCTCAATCAAACAAAAAAGATTTAGGTCACATCGAATGTGAGAGCCTTCAGCAGAGCTCTGTTTTGCTGGCAGGCAAAAACAACAGAGAAAGGATAAAGGAAACCCAGGCAGCGAGAGGAACATGTTGTCACACCCTCGCTCCTTCTTTCTGTCACTTTTCAGAGGCTATTGTTCTCTGTGGAATATTTGTTTTCTTTTCCTGTCCAGCGATGATAAAGGAGAGTCAAGTCATATCCCGAGCTCATTTTCGGCATAGCACAGACAAACTGTGAAAAATGATCCGCACAAACGTTTCACCTTGCACTCCACTGGACCGTGATTTACATGGCTGCGCTATAGAATCCATTTGAAGAATTGTCTGCTTTTATTTGATTTCTCTTCCTTTATTTTGAAAATGCAGTCACCTGTCAAGGTTGTGGGTTCCAGTCCCAGATTCCATGCTCTGCTGTCACAGAGTTCTTGATGCCAAAATACCTAACACCTGCTCCTCATGCTGCCTCCTCAGGAGTAGTATGAGGTGACAGTGTGAAACCGCCTTGAGTATTTTTAAATTATTTTTAAACCCTGGTTTTAAACCCTCAGTTCGATGGGTTCAACATTGTGCAAAGAAAAAAAAATTGAATTAGCAGCTGCTAAAAGGTGAATCAGAATCAGAATCAGAATCAGAATCATCTTTATTGGCCAAGTATGTAGAACACACAAGGAATTTGTCTCCGGTATAACACGCTGCACTAGTATCATCGTAAACAACAAAATCATTGAACCATTTTAGAGTATACCAGTAGTTTTGTAATACCATTTTGTGGTGCAAGAAGAGTGACTATGTCAGTGACTGTTTAAGGAGTTAATGGCTAGAGGGAAGAAGCTGTTTAAGTGTCTACTGGATTTGGTACGCATAGATCTGTAGCGTCTGCCTGAGGGGAGTGGCTGAAAAAGGTGGTGGGCAGGGTGCGGGGGATCCAGGAGGATTTTCCGTGCCCTTGTCTTGATTCTTGCAGTGTGCAAGTCCTCAAGAGTGGGTAGGGCGATGCCAACGATTTTTTCTGCCGTCCTAACTGTCCGTTGAAGTCGGATTTTGTCCTTTTTTGTGGCGGCCCCAAACCAAACCGTGATGGAAGAACACAGGATTGATTCGATGACTGCCGTGTAGAACTGTCGTAGCATCTCCTGTGGCAAGCCATGCTTCCTCAGCAGCCTCAGGAAGTACATTCGCTGCCGGGCCCTTTTCAGGATGGAGATGGTGTTGACTTCCCACTTCATGTCCTGGGAGACTGTGATTCCCAGGAACTTGAAGGTCTCGACGGTTGACACAGGGCAGTTGGATAGTGTGAGGGGCAACTGAGGAGAAGAATGTTTCCTGAAGTCCACGATCATCTCTACAGTCTTGAGCGTGTTCAGCCCGAGGTTGTGTCGGCCGCACCAGAGCTCCAGCTGCTCCACTTGTTGGCGGTACGCAGACTCGTCGCCGTCTTTGATGAGACCGATGACCGTGGTGTCGTCTGCGAACTTTATGAGTTTGACAGCTGGATCTGTTGAGGTGCAATCGTTTGTGTAGAGAGAGAAGAGCAGTGGCGAGAGGACACATCCCTGTGGGGCTCCAGTGCTGGTGGTGCGTATTGATGATGTTGTTGCTCCCAGTCTCACCTGTTGTGTCCGTCCCGTCAGGAAGCTGAGGATCCACTGGCAGATCGCAGGAGACACACCGAGGTGGAGTAGTTTGGGGGTGAGGAGTTCCGGGATGATGGTGTTGAACGCAGAGCTGAAATCCACAAACAGAATCCTTGCGTAGGTCCCTGTGCTGTCGAGGTGCTTGAGGATGTAGTGCAGACCTATGTTGACTGCGTCTTCCACAGACCTGTTTGCCCGGTAGGCAAACTGGAGAGGGTCCAGCAGGGGTCCAGTGACGTTCTTTAGGTGGTTCAGCACAAGGCGTTCAAAGGACTTCATGACCACAGACGTCAGGGCGACAGGCCTATAGTCGTTCAGTTCCGATGTTGCCGATTTCTTGGGAACTGGGATGATGGTAGACTGTTTGAAGCAGGATGGGACCTCACACAGCTCCAGGGATCTGTTGAAGATCTGTGTGAAGACCGGAGCCAGCTGGTCAGCGCAGACTTTCAGGCAGGAGGGGGACACTTTGTCGGGCCCCGGAGCTTTCTTGATCTTTTGCTGCTTGAAGAGCCGTCTCACGTCCTGTTCGTGGATCTGTAGTGGAGAAAAAGAGGGTGGGGGGGTAGGTAGAGTGGTTTCTGGTAGAGGTGGGTGTGAGTGGGAAATGGGGATGTCCTTTTCAAATCGACAGAAAAACATGTTTAGTTCATCAGCAAGACCCTTATTGTTCACTGTTTGGGGGGATGGCATTCTATAGTTAGTGATTGCTTTCAGGCCATTCCATACAGATGCAGAGTCGTTAGCAGAGAACTGGTTTTTCAGCCTCTCTGCATAGCTTCTCTTTGCGATGTTAATTTCCTTCGTCAATTGGTGAATACATTTAAATACCAGTAGATATAGTGCGTGTGAGTGTGTGAGTGTGCGTGTGTGTGCGTGTGTGTGTGTGTGTGTGCGTGTGTGCGTGTTACATAAATATAAAATGCAGAGGTACCGGGTTCAATTCCAGTTCGGACCTCCCTGTGTAAAGTTTGCATGTTCTCCCCGGGCCTACGTGGGTTTTCTCCGGGTACTCCCGTTTCCTCCCATATTCCAAAAACAAGTGAGGTGGGTTAATGTAACACTCTAAATTGTCCCGAGGTGTAAGTATGAGCACGGATGTTTGTTCGTCTCTGTGTGTCCTGTGATTGTCAGGCAACTGGTTCAGGCTATCCCCGCCGACTGCCCGAAGATGGCTGGGATAGGCTGCGGTACCCCCCGGGACCTTTATGAAGATAAGATCAGAAAATGGATGTACACACACAGACAATATTTTTTCCATACAAAGTAAGAAATAAGACAACAAGAAGGAAAAATAACTTCGCAAAATCAAACAATCCCCCCAGCCCCCAAACAAAGAACCCCGATTCCTACAACAAAAGAAAAGACGACCACTGTACGAGTCAAAAGCAAACACAAGTACTGCAACAGAAGGAGAGGACCAGGGTTAAATATTTGGTTAAAGTGAGGTAGAAGTAGGGTTGCCAGGTAGACACAAACACTTATGGGCATGGACACAAGGGATACAATGCGAGAAAATGGCCAACAAGGAGTAACAACATCAAAAACACATGTATGAGACAGGATGCAGTATAGCAATCAGCAGTAACAAAGGAACAATTTTACATCTTCCTGTTCCTGGTGGTGTGTGCGCAGAGCTTCAGAATGGGACTGATTCCCAAGGGCATCCAAATACTCCACACATTCCTGCTAACTGAGCAGCCTCTGGAAAACGACAACAAACGCAGGAATGAGCATGGACTGGACTTTGAAAAAAATCAAACTTCCTTTACATTTTCTTTCAATATTTTTTTTTTTCAAATAACCAGCCATTGTCTCTCAGAAATTCCCTCTGGATGGTAACTGGATGGCTATGACACATCTATAATGAGATGGCTGTTGCAATTTAGGGAGCCTTTGACAAGATTGTTTTCCCCACAGTGGGCAACATAATGATGGTAAATTCATGCTGCAGCCATGCCTTGTTGTCATTTATGTTATTTCCTGTCACGATTAACAGCCTTCTTAGTTTGTATTTGGAAAATAAAGCGGACTTTCCTTCTAAACATTCATTAGTTACTCCATGTCCTTTCTGATTTTAAATTTCGTGTTTCCGTAAAGTTTATTCTAAAAGAAAAGTAATCTCAGTTGTTTCAAGAAAGGTATCTTGGTGAAATATATCAATTAGAAACATATTTAACTTGTCAAATAATTTAAGGATTGGACAAGGCTTTGCGCTGAAAACTTCGGACAGTACAATGGTTCCAATATTTTGAAGCCAGAAGTATAGCAGCTATCGTAGCTGCAAAGGGGAGACACACCTACTCTTTTCTACTTTTTCTCCAAATTTACTTGATGTAAATTTATTGGCCGTAGATAAGGCCAAACTTGTTTTCTTGGTAGTCAAAATTGGAAAACATGAATATATAAGGGCGGCCCGCTAGTCCAGTGGTTAGCACGTCGGCTTCACAGTGCAGAGGTACTGGGTTCGATTCCAGCTCCGCCTCCAGCCTCCCTGAGTTTGCATGTTCTCCCCGGGCCTGCGTGGGTTTTCTCCGGGTGCTCCGGTTTCCTCCCACATTCCAAAAACATGCGTGGCAGGCTGACTGAACACTCTAAATTGTCCCTAGGTGTGAGTGTGAGTGCGAATGTTTGTTCGTTTCTGTGTGCCCTGTGATTGGCTGGCAACCGATTCAGGGTGTCCCCCGCCTACTGCCCAAAGACAGCTGGGATAGGCTCCAGCACCCCCCGCGACCCTAGTGAGGATCAAGCGGCTCGGAAGATGGATGAATGAATGAATGAATATATAAAAAAATTAGTGATTTGCGGTATACAAGTGACCACCGATACTCGTCAGGATCTGTAGAAAGAACAATTTGCACATGATCATTGTCTGATGAAAACAGCCCATCCTAATCTGTATTATTGGGAGTTCCCATGAGAGTCTGTTATTTTTACAAATTAGTGATCAGTCAAAAGTGTTAAAAACGGCTTGCTCTCTTTGATGATGTGATGTTAATGACTGACTCAACAAACATGCTGTTTGTTGATTTTGGAAACATGAGGAGTCTATCCTCTGCCAGCAATATGCTGTAAATTCTGGAACGCAACAGCCAGAAGGGACCCTAACATGACCGAAAGAGAAAAACAAGCTAGATCCAAGACACGACTGACTTTGTAAAAATGAAATCACTGTCTACTTTTCTTGAAAACTTGACACCGGGAGCCAGGGTCACACTTTTGTTGAATGTTAAGTGCAAAACTATCGCAATCATGGCTCAATGCTGAACGCTGAATAATGCACAAATGCATTATTACTAACATGCACACACACACACCATCCCCCCCCCTCCCCCCCCACACACACACTCCTCACGGTTGACTTGGGACTATTCCACGGACTACAATACAAAGATGTAGTGCAATCAGGGAACACACATTTTAATACACACAAACACACGCACAAACACACACACACACACACACACATTATGTCACTTTCAGTCGAGAGCAAGAGGCAAAATGGCCGTCCACTGAGATGGATAAAAATGGGCGTGTTTTGCTGTTTAATTCATATTCCACAAAGACAATACCACATTTGGATTAGTTGGGGTGCATAGACATTCATCCATCCTTTTTATCATCCATCTATTAGCCCTGCATGAATGTTTTGGGAATGTGGGAAGAAACCGGAGTACCAAGAGAAAACCCACGGCGAGAAGGCTGGAGCCGGAATTGTACCCTGCACCTCTGCACTGTGAGGCCGATGCACTTGTCAAAATAAATAAAACATTTCATTTGACCAGCCCTTTAACTACTCAGCTGCGAATGTGCTTTGTTTGGTTTCCCCGTCATTCATTCTCCTCGTGTGTTTTTTTCTCACTTCTCCTCAAAGTGGCACGACTGCCAAAGGAATGTGAAGCAAGGAGATTGTCACTGTTCTTCAAGGGCCTGTATCATTTTATTTCAACTTTCCTCAATTTACTCTAGGAATATATGAATATATACAGCACTTACTACATTTAGCACAATGGCATTCCTACACCAGCCCCACTCACTCTTTCAAATGTGAAGATTCCTGTTCCTCCTTCCTGTCCCCCAGTTGTCCCACCGTAGTCAAGCCCACTGTTGAGCTATTGAGCTTTCATGACTTTCCCCAGACACCAGGGACTAATCTGCAAAGGTCATAGGTTAAAGGTCAGCCACTGGATCCTGGTCCTGAGGAACGTCCAGACAGGGTTTGCTTCATTTCCCTCCGCCTCTACCACTCAGCACTTGTGTGACACTCATTCATTTCAGAATAATCTCACAGCCACGTTTTCATAATATCTAAACTGAAAAGCACATGCTGCTGAGGGGGGCTATGAATTTTGGGGAAGTGCGCTTTACTATGGAACACTGGAATAGACATTCCCTGAGCTGACTGACCCAAACCCTAAGGCATAAGACCTGCACAAACCTGATTTAATCATATTAGCTGGAGTATTGAGAGCCTTTGGCCTTATATTTCAAAAGTACTTTCAAGTAAAGATAGTTTTTTACCAGACCTTGATTTGAAGAAACCCCTTTGGTGGTTTATTATGCCTGACTAAACTCCATCATCATAACTATGTGTTTGACAAGGTCATGTCACTTTAGCTAATGGTTCACACGGGCCCAATTTCTATTTCATATTTCCATCACAATTGACTTTGTAGTTTGCCTCGCCTGAGGTACGTTTCTTAACAGCCATCTTTCATTTTGAGAGGAAAGACATTGTAGATCACACATCTGAGGAAACCATCAAATCCACACCTGTACAAAGACAGTGATGCCTAAAGATGAAACCTTGATTATAGTTAAAAATAACCACACAGAGCATCTGAAATAAGTATTGAACACGAAACTCTCAATTTGTTTCATCGAAACAAAAAGAAACAAAAAAGGAAAAAAGAAAGCTGCTTGAATAGCCCAGCCAATCACCTGACTTAGATTCAATTGAAAATCTTTGGAAAGAACAGAAGCGCAAGGTCCATAAACAAAGCCCAGGGATCCTTCAAAATTTGAAGACTTCTTATTTGGACTAATGGGCAAAAATCCCACCACAGCAACACACAGTATGTGTCGAAGTGTCTCTATATAGGAGGAATCTTGAAGCTGTCATTGCAAACAAAGGCTTATGTAATAAATATCAATTGACCTATTCAATACTCCCCTATGCCATTTCTTATTGTACACAACTTCATTTCGGATCTTATTTGCTCTTCTTTCTTCCCAAGGATAGGTTAATTTGGGTGTACTCAACATTTTCATCTCAATAGCACCTTTGAAAATGTATGAAGTGATAAAAAGGATGACATGTTAGGGACATATTTCAGCAGGTGTTAAGTTAATTGAACACATATACTGTATTTTCCCAGGAACAGTACATTGCTGTAAAGGTAATCATTTCCCAAGAACGAGAAGGGATGAAATTAGTACTGTGTTCCACTAATTGCTGCGGTCTAGGAACTTATTTTGCCCCCATTCAGTGAACAACAACTTTATGTCCAAATCAGCCGGTAAAGGCACAAAGCGACATCCTGTTTTTGGTGGCTTCATAACCTGTGCCAAATACAGATGCGCTTATGCTTGGGCTGCCATCCTTCATGTGTTGACCTATGTCATAACACCCGGTTAACACCATAAAAATTTATTACGGTGTGAAAACTCCTTTATACAAGCAAAACGGCAAAATGACATGACTGGCATGTCTCTTACTCCCAGAAGGTATGTGACCTTTTCATAAGTTATTAAATAAAATGAAATTAAGAACAGTAGTTTGTTATAGGCATTTAAAGGCACATTGTGTAAAAATTTGGTGATTTTTCATCAATCCATCCATTTTCTCATCTATTTATCCTCACAAAGATTGCGGGCATGCTATTCCAGCTGTCTTTTGGGCAGGGCGGGGGGACGCCCTGAACTGGTTGCCTGCCAATTGCAGGACACAGATAGACAAACCACCATTTTTGAGTACTATCACACCGAGGTAATATTTGGAGTGCCCAATCAACTTACCATGCATGTTTTTGTGATGTGGGAGGAAATTGGAGTGCCCAGAGAAACCCCACGCAGGCATGGGGAGAGCATATAAACTCCGCACAGGAAGATTTCAGGTTTCCTCGCATATACAGATATGTTATCAAAATTGCATCGAGTGCAGTTTTCTTTCGCTGCTTATAATATGCATCAGCAAGCTGTAACACAAATTCACTGGCTTTAAACATCATCATTAAATAGGGCGTGTTATACATAAATATGTCCATGTGTCTTGATATAAAGTCTCAGCTCAAATATAAAAAAAGGACAAAGAATCACACTTAACATTCTTCATGCTTTACTTAAAATTGCTTGTTTTGGGGGCGGGGTTCAGAGTCATGCAAATGAACCTCTGTTAACCCACCTCCTGTTGTACAGGGCCAATTGACTTTTGTTACCAAGACGACCAGCAGTGAAGTGAAGGGAGTGCAACGAGGCAAGTGGATATTTGGTCTTAAACAGTTTGTGGTCTACAGAACAGCAAGCAGAATAAGAACAAAGACAAACAATTTCTCTCATGTAGCCAACACTTTCACACCATAAATTATACGTTTCAATTAATGCACAGGAGTGAATCGGTGTATGTGGCACCTGCATTGGACACATTGCCACATTTGCCGTACGCAAATACTCAACGGACTCGAACCCTGCACCTCTGCTCTGTGACTTGCACGTACTAACCAGTCGACCACCGTGCCGCCAACAGCACTTAATTTCATTTATATTACAGTTGATAATTTACAGTCTAATGATATTCTTACATAAATTGATCATGTATGAAATGAAGCAACACGGTGGTTGACTGGTTAGCACATGCACCTCACAGTGCTCCGGCCTTCCTGTGTGGAGTTGTTCTCCCTGTGCCTGCGTGGGTTTTTGCCGGGTACACCGGTTTCCTCCCACATTCCAAAAACATGCATGGCAGGTTAATGGAAGATTCTAAATTGTCCCTAATTGTGGTTAGCCAGCGTGCATGGTTGTTTGTCGATGTGTGACATGCTATTGGCTAAAAACCACAGTTCAGGGTGCTGAACTGTTTTTTTTTTAAACCCTGCCTACTGCCCGAAAACAGCTGGGATAGGCTCCAGCATGCCCGCGACCCTCATGAGGAGAAACAGATTAGAAAATGGATGCATGGATGAATTAAATAAGCATTATCACCCCAGGGTCTTGTTCATCTATCAATGAAGCTGAGACAAAATATGAAGCTTGTAAATGGGGTTGTATGTACGTAGGCAGTGTACACATTTATATTGTCAGGAGTACAGGAGAAATTCTAAAACATGGTCACCCACTGTCTGTAAGAGTCTATGCAGTCGTCATCTCAAGCTACCTTCCCATACATTCTCCCCCACTCTTGTATTCTCCCCCGCCTTCATGATTACTATCCTCAGAGGTTTGGAGAGCCTGCCTACTCTCGCAATTTTAGAAATGGTTGTCATGGTAATCAAACCCCAATTACCAACATGTTAATTACAGTTATTACTGTATAAAGACAGTTCCAAGGAACAGAATGACTTTACTTTTCTTTGGATGTTTTAAAGAAAGAAAAATGACAGAGGGTAAGCAGCTTGTACAATAATCATAATACAAAGTCGACTGCTGAAATAATGGGCCCTGCTACTAACCGAGATTCTCTCACAGTTTTAGTGCAAATGTGGAGGTCATCAGATACTTGCTCATCTCACGAAAAATACTTCTTTTTCAAAAATGCTGTAAAACCAGCTTTTCTCATTTTTCAAAAAGAAATGCGTGAGATCAACCTTTCCTATTCTTGACTGTGTTTTATTTGAGTTCTTCATTCAATTTTCTCCATTCCCTCAACACCATTTTTCATTCTGCAACTGAGATTGTTCATTGCCTGCAGTCATCTCACGCACCTTTGTGACTTGTATAAAAACCCAATGTGCCATCTCAAACTGCACAAAGACACTAAACCTAATTTATAAGGCTCTGTTAGGCACTTATTTGTTTGCTCTGCCGTGCATTCTTGCACTTCACTTGTTTTATCTGTTCTTTAAGGAAGGTCTAAATTTGGGAGAGCTCTCAGCTTTGCACCCCCCACGGCATGTTAACTGTTAACTGTAATGACTCTGAACTCATTCCACTTGGAGTTTTACATTTAATGCTGAAGGACTTGCCACTTGAGACCACTGACCAATGCCTGTTGTTTTAATGTTATATTGTTTGAAAAGATCATTGAATCTCAAACACTGCGGTCCCTACTTTCATTCCCGGTGCAAATCTAGCACAAAGTGCAGTCTCAATGTGCACTTTGGGTGGAGTTCTCAAGTTTTGGTATTTTATTTGACTGCATTGGTGAAATGGGCGGAGCGTGGAACCTGCGTCTTGGTGTGCTGTTCTGGGATGGAAGTAGTCTTTTCACAGGAAATCGTAGCAGCATTCCTCATTTGCATCAAAATCAGGGCAGTGGAGCACAGTACACTTAAGTATATCATGTTTGACATTGCCGTAGACGGAGATACATTCACTGGGTTCCGTGAATGCCATTGGCAGGTAAACTTGCAAGATTTCCCCTTGCGAATTATGTAGTTGGCCGTGCATGTGACATGAGCAATTGGAAACCAGCTTAAACCCTGAGCGTGCATTTGTATGTGACAACCCTCCCACCAATAGTGATGGGGTACTGTTAAAATATATTCAATATGATCTTGATACTAACTTGTTCAATTAATTGATTTCTACAATGACTGAAACGGAATGTCCAATGCTGGTGTCAGGTTTATGACTGAAATACGGTGACATCAAGCACACACATTTGTGGAGCACAAAATTTGGCTGCCTGCGTCTTGATCAAATTCACCAAAATCGCGTTACATCACCAAAGACCCCACCCAACCCATATGTCAACTCGTGCCCCTGACCGCCACCCATCACTGCCAAACACCCATTCTATCCCCCTTAACTCAAAATCAACCACCGTAAAAAAGATGTCCATGAGTGACTTTGGTACTTTTTAAATGTGAATCCCATCCTCGTGATCCTCCAGTCTGGTTTTAACCCCCTCAAGACACTGAATCTTATCTTTTAAGGGTTTTAATGAACTGCTTTTTGCAACAGACATCAGAAACAACAAGAAAGTTGGTTATTCTTTTAGATCACGCACTATACTTTGACATAGCCATGATGTCCTTCTCTCTCGTCTGGAGAATTATGTGTATTAGTGCAGTGGCGATTGCTCTCGGATTGCAAGGGAAGCTCAGCTTCCCCTAAAATATCAAAGAATAAGTTATCAAATATATGAATGTAAATTTCATTGTTTGTACATGTCATTGACTAAATATGCGCTACAGCGTGCTGAACTTTTGTTCTGAATCACCTTCTTCTTACTGGTCACGACGCGACTCCCTTCTAATTCATTCCCACAGCTTTGCTGTGCTTTAAACGATGGATGCTGAGCGTCCACTGAGCGTCTATTGCCTGGACGCTGAGCGTCTGGAGAGTTCAGGGTAGGGCGTCCCAATGCATTGAACAAGCTTGTATCCAGCTGGTCATTGGATACAAGCTGGTGTTTGTCCCTCCCAAGGATGCTCGGCGTCTCTGGGACTAGATGGCAGTGGGCGGGTACCTGACGCTCAGCTTTTCTGCATCAGATTGGATGATCTGTCTGAGCCTGTGTTCCAATTTGATTGACATCGAAATGAGCCAATCACTGACCTTCTAATGTAGGCATCTGTGTGAGCAATTTTTCAATTCACATTCTGTTCTGAGTTGAGCTGGAGAGTTATTCTAATCATTTTAGCGACACTTTCTTTGTTAAAAATGATGAGCGACAGATTCATCTTTTATTTCTGGTGTGTTTTATTGTAGTTGCTTGTGTTTGCAGCGTGACATATCACCCCAGTTAAATCCCTGGAAAAGACTCCTTGTTGGTATGGCAGGGTCACAGATCATTTTCTTGAAAAGGAGCGGAGAATAGAATTCACGTTTAAATAAACAGACACATTTTATAATGTAGCCCGAAATTGAGCTTCCCCTCCTTGACAGACCAGCATCCGCCACTGGATTAGTGATATGGCCTAGAGTCGTCTTCGCAAGAAGCTTTTCTGTTGGTGAATTTTATTCAGCATCTGCTAGCCTTTTAAATGGAATGCCCCAAGGTTATATTCTGGGCCACATTTAATTTTCTTTGTACTTGCTCCACCTTGGTGGAGCAAATAGAATTTTATGCTGATGATTCTCAATTTGACATCCCACTTGAGAAAAAAAATACAGTTTGCATTCAACCCTTATTTGACAGCCGAATTGATATATCTTGGATGGGCCTTTACTTTAGATGCAACAGCGTAATGTGGAGGTTATACTCTTTGGACGTGGTAGCATGCCTAATCTCCCATTACTTTTTAACACCCTTGCACCCTTGTATGATGCTTTTTGTTATCTTGATGAACGATTTGACGAAGATTTCAAAATGGAGCAATTGAATAAAATCATATTTCCTTCAGTTGTGACTGTTAATGAAGGTCAAGCCTTTTCTCTTTTTGAACTGTGACACAATTTTACATCTTCACCAGGTTCTATTATTGTACGTTGGTGTAAGCCAGACTGCCCTTTGGCAGTGCAGAATGCTCCTGCACATCTGCTGACTGACACACTCAAGAGAGAGCATATTACGCCTATGCCAGCTACTTTGCATTGGCTCCCAATTTATTTGAGAACACATTTCTCAAGTCTCCCTGTTGCAAAAACACCTGATTCAAATGATCAGACCATTGGCAAGCTCTGCGGAAGCCTGACCTTGAACCTGTTCATTTGAATCAGGTGTGTTGCAACAGGGAGACTTGGAAAATATACAGGACATCGGCCCTCCAGGACCTGAGTTTGACACCCCTGGACCAGACCAAAGACGACTAGAGACCCCTTATGATGAATAAGAAAAACAAATCGACTGAAAAAAATTGATCTAGTTTTCCCTCGCCCGGACGCGCGCGTACTCCCATTGGAGCTAGGCCTGGAGGTGGGAGTCGAAAAGGGAAATCTGGTGGCCGGACCTGCAACCATGGGCCCCGGCTGGGCTCAGCCTGAAAGGACAATGTGGGTCCCCCACCCCACGGGCTCATTTCCTGTGGGAAGGGCCAATGGGGGCGGGTGCGTAATGATCTGGGCGGCAGTCTGATCCTCAGCGATAGTAGCTAGCTCTAGGGAAGTGGAATGTCACTTCTACTGGCCAAGAAAGAGCCTGGTGTCGAGAGGGGTTGGACTCTTTGCTATTCAGGAGTTGCCCATGTTGAGAGATGCAGATCAGGTGTGGGCATACTTATTGTCCCCCACTGAGTGCTTGTACATTGAGCTTCATTTCGGTGGATGAGAGGGTAACCTTATTCTACCTCACCTAACTGTTGTTTGTGTTCATGCACCAAGTTCAGAGTATCCACCCTTTTGGAGTCATTGGAAGCAGTTTAGCCAAGTGACTTAAATGCTCACATGGGCACTGACACCTTCATAAGGGTGTGATTGGGAGGAACGGTCACCCTGTCCGAACCCATGCGATTTCTGTGCTCATCACAGATTGTTTGTTGTAAACACCATGTTTACACATAAGGTTGTCCATATGTGCACTTGGCACCAGGACACCTTAGGCCAGGGATCCCCAACCTTGTTTGCCCCACGGACCGGTTTATGTCAGACAATATTTCCACGGACCGGCATTTAAGTTGTGGCGGATAAATACTGCAAAATAATATCGTAAAAGCTACATGAACATTGTGGTCTTTTTGTGAGAAAATAATAAACATGAGGAGCGTTGAATCTGGCCGCAACACTCTGATCGCTATGGTAATGTTTAATGCCTTCAAAATACGATACAATGCAAATTCAAAGTGCATGAAAATGTCAACTCACCACAATGCTGAATCAGTGCAAGCCCCGAGCTTGGTTTTCTGCAACCGTGCGGTCCCATCTCGGGGTAATAGGAGACAATGACACCTAAGTGTGTGCTTTCTGTCGAGTCTACTTCGTAATTTTGTTTTAGTCGCCGTTGCTGCAGAAAACCCCCGCCTCATACAGGTAGGATGTCGGAAATAGCAACAGTGCTCTTGTAGCGATTTCAGAGTATTCAGCCATAACTTGAATCCAGAACACCGGCAGAGTTGTTGTCTCTAATGTACTTTTAAGGCCACCGTCATTTGCAATCTCCAGCAGTTTATTTTACTCATTTAGCAAGCTGCCGTGTTTTGTTTTTAGCGTAATCAGTCACGTGACGGAGAAGCGTGGTTTGACGTGTGTCAAGAGTGACACAGACGGATGTAACGGATAATCAGGTATTTTTAATTTTTCAAAGTAAAATATCTTTCGTATTTCAAAACAAATACAACGAAATTAATGTAAGTTCTTATTGTTTGGCCCAGTACCAAATGCCCTGTGGACTGGTACTGGTCCACGGACCGGCAGTTGGGGACCCCTGCCTTAGGTCACAGTTCAATGATCAACTTTGTGGTTTGTCATTGAATTTGCAGCCGCATGTTTTGGACACTTGAGTGAAAAGAGGTGCAGAGCTGTTAACATTCATCCTGGTGGTTCGTTGGCTCCGATCGTGGGGAAAGATGCCAGTCTGACCTGGCAGACCCAAACGTATTGTGAGGTTGCTGCGAATGTCTTGCAGTATCCCCTCTCGGAAAGAGTTTCAATTCCCACCTCCATCAGAACTTCGCCCACATCCCGGTGTAGGTGGCGGGAATTGCCACAGAAATTGGCAAGCATTTAGAACAGCCAATGACCTTCAAAAAAGAATGTTTGAGCCATATGGTAAATCTTAACAGGGGAAGTCTGCTATTTTATCCATCCATCCATTTTCTGATCTGCTTTATCCTCACAAGGGTCGCAGCGGGCACTGAAGCCTATCCCAGCTGGTTGCCAGCCAATCGCAGGGCACACATAGAGGAACAAACATTCAAACTCGCACCAAGGGACAACTTAGAGCAGGGGTAGGGAACTCCAGTTCCTCGAGAGCCATATCCTGCCTGTTTTAAATCCCGCCCTACTCCAACACACCTGATTCAAATCATCAGTTTATCAGCAAACCCTGTAGAGTCCTGAAACGATCATGAACAATTGAATCAGGTGTGTTGGAGTAGGGAGGGATCTAAAACCTGCAGGATATGGCTCTTGAGGAACCGGAGTTTCCTACCCCTGACCCCCTGAGAGAATCAGAGTACCCGGAGAAAAGAAAAAAAGAGCCGCATGCAGCTAAAGAGCCACGTGTTGGCGACCCCCGCGCTATCCAGTCGACCACCCAGCCGCCCTCTCTACCATTTTATTGAGGTATTTGAACAAACTCCTCCTATAGAATGTATCAGATTGTCTTCAAACGTTTAGTGTTTAATTTGATTATGTTTAACATGAATGATTATTGAAAGCTCTTTATTTTTCTGCAGGCAGTTGCTGTGGCGATGTGCTTTTGCAAAGAAAAAAGGATGTTGTTTTCGCGAGTCAAAAGCTGGGTGGAAACTTATGTAACTTTGCACAAACATCAGACCTGTCATAAAAACAATCTATATTTTTGCGATTTCTCAACAGCACCCTCCACATACTTTTGTCAAATCATTCCCAGTTTTATGTTTTCACGGAGCTCTGTGAAAATTGGGAGGCATATGTATCAACCCAAGACCTACAAAAAGTTTTTGGGAGCCACATGCTGAACCTAACAGTAGTGTCATCATTCGAACTTCATTTTGGATTTGTGTGCCATGCAGAATTCCCGTGATGCACAAAGGTTTAACAGTGCTGTTCCTGCTTGCTGCATCTAGTCACCTTAGGGATCAAACCCACACCGTGACTGTGTTTTCACTATTGCGAAAATTATGGACCACTGGCCCATCTCAGCATCATATTTGAAAGGACAGGAGGTTTTACTACCCTGCAAAGGTGACCTACATTTTTTTCTCTCACCCCCACACCCCCCAAAATAAATAAATAAATAATGTTTTTTTTTTTTCATGGATGTGATACTTGTAGTGTGCGCAAGATTTTGCATACACTAACACAAATTATAGTTTCTACTAATGATTTTTTCTGCTTGGCTCTCGACGAAAGCGGATGCTTTTTTGCACAGCTCCTGACCTCTCCCCCACCCTCTCCTTGCTCGCCACTTAGTCTTTGTGCTGTATTTGTCTAACTTTTCCTAGCCTCCTACCGTATTTTCATCTGAAGAACTAACCATGGAATTAGTTGGCTGGTCTCTCGATGTAATCGACAAAATTTTTTCGACGAAAAGTGCAGGCAGTGGGGAGCCTGCTTGCCCTCTGGGGACATTTGCTGCCGGATACGCCCTGGATCCTTGGAGAAAGTGGAGACCGGTGTGCCTGGCAATACTGTCCGTGGAGGGTGTGGAGAACATCTACATTATTGGCCTTTTGATAACAGGAATGCTGCTGTTTGGTGTTGGCATCTTTCTGTTCTATCGCAAAATTCAACCGACAGGAGCAGCTTTATTGGAAGTGAAGAAGCTGCCGGTGATTCTGGATGGTTTGGCGCGAATGTCCAACACTCAGACTCAAGCGGTGACTGAGTTCAACCGCAATATTGATGCGGTTTTGGAGCGACTCTGCGCGATCGACAACACCATGGAGAAGTTGGAATCCGCGCTGCAGAAAGAGTTTTCGGATCCGGCTGATCGGCGCCAGTGAAGAGATACAGACCAAGGACTCAAGGCTGTCTGGAATTGTTGGCGGCCGTCCCTCCAAAAACAAACAACGCTATCTGGCCTTTCCCCTGGATGGAAGCACGCATGGAGTCCAGGGCCCTCACCATCACCCCCCTCCTTCTCGGCCATGGACTGATAAGCCGGGACTGTCTTCATGATGAGCAGACCTCGACGAAGCAGCTATGACCTGTACACGCATACACATACACAACTGGACAACCACACGCGCATGCACATCCTTGTTATCACCGTCTTCATCGCTCTGATTCTTTTTTCCCCCGTGACGTGGTTCGACATGCGAGCGCTAGTGTGAATCCGTGTAGCTGGTCGTGCTCGGCCGCGTCGCGGTCACCCCCGACCCTCTACCCTTCCCATTCATCCTTCCCCTTTTTACATGTTATGTCTTGTGACTTGTTGTAACTGTCATATGCTTATTTATGTGCTTGGGTCTTTTTTATCCTGGACTTAAATTATCCTCAGAAGAGGATAGTTCGAGCGTGGGTTTTTTTCCCACTCCCTACCCAACGTTTTTCCTTCCTGAATTCTGATTGTAATTTCCCCATTGCGGGACGAATAAAGGATATCTTAATCTTAATAATACACACACACACACACACACACACACACACACACACACACACACACACACACACACACACACACACACACACACACAAGGGAGCAGTCACCGGTCTATCCGTGGGCAACTAGTTGGGCACCCCTAATGTAGATCGTGAAGATTTACATGAGCAAGCTTTACATGAGTGCATGTAAAACATGATTTTTTTTCTCACCCAGGGCTGCAGGGGCACTTGACTGATACATAGTGAGGCTGGGAAAATTATTTATCAATATATTTTAAGATATCAAATAAAATGCTCGAGGTGCTTAACTCTGGGGTTACACAAACTTCAGATAAGGCTGTGCCCCCCTTAGCTATCCCTGTTGCACCATCCCTGGTGCAAAACAAATACTGATTTGTGATGGAAAAAAAATCCACATTCCTTACAAATGGCCCATCATCAAGTCAAATAAAAGTTAAAATTGCATACAATGTTTTGACAAGAAACAATTTTTGAGCAGAACTAATCCACAAATGTGTTACCTAGTCAAACCAAGGACACCGGAAGCTTTCAAACGTGCTTCCTAGTACACTGGCGCATCTGAGGAGGAGGAGGAGTGCCACAATGTATTTGACTTCTCCTTTCAGACAGAACTCGGCACAGCCTTGCCATGTCTGCAGCTCCTGCAGTTTTGTAAATTCAGATAATGACATCTATTGCAGCGTCTGCACCACCCTCTGAGAAAGAGACAATAACTTTTTACACAAAAAGGTGCTGGTACTGAGTTGCTGTTGTTGATCTTAACACTGGCTGCAGCTTTTGAGACACTGGCAGCTGTCTTCGTCTGTTACCTCTGTTAGAATACAGCAAGCTGTGAAGACAGGCAAAAGATTGCTTTGACTGCCAAAGTGAAAGGGGCTATTAATTCACAAACTTGGAACATGGATGGAGAAAATTCTTATGTATTCAAATTTGCTGCCCCATGTCTGCTTCACATGCGATGCCTACAAAGAGGCTATTTTCAGGCTCTAGGTCTTATTGGTCAATCCGGATTTTTGGGTGGAATCCATTGTGTGTGTGTGTTTGTGTGTGTGTGTGTGTGTTCACCCAGTAGTTCACATTAAATATTAATTGTGCCCTCAGTGTGTCTGGTGTGTGTATGGAAAAATGTGTCTATATTTGCAATTTAAAAAAAACGGGATTTGAAGTTAAAACAAATGTATATTGGAAACAAAGAATTATTTGCAAACAAAAATAATGGATTTATAATTACAAAAAATAGCAAACAAGAGCAATATTTCCAAAACATTAAAAAACAAACAATCAAACTGTTTTGTTTACAAACAATACCATTGTTCTCATTTTGTTTGCATATTGTGAATTTTTGGTTGCAATTTAAAAGGTTTTGCTCAAAGTTTCCAGATTTTGGTTGCAGATCAAATTCAGACTTGTGGGTAGGTTCTCTGCTGAAACAATGTTAGAAGCCTTATCATTGGTCAGCTTGGAATGACGTTGTGACAACTTCTAATGGTCAGCTTGGAATGAAGATTTGACAACTTAACATCCTCAAGAAAATATGAAGGCGTGGAACAGTCAAAACTGGGGTAATTGCTATGTTTATTCTTAACTTTTCTGTCCTGGTTATATGTATCTAAAACCACCCCTTGATCTGTCATTTATCCAGTGCTTTGGTCTAACCATTCCAATTAGCGCAGTCACTCAGACACTGTCAAGCATTATTTAGACATGCTCGCTAGCTTGCTCTGGCATTCAGATGACGTAACTGTAACTGGAAAAGCAGACATTTTTTTATCACTAGTTCTAGCCCTTGAAATAAATGTAATTTACAGTGCCTTCCCCTACATTAGGCATGTCATTGATGTTTGAAATAGAGATTACATTCCTGATAATTGAGAATTCAACTATGAGAGTTACTGTAGCGTGCATGAATTAATTTGACATTGCAGATCCAGAAATCTAAAGAGCATATCCCTTTGGACCATGACAGTGAACACGGGATGGGATCATTGTACCTGACATCCGATCCCCTTGACTTGCTGCACTACAGAAAATAAATCTTAGCACCGATCCCTTTAAATCTGGGCAGGACATCTTGCAGGCTCACAATGTTGTTTGTCGTGTCTAATGGTTTATAGTAGACAGTCAAGGAATTTGCAGATTGTACTGAAAATAATTTCCATTTGTTTATGTCAAATCTTTTGCATTTTGACTTTTATTTTTGAAAACTTAGCATATGAATTTTCCACTATATTTCCGTCAATTCAGTTAAAGACAGGGCATGTGGAACAGACTGCTCCTTCTCTGAGACAAACAAATGGTTGTGGGGCTGTCCAGTCTTCCACTGCATCACCTCAGGGATGGAAGGGGGTCCCACCATGTTCATCTTTTGGTTTTATATCTTGAAAAATAAATAAAATCTAAATGGCCTCTTAAGTGACAATCATAGAACGTTTTTATTATTTTTTTTTACATATTCAGTATAACTTGAACATTAAAAAAAACCACAAAAACCCCCAGGAACACTACAATGAAACAATCACATATTAATAAAAGTCATTAAAATATTATAATTCCCTATTATCAGGAATTTAATCTCTCATTCATCCAAGACATGCCTAATGTAGGGGAAGGTACTGTAAATAGATTTTATTTCAAGGACCACAACTTGTGGTAAGAAGCATCGTGATGCAGTTTCCCTCATTGGTAATAATCATAAAACAGCAACTTCAATGAGCAGTTTAGTTGTGTTGGTTTGACGACTAATGGCAACGAATAGCATCATGATTCACGATTAGCCCAAGTTATGTTGTCTGAAGAGCGAGCATGTCAAAATCATGCTTGTTAAGGCGGACATGCAGGAACAAGGTGACAGACTGGGTGGATGAGATCTGGTCGAAAGAGGAGGGGGAGAAGAAGAAGTCCTCAGTGAGAGTGTTTGCAGTTGGTGGTTGGGGGGAAGGGACACACGACGACGTCGAAATGGTTGAAAAAACGGTTCAGTCCATCTGCCCAGTCCTTGTCCTTCTCAGTCAATGTCTTGGTTCTGTCATGGCCTGAGATGGTTTTCAGGCCCCTCCAGACACCAGTGACATTGCTGGCCTGTAACTGGTCCTCCAATTTCATCATGTATATCTTCTTCCCCTCCCTGATCTTTCTTCTCAGCCGAATCTGCGCGGCCTTCAGCTCCTCTCTGTTTCTCGACATAAAAGCTCTCTTCTTCTCCTTCAGGAGGGCCTTTATGTACCGTGATGGTGTCAGTGACTGCATCAATGCTTCTGCAGTTTATCCCATGCTTGTGGGACAAATAAAGGATATCTTAAAGTCTGAATGATTACGCTCACTGTAACGGCTAGACCAAGGCACCGAATAAATGACAGATAAAGGTTTGCTTTTAGACAGATACAAGATTCAACCAAGACAGAAACGTTAAGAATAAACCCAGTAATTACCCCGGTCTTGACTGTAGCCAGGATCTGTGGCTTCGTCTTTATTGTGAGGACCTCATTCCAAGCTCACCAATGAAAGATGTTGACCAAACTCCTCTTTTTTTACCTTTCACTGGTCATGTGGAAAAGTTTGAAAAATGTTATGATGCTAACAAAACGAATTTCTCACATGAGGTAAAGTCAGTCTGTGCACGCACACTTATTGCTCGTGACCAGAGGTAAGTGTAGGAGGGCGAACAACCAGTAAAGAAGAGCTTCGCCTTTTGGCTCAGCTCCTTCCCCATGACAGACTGATAACAAGTCCGCATCACAGTCAATGCTGCACCGCCTGTCGATCTCCCGCTCCCTCCTGCCCTCCCTCTTGAACAAGTTCCCAAGGTACTTAAACTCCTCCACTTTGGGTAAGATCTCATCCCTGACCCGGAGAGGGCACTCCACCCTTTTCCAACGTAGAACGATTGTTTCAGATTTAGAAGTGCTGATTTTCATCCCAACCGCTTCACACTTGGCTGCGAACGGCTCCAATGAGAGTTGGAAATCCCGGCTTGAAGAAGCCAACAGCACCACATCATCTGCAAAAGCAGAGATTCAACAGTAAGGCCACCTAACAGGACATCTTCAAAGCCTTGGCTGCTCCTAGAAATTCTGTCCATAAAGGAACAGAATCGGTGACACAAGTCAGCCGTGGCGGAGCCAAAACCTCACTGGAAACAAATCCGACTTAGTCCTCTGCGCAAATGTGAATCTCCTCGCCATCCCTGTGACCAAGCTCAAAACCCTGGGGGACCTTCTCTGTCACCGACCCCACCCTCTGGAACTCTCTACCTCAACACATTCACAAATGTACTGTCCTCCAATCCTTCAAATCATTTCCTAAAACTCACCTGTTCCGCAATGCAGTGAACATCCTTTAATCTCTTTTACCCATTTTGTTTGCTTTGTTTTTTTTAACAGGTTTTAACTAGTAACTGTTTCAGAATACATTTTTAAAGTAACCCTCCCGACACTGCTCACAATGTGGTGTTTACAGACGTAAAGATTGTCCAATGTTTTGGGGCTCATTTTTAATAATCTCATATCTACAGTGGAGCAATGCGGGGGGATATAGAAATATTTTGGGGGATATAAGTCTTTTGTATCTCCTTTATTCAGCTACTCAAGATGATGTCACGCCATTACCACGTGTAATAAATGAACCAACTGTGTGGTTGAATTTCTGCTCTGACACCACGGCCACTAATTTATGCTTCAATTTACAAGTGGGATTAAATTAAAATCAAATATAAACGTACTAATTAGAAAAACACACACTTATTTTCCAAATATTTTATAACTTCCATGTTTAGATATTAAATCCCCTGTTTCTTTGGCATCCAGATATTACAGGCATCAGTATCTCCTAGTCAGCGTTATTGCTAATTAGATCCAATGACGGCAGTGTGTGTGTGTGTGTGTGTGTGTGTGTGTTGTCCCAGTTGCCACGGCAATAGCCTCCATCTCATACCCAACTAACAGAATGCTAACAACTTGTCACCTTTCATACACCCACAACATGCTGGCAAATGTGTTACTTACTCTAGCCATCTGTATGTAAATGTTAACTACAGAAAGATCTTTGGAGGATTATAAATATATAGTGGTCCAACCTTTAAAACATAGCTAGAGGCTCAGATACATTCATAGCTCCAGGCTCAGGTCAAATTTTGGAGGTCCGTGTTGTATTGTCTCACTTTAACACTATTTTAGTGGTCGGTAGTGAAGGTGTCTTAGGAAGTAACACAGACTTGGCGGGAGCCATGTCACCAGGAAGGTTGAAGATGCTGTCAGTCAATGTCACTCTCTGCTATTTGGATTCCAATTACACCTGTCAGCTCAGTCGGAGTCTTCATCTGTCTCTGTCTCCCCCCATCTACAAAAGCTCTCTCTTCCTTTCACACACACACATGCACACACACACACACACACACACACACACCGAGTTTTAGGCAGGCATTCTCTTGACTAATACAGTATGCAGACCTCTCCATGCCACTCAGTCTTAGGACTTGTCAGGTCTTTACATTACTATCTCTTAAAAGCCACTAAAGCTTTAATCCTGTTTCTTGTGTGTTTATTGACTCTACAAGGATGGTGATATTACATCTACATTTAATTTAAAAAAAGGAAAAAAAAGTATTGGTTACTGGTGGTTACTATGCTGATTCAAACGATGCAGGTGAATAGGTAGTTATCATATTTTTTATCTATCTATCTATCTATCTATCTATCTATCTATCTATCTATCTATCTATCTATCTATCTATCTATCTATCTATCTATCTATCTATCTATCTATCTATCTATCTATCTATCTATCTATCTATCTATCTATCTATCTATCTATCTATCTATCTATCTACATGGCAACTATGGCAACTATGGCATGCGTGACTGAATACATTTTATCAGTCATTATTGTACGGTGTTGACTTTTAAATGTTATATATGTATGCCATAGAAAAGACACTTTAATAATCTATCTGCCCTGAAACATGTTGAAATGTTTTTTTGTCATTCAAAATAGCAAATTCAAGACCATGATGCAAATTGAGTCACTTCCACTGCAGATTGAGCAGTGAGGCAGAGAGGTGATGTGTTAAAAGCAAGTTGCAAGAACTCCCACATCTGGCTGCGAAAAAAAAAAAAGGATGACATTTTGTTCTTGCAGCACCGGCAGCAAGCAAAAAGTATGTACAAAGAAGTTTCAGTTTTCCTGGACATTTTATTTATTTATTTATACGAACACAATTTTAAAGAAATATTGCCTCTGGTCACGCACTCTACCTCAAGTGATGAACAGTTTTGGCATGGATGCAGAAAGCACAGTTATGCTTTTTCTCACACTGCGTAGACATTATTTGCTCTGTCTGTCACACATTGCACTTATTCTTATATATTTATTTATTGATTGTTCTTTAATCATCCCTCATTGGCGTAATAAAGAAACTGTAAACTAACAATTTAGAGGTGGTAGTACATCAAATGTGCAAGGCAAAACTAGAGGTGGGAGTACGTCACATGTGCAAGTCACAAAGCTCAAGTCGTCACCCTCAAGTCTCAAGCAAGTCAGTCCCAAGTCACTGTGAAAAAAAAAAAAAAAAAAATCAAGCAAACAGGCATGCTGGAGCTGATCCGAGCTGTCTTCTGGCAGTATGTGGGGGACACCCTGAACCGGTCTCCAGCCAATCACACGACACACAGAGACGAGCAACCATCCGCACTCACACTAACACTGAGGGACAATCAAGAGAGTGCCATTAACCTGCCGCACATGTTTTTGTATGTGGGAGGAAATCAGAGTTCCCAGGGAAAAACCACACAGGCACGGGAAGAGCAAACTCCACACACGAAGGATAGAGCCAGAAATTGAATCCTGTACCTTTGCACTGTCCGATGTGCTAACCAATCGTACACCGTGCCACTAGTCCTAAATCAACTCATAAAATTCTGCTCAGTCACTGATCCTACTACAAAAAGTAAATTATCCTCCCGCCGCCAACAAAAGAAAATTTTACATCTCAATAAATGAAATGAAAAACAATTGACTTGTAAAATGAATGTCAACAGGTAAATTATTTTGAAGGATTTATGTTATTTTTTCATTGTAACATTTTTTATGAGTATCAGACTGTTAATGTGGTGATAAATACTGAGACATGCTGATTGAAGGAGTAAACATGTAGCTTTCAAAACTACGTTTTTTGTTTCTGTTGCCAATGTGTCAACCACATCTAAATTGTGTGTGTAGGGATTAACTTTTGACACTACTTAGGTTGTCACTTTCTGAAGTTGGCATGCAGTATGCTGCATTTGAGGAAAAAGAGAAGTCAGACTTTTCAAACTTCAGACTAGGAAAAGTGCACTAGAATGCCCCCTTGTACTGGGAGGTCTGAAGTGTTAGGTCAGGGGGGAAAAAAAGGACCCCCGAGCTCACCGACCGTCTTGTACGCGTCAACTCAACAATGACGACCCCATGGAGACACAGACCGCGAACGGCAAAACATAACTTACAAGAATATGAACACATATTCTGCTTTATTTATTAATGATGATATTCATTATTCAATGATTTGTACTGACTGCGTCAAGTCATTCCCATGTTTTTAGGAAGAAAGTGGCAAATCCCACAAATAGCAACTCGAGTCCAACTCGTGTCAAGTCGTATGACTCGACTCGCCCATGTCTTCAGATCAAAATAAATGATCAATCGATGTTCAATAGTGTTTATCCTCATTAGGGTTGCGTATAAGCTGGAGCCTATCCCAGTCAACTTTGGATGAGAAGCAGTTCCCTGGACTGATTGCCAGCCAATCGTAGAGGACATTTAGACACATGTGCCCTGGGAAAATCCATGCAAGCATGTCGAAAACATGTCAATGCCACTCAGGAAGTCTGGGTCCTAGATACAACCCTTCAACCTCAGATGTCTTAGGCGCTCATTTACTGTGCCGCCAATATGTACAACCTGCATTTGCTAGCAAACAGCCCAGGTTATGCCTCATAGAGGCAGCTGGGATTGGCCCCAGCACACCCGTGCCCATTATGAGGATAAGTGATATGGCAAATAGAGACACTTAACTTAGATCCACACACACACACGCACACACAAAAACATTTTTAAAAAAGGAATCATGTTGAATGTCAGCAGGACAGATACCTTTCATTTTCTGATCCGCTTATCCTCACAAAGGTCGCCGGGGGTGCGAGAGCCTATCCCAGCTGTCTTCGGGGAGTAGGCGAGGGACACCCTGAACCCGTTGCCAGCTAATAGCAGGGCACACACAGACAAAACAACCATCCACGCTCTCACTCGCACCTTGGGTCAATTTAGAGTGTTCAATCAGCCTGCCATGCATGTTTTTGGAATGAGGGAGAAAACCCACACAGGCCCGGCGAGAACATGCAAACTCCACACAGGGAGGCCGGAGCTGGAATTGAACCCAGTACCTCTGCACTGTGAGGTCGACATGCGAAACACTGGACCAACGGGATGCCTGGAGAGATACTATAAGAGTAAAAGGGGAAAAGTGAGCATGTCGGAGAAAGTGTGTGGGTCTATCACAAGCCGATGAGCATTTTGGAAGGATGCATCGCACAGATGTGCAGCGAAGCTATCAATATACATCCAACGCATTATATGACTTTACATACCGTAGCTCAATTATTTATCACACCGCTTTTGAATTAATAGCTCTCATGTTTTGTTCACAACCCCCCACATGTCCAAACCTTGTGCTGCAATCTATTTTACTGCAAACTTAAGGAGTCAGGGGTGGATGTTTGAGTTCTAGGTCAGATGCTTCAAAGTATATCCAACAGCTTGACAAGAAAATAAATGGGAGTTTAGGAAGAGTCTGCATAGCTGAAGAAATAAATATATGGATAGATATGGAATGGATCTTACTCGATGGCAAATAAAATATATATAAAAAAGAATTGTTTTGTTGGATGTCTCACAGGATAAATGGGTGAATGCATGTGGAGAGGCCTGAGAGTAGGTTCAAAGGGTCAAAACACATTCATCAGGTCTAGTGACAGTTTGTGAGAGGATATATTGTGACACACCCTAAAGGAAAAAAAGTGGAACTAGCCTGGAAGCATTTGGCTTGAAAATGGTTTAGTGGAGCCTTTGTCAAACTTATGTCTGGGATCATAACACTGAAAGCTATTTGACTGATGTTCGAGCAGATTTTACAGAGGGAATTTGGATAATTGGCTCTATCTTTAGCATTATTTTCTTCAATCGTAACCAAATAAAGAGTAACATTCTGGGCGAAGATTTGCTTTTTAAAGCATACCCTGAACTTAAATTATCATGGTTTTCTTCTTTATATTATATCCACCAATTTTATCTAACTGTTTAATCTTATAAACCCTCACGGGCCCTCAAATCTTGTGGCACTGGCCTTTTAATTATTATTTTTTAAATTATATTAGGTTACATTCAATCATTATGGCCCGCACCTCTGGAACAGCTTCCGCAGAGACCGTCGATTCTTTGAAAAGGAGGCTCAAGATACACCAGTTTGGTTTTGCAATTAATGCATTTTGTATTAATTAATTTTGACATTTAAGTGAGTAGATAATGAACACAAAAGTAAGTAGAAAATCACTTAGTTAATTATCGACAAACTTAATTTTTATCTTTTGCTACGCATTCACTTCGCATTTTTGCTGGACACCTCTTCGGTGTCCATCAAAAATTCCTCCATAAACTTCAACTTCTTCAGAATTCAGCAGCCCGGATCATCACGAGAACCCCCTCCTTCCATCATATCACCCCCATCCTCCGACAGCTCCACTGGCTTCCTGTCAAACTTAGAATCAATTTCAAAATACTTTTCTATACATTCAAAGCCATCCATAACCCCCTATCTGTCAGATCTTCTTCAAATCTCCATTCCCTCTCGCTCACTCAGGTCCTCATCCTCCCTCCACCTTTTTCTACCCTCTGCCCGTCTCAGTACAATGGGGTGCAGAGCCTTCAGTCGCTCTGCCCCCAAACTCTGGAACTCACTTCCTCCCAACATTCGTAATATTGACTCTCTTTCCTTATTCAAAACCCAGCTCAAAACCCACCTATTCAGACTTGCCTACCCGCCTTAAATCTTTATTTATTTATTTATTATTTTATCTGTGTTTTACTATTGGTCTTGGCTGTACAATGTCCTTGAGTGTTGTGAAAGGCGCTTACAAATGTGATGTATTATTATTATTATTATTATTATTATTATTATTATTATTATGAATTTCAGGGATGAACAATCCTGACTGCACTCTGAGTTCCCCCAAAATTAATCCCCCACCAAATAGAAAAATGAAAAATATATATTTTTTAAGTTTTGAACTTTATTTTGTTTTTTTAACAAACCCCCCAAAATTCTTCAGAAAACAATAACATCCAATATACGTTGTTCATGAAAAATGTTTAATGTAGGATGTGGGGAGGGGATGGGGGGGGTGGGCACAAGAAATGAGAACAAAAACCTAGACAAAATAGTTTTGACACTACAGATAAAAGAAGGAAACTTTTTTTTGCGAATATCCAAATTTCTGGGTGACGAACAGCAAATACGCATTGAGTGTAGTTTGAAATTGTAACCTCACATTCACCACCAAATGGCAGACATGTCTTAGATGCGCTTACACTGTGTCTTATACTAAGCTTGACTAGGCCAAATAATTATTTTGCAGCACTGAAATAAAATCCCATGTAGGTAGGACAAACAGTACCTCAGTTAAATAAACATTTTGAGGGACTTGATTTTGATGGAAAAAGGCACAGAACAAGTTCTTGCACTTAGTGTCATTTTGACATTTCTGTACAAGAGAGCCTTTGGACTGGGGGGAAAAACACAAACACAGTATGCAGTTATTTTGTAATTTTGTTTCACACTTAATTGTTGGGTGATTGTGGATCTTTTATACATGCATTGAGAAATGCATTATGAAAATGATTTTTTTAAGAGCACGTGCATCCTACCGACTGCTGTCAGGCTGCTGAATAAAAATAATAACAATAATAACAATAATAATGAAATGATGTGAAAAACAATTGTAAATATCACTGCAATTTATCCATTTTGTATTTATATTGCAATTAATTGAACAATGTTTTTTCTTCTTTCTTTATTCTACCCACATTCTTGCTACTATAGGCTGTAATTTTCCCCAGTGTGGGACAAATAAAGGATATCTTATCTTATCTTACATATTTCGTTCAGATCTAAAATTGCATTTTTGTCATACAACTGGTGATGGAGTGGATGATCCTACGTGACCACCAAATAGCACTGATGAAAAATTGTGCCTCATCCCTAATCTATTTATTTAATTCTTACCCTTACTTATTGTTTCTACTCACTTATTTATTCGTTTATCTACTTCATGTTAATCCTGTTTGGCTGTATTTGTTTTTGTCTATCTTTTTTTTTTTCCTGTCCTAAAGTGTTTTTAAGTTTAACTCCAGATTCTTCTCATAGGAGCTTCAATGCTTGGAGGTGTCTTCGGTACAACTGCTGGAATGTCATCCTGCAGATTCCTCGAACCCTGGGGGCTTGCACATGATTGAGGGCCCACCCCGGTCTATCAGGTCGTGATGGTCTCTGTGGTGGAATCCTCTGTGATTGCGGGCTGTTGTACCTCCAAGTGTGGAAAGCTTCCACAGGTATTTTTTTTCCTCACCTTGATCGTCAATCTCATGTGAGTCATGCCAGTTTATAGAAATTACCTGCCTGAACAATTTTCCTATTTTTAAAATTCCGTCGGGAACATTGTAGTAGGACCATGCGTGGGACATTGATAATGCAACAATATTTCGTTGATTCATAGGGTTTTTTTTGTTTTTTGTATTTGGGGTTAATCTTTGCATGTGTGCTGTAGCTCCCTAATCCTCTTTGTTGATTTGTGTCCCTCATCCCCAAATTAGCCGACCAATCAGAGCAGGGGAGGGTGACCCAATTAGGCGACTGGTTTCAGATTAATCACCACTGTATAAAAGGACTCAGGATTATTATTTTTTCTTTCCAGGTGGGGTGGTGGTGTCCTCTGTTTTGTGTTTAGTCACTAACTGGGCCTGGTTGTGTCATGTGTGCTGTCTTGCTGTCTTTGTCAGCCCCAATCCTTGCGTCTTTGGTAACACCGCATCTTTCTTGGTGTAACAATTTAGTTTTTCGCCATAGCCAGAAACCATTCATTCTTTTCGCCACTTTACTCATTTGTTTGTTTCGGAAGACTTGTCACAATTAGTTTTGGGTCATTAATTTTACCACCTTATTCATTCGTGTTGTACGAAAGCAGTGTGATTCGGGAGTGTTGACTCCAACTTCGTCCTGTGGTGTCGTGTGTGTGTAAGATGCCCAGGCCCCAACCCCCACACTGAGTACTTGCTTGTTGTTAGATAGCACAAACCATGACAGTGTGCTACTTTTTACTCCTCTCCAACTCGGACTGACACTGATGTGACCCTTCCTCTGTTGCCATCACAATAAAACAAATCAAAACAGAACACAATGGTTTGCAAATCATCTTCAACCTTCATTAACATGAATACACTACAAAGACAAGATAATTAATGTTAAAACTGAAAATATATATATATTTAAAGAAATAAACATTAATTTAGAAAAGAATGGCTGCAAGAGCCCCCCCCCCCCCAAAAAAAAAAACAAACAAAACAAAACAAAAACGGACAGGTTGCAAAAAACAGAAAGTTGAGTAATGCTCATCATACCTGCTCGGAAAATCCCACAGCTGGGTGGGTGGGCACATTTGGGTGCCATGATTGTGTATAAAAGTATCTTAAACATACAATAAATTTGTCTCAGGTCATATAAACTCCTCTACTATCACAATATTATGACAGTTGCTCAAATAATCACTTCACCATTTTTGAGTGACCGGTAAATGATATGTCACTTGCATAACGCTTTTCAATGTTTGGTCCTAAAGCGCGTTATGGTGTTTCCTCATTTACCTACTGAAATGACAGTAGGTACATCAGGAGTAACTGGAGGTACAGTATCTTGCTCAAGGAAACTTTGACAAAGTTGTGACAGCCGGGGCTTGAACCCCCAACCTGTCGGTTGGGAGTCTACCACTGAGCCTTGCCAGTCAGGTCAGGTCATTGTGATTGAAGTCGAACTTTAGGTGTGTAATTATGCTGAAAAGTCCTTGAGTGCTTTAAAATGTCGTGTGCTGGGGAAAATTGATTGACAATTGTTCAAATATGTATGCCTGTTTTAGATCCCTCTCAACTTCAACACACAGCAAATGTTTGGGAAACCCTTGACATACTGTATAAAACAAAAAGTAATTTGAGCGAAGATGTGATGTCTCTCATGTGTGTCAAATGGATAGCATTCGCATCCCTTCGCATTAACCAGCACAAAAGTAGCTCTCACTTTCCAAAAGGCTGCAGATGACGGTATTGCCCAACTGTCGATACAGCGATGCGAACACAAGATCGTTAAGACCGACTAAATAAAAATATAGCTTAACTGATTACATGTTGAAGTAATGTTGCTAAGAGGGAAAAAAGATTTTGTACAGGAGCAAGTTAAACCGTTACCACTGCTTGACTCAATGTGCCTGACTGCAAAAAGAAAGGAAAGTCTACTTTGTAATAGGAAAAGACAGGTAATTGCAACTGAAAACCTCCCGCTGTTGCTCAGTCGTCTGTCTGTCTGTCTCCCCACTCAATACAAGGAGTTCAAAAGTGATCTTAAATAATAAACATTTTTGCTCATACAAGTGAACAGTTGTTGATGTTTGCAAACAGTTGGAATTCCTCTGTAAGGTCAAGGGTGAAGTAAACTTGGCCAACCGTCTTTTGAGAAATGCTAACAACTAAAACTAGTTTAAGCACACTTTAAAGAGTGTTTTTAACGAAACCTTACCAGGTTCATAGTTAGACCTGTAGCAGTGCGCTAAACAAAGAAAATGATTTTGTTCAGCAATCAGTGAGTGACGTACAGTGTAACTCACAGAATGTTGGATTGCCAGTCAGCCATTGTATTGCACTGTTGATTGTCTGTTTACTGTTCTATGCCATCGTTTGAGTTATTCGCAAAATGCCTCGGCAATGTGTGGTGCGGCGCTGTTCAAATTGAGTCAAACAGTTGTTTGCGTGGTCAAAAGAAAATAATAGGGAATGTAAATGGACGTGTTTAAATTTTCACAATGCAAATGAATTTCACGCTGATGTTGACGAGCATTTGTTACAAGCACTTCCTCTGTTTCCTCAACCATTTTGCTCATGATAATGGGTTTGCATAAAGCTTGGTGTGATAATGAACACCTCTTGATTCAAAATACATGTGCAAATGGATGGAATCCTGTACGTAAACATTCAACATATGAATGTATCGATGGAATCCTCTGTAAAGCTAAGTAACAATACTGGTGATATAATGGGTGGACCTTAGCAATGACAATGTAGGACACCAACCCACTATGACGTGTGCTTTTAGAGCTAGTGGGTATACGCGGTCCAAGTTGATAATGCCATCGTGTGCAGCTTACAGCACTGCACAGCGTCAGATTTTAAACAATAACGCTAGACTAAAAACTGCAGCTTATATAGATTACCATTCTTCTAATCTCGATGGGCCTCATCTCCAACCCATGTCCGGCCATTCGGGCACATTTTCCGAGGAACTGGCTCGTACATGAATGGTCCAGTGTACATCTTGCAAACAACCTCCAAGTCTTCAGTCCACTGGATCCCCTCAGGTAAATTTGAAACATCACCTCCAAATTGAGCCATGTTATTGTTTCTTTGAAGTGACGTTGCACTTCCGCGATATTCGCTTGCCAGGATCTCACTTTGGGAAAATGATTACTTTGTGGAATTTATGAAATAAAAATTATGTTTTCATGCTTTATTTAATGTATTTTGTTCAGTTAGTTTACTTGTGACATACAAATATTATATTTGGGATTTTATGAATATACATCACACTGGACCTTCACAAGTATCTACCCCTTGGTTGTCCTTTCTTATACTGTGTGTATTGGTAGCCATAAATCATATAACATCAGAATTTTATAATTACATCTAAAATTTATTATATTTTAGATTTTGTATACTTAAGACAATTTTACCAAATAACATTTGGTATTGGTATGATTCAATTAACCATATCCATAAATTATATCGAAGCATCGTAACGCGGTTGTCAGAAGAATTGATGGGTTAATTTTGTATGTCCTGTTGCGGAATAGGTAGTCAACACTACTGCTCCTACTAATAATAGAAATTATGAATATGATGGTGATGATGATGATGACGATTACCATTACGCTGTCATGGGCAGCATGGTGGTTAGCACATTTGGCTCACAATTCTGGGTTTGTGTCTTAGAATCCGAGCTCTGACCTTCCGGTGGGGAGCTTGCATGTTCTCCCAATGCTTGCGTGAGTTCTTTCCAAGTCGTTCAGAGAAATGGACAGAGATGTCTTGCCCGCTAGAGCAGCTAGTATGGCGGTTCATCTGATTAATGATTAATGATTTATAAGCTTGAACTTTTACAACACATCATGTACATTTTAGAGTCTCATGCCAGCCATCCACTCTGTTTCTGTCATGATTCGGTTTAGGGACCAACAGGTGGCACTGTAGGGCTCCCCCGGCAGCTGCACCCCTGTTGGTCATTTGGTAATTAGTTGTATAAAAGGACTCCTGCCCGATCACTAAGTGTCTGGTCATTGTTGCTTCTCGCTACTGTCATGTGTCTTGCTGTTTGCACTTGTTTTTTGTAATGTTTAGTTCTTTATGTTTTAGATTTAGTCATGGTTTTTGTTTGATACTTTGTGTGTTTTGGATTTAGTTTTCTTTGTTTTAAATACAATTCTTCAAATACACCCCGCTCCTCCCTCCTGCCTGCTTTTTTTGGGATCCACCACCACCTTGCTACGCGACAGTTTCTTAAAATATCTGAAGGGAAGTATATCCTTTATATTATCATTTCATCAGCTCATCCATCACATCCTGCTACGACCCTGTCCCCCTCAAAGTGGTTGGAAGCAATTCACTCATAAGGAAAGATGAGAGGGTCTGCTTTATCGACCACATTCGAGAGAAGCGTGATGCATTTGCTCTCACTCCATACTCTCTTAGAGTGGCTGGCAACAATGAGGTTCCCACACACGAGGCATCAGGTTTGCATCTCAGCTTCGGGTCCTTGCCTTTCACCATTCATCCTGAACTCTGATAAGGGCACAGGCACAAAGATAGAGTGATGTGTGTGTGTGTGTGTGTGTGTGTGTGTGTGTGTGTGTGTGTGTGTGTGTGTGCGTGTGTGTGTGTGTGTGTGTGTGTGTGTGTGAGAGAGATAGGCCAGCAAAATGGTGAATAGGAAAGAAATTAATGCGAGATGCATTGCTGTGAAAGAGTAGTAGGATGAATGACAGAAAAAAAGGAGGCGCAATAAAGGAGAGGGTACAAATGGGAAGGGATGGAGGAAGACGTGTAATGAGAGATTAAATTGAAGGAGAGGAAAGCATGAGAGGAATTGGTGTGAAAAGGGAATCTGTGAGTGATCAGATGAAAGGGAGGAAGTCTGTGCGGCGGTGTGCATGCACGTCTGATCTGTCAGTGGGGTTGCCAGAAATTATAGCTTGCTTGTCCCTCCCCAGTGGCACGAGCGAGACTAGACATGAAGCAGCCTGACATAGAACAGACGTATTTAGCATTTCTCGATCACATCATAGAGTCTCAGAAACTTGTTTTAAGATGAAATGATTTTATATCTTCTGATGGCATTTCTTCCCACCTTACCTCACGTTAGCTGCTTTCTGCACCTAATGTTCTGTCTAGCGCGTTTTTATTGGCATTAATTTAAATGAATTTTAACTGGATTAAATTTTTTCTCGCGAGATTAACGCGGCTCACGTCACAAGCGGATGTTACGTTGCTCTATAAATACACCAGAACAAAACAACAAGCGTGCTACAAAAGTCCACGCCCATGTCTGTTTTGCCAGCCACGGCAGCATGAGACACCGAAAATGGATACTTAAAGAGTTTATGAATGGAAAGTTTACTTTTAAAAAGTTGCCCGATTGCTCCACTGACAAGACCAACGTTATCTGTTCTTTTCTCTCTCCCTGTATCATCCAGGTATACGATGTATGCCACTGACGCGATTGTTACTTGTTTGGAACTATTTTGTGTGGAAGGTTACAGTGTTCTGCGTCCATGTAAAAAGAGCGGGTGGAGCTTCTCTGTGTTCGTCTGACAGTGGTAGCGACCTAGCGAAAATAAAACGTCTCCAGTGTTGTCATCAAACCAAGTCTTGTCATTCCAAATGAGGTCAACACAAAAACTGTAGAGAGACTTCCGCACAAGAAGGACCAACACAATCAACATAACCTGACTGTGTTAGGGGGAGTGAACCCCCCCCCGCTTTCAAAATGGTTTGCCCCTGCAGCACGGGGGAAGTGCGTGCACTTTTTTGTACGGCGGGCAGTTTGGAATACAGCGGCACACAATGAACGCTGGTGTCCGGTGTCTCGTTATTCATCAACAAACATACAGAAACAGACTGCTGTGTTCAAAGTAAACTTGAGAAAAACGAAGTATGCAACCATGGTTTAAATCTACTATAGGCTGAGTACTAGTTTACCTTAGATGTGCACTTTGTAATGTTATATTGCTCTGTTTTGATTTGATTAAAAAAGCTGTTAAAGCAGCTGTTTTGTGACAAAACATTGTTTTCACTGTTGTTGATGGATAGTAATATTGTGTGAGAGATTATGTGTGAATAAATGCTCCAAGTGAAAAATGTTCATCTAAAATTGAAAATCGAAATTGTTATTTCAGTAAATATTTGCATTTGGCACATAGAAAACTGATTCATGATTCCATGTTGATGAGAGCATTAAAATGGGGGAAAATAGGACAAAATGTAAAAGGAAATTCAGAAACGATAAAAAATGTGTGAGTAATCACGATTAATTTTTTAGTCCATTTGAGTTAATTATGACAGTTGCATTTTTAATTAGATTAAATATTTTAATCGTTTGACAGCCCTAATATATATAGAGCGTGGCCTGGTGATCAACCGGTTAGCGCGTCAGCCTCATGGTGAAGAGGTGTGAGGTTCAATTCTGGCTCTGGCCTTCCTGTGTGGAGTTTGCATGTTTTCCACGTGCCTGTGTTGGTTTTCTCCGGGTACTCCAGGTTACACCCACATTCCCAAAACATCCGTTGCAGGTTAATGGAACACTCTAAATTGTCCTTCGGTGTGAGCATGAGCACGGATGGCTGTCCTTCCAATTCAGGTTGTCCCCTTAAACATTGACAAGCTTCAAAGTAAATGCCCAGTGAGCAGCTCAAATGAGCGGACAACGTAGCATATTTTGATGAGATTGAGGAAAAACACAAGGTGAGACACAATTATAAGCATGTTTTGGTGTTTGGTTATCATATCAGCAGTTCTTATCAGATTTTACAATCATGTCACGATAATCTAGCGAGGGTTGCTGATCACAAGGTATGCACTTCTAAATCCCAGGTTAGTTACAGTAGCTTTGACAACAGGAACAATGGTGGCTTAATTATCTGCTTACTCCCATGTACAAATATTTAACACATGTTCATGTTAATTATCTCCACAAAAATAATCCAGTGGCACAAAAAGACTTGGATGCTAACTGAAGGTTTTGTTTTTTCTGGTACAATGTCAAAATAATACACCACACTGATTATAGTTAAACAACCCAACTTGAAAAAAAAAAGTCATCATTATTCGCTTCCGCTTATCAGAGGTCAGCTTGTGAGGGCAGCAGCTCATGCAGGGACATCCAGACTTATTCCTGCTCCTCCTGGGGGATCCCAAAGTGTTCCTAAGCCAGCCCGTATACATAGTCTCTCAAGGGTATCCACAGTCGTCCTCAGGATCTCCTCACAGTGAAACATGGCCGGAATACCTCATCCGGGAAGTATTCAGGAAGCATTCCAACAATATGCCTGAGCCAGCTCAGCTGGCTCCTCTCAATGCGAAGGAGCAGCGGCTTGACTCTTTCTCCCTCTGAAATGACCAAGCTACTCATTTTATCTCTACAGGAGAGTGTGGACACCCTACGGAAGAAACTCATTTCGGCTGCTTGTATCCAGGATCTTATTCTTTTGGTCATGACCTACAGCTCGTGACCATAAGTGAGTGTAGGAACTTAGCTCGACTAGTAAATTGAGAGCTTCACCTTCCGGCTCAGCTCATTCTTTACCACAATGGACCAATACACTGTCCGAATTACTGCACCAATCCCCCTTCGGTCTCCCTAACAAGGAGGCTGGTCCCTCTTCTTAAAAAGAAGCACCATCACCATTGTCTGCCACTCCAGAGATATTGTCCCCAATGTCCTGCAATGTTGTAAGATGTGTCAACCAAGACAGCCCCACACCATCCAAGCCTGTTGGAACTCCGGGAGAATTTAATCCACCCCCGGGCGTTTCCATGAGGAGTGTTTTCCTCCCCAGAGGCAAGAGAGCCCACCTCAGAGTCCCCAGACTCTGTTTCCTCAAATGAAGGTGTGTCGGTGGAATTGAGCAGGTCTTCAAAGTATTATCCCTAACGTATCACAACGTCTCAAGTCGAAGTCGGCAGTGGCCCATCTCCACTATACAAAGTGTTAATGAAGCATCCCCCCCCCACCCCACCCCGAGATGCCGGATGGTGGTCTAGAATTTCCCCAAAGTCAGAACAAACCTTCATACACACATATATTTTACATTGTAGGCTTACTGCCAAGTTGTTAACATATGAGAATGATGTAATAGTTAAATCATACCTGAATATGTTTATTGATTTTCTATAAATATGGAATTATCTGACACATTGTGTAACATGTTCTGGAAGGTACTTTGTGGCTCCAGTGTTGTGCGAGGGCTGGAGCCTTCACCAATTGGTAGCGGATGAGTGCCCCTGTATGATGTTTTAGTTATTTATTATCAGAATTGTCTGCCATTATTTGTATCTCAGTCTGTGATTGGAAATGTTGTACTTAATAGGATGGCATTTCATGTTGAGTGTACCTCTGTCATACTGTATGTGCCAAAATGGTGACTTAGTATAGACACTCAGTGATGGCCTAAGGATGTGACAATGCACTTGTTCAATGGCACCGAGGTTTGACAGTAAAATATTTCATATGTCTGGTTCTTGTTTGGACATAATGTTAGTGCACGAAAATAATTCATCGACGATAAGTAGATTCAATATATTATTCACGTCAGAAACATTTCGTCACTCACATAGCATTCTCTGAGCATGCACCTATCCGTAAAACTCAAACTTCACAAAGTCCTGCAGTTATTTTACTTAAGCTGATTAGGCTCCATAATACCATTCTTTATTCCCACTGGAATGCAACTTCTTTTGGAGAGAGCACCCACAAAGAGCTCAGTAGAGGCCTTAAACTATTTTCACTTTTTAAAAACAATATCATCAATCAAGGCGGTTAGGAAGCTGTCAGGGGGTCAGGAATGCCTCACTTGGTCATCACATGGTGGTGATTATGGTGTTCATCACCAGTGGGGGTTCTGGTTATGACAGGGCCCCTCACATAATGTGTCTATTGTCTCCATAGATAAAGCAGCTGCTATCAAATAAGTCATCTCAAAACAAGCTCATGGTCTGTTTCTGGCTTTTGCATGTGGCTAACCTAAAACAGTTCTGTTTATTTATTTCACTATAACTGAGTGTGCCATACTCGGAATTCTCAGGTTTGTAGGAATTATGGTCAATGACCACAAACGGGTTTCTGGGGAAGTTTTTACAAATGCTGTTTATCTTGTTGTTCCTCTTAGGTCGCAGATATTTCAGACAACCGATTGCTCAATATTTCGTGGAAGAAATTGCCAGCTTTTTATTTATCATTTTTCAAATTGTATTTTTTATAAAAATTATGTCAGTTTTTAGGGTCAAAAGATGTGAACTCATAATCACAGAGAGAGAAGACTGCATATATTACATTTTGGTATTAAATGAGTTAAGTTCGCAGTTGTGGTCATTCTGCTCCAAGTGCTGATTTGTTACTTGAAAACTTTTTTTTGTAAACTTTTGTCAATTTTGTATTTTTGAATACTTTTCTTTAACCACCCTCTCAGTGGACTTTGTAAGCCTTTTGTTTTTTGAAAATATATATGTTTTAAATCAATACTGCTTCCTGCTTCTTTGCACTTGTTTACACCTTTTTGCCTTCAACACCATGAATACGCATTTTGTGACAGAACTGTTGGTAAATGAGCAAATGTGTGTGAAATAATGA
Organism: Hippocampus zosterae; assembly: GCF_025434085.1. NCBI lineage: Eukaryota > Metazoa > Chordata > Actinopteri > Syngnathiformes > Syngnathidae > Hippocampus > Hippocampus zosterae. The sequence continues at coordinate 19,371,658 of NC_067462.1, forward strand.
GGGGGGAAAAAGAGTCTGAAAGTGAAGCGCCTGGTGAGTAGGAGGCATTGTTTGCAGTGTGCCAGCTGAAATAATGCCACATTTCCTGTTTTGAAAGCATTAAAAATCATTGATAATGACTTGCCTGACACTTTGATATCAATCAATTGTGAAGCATGAACAATGCACACTCCCTTTTCATACTCTGTAAGGTTGACCTGGTCAGTATAAAACCTTCCACTCGTTGCCCCTGATGAACTCATCTGTGTTGTTGCATCTTCCACAGCTTGGGAGCCTCCATGTCCTATCTTCTATTGGTAATCTTGGATCCATTGAATAATACAGTATTCGGAAATACAAAGGTGCTGTATCTCAACATGGTGAGTCAATTTAAGTATCATGTACCTATTAACAATTACATAATACAACACTACTTTCTACTTAGATTATAGCTCATATTTATAGACAAACAATCTGTAGCCCTGAATTAATTGCACATGTGGAAAGAAAGAAACATGCCAACATGATAAATGAGTATGTGTCTGACTTCTGAGTGTTCCTATTGTCTCTGCCTTTTGTATCTGTCTCTGCGCATGTGTTTCGCTACCACCGGTGTCCATCAGCGGGTGATCAGTGGACCAGATGTACATGATTTATGAAGTAGCAGAAGCAGCAGCAGCGGAGAGGCCTCCAATGTGTTCAACATTATTAGCCACAGATGGAGCAATGTTTGCGCTTAACGGTGTTCACACTCACATCAGGACCGCAACACTCTTTCATCCCCGCAACACAGATTTTATGTGATAAAGTTGGATGTTTTATGAGACTTCAAATAGTGTCTCACCCTGCGCTGACCTTGCCTTTTCAGTGATATCCTCTGCCAGGTGTTTTGTGCCATTCAGTTCTAAAATCCTAGTAAGTGTGGGGGATTCAGAAAGGCCATTCACACCTTACCATGCTCAATGGCGCGCACATGCGCACACACACACACACACACACACACGCACACACACACACACACACACACACGCGCCAGCATTCACTCTAACATTTACTCTTGGGGCCAATTAGTCAAGTAGAAACATCTTCATTTTTCATGTGAATGTTCAATGATCAGTATAATTTGAATTATTAAAGCAATTTGACTTGGCAATGTTGGAGGTTTTGGCACTTACTTTAAGCACCCTCTCAGTGGATTCGGGGCGAGCAAACCACAAAACAAGGGCATCATTAATTGTCAATTACAGTTGAAACACCATATTAACATTTTGCTGTTTTTTGATGTCGGCTACATTTGGTGTAGGTTGTCATCTTTATCCTGTTTTCTAAGTCGAGCTAACATTGTGACTGTGTTGCAGTAATTTGCATATTTTACGTCTAATTGCTTCAAGGAATGACGATTAAACTGAATGACATTACAAATATCTCTTTTTCATTTGATGGTGTGGCGATACTGTGCTTCAAACTTTTTCCTAATCAACAACCGAAGGCTGTTTTAGCAGACCAGTCAAAACAATTCAAATGCAAGTGAACAGATTATTACTGTTCGTGATGTTTACAGCAAATGTTTTTTGAAGTTTTCTGAACATGTGGCTTGCTGTCAATTTATAGATGTAACCTCCTGCCGTCTATTATGAAGACAAAAATAACAATTTGTGTATATATACATCACATATCCATTTTTTAATTTCAAATAACTTGTTTATCATCATATTGCATTTTTCAATATTTAACTAATGTATGATTTTTTTGGAAGGCTGGGTTTTAAATAAGTTATCCAGGTGAGAAGGACAAATAATTTTAAAATTCCCTTTCATATTTTGCAAACAAACAACACCTTTACCTTTGCACATTTATTACTAGTGTCACACCACCCCCAAAAAATCTTCCCTTATAAAATGTTTGATCACAACGATAAGAGATCATGTATATTTGAAAAGTCAACACAGTGCATCAGATGGATTGCAACGACTCATGAAAGCAGATGACCTGGAGATAGCCCATGGCTCACTGGTACATTATGATACATGATGGATTTGCCACAATGCACAAACGAATTTCATGGCGCAACACCTTGCTCATGTGGGTGGTGTCAACAATGCATGCCAGCTATTCAACACCAAGTTGGGCGTGCGTGCAACATATGAGGAGACACATAATGGGAATGCTCAAACTTCCAAACCATATTATTGAGGCAATGGCAAGGTCTGAGTTGAAACAAAAAGCAAGAGAAAGCAGGAGAAAATCAGACAGCAAGGCCGGAAAACATACAAGCCTCGTATTCACTATTTCTGAACATCCTCATATTGACATGAATACTTAAAACAAGTAATAAATGAAGTAAATGAATTAAACATTGACTTTAAATTAATAAATACTGACATTAATTAATATTGAAATAAGTAAATATATATTGTAATATATAGACCAACACATTTTGTAATGAATAAATGGTGCGCCGCACTGATCCAAGAAGAGTGACGGCCAGTGGTGCTGCCAGCATGAGGTCCCCGTCAGCTTGGTGGAATCCGCATTGTCCATGATGGAGAAACCAAGCGCGCAAAACAAGTTGACACCCAAGAGGTTAGCACCATGATGGAACGCTTTGAAGGCGAATGCGGCAAAGTACTGCAGCCATAGTACACAGCAAGGTCGCACTGCCCGCTGTGCCAATTATACTGTGACCATATTCAAACAGCTCTTTTACGTTGGCCTTAATTGAGAGCAGGGGAAAAAATGTCAAATGTTTTCAGTGCAGACCTGGAGGCTGCAGACTCCAGCAGGAGCGGCAAACACATGGCAGCCATTTCCACCACTTACATGTTGAATAGTGTTTGTGCTCAACTGCCCAGGAGACCGGAATGATGGATTTGTTGAAGTGGCACACCCTGAAGAAGTGGTGTATACAGAGTGCTGGTGTCTTTGTCCAGTGGTCTTGCAGGCAAGTGTGTGTATGGGGTGTGAGGAAGAGCCACACTACACAGGGTCTGCATGCGACAGCCCCCTGACGTCCTGGTGGAAAGTTGAGCAATTGTAGTCATGTTTGTCAAATGTCTGTGCTTGCAGTCAGTAGTGGGAGGTGGATGAATCAGGTTTGCAAGCAGTGTTGCTAACTTTGCAGCATTCTCGAACTGGAACACTTTTTCGGCAGTATTTGACAGCGAGAGGTCATCAGGTGAAAATAACAGATTCCCGTGTAGCTAAAGACCAACTGTGTGCTCTGTTATGTGGTCATGAATCATCTCGTCTTCTAAGTGGCTGAATATGCAGAGTCGAGCCCTGCAGGTCGACAACATAGAGATGTACCAACTTGTCTGTGTGTTGCTGTTACTGGTTCAGCATCAGGTTATTGTTGCTGATGCTGTTGAGCAACCTCCAACTGGGTCCCAAAGCGGCTCCTAAAGCCGCAGCGACCCGGGTACCTGCAGACCCAGTTGTCGGCTCTTGACTGGGAACTGTTCGTAGCCGAAGGCAAGCCCATCACTGCTTGGAGGTCGTTCCCAAGTTGGGCTACTGTTGCTAATGAAATGTAACCCACAAGACTGCAACACTCTGCGGAACAGCAACATCTTAGTATCAGCCTAGAATAGCAGCCAGCTGTGAATTGTTAGCTTCTGCTAGTCCAGTCACTGCTCGATATGTCGTAAAAGAGGAACTTGACTTATGACTCAAGGCAGTGGATGAGTTGCATGCACTTCTCCCAAAACACGCTAAATTAACTACATACCCATAATGATAATTTGGCAGATGCAGTCCTGGATGCGTACAAACTGTATGCTTCTGCGAGCAGTCTAGATTGTGAATAATATAAGAATTGTGAGAGCAAGAGGGACAATCTGAGATTCAAGTAAAATTGTCAAGACATTTTTTTGTGCCCTCATTTTCTTTCGCTAGTACATGAACACACACACATACATAAATACATACTGATGGCATAGTGGTACACTCGCCGGATTTGTGTACGGGCAGCATGACATCGGTTCCCAATCAGTGACTGACTGGGAACTGAAACCACCAACTGCCTGCTTCTGAGTGCATAATACTTTTTGATATCATTCCTTTTTTCTAAATGTATTTGGTTTTTGATAATTGAATACCTACCTGCTTTTAGATTGTTGTCCTTTATCAGATGAAACCCAAGCGGTTTGGAATTGAAGCCTAAGATTATGCTTTCGATACACGTTATCCCACTAGTGGATATTTTATTCTTGTAAGATTAAGATCTGTTTTACTGGCAATGTGACTTTTCTCCCCCAAAGGATTTCTATGTACCTGAGGGATTTGCAAAAGATATCCTTAAATAGATGAGGCAAGACAGCATAATACAATGTGACTATTTCACTACAAGATCTACCCATGCAATTCGGAGACAGAAACATATTCAGGGAGTTGGTGACAGTTGACTGTTGGAATATATATATTTTAAGTTGTCTTTTGTAAATTACAAATGCCTGCTTACCACGCAAGGCCATGATCAAGAAACTATATTTGCTAGGTGTCATATATTTTGCCTTTTACATTGCAGTTGTCTCTTGGGTACCTGAGCACATTGTTTTATGGAGAATGAACTAGGAGGAAGCATGTCAAATAGATGCAAGTACAATGACAACAGATGGCTTTGTCTCATTTCTTTCCTCAATATTTCATCACGAGTGGATTCCTTAACTTTGGGAGTGCAGATGTGTTGAGTCCTACTGTTATATTGACTTGCATTATGCCCCTAGAAAATAACCTATCTTGAAGTTGCAAAAAAGAAAAAGCAATGAATGCAGTACGACAAGTGAGGGACAAGGGATTTGCTCTTATTTGTTTATTTTCTAGCCCACAGACGCCACAGTGGAAATTCTCTGCTTTACCACTTATGTGATCTTTGCCACTAGCCCTTATCATAAAGTCAAATCCACAGGAGTACAAATCGTGAACTCTTAGAGTGAACTGCAACTATGATCACACATTGGTCATAAATATAAATGAAAGGATTAATAAAAGATTAACTCCTCTTCAAGTTCTTAATTATGAATGCAAATAGGTTCGAATGAGCATTATGGGCAAAGTCTGATCCAGTCTGCGATGTACTTGTTATACGGTTGCCTCATATGAGCTCTAGTATTAAATCACGACATTGACGCAGTCATACACCAGTGTGGTTGATGACCTCATATATGAAGTGCTTTGATGAGTTGTTATTCATGTGCAAAGTCTTGAAGAAAATATATGAGCTGAAAGTGCTGCTGCAAAAAGGACTTTTTGAACGCGGCTGAACACTGACTGTCTGCTGTTCATGTTTTCATCTAATTCCATGACATGATAATAAAGACGATGTGTGATGGAATATTGACCTTTTAAATGATTGTACTGAGTCTCTGGAGTGCCTGCCAACTAATCAAGCATGAAAGTCCACAACCCAGTAAAAGTACCTGTTGCACTTATTTCCCAAAATGTGTCTGAAAGCAAGTCATTATGCATTTTGCAGAACTAAAACCTCAAAAGACTAATTTACATAATACACATCCTCACCCAAACCTAGTGATGGGCATGACTGTTCTTTCAAGTGGACGGGATCATTAGAATCATTTAATCAAAAAGAATTGTTCAAAAGAATCATTCACCGATTTGTTCAAACCTCGAGACCCCCACCCCAACCCGCCAGCATGGACAGTGGATTTAAAAAAGTGCTCACCCTGATGTTGCAGTTATTAGGGGTGTTCGCACGGCAAGATTTGGTCCGGTGCTACGCCGGGGCTGCCCCAGTAGAGCGTTCACACGTGCAAATTAGCTCCGGCTAGCCCCGGAAAAGAGCTTATACTGGACCAAATTTGACCCACCTCAGGGAGGTGGGTCAAATATTTGCTCCGGAGCAAATGCTCGTTTGCGAAGCAGGACCGGTGTAAATTTGCATGTGTGAACGCAACTGGGTTAAATTTGCTCCAGAGCAAATGCTTGTGAAGAGTACGTATGGCGAGAATGCGTTGCTTTCGTGCTCTGTCGGACTTCCGTAATGTGTTTGTTTCATAACGACACAAGACTTGGCTAGTAACATCTTTCCTTTTGTAGAAGACTGGACTGTCTCGGAATTGTTTGTTCCTTTGTTGTTTGTTCACAACCCCCCGCCTCCCATAGAATTTATTTTGTGATTACCTCTCTTGATTTTCTGTTTGGCGCATTAGTGTTTGCTTTTCTGAGTGTCATTGAAGTCATCGTTCATTTACGTTTTCTTGGGCGGTCACTCTCGAGCAGAGGGCACGGAAACCGAGAAGGAGAAGGACGTGCGGGTCCAGTAGTCGCTTGAGTTGTGTATATACAGTACGTTTAAAAAAAAAAAACACACACGACAGCTCGTTTGTTTTCTGTCGTTTTGCTCTGCTGTAGAAACTGCCGTGTGAACGCAAGTGGGGCAGCCCCAACACTGTATCGGGGCTGCCACGCTCAGCGGCTTTGTACGTGTGAACGCTCCACACAATTTGCTGCGGTGCAAAATATATCGCAACAAAATATATCGGTGCAGCACCGGAGCAAATGTGTGCCGTGTGAACGGCCCTTTACACTGGACCAAATTTGATCCACCTCACGGAGGTGGTTTAAAATTTTGATCCAGAGCAAATGCTCGTTTGCGAAGCAGCACCAGTGTAAATTTGCACGTGTGAACGCAACTGGGTTAAATTTGCTCCAGAGCAAATGCTTGTGAAGAGTACGTATGGCGAGAATGCGTTGCTTTCGTGCTCTGTTGGACTTCCGTCATGTGTTTGTTTAATAACGACACAAGACTTGGCTGGCAACATCTTTCCTTTTGTAGGAGACTGTCTCGGAGTTGTTTGTGTAGTTTGTTCCTTTGTTTTGTGTTCACAACCCCCCGCACCCCCATATAATTTATTTTGTGATTTCCTCTCTTGATTTTCTGTTTGGCGCATTAGTGTTTGCTTTTCTGAGTGTCATTGAAGTCATCGTTGATTTACGTTTTCGTGGGCGGTCACTCTCGAGCAAAAGGCACGGAGACTGAGAAGGACATGCCTGTCCAGTAGTCGCTTGAGTTGTGTATATGTTTTAAAAAGAACCAACACGACAGCTCATTTGTTTTCTGTCGTTTTGCTCCGCTGCAGAAACTGCCGTGAGAACGCAAGTGGGGCTGCACCGACGCTGTGCCGGTGCTGACACACTCAGCGGGTTTGTACGTGTGAACGCTCCACACAATTTGCTGCAGTGCAAAATATATCGCAACAAAATACATCGGTGCAGCGCCGGAGCAAATTTGTGTCGTGTGAACACCCCTATTATAGTGTCTTTGTATTATTATTGTTATTATTTCTGTCATAAACATTGCAATGAATGAAGGAGAATTGTCATACAGCACACTTATTCACATGTTCACTCACTGACTTGTTCACGAACGGGAAATGGCAGCGCAATAGCTTGGGAGTATAAAGTCCTCCTTCCATCTGACACTGGTTGCTGAGTTCAAATAAATTGAAAAAGCATCTTATTCTTCACTCGCGTTAATTGAAAAGATTTGTGCTTTCGGAAACTAAACGTTCGTAAAACAACACAACACAACACCACTCATGAATTGGGACTAAGGCTGGCCTAAAATAGCGGCAGCTGAAGCCCCTGACCAAACTGAAGCACAGCCATGTCTAAGCTAGAAATGTAAACAGTGCTGCAATGCTAACACGTATTAGTGTTAACTGACAATGTTACTAGTGTTAGCTTTTGATAACCAAAGGTCATAGATGTCAGAGTGAGATTATTTACGATTGGCATGCATGGATCCATGACACAATGTGTAATACGGGTTCTCAGTGAAAATACAGGAAAGGTCCAAAGCGAGTGATAACAACCAGTCTGATGTGTGTTGGATTGGATATTAAGAATGCTATAATTTTTTTGCTTTGTGTAAGAAGTATGTCAAAAACATTATATTTAGACATTTAGAAACCTGGGAATCATCACTGAGTACTGACTTTTGTAGCTCAAAAGAAAAGCACACTGCAGCTACAATATTTAGTTTTACAAGAAGCTTTGAGACAACGTGTATTCTTTTGCTTCCCCCTCTCTTAGCTGATTGTGGGTGAGAGGGAGTATACAAACTGGACAGATAAATAACCTGTCACAATGCGGGGATTGTTTCGACAAAACACCAAATTTGAAAAGAGAAAGAAAACAAATGCGAACTTATGTGACTGCATTTTAGAGACTGTAAATGCAAACCTTTCAAATGCTTTTATATTTTTTAAGAATTACATCATTGTTTCATTTACAACACTTGGGAAACTCTTCTGTTTGCAAATAAACCACAAATAACCCAGGGGGTTGCAAGTGTGGTGCTCAAGATAATCATTCATCCATTAAATGATTTTTTGTGAATTTTGGGGTTTGAGTCTGTAACAGGTAATTTATTATTTGTGAGGGATTGTTTTGGTTTTGTTATATGGTGTTTTGTGTTCCTGTGTTAATGTTTGTGCCCGTCTGCTCATCATGTTTTTGTCTCCACAGGGGTCTAATCTCATTTCTTTATTTGCAACTCCCCAAGTGTTCTGTTCTCGCTCTTCTGTTTACAACCTCGCACCTCTCTGCAAATATCCCATCGGGTCGGTGAGGAGAATAACAGAGAAGCCAGGCAGGAGGATCTAAAAAGTATTTGCGGAAATGAGAGGATGGTTCCTTGACAGCGTAATTTCATGTAACCAGCAAATATATACAACATCATGTCAATGATGTGTGTCACAAATTAGTCTCAGTGGCTGAATTGTGCATTATGTATGACCACATAAACATGCTTTATATTTCAAATGGGTTAAAACATCCTAAAAAAATCCATCCATTTTCTGATCCGCTTTACCATCACAAGGGTCGCAGGGCATGCTGGAGCCTATCCAAGCCGTTTTCAGGCAGGAGGCAGGGGACACCCTGAACCGATTGCCAGCCAATGGCAGGGCACACAGAGACGAACAACCATCCATGCCCACACTCACACCGAGGGATAATTTAGAGTATTCCATTAACCTGCCACGCATGTTTTTGGAAAGTGGGAGGAAACGGGTGTACCCAGAGAAAACCCATGCAGGAACAGGCACAACATGCAAACTCTACACAGGAAGGCCGGAGCTGGAATCAAAACCGGGACCCCTGCACTGTGAGGTCGCGGCGCTAACAACTGGACCACCAGGCCACCAGTAAAAAAATAAAATCAAATAAAAAAGTACGACTAAATTCTAGCATAATCAACGCCGTGATTCCAGAGATGATGGTGAGACAGTGAGTGGTCTCCCCCAGTACCTATTGATGTGACAACAAAATTAAAATATTTTATTATTTTTTCCCCAGCAAGACCGAAGTCACTGTTAAGGGGCACAACGGTGTTTAAATGTTGTCAATATGTTAAGAATTATGGAAGTTATGATATTTTAGAGGCTTGAAAAAGCGGGCAGAAATGTTGGTCACTTTCTTCATCGTTACAATGGCTAATGTGAGTGATTGTGCGAAGTGGTGGGCGGCTATTTCTGAACAAATATGAGTAAACAGAAGCATTTTGAGTTGAGATAAGCATCAGGAACGACTATGTGTGCCAGCAAAGCAATTTCTGTCGTGAGATTGTTTGGCTACTGGATCGGTGATCCTGGTGGATGGCTATCCTGCGTCTCCCCTCCATTCAAGGTTTGGCGATACAAATTTTGATAACGTTCCATACTTTGCGACTTACAAATTGGATGTAACTTCGTCTGCATGTCCACCAGTACTCTCAAAAATAGGCATGATAGTTCACTATATAATTAGTGCTTTAACGCGTTCTTATCAGCATTATTGTAAATCAAATTTAATGGGATAACATTTTTTGTCGCGAGATTAATGCTGCACCACATCAGATGTTACGTTGATTTGAAATAAACCGGAAACAAAACAAGCGCTCCACCATTACAAGCCATGTACCGAAATTGTACGAAGCGCAGAGGGTGAATGTACACCAAGTGTTAAAGACACGACCAGTGGCGCTCACCGGGGATTAATGGACTTCCCTTGGTAATCATAAATACCTCAGGGTCACAACCCATTATTTTGACCAACAGTGGTTGCATTCTTTGGCTGTTGCAAAGACAGGAGACAATTCGCTGACGCTGTTGCAGAGCACTTTCTGCGAGTTGCTTGAGACATAAGAGATGAGGTTGATGAGCCCCTGGTGAATAAAGAGCAGGTAGCCTGACTGCTATGTATACTTGAGAAAAAGGAAGTCTGAAGCCATGGTTTAACTACACAATAGGCTGAGTACAAGTTTACCTTAGAAATGCTCTTTATAATGTTACATTGCTCTGTGATGATTCCAGAAAAAGGGATGTTAAAGGAGTTATTGCGTGACAAAATATTTTTATACAGTAAAATTGAATTGAAATTGTTGTTTCAATAAATATTTGCATATTGCACAAAGAAAAATGATCCGCTATTCCATGTTGATGAGAGAATTAAAATGGGAAAAAATACGACAACCGCCCAATAAAAAAATTAAAGGAAATTTAGAATAGATAAAAGTGTGATTAATTGGGAGTAATTATGTGTTAACTACGACATTTTACATTTAATTGCGACAAAATATTGTAAACGTTTGACAGCACTAATTACATATATATATAAAAAAATAAAATAAAATCCTTATCTCACCCTTCGGGTGGTGTCCGTCCCTCATTCAGCTCGGATCCTCTACCAGAGACCAGGAAGCTTGAGGGTTCTGCGCAGTATCCTTGCTGTTCCCAGCACTGCACATTTCTGGACTGAGATGTCCGATGTTGTTCCCGGGATCTGTTGCAGCCACTCATCTAGTTTGGGGGTCACTGCCCCGAGTGCTCCGACCACCACAGGCACGACTGTCACCTTTATCTTCCAGGCTCTCTCCAGCTCCTCTCTGAGCACTTGGTATTTCTGGAGTTTCTCGTGTTCCTTCTTCCTGATGTTTCCATCACTAGGGACTGCTACATCCACTACAACGGCTTTCCTCTGCCCTTTATCTATGATCACGATATCTGGTTGGTTCGCCATTACCATCTTGTCAGTCTGGATCTGGAAGTCCCACAGGATCTTCGCTCTGTCATTCTCCACCACCTTCAGAGGTGTTACCCATTTTGACCTTGGGGTTTCCAGTCCATACTCCGCACAGATGTTTCGGTAGACTATGCCAGCCAATTGGTTATGGCGTTCCATGTAGGCTTTCCCTGCCAGCATCTTACACCCTGCAGTTATGTGTTGGATCGTCTCAGGTGCCTCTTTGCACAACCTACACCTTGGGTCTTGTCTGGTGTGGTATATCTGGGCCTCGATGGCTCTGGTGCTCGAGGCCTGCTCCTGAGCAGCCAGGATGAGTGCCTCTGTGCTGTCCTTCAGGCCAGCCCTCTCTGGCCACTGATAGGACTTCTTGAGATCAGCCACTTCAGTTATGGTCCGGTGGTACATCCCGTGTAGGGGCTTGTCCTCCCATGATGGTCCCTCTTCCAGCGCCTCATCTTCTGTTCCCATTGTCTGAGACATTCTCTGAGTACGTCATCCGTTGGAGCCTTCTCCTTGATGTATTCATGGAGCTTGGATGTTTCATCCTGGACAGTGGCTCTCACACTCACTAGTCCCCGGCCTCCTTCCTTTCGGCTTGCGTACAGTCTCAGGGTGCTGGATTTGGGATGGAACCCTCCATGCATGGTTAGGAGCTTTCGGGTCTTAACGTCCGTGGTCTGAATCTCTTCCTTTGGCCACCTTATTATTCCTGCAGGGTATCTGATCACTGGCAGGGCATAGCTGTTTATTGCCCGGGTCTTATTCTTGCCATTGAGCTGGCTTCTTAGGACTTGCCTCACTCGCTGGAGGTATTTGGCCGTAGCCGCTTTCCTTGTTGCCAGTTCGAGGTTGCCATTGGCTTGTGGTATACCAAGGTACTTGTAGCTGTCCTCAATGTCTGCTATTGTTCCTTCAGGGAGTGAGACCCCTTCAGTGCAGACTACCTTTCCTCTCTTAGTCACCATCCGACTACATTTCTCAAGCCCGAATGACATCCCGATGTCGCTGGTGTAGATCCTGGTTGTGTGGATCAGTGAATCTATGTCCCTTTCGCTCTTAGCATACAGCTTTATGTCATCCATGTAGAGGAGGTGACTGATTGTAGCTCCATTTCTGAGGCGGTATCCATAGTCTGTCTTGGTGATTACTTGGCTTAGGGGGTTCAGTCCTATGCAGAACAGCAGTGGGGAGACTGCATCACCTTGGTATATGCCACATTTGATGGACACTTGGGTAAGTGGCTTGCCATTGGCTTAAAGTGTGGTTTTCCACATTCTCATCGAGTTCGCAACGAAGGCTCTTAGGGTCCTGTTCACCTTATACAACTCCAAGCATTCAGTGATCCATGTATGTGGCATCGAGTCATAGGCTTTCTTGTAATCAATCCAGGCTGTGCACAGGTTGGTACGTCGGGACCTGCAGTCTTGTGCGACTGTTCTCTCAACCAGGAGCTGATGTTTGGCTCCTCTGGTATCTCTACCAATGCCCTTCTGTGCTTCGCTCATGTATTGATCCATGTGTCCACTTATCTTAGCCGCAATGATGCCTGACATGAGCTTCCATGTTGTGGAGAGACAGGTTATTGGCCGATAGTTGGATGGGGCTGCACCCTTCGAGGGATCCTTCATGATCAGGATCGTTCGCCCTTCGGTTAGCCATTCTGGGTGAGTCCCATCCCTCAGCAGCTGGTTCATTTGTACTGCTAGGCGCTCATGGAGTGCTGTGAGTTTCTTTAGCCAGTAGGTGTGGACCATGTCCGGGCCTGGTGCTGTCCAGTTCTTCATATCTGAGATTCTTTCCTGTATGTCTGCCACTGTTATGGTAACTGGGTTCTGTTCAGGGAGGTTGCTGTGCTCCTCTCTCAGGGTCACCAGCCATTGTGCACTGCTGTTATGTGCAACCTCCTTCTCCCATATGCCTTTCCAGTACCTTTCAGTTTCCAGTCTTGGTGGGTCAGCTCTGTTGTTAGGACCCTGCGACTGAGCGTACACTTTCGCAGGTTGTGTTGCGAACAGCCTGTTTATTCGTCTGGCCTCATTCTCTTTCGTGTACCGCTTTAGGCGACTGGACAAGGCTTGGAGCCTTTGTTTGGCAGTTTCGAGTGCTTCAGGTATGGTCATCTGGATGTACCTCTCGGGTATCGGCCTTTTCATCACACCTCTCTGGGCCTCTGTCAATTGACTCACATCTTTCCGGGCCGCCTTGATCTTAGCCTCCAACCGTCTTTTCCATGGTGGGTAACGTATCTCATGGCTTCCATGGTTGCTCTTATAGCCCAGAGTCTCCAGGATCACTGATGCTGAAGCGTATATCAGCTCATTGGTTTCTGTGATCGTTACGGTAGGGATCGCCCTCAGTGCTGCATTCACACTTTCTATGAGACTTTCAGATGGTACTTCACATAGCCGTTGTAATCGGTTTCTAGGTTGCCCAGCTTTCATTCTCGCCATGATCTTAGCTTTCAGGTCAGTTGCTGCCTCGCATTCATTCATTGGGGCTGGCCACCCAATCTCATCATCTGCATTCATTGGGGCTTTCCTCCCAATCTCTTGTATGACCTCCTCCTCTGATCTGGCAGCCTGGGGCCCTTCACCATGGAACCTGCGTTGTACCTCATCAATCTCAAGTTGTGACAGCAGTTGCCGTTTGTGGATGTTGGAACACTGAGCTACGAGTTGTTTCGTGGTCAACCGTGACTGTGGGTTTCGAAGTAACCATTTAGCCCACATTCTCTGCATGTAACCCCTCTGACTAGGGTTGCTTGAGTAGTAGCATTCCAACAGAGCCATGTTATCGCATCTCGCCCATCTCCGCTTTGTTCCAGTAGCCCATTTTTCATCAAGGTGCTCTGGTTCCCCAGCACCTGACGCAGACCTTGTTTGGCCGGGCGACGTCTGAGCGGCATTTCATTCAAATCATAGTGTCCCATTACGGTTAAGCTATGGAACACCCCCTCTCGACCAACTTGGGACCAGTGCGCGAGCTACCGGTCAATCGTGATTGACATAATGTGCATCCCTGCTGTACTGTATAGGTCTCATTTGATTAACTGGCCACCAATCTATGGCGTACGCTGACTCAAAGCAAAAGTCTGCTGGGATACGTTCCAGATCACTTGTGACCTGAAAGAGGACCAACACTGAAAAATCCAGCACGCTGGCATGTGTGCTGCAGCAAATTGTAGAATGGATGGATGGACTTTGAATAATTCGGACCACTGGAGCTCCAGCAAAGGGGTCACTTATGGTCAGTCATTTTCGGATACGCGGTGACAGGCATAGCCCCTGTTGGTGGACTTGGGAAGAATGTCAACTAACCCTGATAGAGGGAACTGAAGATATAACTACCTCCATACAATTGATCTTACGGAAAGCCTTTTGGAACGCACAGTGTACAGATGTTACGGATTTATCAAAACAAGCAAATCTGCCATGAGAGAAACTGCATGTATATGCTTTGTTAACCGTTTTGTTAAGCGCTTTGTTACAGCTGCCGCTGTTGTGAAAGCGCTATATAAATCAGCATGTATTGTATTGTATTGTATTATCTCTTAAGTGAGCCATGGAGAGGCTAATTGTTGTGAGAAGTTCACATTCAATTACACAAGAGAAAAACTGAACACACTCAGACCCCACAAAAAATGCTGTACTGTAAAAAAAACACACAAAAAAACTGTTTGAATGATTTTTATTGAGATAGTTATGTAACAACCAGAAAACTAACGTCAATTTATTTACTTCATAAGGCTTTTCTATTCAATATGGTGAGAAAACATGAAAATCATATTCAGGGTGTTGTTGATCCCAAAAGTTTTAACCATTACACCAATTAGATCTCGGCATATCCATCAAGGAATGAAAGAGGTGTTCAGTGAAAGTTTTTTTTTTTTAAACTCAAATTCTTAGTGTCAGTAACAGATTTTGGATGTGATAATGAGCATGAACACTGTAATCCCACCAATTAAGGGTTTTTATATTGCCTGTGTGATCTTGATAATTGGGAGCTAGATGGATTCTTACACCAGATTGTCAGCATGCTTGAGAAGCACCTCTCACTTGTGTCACCCATGGTCCATTTTAGTTTGTTTGATGGATATAACTGATATCCAAGAGTTTGAAATTGAATGTGTTTATATTATGTTTGCCTTTTATGTTTACTGAAGCAAAATCATTTTTTAAAAATTATTATTTCTATCTTCATACAGTGAGAAGCACCCCTATTTTTATGGCCACTTCTCATGCTCATAAATGTAATTTAGCGTCACCCATCTGTCTTGGAAACTTGCTCTGAACCATGTATTTCGAATTCACTTTGGTGAGTTTCCTAGTCACGTTTATTCAAGTACAAGCTGTGGCATTTGTGTCAAAATAGCCACTTCAAACCAAAATGGCAGACTTTCTGTCAGACATGTTCATGTGTGCTGTAAAGTCCACCAAATGTTGTGTTCGTGAAACTGGGGCGCTTTTTTTTTTCAAATTGCAGGGGGAACTTCAAAGTTTTTAACCTTTTTTTTTTATGTTTTTTTCAGATGGCTCCCTCAAATAAATGTATTTGCACCCGGATACACACACTTACAAAAATTGCTGAGTTCTCGGGCAGATTTTGATCCTCCAAAAGGCGATTAATTTCTCAATAAGCATCAATTCCAAAAGAGCATTCACACAGCCTAGTGCTCCGACCTTAGTGAATGAATCTGCGTGACATACAGTAGTTGTTCGAGCTGTTGAGTAAACAAGCTCATAACAAATTCTCATGTAATTAATTGCATTAATGCAGATTATCACTGTTTGGGTGACTCTTTGATTCGGTTGGATGACATGTACAGTAATGTGCAGTGTTTTTCAACGTCTACTGTAAGAATCAGACACAATAATCTGGCTGTGTAATTGCGTTTTCATTGTTTTTGATGAATAATTAAGCAGGAAGATATACAGCTCTCTGTTACTGTCAAACAGATGTACGTTCACACACAGAAAGAAGCAAAAACAAACAGAAAGTTCATCTTCTACTACTTCACAGTGCAGCTCACAAATCTTAAAATGAAATAGTCCATTCAAAGTTCAGAATAGATTTTTTTTCCACTAATTTCACGGTTCCAAAGATGAACTAGCTCATTCATACTTCTTTCCCCCCCACCTACCACCTACCCCACCCACTCTCATAACCACACTGTGTTGCTGTTGGGCATACTGGCATTTGCCGATTCCTGGAACCCATTCAGTCCACAATAGTAAACAGTTGCGGCTATCACACTACAAGATTAAAAAAAATGGAAAAACATTGCTTGGATTCTTGCGCTTCAAATGAATTAAAAAACAAAAAATAAGACTCCGGTCCTGGATGAACATATTCCGCTTTAGGAACCAGGCTGCTCTATCTTCCAAGTGCGGCTGGTAGATGATTTCTCTGAGACAGCCACATAGGCCTGTCCTGTATTTGTCAATGAACAAGACTTCAGTCATCTCCTTACCGCTGCGTCCCGCGTCCTAGATGCATAATTTTCCAGCGGGACACACAATTCCAAAGAATGTGCGTTTTTGGGATTCAAAGAAATTTCTCAGTCAAAACAACAACAACAAAAAACTACTGTACATCTTTTTTTGCAGCAACGCAGTGTCGCAGTTCGACAATCGCCGCCATTGTTGTTTTGATCTCGCGTTAAGTAATCTCGCGTGACGAGATTTCCGTTCACGTGAGACGCGATTGGGAAGATCGGCCTTCAGCCTCGCGGAAAGCAGACGATTGCCATGTTTTGTAACGTTAAAATAGGTGTTGTGAACAAGTGTTTAGTGCGGAGATATCACAGAGGAAGCAGCTAAAGTTGGATATTTTTTTTTGCGTTAATAAGTTGACTTTGAGAAAGTCTTGCATCATTGGAAGCAGAGTAAAGAGAGGAGAATTTATGAACTCAAAGACTGAACCATGAGATGAAATAAGAACCTATTTCTCAGCAAATCTTGTATACCTGAATTAATTACATTTTTGCAGCATTTGTTTATAAGAAATACACCTATGATCAATGTATATTATTGTTGTTTGTGTTATCATCATATAAAATTGAATAAGGAGACCTTTTCAGAATTCGAAATTTGGGACTCTCTAAATGTATAATTGGAACTCATACTTTTCTGATCAGCGAGTCCCTGGGACTCGCTGGCGTTAAACTGTAAAATTATCACTGAGACTTATTGATTGATGTGCTAAAATGAAATATTTAAATATAAAACTGCAAATGTGATTTTAAGAACGTCTTTCTAAGTTCACAGTGGCTGGCTTCACACTATAACACAGAAGACTGAAGAAGAGGGTGACTTTTAACCACTGTGCGCTGTGACACTAATGCAATGACTTTGTCGGTCGGAACATTACAGCACACGGATGCAACCAGATGAAATTCCTACTCGCGCACACCGACCAATTGGTCAAAGCATCAAGCCCTGATTATCCCTTAATGTTGACAGTTTATTTGTCATAAATTGTTGACATTGTCAATGTGTAATACTTTGTGTCAACTTCCATGCTTTGTTTGTTGAATATTAGATCAGCTCTGCCCCCATGATCGGCATAATGTGAATTGTAACAGCACCTGCATGTGCCATAGTGAATAAAGGCTCGCAAATGTGTGTAACATTTGAAAATGTATTATTTTATTGGCTCCAAATGTGTGTGTAAACAGTGTGTATGGGAAGTAAATAAACGGCCTAATTTGCCTGCACTTTTATGGCACTTCTGACTTGTACCGTTTTATCTTAAATTCTGTATTTGGCTGAGTTACTGAGTACTTTAAATTTAACCATTGAAGGGCCAATACCAAGCTTTCACAGGCAGACATGCAAAAAAAAAAAAAAAAAAAAAAGGGGCATCAAGAGGAAAGATGCTAGAGCACCAAACACCCTCACCAACCCACCATCCTTCACACCCCTTCTGCACTTCCTTGCTTGTTGTTTGGTCAGTATTTCATTGATCTGATTGTCCGTGGGCAGTCGGGTGGTCAACTGGTTAGCGCGTCAGCCTGACGGTGCAGAGGTGCAGGATTCTATTCCGGCTCTGATCCTTCCTGTTTGGAGTTTGCATGTTCTCTTCGTGCCTGCGTGGGTGTTCTCTGGGTATTCCGGTTTCCTCCCACATTGCAAAAACATGCATGGCAGGATGATTGAACACTCAAAAATAGTCCCTAGGTGTGAGCGCGGATGGTTGTTTGTCTATGTGTGCCCTGCGATTAGCTGGCAACAAGTTCGGGGTGTGTGTCCCCCCCTCCCCCGCTCTCAGGCCCAAAGACAGTTGGGATCGGCTCCCCACGACCCTTGTGAGGATAAGCAGATCAGAAAATGGATGGATGTTTGTATGATTGTCACTGAAGCCTATATTGCTGGTTTACGGTAACAAAGATAATGTTTGTGATGCTAATGTGCTACTTTCTCGTCGTCGATAATCACTGATTTTAGGTGTATTAACTCCCATTATACTCACCATGATTCTGAAGGTAAATATGAGTCTGATTGGTTTTATCTCTATGTGATTGACCGGCGACCAGTCCAGGGCGTACTCCGCCTCTTGCCCAAAGTCAGCTGGCATAGGCGCCAAATTCACTCATAGTGCTATTGAGGATAAGTAGTAAATAAACTGGATGGATGGATGGATGTCGGTTAGGTGTTTGGTGAGGTGTTTCGACACATCTCCAAGTGAGGTTGAAAACCTTTTAGAAAAGTATATAATATATTACATGAAACTAACTCAGAATATCATTGAATGAATGACTCTCCGACACTACACAGTAAATCTTCAATCTTTACTTGCTGTTGCTGTTCTATCTTGGCCTAGTCTTCACAAATGTTATTTGTTTGCCTCAGGTGATCTTTCTCGTCCTCGTGGTTGTCTTTTATTATTTTTTTAATGATTTTTTTTTGCGCCTACTGTTTCATTCCGGTGCTCGTCTCTGTTTCATTACATTTGACTCCTGCCTCATAAAACCTGTCTGACAGTGATTTAAATGCAATACCATTGAAACTGTCACCATTTGTCACAGTTTAGGTCTAAATCTAGACATAATCCCAGAAAGAAGTGGTGAGAGGCATTAGCTAGATGTGTGAGAATGTAGTTTCTTTCGATTTATTTATTTAAAAAGGGACAATGCACAGTCAATCAGTCTTATAAAATGTAAATGTGCAAAACCCTTGTCTGTGCCTACGTTTGTGGAATCTAATTCTGTCCGGAACATTCCGGACACCTGACAGTACGATTTGATAATGCTCACGAGTGCGTCTCATTCAGTGAGAGCAAATTTCACCCAACTTCTGCCACTGTTGCAGTTTTATGTCATTAAGAGTCATGGTAGGAATTTGTGCTCTAAATATTGAAAAATATTTAGAGCACAATCTCTTTGCTATATAGTGAAGCTGAGTTCATTCTAATACACAGAATTTAAAGCCTCCTTTAGTTCTCTGCTGATTGTCAGAAGAAGGGACTGAAGGAATTAGAGTCTTGTTGAATATAAAAATGTGGCAATTTCCGATAGGGATTTATTGTAAAATGTTTTTTTTCCCCTTCTATTCGTATTCTTTGTTTCTGAGACAATGTAAAAAAATATATAATAATAATAATATTGTTATGTAATATTGTTCTCTGCCAAAATCCTCTCAACTATCAATCATAATCCTGCGTACCTTTGCGAAAAGGCAATACAAAATGCATAATGCCCATTATATTTCTGCCACATGCGGAGTGTATGCTAATCCCCACTGTTGCACACAGTAAATCATTATGGTGGTGTGTGCTGGCAAAGAACCAAATACACACGCATGCACGCACACACACACACACACACACATCCTCATATCTTTTAATAAACTGTCTCTGGTCTCTTGTTGGTTCTGTTTCCTTGCACATCATATGTTAATTCCTGTGTCCTCGGTTTTGGAGAGAAAAAAAACATTTTTTTAGTACAATTTATCACATCTATCTTTTAGTTTTATGAGGAAGAAATTGAAGCTTAAATCTTAGTTTTCAAAAAAATATTTCAAACATAAGTCTCATCTCAAGTGCTCTGTAGTCAGGTGTTAACTGACAATGGTTTCAAGATGCTATTTGTACGGTCGTTTTTGGATAAATATCGGTCTAATGTGATTAATGTAGTAAAATGCCCATGTTGTTATTCCTGCACGATGTGCACATGCAAGTACTGTATATGATTGGGCTTTTGCTCCATGCAACGCAACATAACAAGCTTGATAATGCTTCTCCAGGGAAGTGTATTTACACTGACTAGCAAAAACACATTACTGTACTGTACTCCCATAGCTAAAATTCTTAACCCAAATCTAAGCAGAGAATATTTATTTATTTATTTGATAGCATGCGTGATATGGTTATGGGGGTCACGTTGAGTTTGTTTTGTTTGTTTGTTTATTGAACATAAAACATATACAGTAATAATTTGACAGAAAATAAGGTATATAAAAAAGTAAAAAGAAAGAAATCAGTCTTCATTCAACACAGTTATTATGTTCAAGGGAGTAGGATGAAGTAAAAAACTTATCTAGTCCTACCCCGTTATGTGTTTATATCTACTAAATCATTTTTACATCAATCAGAAAAGAAAAAGTAAGAAGAAGACTCCATTAAGGCTCATAGTTTACCCTTAACCGTGATATTTTTACAACTTTTGGTTTCGTGAGGTGAAGTCAAAGCAAAATGCAGAACTGAAGGGAAATCTCAAGTTGATATTTTCTAAAAGGTAATATATGGCACAGTACTTCACAGCAGGATCAACAATAATGATTAAAAGTCCACATCCAAAAATCAGCTACAATGAACACAAATAACAAGGGAGACAGACTCGCCAACAAAAATAACAGGATATTACATCCGACGTGGGACAACAATAGGAGACATACGACACCGAAACTGGGAACTAAATGCGGACGGAATGATAAGACACCAGCTGATTGGATTATACAAGAGGAGCAAGCTAGGGGCTCGTCAAGGCCATTTAGGTGGACAGCCGGAACACCGGGCCTCACGGAGCTGCTAAGGCCCTTCAATGCGGACGAGCGCTACACTGGACCCACTGGAGCTGCCTGGTCTAGACAGGAGGTCTTGGCCAATGAATAGAGATGAAAGGCGGCCGTGAGACGCGTGCTCCAGCATTAAAGTTTGATGATGACAGGGGGTCATGCTCTGTGTGAACAGCGTGGGATAGTGACCTCAGGACTTGCCATCAGGCCTTGGGCTTCAGGTAAGTTGGAACCGGCCTTGAGTTGGGGCTACATTAAGCCTGAACAATCATTGAGATTCGGGGACAGAAAAAACAAATGTTTATTCCACAAACACTACCGGTATATTTATCAGACGGCTGTGTTTCGACGAGTAGGGGTCCATAAAACATAATATTGTTAAAATACTTTTTCTCTGCCTTTTTACGGCAAAAAGCGGCCTTTCGGGCAAACTTTTGGCTGACCTGATACAGCAGACAAATAGCTGATTTTCAATTTTATCTTTACGTCTTGGAAAACAGCCTGATCCTTGCTTCCACTTGGAATTAATTTGTAAATAAACGCGCTGAGAATAAGAGCTATCCTGTTTGTAGTGTTTTTTTTTTTTAAATGTGTGGGAGGTCCTCTCTGCTCCTTCAACCCACCAGATTTCACGTGTGACAGAAGTATGCCTCGTCCTCAGGGGGCTTCTTGTCATTCCTGTAACTAACTTGGATTTTGCTCTCTCCGGTTCCCCCATTGACTGCCTCTCTTCCTCTCCCCCTTTTAGCTAAGCTATTCTCTAACCGCTCCCCCACCCACCACCACCACACACACACACTTTTTTTGTCACACCATTCTGATGTGACAATGCCCTGTTCCTTTGTTTCAGGACAGATAGATGACGAGGAATGTTTGTACGATGATGTGCCAGTGGGGATCCTCTGCTGTGATCAGGAGAACATCACTTTGCATTCTCAATGCCTTCTTTTGTTGGAATGGAATCGTGTAATGTTGTAGTTGTGTTTTACATGCATCCAATGGTTTGAAAGGTGTTTTTGAGATCCAGGAACTAACAAAGAACTTGAGTTTTTTTTTGTAATGGATTAAAACAAAGATTCATTCATTCATTCATCTTCCGAACCGCTTGATCCTCACTAGGGTCGCGGGGGGTGCTGGAGCCTATCCCAGCTGTCTCCGGGCAGTAGGCGGGGGACACCCTGAATCGGTTGCCAGCCAATCACAGGGCACACAGAGACGAACAACCATCCACGCTCACACTCACACCTAGGGACAATTCAGAGCGTCCAATCAGCCTGCCACGCATGTTTTTGGAATGTGGGAGGAAACCGGAGCACCCGCAGAAAACCCACGCAGGCCCGGGGAGAACATGCAAACTCCACACAGGGAGGCCGGAGCTGGAATCGAACCCGGTACCCCTGCACTGTGAAGCCAACGTGCTAACCACTGGCCACCGGGCCGCCCTAAAAACAAAGATGGGCATCATAAATCCATTGAATCTGTCAGTGAGCTACCATCGGTGTTTCATGGATTAGGGCCCCTTCAAAAATGGCTGCGATTCAATTTTGAATGAAGGCTAAAAACAATCCCTTTCAATCGTCACAACATTAAGCAAGGTGGAGTTACATAACTATCCAAAAACCACACCAAATGCACCTCTGACCAAATTACTTTTTATGTGTGTAACCAGCCAGTAGGTAAGGCCAAAGTGCTTATTTTGCCACTTGAGAACATAATGTCCTCAGCTCTTTTCTGACCATAAATCTGTCAGATGTGGCGGAAATGAATCAACCCTCTGAATGCGAACTGTGCTGAATCCTGTGAAGAGAATGTGGGGGAGTGATTCAAGGGGGGGATGGAGAGGGAAAAGGCAGAAGAGATGAGAAGAGACAGTAAGAATACGATAGGACAAGAGTAAGTATGAGAATCGGGCCGGGTGTTCTTGAGAGAGGGTTTGAAGAGAAGAAAATGTCATCAAATGGAATCAGTGACAATCATGGTCCATGCTAGTTTTGACCATACCATCCGGTCCAGAGACCAAAAGATTGAGAGTTTTGGTCGAGAATAAACATGCCCAATATTTATGAGATGTATTTCATACTTTTGTCAACTGTGACTAAAATGTGCTATTTGTCATGTTCCAGAATTAAAAAACAGGTTTGTTTAAATATATATGCAACTCAACCTGATTGTGACAGCCAAATATTTCACCTCGATGTAAATGCTAATATGCTAAGAGTTGGGCTCTCTCTTTATCCCTGTCTCTCTCTCCTTCGGGTTTCACAATTTTTGTCCTTGTTATATTCAAGACATCAGCCGAAATGGTTTTAAAGGGGAAACTGTGTTTTATTTTAAGTTTCAGCGTTGAGAGGGTGACTACATTTGTTTTCCCACACACCTATGGACAATTTAGTGTGTAACCATCACCTTAACCTGCCATGCATGTTTTTGGAATGTGGGAGGAAACCCAGATAGGCACAGGGAGAACATGCAAACTCCACACAGGAAGGCCCGAAGGTGGAATCGAACCAGTCAACCACCGGGCCGCCCCATAAACAACATCTAAAATATGTTCAAGGGATATAACAGTTTCTGCACATGGTATTCACTTTCTTTCTCTACTCAAGTGCGGAGTCTTTTCTATTAATACAATTCAAGTGAATTAATACGTTCAATACTATCTACATTTGGAGCTCCCGTATAGTTATAATGGAAAAACACCACCACATAATTACTCGAGACGAAGTAGCTGTTAAAAAAGGGAGAAAAGAATAGCAAAGCTAAAATAATTGAAATGAGGTGACTTAATGAGGGATTTTGTCGTTTTCTTCCTGAGGACACACACATACACACAATCCATTCGGATATGAGCTTAGCCTCACACCCTCATTTAGGCCTAGACAAGGTGATAATTAAAGTCGCAGCCTTGGTTCTGCTTGCATCTGTTGTGTGTGAGTGTGTGTCGGTATGTACCCATGCGTGTGCGCTTCTGTGGACACACAAGTGTGGTGCTTTGTGAGATAAATGTGTCATCCATCTGTTGGATGTGGACAGAAAGCTCCAGTTACACACACACACACACACGCACATTGTAGAAAAATCCCCACGTTAACAAATTATTGAAACACTGTGACGTTATAAATATATATATATATAAACACCAAAATCCATTTAACTTTGCCAAAGTGTGTCCATCGTTTCAGAGTTTTATTGAATTTGCAGTCAGCTTTTCAAAGTACTGTAATTGAGTTTGTCGGTAGGTGAATATGTTCTCATATTTTTCCAGCAGTGGGTTGTGTGAATGGACTTTAAAAAGACGCATGCGGTTGTGGCTCTGAAATTAGAAAAACATGTAATCTTAACATGACAACGAATGAATAATTCCACTGACATTTTAGAGGAAAACATGACAGAAATCGATATTATCAATAACATTCAAAATATAAAACATTCTTATGCATTTTCATGCATCCATTTTTTCGGCTCCAATGTAGTAATGAATACGATGCCAGCTGTCCTTCTCGGTACATAAGATCACGCATCTATTTTTCTTGGATAATTCGGTAGATGACATGGATCGTTTCCTGTTAGTCATAAAAATATATCGTTAATTCTGCAGAGCACAAAGAAAATGGCTGAAAAGGAAAGGAAATACATGACGAGCATACATTTCAGGGGAAAATGGACAGAGGAATGTGCCCTTGTGGAGAGAGCAGGTTCTGTGGCGTCTACAGTGAACTTCCTCTAGAACGAAACCTACATGGGCGAAAATGCCCCCCAATATGAAAAAAATCTTCATGCATTAACACCATTCCCATTCTACTGCCCCCATACGACGAAAAAAAAACCTGTTGCGTCATACAAAATCATTTTCTCTGCTCCAGCCTCGCGAAGACATTCACTACAACGAAGTGTAATCCAACAGCGACCTCTTCTGCTTCATTCGGAAACGGCAACAGCAACCACCACACTGGTTTACATAGTGAACAATGTTTATTTCGGTCACAGCTGTGAGTTTCCTGAACGCAACATACTCATACCTGCTCTGCCATTGGATGAGCAAGCATCATCTTGGCCTCCGATTGGCCAAGAGGGACCTCACTGTCTATGTATGTAGATACTGAAGCTAGATCCGTATAAGATGCTCAGAGTAAATTGTTTATGGCTCGACGGACATTCAAATAAACGAACGTTTCCTCATATTAAAAGTAAAGCATTTTCTTTGAAAATGCTTTACTTGTTATCATGCTAAAAACATTATGCTAACTGGAGCGCTAATGAGAGAGAAGCGCTCCAGTTAGCGTAAGGTTTTAAGCGTTCGAGAGCCAACTATGGCCATCGAGGACTACAAAGCGTCCCGTGGCTGGCAGAGCAGGTACGAGTATGTTGCGTTCATGAAACTCACTACCCTCAAGGCATTTTGGGACTTCCGGGTAGAGTGAACGCTGGCGCGTTTTGGCTGCCAAACTTTTGTGTTTTACGGTGTTTTTACGCTCGATTGTTTTACTGTTTCGCATGGAATCACTATCATCATCTCACAGTCATTCCACACAGCCCCCATTCACGCCTGCCTCGTATTCTCAACTATCTTCGACAGTTTCGTCCCGGCGTCTCAGCGTCCTACCTGTCAACCTGTCCCTCCTCCATCGACCTGTCAAGGGTCTGCTCCAGTTCTCGGTGGCCGAGCTCCTTCGGCTCCGCTTCCAATGGCTGGGCCCTCCTCCTGCTCTACACCGGCTCCCGGACATCGTTCGCTTTCCTTCCCGGAAATATATACATCGTGGGTCTCGTCGGGGCTTCTGCCTCAACCGATCCAACACCATCATCTCCTTCTGGTCTTCCTCCCGTCGGCCATCCAGAAACGCCGGCCGATCCATCGTGCGTTAGCCGGCTTGGCTAGGTTGGCTAACGGCCCCCGCGGCAGCGAGACTGCCGCCGTCAACTTCGGGCTACTTAACATCCGTTCGCTTACTGGGAAGGGTAATCTCATTCAAGATATCCTCACGGACCATAAGCTTGACATTCTTTGCTTGAATGAAAGCTGGCAAACTCCCGCGGACTTCTCACACTTGAACGATTCCACTCCCCCCGGATTTGTTTACATTTCCAAGCCCCGCGATTCTGGTCGCGGAGGAGGTCTCGCGATAGTATACCGTGAGAAGTGGAAAGTACCTCCGGTTTCTCTCCCGCCACTTTCCTCCTATGAATGCCTTGCCTGTCAAATATCCGGACCCATCCCCCACGATTATTGCCACAGTGTACCGCTCCCCCAAACCCCACCGCGACTTTTTAAATGAAGTGTCTACTGTCCTCACCCATTTCTCCTCTCTGTCACCAAATGTAATAATCCTGGGAGATTTTAATATACATATGGACAACACTGCTCTTCCTCTCACCATTGACTTCACTTCTTCAATTAACAGTCTTGGTTTTGATCAATTTGTAGATTTTCCCACACACATCAAAGGTCACACCCTGGATCTGATCTGCTGCTCTGGTATTTCCCCCTCCAACTGTACTTCTGATGAACTTCCAATAACGGACCACTTCCTTATCTCATTCAACATTACACTCCAGCTCTCAACTGCCAAATCACCCCGGACCATTGTTTACCATAATATTAAAGACATTAACATTGACTCTCTCACTGCATGGCTGACCACCCTGACTCCGGACATTGACTCCACTCCTGATGATTTGGTTTTCCGATATAACTCTGGTCTCACCAGCATCCTCAATACGCTCGCCCCTGTCAAGTCCCGCTCTGTCCTTTTTACTCGGTCTGCCCCTTGGTTCACCCCTCATCTATGTTCCTTGAAATCCCAAACCCGGCAGCTTGAGAGACTTTATAGGAAAACCGGCCTCACTGCTCACAAGGACATCTGTGCAGCTCAACTATCCCTCTACAAGGATTCCATCTCTCAAGCAAAATCACATTACTACTCCGGACTCATCTGCTCCAATGCTGGAAATACTAAGACTCTCTTTTCCCTTTGCAACAGAATCACTCAACCTCCTGACTCCCTACCACCTCACTTTTACTGTCGTGACACCTGCAACTCACTTCTCATTTTTTTTTCAATGAAAAAATCAACAGAATCCACCAGCATCTGGGCTCCTCTGTACCTTTCCCCTCATCTGACCCTCTCACCACTTGCAAACTGTTCTCTTCTTTTGAACTCCCCCATCTCTCATTAATTTCAGACCTTATCATTAAATCCAAGACTTCCTCCTGTCAGCTCGATCCCCTCCCCACAGTTCTGGTCAAATCCTGCCTACCCTCTCTGCTTCCCTTCATCTCAGCCATTATCCATTCCTCTCTGTCGACTGGAATTGTTCCTGTGCTCTTCAAAACTGCAGCTGTCACCCCAATCCTGAAAAAACCTGGTTCAGATCCCAATGACTTCAATAACCTACTCCCCATTTCCCATCTTCCCTTCATCTCGAAAATTCTGGAGAAAACTGTCGCCTCTCAGCTCCACTCCCACCTCACGACAATAGTCTTTATGAACAATTCCAGTCCGGCTTCCGTCCCCGTCACAGTACTGAAACAGCCCTCATAAAAATCACAAATCTTCTCATGGCAGCAGACTCTGGCATTATCTTCATCCTCATCCTCCTTGATCTGAGTGCAGCCTTCGACACAATCTCTCACCCTATCCTCCTCAACAGACTCTCTACCATAGGCATCACCAACACCCCTCTACATTGGTTCCACTCATATCTCACTGGCCGCTCTCAGTTCATTCAACTTGATTCTTTTACTTCACAATCCCTCCCCGTTTCTTCTGGTGTTCCCCAGGGTTCTGTCCTCGGTCCGCTCCTCTTCATTGTCTACCTCCTTCCACTCGGAAACATTTTCCGCAAATTTGGCTTACACTTTCACTGCTTTGCGGATGACACCCAGCTCTATCTCTCCAGCAAACCCGACGCTTCTCTCCCACCCTTGTCCCTCTCTAACTGTCTCTCAGAAATCAAATCTTGGTTCACCCACAATTTCCTCAAGCTAAACAGCAATAAAACTGAACTCCTACTCGTCGGTACCAAATCCACTCTAAACAAAGCCGACAGTTTCTCGCTCACAATTGATAATGCCACTATATCTCCTTCCCCCCAGGTGAAGAGTCTGGGTGTCATCCTTGACAGTTCACTATCCTTTCACTCCCACATCAATAACATTACCCGGTCCGCTCATTTCCACCTTTGCAATATAAACCGCCTCCGTCCCTCAATTACTCCACACACCACCGCTATCCTTGTTCACAGTCTCGTCACTTCCCGTATTGACTACTGCAACTCACTCCTCTTCAGTGTCCATCAAAAATTCCTCCATAAACTTCAACTTGTTTCAAAATTCAGCAGCCCGGATCATCACGAGAACCTCCTCCTTTCATCATTTCACCCCCACCCTCCGACAGCTCCACTGGCTTCCTGTCAAACTTAGAATCAACTTCAAAATACTTCTCTATACATTCAAAACCATCCATAACCTTGCGCCCCCCTATCTGTCAGATCTTCTTCAAATCTCCATTCCCTCTCGCTCACTCAGGTCCTCATCCTCCCTCCACCTTTTTCTACCCTCTGCCCGTCTCAGTACAATGGGGTGCAGAGCCTTCAGTCGCTCTGCCCCCAAACTCTGGAACTCACTTCCTCCCAACATTCGTAATATTGACTCTCTTTCCTTATTCAAAACCCAGCTCAAAACCCACCTATTCAGACTTGCCTAACCGCCTTAAATCTTTCTTTATTTATTTATTATTTTATCTGTGTTTTACTATTGGTCTTGGCTGTACGGTGTCCTTGAGTGTTGTGAAAGGCGCTTACAAATGTGATGTATTATTATTATTATTATTATTATTATTAAAAGTTCATTGCATGACATTAGCTGAGGAACTCTGTCTTGGGTGGTGATCGAGGGGAGGTCGAGTTAGAGACAGTGAGATGGTAGAAAGAAAAGCCACGGGGTAAAAGAAGTATTTGTTATTGTTAGATTCAGATGAGCATGGACGTTGCATTGCTAAAATGGCTATAAAACGGACCTTTGGATGTCAAGCACCTAAGACAAGAAGAGCTCTGATGCTTGAAGAGAGGGTAACAGTGATCAAAATGAAAGACAGAGCAAGCAAAAGATTTTATCCAAGAAATTGATGTAAGTGAAAGTGAATGCTGATCGTAAATTTCACATTTTCTTTCCCTTTTTTTCTTTCTACACTGACAATATGAAGTGTCAAATAAGTGTGTGCTCATACTTACGCACTATTGAAATTAAAATAAAGAGTGCACATACGATTGTGTGTGCGTGTCCACATGCCTTTATGTGTGCGTGTGTTTACATCTGGGATGAAATTTGCTCCAGTGAAAAAAACCCTCTTGTAAAAAATTTCTTGCTGCAAACATGATTTCGTTGTAGAGGAGTTTCGCTGTCATATGTGATGAAAGAAATGTTTATCTACATAAAAAGGCAATTCGACACACGTCATGTAACATCTGCAACAAAATATCCAGTCGGGGACAACTGAAAGATGCCAAGAGCTACTGTGCAGAGTGCAAGCAAGTCGGCAGCAACGTCATGGTTGGAGCCGACACAATGACTGGAATTCGGCTTGCTTGGAACGGAAAGCCATTCACAGATGGGGAGCATGCAGATACTGTACATTCATGCTTTGATGTCGTCAATTAACTTTTTGATGACTTTTCATGTAAAAATAAAATAAAATAAAAGACATGCTTCTCAGCAAGAACTGCTAACAATCACACCATCATGAGGGCATATCAACTGCAAGAAACTAAATTGAAGGATATAAAGGCAGCGGAATCCTGTTCCCTCACTTTGGATGAGTCGGCAGACATAAGCCATTTATCCCAGTTCAGTGTGATATCAAGGTATGGTGCCAATGACGCACGACATGAGAAAAGACTTGCTGTTTTGCCCAAAAAAAAGAGAGAACAAGAGTGGAGGATTCACACAATGGGTATCCTGCTGTGACCGGCACCTCAACACCTTGTGCTATATTGCTATGACTCATATGAGAACTCGCCACTGGGCATGATTTTGTCTGATTCGCTATGCGTCTGTGATGAATTTCCCAGATTTAAAGAAGAGGAAGAAGACACATTTGCTGCTTTTGAAGATACGTAAAGTAAACATGTGAATGTCCCTAACTAACTCTACATTGAATGTTACGTTTAGGATTAGGCTGGTAATGAAGATAACAGACTATTTTC
Source organism: Hippocampus zosterae (assembly GCF_025434085.1). Lineage (NCBI taxonomy): Eukaryota > Metazoa > Chordata > Actinopteri > Syngnathiformes > Syngnathidae > Hippocampus > Hippocampus zosterae. Next base: position 19,401,879 of record NC_067462.1, read on the forward strand.
AGACAAAATACATTGAAAACTTCATGAAAAGAGACGGAAGGGGGTAAAGCATGGCAGGGACCATGTACTTATAGTATGCTTTTTAAAACTTAATTTGTTCTTTTTTTTTTAATTTGTATACTTTCTAGTAAACTGATACATAGTTCAGAATAGTCCAATACTGGACACTGTTTGATCCGTATTTTAATACTAATTGTCCCATGTGTCTGTCACACACAAATGTGAACACTGAATTTAAAAATAATGAAAAAAGTAAATGACAGGAAATATTAAAGATAGCAGTGTGGTATTGGCGGGACTTCCAAGCGTAGCCTATGTCTGTTGCGTTCCCCTCTGCTCTGTGCCAAATGTGTCTGCCAGCCCCTTTGTGCTGCCTGTCATGATTGTTATTTTTGTTGTTGTTGTTTTTCTTTTGTTTTGTCATATGGTGTTTGTTGTCCTTCATGTGGACCCGTTGTGGACTGTTTTCAGCCTTTTGGCGACGACATTTGGCGAAGAAGAATATGTGCTAGATGTTTGCAGGCCTTCCTCAGCAGCATGCATGCACTAGCACTGATTTTGATAGGGATGAATGTCGGTGCTATTTGACTATCGCCGTTGGACAGCCCTACAGCGTTTGTGTTTTTTTGCTCCTGTCATGGGCAGAATTTTACACAGCCCCGTTTTGTTCAGCAGAGATGTAGGCGCTGTTGAACAGTCTGTGTTGGTGCGGCTGGATGGATGGCTGCTGTAGCCGAGGATGAGGAGAGAGGAGCACCGGTGTGCATGTTTGGAACTGAGAGTCGAAGCTTGGAATTGAAGCGGATTTACATGGGACAGGAAAAGTGAACCAATCTTTTTTTTTTTTTTTTTTTTTTTTCCGTCAACGGACTCAACAGCTTCCTGTTTACTTTCAAATTTAGCCTATAGCAGATGTGTGCACATTTTGAGCATGTCTCTGATCCACTGGTGAAAGGACACTTTGGTGAGTCTCTCCGCTTTCATCTTTAACTGTTTCAAACAAAAAGGCATATGCTCGGATATGGTTATGATTGCATGACAGAATGTGTCTTACATTATGTGTTGAGTTATATGACCGTATTTTGTTATTTTATGTTAACTGTTCTGGAAAATGCTTTGTTACAGCTGCAGCTGTTGTGCTTTTAAGACATTTTCACAAATAGAATAACCAAAAAATAAAAAAAGTTACTTTTTTTAAAAATCAAGAGTGCATTTTTTAAATCACTTCTATCAATAAAAAAATGAATTTATTTGTATTGTGATGATACAGCACACAGCTACACATTACCAAATTAGTACACGTTGCACTCTAGTAATTTCTGTCTCCTTTTTTTTCTTGAAATTGGACATTCTCTGCACCAACCTTTTTCTTCACGGCAGGTTTTTGAAAAAAGACATGCTCTCCGTCCAGATTACATTTTACTGAAAGCAGTCAAGAATAGTCCTTAACTAATTTAAAAATATATAAACATTAAACATCGATGTCAAGTAGATGGCCACAAAATATCATTCTGGCCACAAAGGTTTGAGTAGTACTATATATTTGTGTATAAAAAGGACGGCTAGTTTCGCTTGGAAGGCATACTCTCTTTACGCTGCACAATTTCACAGAAAATCAGGACATTGAAGGAAACAAGAAAAGATAAACAGGTGTTATTGACGTTTGAGAAAAATAGCCAAGGGTGAGGAAAATGTGAGAGGCTGTTGAATTTGATTACTTCTTGTACAAAGACCTCGAGCAATGCAGGAAAACGTGGACTCCAAATGCTATCAATAGTTCTTGTGGGCTTTTTTCCCCCTCGGTTTTTCATCTGGTCCTAAAATCAAATTCAAATGCTAATGCTCATCCACATGGTGGGTCATGACTTATGTAAGGAACGAAAGTTCTTCATGATTAACTTCAGTTTTCATGTCTTTGTGTGGGCCGACTTTCTCAATGCCGCTCTTGTAATGGTTCTTTAGAAGTGATTGGCACTGCTTAGCCACTCTCACACCTTGCATTATCGCTGTCTGCCACACAACCTGTCTTGCCCTATCTTTTTCGATGACCTAACCTGAACTATTCCTATTCTATTTGCTACTCATTGTCTGCCTTCCTCATAGTGTGTGTATTTCCTTCCTCATCCACATACAGTACAGTATAGGTCAAATCCAACTCCTCTGAAATGTAATTATTGTCACATACAATGTTATTGTTGTTATATTGCCCCCCCCCCCTTTCCCTTCCTCCTCCTTCCCCCTGCTCAACCCTCATTCGGTCGCACTGCATTTTCAACAAATATCCATCACAATAAAAATAACAATAAAGGAGGGAGTACGGTATATCATACTCTCCTGTTGCACGGCAAAAAACATTCCAGAATAAAAAGGCAAACACATCCACCAAGGCATGCTTGACGATTGAGCAAAGGGACAGGCAGATCCTGAAAGTAGAAAAAAAACCCCAATAACAATACTGAAGATTCCGTGTGTAACTTGAGGTTCGCCTGTATAGTGTGATTTCAAAATGTGGTTCTCCTACTCTCACAACACCGACTGTGATGCAGATGTGATTTTCACATGAAAAGACCAAAAAAAAATCAAGAGGAACAAATTTATAGGAGGCAAGTTGCACTTACCTCCTGCACAAAATGACATTGCACATCTACAAATGTAATCACATCTATTTTCTGACATATTGAGTATTGCGCACTGAAGTTATTGGATTTCACGGTGCTTGCAGAATTGCCTTGGTGAGGGAGGAGGTTCTCAACAAGTCAACAGTATAAACATGTGTGCATCTATTTCTCAAAAGGCTCTGTAGTCCATTTTGCATTATGTGTTTTGCTTGAACAAGTTATTGGGCCCACCTTTCTGCAAAGCTTGTCACATTTTAATGAGACTCATATTTCCTTCAATTTCAATCCAAGATTTCAAACTCATCCATCATATAGTCTGAATGATTTGACATTTTATTTTGCTCACAGAGCAATAAAACGACACACACACACATACATGCACGCATGCATACGGACACGCACACACATGCATAGACTCTCTCTCTCTCTCTCTCTCTCTCTCTCTCTCTCTCTCTCTCTCTCTCTCTCTCTCTCTCTCTCTCTCTCTCTCTCTCTCTCAGCATCATGTAGCTTTTCCTGCTCTGAATATGGAAAAAAAAGTATGAGGATAGGAATTTCTCCAACTCAGAATTGTATTTGATTAACTACTCAGCGGGCTAACACTGTGACTGGATTTGATTACTACAATGCATCTTGAAATTATATTTTTCTCTCGATGATTATACACTGTTGCTCATTTTATTTATTACATAATAATGTTTTTTTTTTCATACAGACGTAACTATTTCAAGTAATTTATGCGTTTCTCTCCTGTGTTAAGTCAGTCATTGAGCCTGTGTGGAGTCGCTGAATAATTTAATGCGAAACACATTTGTTAAATAAGCATAGAGAGTATGAAGACAGGCTTAATAAATAAACCATAAACTGCATTATTATCTTCCCACAGTTCCACAGAGCCAATGTGTTCCAGTCAACATTCTGATACTATTGACTCTGATGGATCATAAACCAATCACCAGTAATAATCTAATTGCAGTGTGATGTACTGTATCAAGGGGCATTAATGCAGAGAGGAAGCAGCAGCAATTCTTGGGTCTGTTGGATCCCAGAGTAGAAATTAACTGGGGGGCACACTCTAATCAGCATTTGTCTTCATTTAAAAAAAAATGTGAACAAAAAAACATTTTTATTTCACTTTAATACACACTAACACATTTACTGCTAGTAATATATGGATCAATATTCTGATTTCTTGGATGTAGTATTTTAAATTTTCTGTAAAGTGCTTTGTGACAGCTGCAGCATTTGTGAAAGCTCAATATAAATAAAGCTGGATTGTATTGTATTGTTTTGCCTTTAGCGGTCCAGTGGTTAGTACGTCAACCTCACAGTGCAGAGGTACAGTGATCCCTCGCTATTTCGCGGTTCGTTTATCGCGGCGTGGGACATATATATATATATATATATATATATATATATATATATATATATATATATATATATATAATTTTTTTTTTTTAGGTCCGCAAAAAGTCCGCAAACGGCCCTCGAGAAGCAGTGAAAGTCAACAAACAACAGTGAGTCACATAGAGCAACATACACAGTACATGTGGGGTGAGGAGGCGGCTGAGAAGATGTAAAGCCATGTTGATTGGCTGTGCATCGACTTTATGTCTTATCACGTTGGGTACTCTTTGATCTTTAATAAGTGTCTAAGTGTTGTTTACGATGCTGCTAGTGTGCGTTGAGCCTTATAACCCGAAACGCCTTATCGTGTGGAAAATACGGTACTATGTACTTTCGTAAGTTAGCATAGTACAGAAAATATAAGGCCATTAAAGTGTCAATAAACTTAAAACTTCCTCATGGTTCAAAGTAAAAATGTCAAATGAGAATCTTTTAACCATTGGAATGGCAGGATCAGGTCAGGATCAGGGTGTTATTCTGCTGTGGCAAGATGCTGACTGCGAACCAAATGCGGACACAGCTGAAATAAATAATCATAAAGAAAAGCTGGCAGTCACAAGTCATTCCCCCCAGAACAGGAACGGATGGCGGGCCCATGACCTGCAGGAACAGCAGGAACAGGTGACGACTGCTGGTCGTGCACTGCTGGAAAAGGAACAGGCTCGCAGCCGTGGTAGCGAGGCCCAGCTAGGCTCATTATTGCCATGCCATTTGCCATTACAGTGCACTCCGCTTAATAGAACACCGGTTAATAGAGTAATCCGCTTAATAGGGCAAAAGGCTCTGGAACGGATTTGCCTAATGCAATTTCCTATAAAGATACTCCGCTTAGTAGAACAGATCTCCGCTTAATAGAACAGGCCGTAAGCAATGAACATTGTAAACTAGTGGTTTTCGAAGTGTAGCTATCGCGATACTGTACCACTATCGCGAGAAAACGCGGTAGTTCTAGCCGTATACAGTAACAGGTAGCACGCGTCACTCCACACATAGACACACGCACGTCACAATGGCTTCAACTTCATTCAAGAGACGAGGGCTATAAGAAGGACATACTCAGACGATACGATGCATTGCCGGATTCTCAGAAGGTACGCCCGCGGTTTCCAGGACTTCCCTCTTATCCAGCGCATTGAGAGGGAAGTCAACCGCAAAATTACGGACTCCTGTTTCCAGACAAAAGTAACACATTTTTTCTCGTGATTTGAGATGTTTGACTGAAGTTGATTAAAGTTGTTTTTTTGTTGTTTGATTAAAGATATGGACGTCCACAGTCGAAATATCTCTTCTAACTCGTCAGCAGGGGTTTTTCTGCGTGCATAACTTGGTCGTCGACGTGTCTGAAGGTGTACCTAATAAAGTGTCTCCGGTTAATAGAAACTCCGCTTAGTAGAACAGAAGCGCTTCGGCCCAATGGTGTTCTATTAAGCGGAGTGCACTGTATTCACATATTTTTTTTTTCTGATTTTGACCAGGGGCACATTTGGAAATTCATTCTGACACCCATACACTACTCTGAGAGCAGATTGTGTTCAATTCATTTCGAAACGCAATCAGCACTGACAGAACTTGTTCCGACACCAGATTTTCTGGACTTTTCTGTCAGAACTGACGAGATGCCCACCTCCGAGTACTGTAGTTTTCTGAGAATGACAGGTATTATACTCGCAGGAATCCTTAGTTTCTGACCATTCTCGTTTACCAACTGACATATAAAGAAAAATGAGAATCAGTAAATCATTTAAGTGTCCAACAAGTAGGGTTAATCATCCTTTGAATTTTAACGATTCCAGTTCCAATTTCAGTTCTTTGATTTGATTCTAGGTCAGGATCACCCTCGATTCCGATTCTTTGGGGGTGGTGGGGATGGTATATTCATCAGTTCTTGGATAAAATACTATGCTCTTCTCTGTTCTTAAATCTCATGACCTTTTTACTGTTTGTAAACTTTACTACGAGTTACTTGAGGGGCTATTTTTCACCAGTATATTATTTATTTCACAAGAGAGCTTTATTTTTTTTAGATCCTCATGAAAATACAGCAGTTACATAAAGCATGCTACTGAACACTGATTACTTGGCTAAACTAATCTGTGTAAGTAATATATAAAATTCCTCGTCTGAACCCCCCCCCCCCCCCCTCGGGTGGTGTCCTCAAGGCCTGTTCCTGAGCAGCGAGGATGAGTGCCTCTGTGCTGTCCTTCAGGCATATATATATATATATATATATATATATATATATATATATATATATATATATATATATATATATATATAAATAATCCTCATCTCACCCCTCGGGTGGTGTCCGTCCCTCATTCAGCTCGGGTCCTCTACCAGAGGCCAGGAACCTTGAGGGTTCTGCGCAGTATCCTTCCTGTTCCCAGCACTGCACATTTCTGGACTGAGATGTCCGATGTTGTTCCCGGGATCTGTTGCAACCACTCATCTAGTTTGGGGGTCACTGCCCCGAGTGCTCCGACCACCACAGGCACGACTGTCACCTTTACCTTCCAGGCTCTCTCCAGCTCCTCTCTGAGCCCTTGGTATTTCTGGAGTTTCTCATGTTCCTTCTTCCTGATGTTTCCATCACTTGGGACCGCTACATCCACTACAACGGCTTTCCTCTGCCCTTTATCTATGATCACGATATCTGGTTGGTTCGCCATTACCATCTTGTCAGTCTGGATCTGGAAGTCCCACAGGATCTTCGCTCTGTCATTCTCCACCACCTTCGGAGGTGTTTCCCATTTTGACCTTGGGGTTTCCAGTCCATACTCCGCACAGATGTTTCGGTAGACTATGCCAGCCACCTGGTTATGGCGTTCCATGTAGGCTTTCCCTGCCAGCATCTTACACCCTGCAGTTATGTGTTGGATCGTCTCAGGTGCCTCTTTGCACAACCTACACCTTGGGTCTTGTCTGGTGTGGTATATCTGGGCCTCGATGGCTCTGGTGCTCAAGGCCTGTTCCTGAGCAGCCAGGATGAGTGCCTCTGTGCTGTCCTTCAGGCCAGCCCTCTCTAGCCACTGATAGGACTTCTTGAGATCAGCCACTTCAGTTATGGTCCGGTGGTACATCCCGTGTAGGGGCTTGTCCTCCCATGATGGTCCCTCCTCCAGCGCCTCATCTTCTGTTCCCCATTGTCTGAGACATTCTCTGAGTACGTCATTCGTTGGAGCCTTCTCCTTGATGTATTCATGGAGCTTGGATGTTTCATCCTGGACAGTTGCTCTCACACTCACTAGTCCTCGGCCTCCTTCCTTTCGGCTTGCGTACAGTCTCAGGGTGCTGGATTTGGGATGGAACCCTCCATGCATGGTTAGGAGTTTTCGGGTCTTAATGTCCGTGGTCTGAATCTCTTCCTTTGGCCACCTTATTATTCCTGCAGGGTATCTGATCACTGGCAGGGCATAGCTGTTTATTGCCCGGGTCTTATTCTTGCCATTGAGCTGGCTTCTTAGGACTTGCCTCACTCGCTGGAGGTATTTGGCCGTAGCCGCTTTCCTTGTTGCCAGTTCGAGGTTGCCATTGGCTTGTGGTATACCAAGGTACTTGTAGCTGTCCTCAATGTCTGCTATTGTTCCTTCAGGGAGTGAGACCCCTTCAGTGCGGACTACCTTTCCTCTCTGAGTCACCATCCGACTACATTTCTCAAGCCCGAATGACATCCCGATGTCGCTGCTGTAGATCCTGGTTGTGTGGATCAGGGAATCTATGTCCCTTTCGCTCTTAGCATACAGCTTTATGTCATCCATGTAGAGGAGGTGACTGATTGTAGCTCCATTTCTGAGGCGGTATCCATAGCCTGTCTTGGTGATTACTTGGCTTAGGGGGTTCAGTCCTATGCAGAACAGCAGTGGGGAGAGTGCATCACCTTGGTATATGCCACATTTGATGGACACTTGGGTAAGTGGCTTGCCATTGGCTTCAAGTGTGGTTTTCCACATCCTCATCGAGTTCGCAACGAAGGCTCTTAGGGTCCTGTTCACCTTATACAACTCCAAGCATTCAGTGATCCATGTATGTGGCATCGAGTCATAGGCTTTCTTGTAATCAATCCAAGCTGTGCACAGGTTGGTACGTCGGGACCTGCAGTCTTGTGCGACTGTTCTGTCAACCAGGAGTTGATGTTTGGCTCCTCTAGTATCTCTACCAATGCCCTTCTGTGCTTCGCTCATGTATTGATCCATGTGTCCACTTATCTTAGCCGCAATGATGCCTGACATGAGCTTCCATGTTGTGGAGAGACAGGTTATTGGCCGATAGTTGGATGGGGCTGCACCCTTCGAGGGATCCTTCATGATCAGGATCGTTCGCCCTTCGGTTAGCCATTCTGGGTGAGTCCCATCCCTCAGCAGCTGGTTCATTTGTACTGCTAGGCGCTCATGGAGTGCTGTGCGTTTCTTTAGCCAGTAGGTGTGGACCATGTCCGGGCCTGGTGCTGTCCAGTTCTTCATATCTGAGACTCTTTCCTGTATGTCTGCCACTGTTATGGTAACTGGGTTCTGTTCAGGGAGGTTGCTGTGCTCCTCTCTCATGGTCACCAGCCATTGTGCACTGCTGTTATGTGCAACCTCCTTCTCCCATATGTCTTTCCAGTACCTTTCAGTTTCCAGTCTTGGTGGGTCAGCTCTGTTGTTAGGACCCTGCCACTGAGCGTACACTTTCGCAGGTTGTGTTGCGAACAGCCTGTTTATTCGTCTGGCCTCATTCTCTTTCGTGTACCGCTTTAGGCGACTGGACAAGGCTTGGAGCCTTTGTTTGGCAGTTTCTAGTGCTTCAGGTATGGTCATCTGGATGTACTTCTCTGATATCGGCCTTTTCATCACACCTCTCTGGGCCTCCGTCAATTGACTCACATCTTTCCGGGCCGCCTTGATCTTAGCCTCCAACCGTCTTTTCCATGGTGGGTAACGTATCTCATGGCTTCCATGGTTGCTCTTATAGCCCAGAGTCTCCAGGATCACTGATGCTGAAGCGTATATCAGCTCATTGGTTTCTGTGATCGTTACGGTAGGGATCGCCCTCAGTGCTGCATTCACACTTTCTATGAGACTTTCAGATGGTACTTCACATAGCCGTTGTAATCGGTTTCTAGGTTGCCCGGCTTCCATTCTCGCCATGATCTTAGCTTTCAGGTCAGTTGCTGCCTCGCTCAGCATTTCATTCATTGGGGCTGGCCACCCAATCTCATCATCTGCATTCATTGGGGCTTGCCTCCCAATCTCTTGTATGACCTCCTCTGATCTGGCAGCCTGGGGCCCTTCGCCATGGAACCTGCGTTGTACCTCATCAATCTCAAGTTGTGACAGCAGTTGCCGTTTGTGGATGTTGGAACACTGAGCTACTAGTTGTTTCGTGGTCAACCGTGACTGTGGCTTTCGAAGTAACCATTTAGCCCACATTCTCTGCATGTAACCCCTCTGACTAGGGTTGCTTGAGTAGTAGCATTCCAACAGAGCCATGTTATCGCCTCTCGCCCATCTCCGCTTTGTTCCAGTAGCCCATTTTTCATCAAGGTGCTCTGGTTCCCCAGCACCTGACGCAGACCTTGTTTGGCCGGGCGACGTCTGAGCCGGCATGTCATTCGTTTTATTGTCTCTCATCATTGTATGAGGTAGGCATTAGCGTGAAGGATCTTGCCCAAGGACCCACACTGGATGGTGTTATGTGCTCATTTTTGCCCCAAGCGGGATTCGAACCACCGTCTCCCGTATGCCAAACCGATGCCTTACCAACTGAGCTATCCAGCCGCTATATATATATATATATATATATATATATATATATATATATATATATATATATATATATATATATATATATATATATATATATATATATATATATATATTAAGTCAACCTTGCGTTGGATGTCTAACTCCCCCCCAAATGCTCAGAAGAGTCTGCACCTCTTCGTCTGTCCACCTTTCCATTCACTTTCCCGCCGTTCTTAAATAGTGCGACTCATGAGGATGACACAGCTTGTGAGTACCGGACACCCACGGGTCACAATGCAGTTCATCGACTTCAGCTCAGCATTCAACACCATCATCCACACACTGGACCACCTGGGGCTCAACACCTCAATGTGTAACTGGCTGATGGACTTTTTTACAGGGGAAGCCAGGCAGTTCGGGTGGCAGTAATCCCACCAGCACTATCATGATGAACACAGGGCCCCCCCAAGGTTGTGTGCTGAGCCCCCCTCCTCTGCACTCTGCTGACCCACGACTGCACTCCCTCATCCTGCTCCAACCGCTTCATTAAGTTTGCAGACGGCACAACTGTGACACCAACTACAGGAGTGAATTGAGCAGGCTGGCCACAATCTCCAAGGACAACAATCTCCACCTGAATGTGGAAAAAGACGAAGAATATTATTGTGAACCTCAGAAGAACGCACACTCAGCATGCTCCGCTGACCATCGTTGGTGCCACAGTGGGGAGGGTGAGTAGCACCAAGTTCCTTGGCGTGCACATCTCTGAAGACCTGACCTGGAGCCTAAATACTACCTCACTGGTCAAAAAAGCCCACCAGCGCCTGTATTTCCTCCACAAACTGAGGAGAGCAAGAGCCCCGCCCCCATGTTGCAGACATCTACAGAGGCACCATTGAGAGCATCTTGACCAGCTGCATCACTATGTGGTACGGCGCTTGCACCGTGTCCTGCAGAAATAATTTGCAGCGCATTGTGACAGCAGCTGAGAAGATCATTGGTTTCTCTCTTCCTCCACCCGCGGACACTTACAACTTTTGTCTGACCCGCCAAGCCACCCAGATCGCAGGTGACCCCACCCACCCGTCTCACAGCCTCTTCGACCTGCTGCCGTCGGGGAGGAGACTGCGATGTCTCTCTGCTAAAACCACCAGGCTCAAGAACAGTTTATTCCACCAGGCGGTCAGGAGACTAAACTCCCTGCCCTCCCTCAGCATCTGGCATCCGATTATTGCACTTAAAACAAGTCACGATGAATATGCTATAATCACAAGTGCCCTTGGTTGTCTGTTGTTTACTTATTTTATTTTTAAGATATTTATATTTTTATGTCTTATGTAATTTTACGTACATTTTTTCTGTGTGTGTGTTCAATGCACTACATTTGCACTGTGGTTGAGAGAGGAAAGTAATTTCAAGTTCAACCTGCCAAACAGCGTCCATCAGCACAGCTCACCCCCCTCAAAGTGTTGCGGGTAGGTGCACACATACCCGAGTGACTTTTAGGTACTTAGGAAGTCTGTTATGGAACCTCCCAGTCCAGAAACCTTTTTTTGTGTATGCACAAGGGTATTACACAAACTACCTGGGTGCATAGGGATGTTCTGGAATTGCTTCCTGCGGTCTGAAAGCCACTATCAACATCCCAGAAAGTGGAACGCTGAAGGAGAACGTAACCACAAACTCTGACCCAGCCTATGAAAATGACAACTTCCAGTAAAAGCACACTGAATGCATCCAAGGCATGAAATCCTCAGGATTTATTGTTGGGAAGGAACCTTGGAGTGTAGTTTATTCTGATTGACGATCACTCCACTTGTGGTGGTCCAACTGTAGCACTCCCTAGATTTTCACACTTAAAAAGAAACACATCCATGGTTTTTTTTTTCATTTTAATTTTTGTTGAAAATAGTGTAGGCCAGGTGTCACCAACATTTTTGAGGGTGAGAGCAACTTCATGTGTACCGATTGTGTGAAGGGCTACCAAATTGATACACGTCTGAAATAACATATTTGTCCAAAATACCTTCACTAATATGAGGATGTGTTATTTTTAATACTTGATGATTTAAATTGTCAGACTTTGATCGTGTTTTGAAATGTCTCACAGTACTGCCAATGTTTGCATTTTTAAATCATAATTTCTACTAGCAAATCACAATGTCCAGGCACTGGCGGGCTACTCAAGTGGTCTTCACGGGCTACCTGGTGCCCGCGGGCACCATGTTGGTGACCACTGGTGTAGGCATTCAACTGTTACATATGCTCGTCATAAAGATTGTAGCAAATTGAGCTTATATGACAAATGTTTTAGTTGCATGGACAATGAGAATATGCCTCGAGACACTGGCCTTCAAACTAAGAAAGGTCAGCTGCCAAAAAGAACACGCACTAAAGGGCAAATGAGAAGAAAAACATCTTTACATAGTTGTGTGTATTTGTCAGTAATAACAACAACAAACCTTAGCTTGCAGATCAAATATGCACAATGGTCAGGCGGAATTTAAAATCATGCATTTTTTCAGCAATATTATTGGGATATTTGGTGTGAATCACTCTTATGAGGTAACGCGACAGCATTTTAACCAATTTGAGGTCAGGATTCTGAGTGGGCCACTCTATGAGTCAGTTATTGATTTACTTCTGTCCTCTAAGTCTTGGCTCTTCTGTCTCCCATCATCTATGAAACTTCAATTGGCAAACAGATGTTAATAATTTCTACAATATGTCAATACAAACGTGAGACTCACATTCAGTGGCATCCTCGACAAAGCATCTGTGTTACTGCAATATGTTTATGATGATAGCAGTGTGTCCAGGCTCTGAGATAGCTGCAGTCCCAAACCATGCACCCTCCACCACATTTCACAATTGAGATGAGCTTTTGATGGTGTTCTGTACTGCCTTTTACTTTTCTCCACACATCGTGTTGTGTGTCCTTTCAGACAACTCAGCTTTGGTTTTACCTGTCCACACAAAGATCTTGCTCGTACACAAAGGACGGACAGTCCTAGGAAGAGCAGCAACACTGCTGAACTTTCTCCATTTATAGACACGCTGCTTTGCCATCGATTGATGTTCTTTTGTGCCCCTCCATGAAAGTTTCCAACCAACACTTCAAATCTTGTCACAATGATTGGACTCAAGGATCCTGACTCCAATTACCTCTCGGAGATGTCATTGGCCAGGAGATTCACATCCTTCTTCCACACTGCACTTTAAATATTGTTATGGTGTGACCAATAAAAAAATATCCATCCATTTTTTTATACCGCTTATCCTCTTCTGGGTTGCGGGAAGATGGAGCCTAACTTCAGGCAAAAATCGGACTATGACTTCAACTATTTGCTCCTAGTTGCCAGTCGATCCCAAGGGAGGAACCTTTATAAAGACTCATTCATGCTCATATTTCGACACTGTGTGTGTGTGTGTGTGTGTGTGTGTGTGTGTGTGGTAGTAGACTACTGTGTTTGTCTATTGTTGTGAATTAAATGATAATAATATTCTTATTTCATGACCAATCCATGCAGAAATCCAGGTACCCCATGGGTTCACATACTTTTTCTTCAACTTGCATACATTTTATGCTTCTGTGCATGTGGTAACTGCAGACGTGAGCTACAATAGTTAAAAGCCTCTAAAAGCGTGTCACATGCATCTGCGTCAGGTCTCCCACTAAGGTAGGCAGTGATATACTTTCATAAAAGCTTGTGTCTAATTTATTTTTTCTGTTTCAGTAATCTTAGGAACTGTTATGGCTGATGCTCTTCATGGCATGTGTGTGTAAATAAGATAAGATATCCTTTATTCGTCCCACACTGGGGAAATTTACAGCCTCCAGCAGCAAGAATGTATGTAGAAAGAAGAAAGAAGAAAGAGAAAAAAAACAAAAAATGTGTGCGCATGCACCTGTGCGTGGTAAGGGGTCGATCGCGGGTGGTTGGTTGATCAAAAAGTATATCTTCAGTCAAAAAAGTTTGGGCACCGCTGCTTTAGAACCATTAAAAACAAATCATTTAACAAGTTTAACAAACAATTTTTATTTTTTATTCAAATACAAAAATGTATAAAAGTTTGACGGCGCCAAAATAATTATTACTTCAGCCTTTGGGCAGTATAAACTCTCATTTAATATTTGGCATTTGACATCGCAACCACTAATACTGGGAAATCATGCAGAATGGAGGCTGGAAGCCAAGTAATTTAAATTATGTATTGTAACATATGTGAGCAGATGGACCATTGATCGTAATCAAATAAAATATCAAATACCCCCCCCCCCACACCCCCCAAATGATAACACAGGTCGTGCTCTTCGCTTGCCACGTCACCAACGATGAGATGAAATTGGGTGTGGCGTGGTAATATTCAACCCTCCGGTGAATGTCCTCTTATTCCTTCATAATTGGCAAAACACATGTTGACAATCGTGGCTACAAAGTACAAATGTCTGTATGCAAATAGTCCCATATTTTTTTTTTTGCAGGCAATTACGCATATGATAGTATTCACACAATGGTAATTTCCAAATAAAGTAAAAAAATATATATATATATATATAATAAAAAACACTGCTTGTCAATCCGGTGATGCAATGTTTACGTATACCAGGATCTCAGTCAGCGGCATAGAAGTGAGCGTTCACAAACCAGCCCCCTTTATTGGGACCCTTTGTTGGTTTCTGCACTAAAAACCAACCCCACTAAAAAATCTCACAAAACAACTTTGAATCCCCCTAATCCCAAATTGGGTGAAAAAAAAAAGCATGATGAGCGAAACATAGCAAGTCATCAGATCAAGTCTGTTTGTGTAAATTCCCCTGGCTTAGACACTTTGAGGACAACAGCATGTTTTTCTCTGTGTGAAAAAGAAGGATAATCAAATGCATTCACGAGAGGAAAGTTGGCCAGGGTCGCTGAGGGATGATTTTACAAAACACAAAAAAACACTTGAAACCACAGGTATGTGTGTTTTCAACAACATTTCATTTTATTTCATGTGTTGTCTTCACGCATTTTCCCGATACAAACTTTTACTGGTTGACATCTTCTTGGCACTAGATGCCGAATGGCACACTGCTGTTGTATGCTATAATTCAGTAATCTTGACATGTCATGAATGAAAAAAAAAACAATATATTATACAATAAATTTGAATGTGGCAAAAATGAGTTTATATTTACCTGTATGCAGAAAGTATATTGTGTTATCACCAAGTATATATGTAATAATATTAGCCTAAAAAATGTAAAACTATAATTCATTCAACTAAAACCCCTTTAACTCCAAGGGGCAAATAATTGACCCTGTTGTCGGAAGTAGAAAAAAACGGACACACATCAGTGTCACCTGATATGAACGCAACATTTGTTTGCCACTAAGTGGGATAGGGGCTTCAGGCAGTGGTTCTCAATTTTTTATTTATTTTTTTACTGCAAGTGCCACCGAAGATATCTTGTTTTACAAGTACCACCATAATAATCACAATTGATAGACAGTGAACTAACATTTCATTAAAAAATGAAGCGAAGGTTTTAACCGTAAAGGATACCTTCATTTCTAATTGTTGCTATTGTGTCATTATAAATGGTCCAAGTGTTAACACTGTGCTTGAATAGAAAATACTGAATAATAATGTAGGAATGCTTAGATTTAAATGTGTTGAAAAAATAATTAAATATTAGTAGGTCTAAAAATAATTTAAATTAACTATATAATATAGACAGTGACAACTGTATGTCATATTTTCCACAGATATCCTAAATTAATTCTAAAAATGTGTAACTGTCTTTTGTTCGGTCTCTCTCAACAAGGAAAGATTTTTATCAAAGATGCACAGTTAAAGGAGCGTGCCTTATTGATTTTCATTATCCAGTTTCATCGCTGTCATTTGTAATTAACACAAATAGTATCAAAGCTCATTAGCATTGGCTCCAACACGCTGCAATGTGGCACAGATCAGAGAGAGATGGAGAGAGAGAGAGAGAGTGTGTGTGTGTGTGTGTGTGTGTGTGTGTGTGTGTGTGTGTGTGTGTGTGTGTGTGTGTGTGTGTGTGTGTGTGTGTGTGTGTGTGTGTGTGTGTGTGTGTGTGTGTGTGTGTGTGTGTGTATCTTAAACCCATATCTGTGATGCTAGAAACTGTTAATCGCTGTTGTAATAACAATAAATTACAGCTTGAAGTCTCAGCTCGAGTTTCTTGGCTGCTCTCTGAGCAATGACACACGATTGGGACCGACAGTTATTTTTATTTAGGCATATATGTATGTCGGCATTATTATGTAGTTGTTGACTATAATTATGATGATGGTTATATATTTTTTCTTGCTTTTATCCATCCTCCGAGCACATTATTGGCTGCAGTGGTGTGGATGCATGTAGACAATGAGGTGACGTCAAATGATAGCAAGCCTCTTGTACTCGACCATTTTAGTGAAGTCTGCGGTGTTGTGGATAAAGTGTTGGGTTTTGTCAATGAGCAGAGTAATAATGGTGCTTCGGTAATCTGAAATGTTGTAGGTGGGACAGTTTATGCTAAGAACACAATTGTCCTGGGCTGTTCTGTCTCTGTTTTTGGTAGGTGGTTGTTTGCTTCTCGTAGGTGGTTGTGTGTGATGGCTGATGCTGTATCTGTGATTAGGTCCACTATGGGCAGTTGTTTTAGCATGATGGCAGAGTTCTTTGGCCAACACGTCTTTCTCCATTACCAGAAGGTGTAAATGTGAGTGTAAGCAGCAGAAATGAACTCTGCAAGATCTAGCCTTGTGGATGACGTAGTCATCTGCACATGTGATGTGGGTAATTGGCGACAGCCTTAAACTACCATTCGTAAGTCCGTGTGTGAACCTCCAGCCTTCTCCCCATCACCCATAGTTGTGCCGAGTGGTCACGGGGGTGCTCTTAAAATATTTTAAAGATGATAATGATACGCCACTTGGAATTGAAGTGAATTTACATGGAACAGGAGATGTGAGCCAATCTCTTTTTTTCGTCAATGGATGCTACAGCTTCTTGTTTGCTTTCAAACTTAGCTTGTAGCAGACGTTTGCACATGTTCAGGATGACATCTCTGATCCACTGGTGAAAGGACACTTTTGATTCTCTCCTCTTTCCTCTATAGTTGCTTAAACAACAAAGTGTATGCAGAAAAAGTGTTTAAGATCGCACGACTGTCTGTGTGTTATGTGTTGTGTTGTATTATTTTGTCATTTTATGCATTTTATGTTAACTGTTCTGTTGATGTTGGCGCGAGTACCCGCAGTGGTTCCTCTCTCTTGTGTGGTTGCACTGTGGTTGAGAGGAAAGAAATTTCATCTGTGCTGTATGTTGCACACAGAGCATATTTGACAATAAAGTTGACTTGACTTGATATTAATTTGTACAATGAAATGATTTCTTCAATGATTTGGAGGGATTGCCCCACACTGTTGTCATATTTATAAATGAAATATGATGACATTCACCACACGTTTTTGGAGCTCAGAATCTGTGTGTCTATTACCTCGTTCAAATTCACCAAAATCACGTAACCTCACCTGTGCCACACCTGAGACCTGGTTTTAGAGTCTAGTCTACTTTTGGTCACCAAATTGCCAGAGGCATGGGGGGTGTAAAATTGTACACACTGGAAGGCATATCGAGGAGTCACCAACAAGCTAAACTTGCCCCGGCAGGAAAATAAGAACCATGCATTTTTACTCTGAGCCTGTCAATAAAAATAGGGCTGTTGGAGTGCAACTAAATTATTCACCCAAAATTAGAATTGCGCGCTCAAGTAAATACAGTAAAATTAGTGCAAATAGTTATACTGAGGACCCATTCAGTCAGTGTAGTCTACTGTAGTGTATTCTCATGAACTAGGATCACCTACCCTTTTGTGATGTACAGAGAATGAAGTGGCTCTTTGTGTCAGCACTTTGAAGTAAAGGACGGAAGGCTGCTCTTGGTTGGGAGCTGCATTTTCCCCCTTCCCATTGACTCTCACTTTCGTTCTGCAAGCCACATGTGAATGGTTATTGCACTGGACATTACACACAGCACACATGCTATATAAATGTACAAAGGAGGGAGGGAGTTGAAAGAAACAAGAAGAGAGCCAACATGAGGAAACAGAAATGATTAATGTAGTTAGCATCAGTGTACACTACCAGTGTATTTAATGCAAATGTTGCTACTGATGCTGGAGACTGGGTTGCAGCAACGTCAGGACCTTCTGAGAGAATCTTCTTCAAAACAAGCAGAATTTCCAACAGAAGAAACTTGATCTTTGTGTTTCTCAATGTCAATCTTAGCTATAGACACGTGACTGAAAATTGATGCATTTTGTTGAGTTGTGTGCTTTTCGATGGTGCTGTACTCTGTAACTTTAAATTGGTATTGTAGAAAACAGTAAAAAGTATTCAACCACTGAATTTGTTTTTGTACCTCATATATTTTGGAGCATTATGCTAAGTAAATGAAGAGAGACCTATTTTAAAAATATAAATATTTATTTATTTATTTTTGTAGTTGTATTTATAATTTTAGATTTTATTTGGGAATAAAAAGTAACAAAAAAAATCTAAAGCAAAAACTCCCTTTTCACATCACTACTGTCTATGGCTGAAAAGTAATACATAATCTGTATTTACACTATATAGCACGTCTGAGATTATTAATCCTGAGTGAAGAGAAAGACAGGGTATTCAAACAAAATAAGAAGTGGTTGGACTTTTGTTCACTTCTCAGTCCCCCCGCCCCCCTCCACACACACAGACACACAGACACACACACAAAGCTTAAAAGTAAAGCAGAACACTTTGTTTTAGGAATTCAGGTTGAGTGAAATCACAAATCCTTGCACATTCCATTTCCACTTTCAGATAAGCAAGAGAACCAGATTGGGGAGGCTTGCTCAGTGCAATCAAATAAATGAAAGAGATTTCAGGAAAACCGTTTGGCCGGATCATTGTGGGGCAAACAATGTAAACATCCAATCTGTGATTATCAGGCTATACACTGCATTGGTCAAATGGCGTTACATATACTTTTTAATGAAGGGCAAAGTCACATATTTTCTTGTAGTTTACGAAACCTAATCGACTTTGGTTGGTTGGTTTGGTTTGTTTGTTTATTGAACATAAAACATATACAGTAATAATTTGACAGAAAAAAAGGTAGATAAAAAAGTAAAAGAAAGAACTCAGTCTTCATTCAACACAGTTATTATGTTCAAGGGAGTAGGATGAAGTAAAAAAACGTATCTAGTCCTACCCCGTTATGTGTTTATATCTACTAAATCATTTTTATATCAATCAGAAAAGAAAAAGTAAGAAGAAGTCTCCATTAAGGCTCATACTTTACCCTTAACCGTGATATTTTCACAACTTTTGGTTTGTATCGGGATTATATACATCCTCACCCTGGCACTCTTGTGTCAATTTTCTCTTGTATTCATAATGGATATTGCAATACCTTTCTCTATTTATCAACTTAGTTCTGATTTATCATTATATTTAATGTTTAGAATTTATCATTTTAACTCTGGTGTAGGTTGTTTGTACTATTTTTTTGAATTTGTTTTTGAACTCAGCAAGCGATTTACTCATTTTTAGTAAACCATCCTTATACATAGTTTTTTTTTTTCGCTGTCGCTCAGGTGTTTATGGAGAGAGAACAAGAATTCAGAGCTCAAGTAGTCTAAGCACTGGCATGAAGGCCTCATACAGCAGACGCAGATTTAGAGTCCTTCTCAGCATGTAGGACGAACAGAACGGATTACCTTGAATTCATCCACTACTGAGAGGCGCCAGAGATGGATTCAACCAGTCCGGTCTCTGTCTCTGAAGGATAAATTGACAATGGACTTGACTGAATATAAACTGGCAATTAAATTTGTTCAACTTTCATAATCTATGGGAAGCAATGGGAACATGTGGACCCTTTTCAGCCGATGTGCTGCCTCATTTTCACCATTATATTTTGGGAGAAGCAAACATAAATGATTGCATTTTATGGTAAATTATCAGATGATCATTGATTGCTCTTGAATCCGTCTTTGACAATTTAGATTAAAATGTAAAGAGGAGCCCCAGGGACGACATGCTTGGGAGACAATGTCTCCCGGCTAGCCAGGGAACGCCTCAGGATCCCCCTGGAAGAGTGGGATGAAATGAATTGTGTTTTCCTGCTAATCCTGCTCCGCCTGTGATCCAACCATGGATAATTTGTAAAAAAAAATGATGAATAGATGGTAAAAACAATATAGCTGTGGGGAGCACCATTCAAAAAAAATGAAAAAAAAAACAACAGCAAAACAAAGGCAATTTGTTTTTTCCTGAAAAATCCGACATATAATTGATATTTAAATACTGTAATACCAAAATAAGATTTTGCCCTTTGTCGACCAAGGACGTCCAACACCATTTTGATGTAAGATTGATGTAAAATCATATTATCTTTCCATCTGAGGTGTGTTTGCATCCAACAAAACGGTCAGAAACCGGGTTCAAAGGAGGGTGGCCATGCCCCTTTTTGACAAAACATGTCATAAAACTGACCTTTTGATGTCAAGCAGCTAAGACAAGAAGAGCTCTGATCCTGGAAGAGAGGGTAAAAGTGATCAAAATGAAAGACGGAGCAAGCAAAATAAAAGACATATTCCAAGAAATTGATGTAAGTGAAAGTAAATGCTGATCGTAAATTACGCAATTGCTTTCCCTTTTTTTCTTTCTACACTGACAAAATGAAGTGTCAAATAAGTGTTTGCTCATACTTATGCACTATTGAAATAAAAAGTACATATATGTTTGTGTGTGTGTGTGCGCGTGTGTGTGTGTGTGTGTGTGTGTGTTTGCATCTGAGATCAAATTTGCTACCGTGCAAAACCCCCTGTTGTGAATAATTTCTTGCTGCAAACATGATTTCGTTGTAGAGGAGTTTCATGTACCCAAAGTGGCTTGGGCTGTAAGCGTGTGCCATAGCTGCTCAGAGCTAGAGTTATTTATTTATTTGCTTATTTATTTAGTGAGGGGAGGTGGGAGGGGTTACATCTTTATGTGTGAGGTTTGTCACATATTAAAAATAAATAAATACAATTAAAAACCTTTAAAAATCCAAATGTGAGTACCAGGCTTAGCAATCGACACTCTAGCCAAGGTGAAAGAGAAAGTGGTATGACAATTCTAAGGGCCCATGATTGACAGGACCCAAGAAAATATTTAGAATTTGTGTCATTCAAGGTGTCGGTCTCAAAGTGATATTTTTCAAAGGTCCTGACAAGGGTTCTTCAAATATGCAGGGAGTACAATATAGTGTAGTGGTAAAATATGTCACTGGGTGGGCATAAAGGATGACTTTATTGTTCTCAGAGGAAGATATTTTTGAGGACATCAGTGCACATTTCCATAATAATGCTCCAGCGATATCCGAACCAACCGCTCATCTCACTCAACTCAGTAGTCATCATATTAAAAGAAGAGGAAAACCAGAGCCAATCTGACACATTCTATACACACTGGCGAAAGGCTGCCGACATTTGGCCACCTCCAAATATCCTCGCTGGCTGCATATAATTTCACCCTCACTGTGATTTCACATTCACACCAATACTTGCTGTTGAGCTGTTGACTCTATCAACAGGCAAGGCGTTGAAAATGCCATGTTGCAACAAAGCCAAACACACACACACACACACACACACAAACACAAGCCCAGAATTATCTGTACATCAACAAGACATTTGGAGTCAAGGCCTATCTGGGGAAAGACCAGACACTTGACCTTTTCCACCAGACATGTGTAATGCTGAATACAAAGCTTGGATGTATGCAAATCTGCATTTTTTAAGGGATGAGTTAAGATATACCATTTGAATATACAGTAAGGAAAGCTGGATAGATGGATCACGAAGTATGACAACCAAATAATGTGCTTCTGAGATTTTAGAAATCTCCTTTTGCTTTACAACACGACCAATAACTGCAGACAGCCTTTCCGAAACCTTTTAGGTCACAGGCCTCTTTCAACATCCCCTGAAGAAGCTTGCACAATTACTGGAATGTTTCAATTGTAAATCATTGCAGTGGCACGTCGATTGGTCATTTTGTCTGCAACTGAAGCAGATCTGCATAGTAATTGTGCACAGCAACACCACTCTCTGTAACCGTTCTCCAAGTCTAGTCCTCCGGAACCCCTATCCAGCCTGTTTTAGATATTTCCCTAGGTCCAAAACACTTGATTACATAACTGTATTTTCTTCTCTCGAAACAGGAATTGAGTATCGGACAATATCTATTAGCAATTTTGGGTAAGCCTGATATGTTAAAAATGGATCGGTAGGAACTTCAACTATTTCATGCTGTCAGCAAAAGTGTACAGATTCATTTTTGCCTCTTAAACACCCATTGAAAAGTAGTCTCTTGCCATGCAGCACTCGCTTAGCGGCTTGCTGCTAGCCACTAGACGCTAACACCTGCAACAGGCGCCGTATGTCAATGTCAGCGTGATTGTTATATTTTTTAGTATTTTTAATAAGCAATTGAATATGATTTCAGGATTATAATGTTTGGTTTTGGTTTTTTTGGTTGAGTTGATTTCCATAATGTTACATCCATTGTGAATAATGAACTCCCTCCGAAGCTCTAAGCTCATAAAGAGAGGCCCAGCACACCACCACCTAACAATTCTTTTAGCATTGCACCGACGCAACCTGGGTCATTTACATGCCATTTACGAAAAGCCTGTAGCGTGAGACAATCACCTCACAGTTGACAAGGAGGAGGCATGCAAGTCATAATTTTTCATGTTCACATAAACTTTATGTTGTATTATAACCTTTGTAATCTCAGTGTTTGCTATAAAACAGAACAGTCTCAACCGGAGAGTAAATAGGCCATTAAACCATCAGATACAGAACTCTCCGGCATCTTCGGCTTCAGATTTCTTTTATATTTGGAAAATGAGACAGATTATTCATACATTTGAATTTCATCTAACTCCCTTTTACTTTGCAGATGCAACCCGTTTCTAGTATTTTGTAGGTGAGAGGAAGAGTACACCGGAAAAAACTTCACACCACTGAGTATGTAGCCTATCAACCACGATGTACACTGTGCAAACAAAGTGAAAAAAAAATACATTCGGGAAACTTTAGGAGACCTTAACCATGGAAGAGAACATTTGTAGGATTGTATTTCGACCTGGACATTGCTCTTATGGCCTTTTTTTCTTTTTTCTTTAGTATTTTTCAATATGAACAATTATGCTGTATACATATAGCATTATTCTAGATAATTTTAGATTACCGGTAGTTGAGATGAAAATTACACAATGAGCAATACAAATATAACAACACCTCTCATGGGAGCAATTGTCTTTGTTTAAAAAAAGAATCCTATACGTTTCAATAATCTTTTAACTAACTCATCATTATGCTTTTTACATTTCAGCATATGACTGCTGCACCCTATTGGCTGATATTATATATATATATATATATATATATATATATATATATATATATATATATATATATATATATATATATATATATATATCGTAGTGGATGTAGTGGTCCCAAGTGATGGAAACATCAGAAAGAAGGAACACGAGAAACTCGAGAAATACCAAGGGCTCAGAGAGGAGCTGGAGAGAGCCTGGAAGGTAAAGGTGACAGTCGTGCCTGTGGTGGTCGGAGCACTCGGGGCAGTGACCCCCAAACTAGATGAGTGGTTGCAACAGATCCCGGGAACAACATCGCACATCTCAGTCCAGAAATGTGCAGTGCTGGAACAGCAAGGATACTGCGCAGAACCCTCAAGCTTCCTGGCCTCTGGTAGAGGACCCGAGCTGAATGAAGGACGGACACCACCCAAGGGGTGAAACGAGGATTTATATATATATATATATATATATTCATTCATTCATTCATTCATCTTCCGAGCTGCTTGATCCTCAGTAGGGTCGCGGGGGGTGCTGGAGCCTATCCCAGCTGTCTTCGGGCAGTAGGCGGGGGACACCCTGAATCGGTTGCCAGCCAATCGCAGGGCACACAGAAACGAACAACCATTTGCACTCACACTCACACCTAGGGACAATTTAGAGCGTCCAATCAGCCTACTATGCATGTTTTTGGAATGTGGGAGGAAACCGAAGCACCCGGAGAAAACCCACGCAGGCCCGGGGAGAACATGCAAACTCCACACAGGGAGGCCGGAGCTGGAATCGAACCTGGTACCTCTGCACTGTGAAGCCGACGTGCTAACCACTGGCCTACCGGGCCGCCTATATATATATATATATATATACAGGGTGGCCCACTTAAAAGTAGCCCGGATTTTTTTTTAAATTAAAATATTTTTTTTATTTTTTTCAAAACATGTATTTAATTACGTGAATGTTACAAGTGACCCAAGTCTTTCCAAAACCTGTTTTTATTACTTACAGGTTACAAGAGATGCTGGAAGTGTCCCCCATTGACATCTATACATTTTTGAGCACGGCACAGGATGTTGGCTGATACTGACTGCAGCTCTGCTAAGGTGATGCTTCGGATAGTGTTGGTGATGTTCTGTTTGAGTTCGTTCAGGGTATGAGGATTATTTGCGTACACCTTTTCTTTTAAATTCCCCCATAGATAAAAATCGCATGAGGTCAGGTCCGGAGACCGTGGTGGCCATAACCCCTTGCTCACAGTTCGCTCTTCCGTAAAGACTTCATGAATGGATGCCAGTGACATGTGGGACGTGTGACATGTTCCACCATCTTGTTGGAAGAAGGAGTACATTCTTTCTTGTGGTGTTAGTTGCTCGTAAAACTGTTCCAAGATGCCCAGATAAACATCGGTATTCACTGTTGATTCAAAGAAAAATGGGCCCACTATCCGTGTTCCTGAAACTGCACACCAAACACCGATTTTCTGGTCATGTAGTGGTTTTTCGCGTGTCATGTGGGGATTCACAGAAGACCAGTACCGCGTATTCTGGGAATTTACGTATCCTGATAAGTGAAACCATGCTTCGTCCGACATAAAGTATAGCAGTGGGTCCAAAAGTCCGTCTGCAATGCTAGTCAGCAACCATGTACAGTAATTAATGCGTTTAGCTTTATCGGGCTGCTTTAGTTCCTGAACACATGAAATTCGGTATGGTTTCAGTTTCAGAGAATTCAGTACACGCTGACATGTCGTTCGTGATACACCAACTTGCTGGGATAGTCTCCGAGTTGACTTGTGAGGGCTATTTGTAATTCGCTGCTGAACATCACTGACAACTTCGGGCGTCCGGACTAATTTAGGTCTCTGCTTCTTCACGTTTGCGAGAGAGCCAGTGTCTCGCCATTTCTTAACCAGGCTCTGAACACAACGTTTAGCCGGTGGTTTTGTTTGTGGGTACTCGCGAGTGAAGGCCTCTTGTGTTTTCTTAATTGATCCGGTTCGCACATAGCCTTCCACAATCACTATTCTCTGCTGCAAGGAAAACACCATTTTCTTGAGGTATGGTACGCACCCGGAGAAGGTAGGAGCACTACTGTTCGTGTATAATCTAAAACAAACAAAAATTGGCTCAGCGCCAACGTGTATAACCGGAGCAGTTTTGGAACACTTCCAGCAT